>NW_026562380.1:9307500-9907500 GCF_027474105.1 Poeciliopsis prolifica
AGTCTCAAAACGGCTACTGCTGTTAAAGAAATTTTAAAAATCTCTTATGCAATTCACCCCAAAAAACAGTTCAAAACAAACCACAATAGACAGGAAAATGCTTACAATTTTTATGTTTTATTAGATTCACTTTATGTATATATTTGTTTTGTTTGGGTTCTTTTTCTTATTATTATTTCCAGCAAAAAGTGATTAAAACCATGCATGTAGCAGGAACATAATTATGTCTCCTGATTAAATATTTCAAATAATATATAATTTGAATTTAAACTCATCGGGCAGAAGTTACAATTTACACAATGAAAACCTTGAACCTACATTCAGAGTTGACCAATTAGTTTGCTGAGTTTTTATGTAAAAGCTTGGAAAAGAGTATTTTCTTGTGGCACTTTATGTCTTTGAAATTTGTAAGAAATAAATCCGTATTGCTCTAACCAGACGAAGCAATATCCACACATATCCAGTGATATTACTTTAAATTAAATGTTTTCACAGGTTAATTGGAATTCAGCATCAAGGAGTAAATGATTTTGGTTAGTGCAAATAACAAAACCTGAACAAAGCCGTCCCGAACAGCAGAACAAAGCTGATCCTGTTCCAAGACGCCCTCACATGTGCGTACTTTCATCTCTTGTGTGCTTTTGTCAGGTAGAGTATGAGCAAACACCTGATAAGGAGAGTAACATGTAATAACCTCTTTATCCCAGGAACAGAGATCATCAGCTTACACCAACTCCACCATGTTGTGTTTTTTTTTCTTTCTCTCTCTCCTTTTATACAATGACTTGATAATAAAATAAGTAAAATTTAAAAAAAGCTGCCAAAAATTCCAAATGCAATCCTTTGGTTTATTTATTTCCAATTTTAACTTAAGTGGACTACTTTCTTGAGCTCTCCTCTTGCATGTGGCGCCAGACACCGTGTGGCCTACATTTACCAGCTGCGCAGTCGCTTTTGACCATCTGTAGCATTGTGCGTCTTGCACGGGATGGGGATTACATGACGTCAGCCTGCGGTACTAATCATGGGACTAGGCTGGCCTTGTCCTGCCACGACAAAGTTTCTCACACTACTCGTTTAAAGGAGGAATTCACTCTTTCAACACTAACATGGGAGACATTTGCACTCGGGACTGGGGCGTGTGAGCTTTTTGTTTTAAAAGAGAAGACATTTATATAAACCCCATGCAAGAGGTGTGTTTTTGATGACGTTGCAGTAATCCAATCGATGTACTAAATTAAAGAAAAACAAAAAAAAAAAAACTAATCCATGTCATGCCCTTCCCCACTTACAGACGGTGTCCCTGGACAGGTAACATAATAAATTCAGGTCTCAGATTTCAGTGCAACACCTCATCATTTATACCACGCAGCAGCTGCAGATGCCCCTGGACCGTTACCATGGTTAACGCTGCACAGCGCGCATCTTACCTCCCACTCCGAGGTTCACCTTATTTGGAAACTGGTCGCTATTGAAGTCCTGCGTGAGTTTAAAGACGGCAACGGGGGCCGCTTGCTGCACGTCGCAAAACACCGACATGTCTTCCTTTAAAGACGGCTGCAGCAGCGGGGAGTCGTCACCTGAGCAGCAAGCTGACTGGATGTGAGGCGACTCTCACCTTCAACTCGGCTTTCAAGCGGTGTCACAGTGGGTGTGAGTGGGTTGACCAATAGGACTTCGCCATGAACGTGTCGTCAATGTTTTTTTTTTTTGTGTTTTTTTTTTTTTTTTTTGGCCAGGTTAAAGTTCGGAAAAAGAAACACCCGCACGGTTATTTTTTAACCAATGAACGCCTCCGAGTCATGACTGACAGATCTAAATACAAATCTTTGTGGTTCAGGTTGTCATTGCAATAACATTTACTACCACAAGATGGCAGTAGAGCCTTTAGGGACTTTGTTTCGGGACATTAAAACTGAATTGTGGAAAATAATGAAACGAGTTAGAATGCCTTCTGGAAGGTATTCACACTCCTTGAATGCTGGTCACAACCACAGCCCTCTATTGCATAACATTCTAGTGGAATTTTTCCTCAACATAGTGCAATGATTGTAAAGTATGCAGAATAAAGGATTTCCCCTTGATGTACCATTTTGCGTAGTTACATTTTGTTTTCATCTGAGCCAAGCAGCTTTTCTAAATGTTTTCTGTGCTCAATACATAGTAAATGATGAAAATCATTTACTATGGAACTTCTTCTGGCCCTCTTTCTTCTTTTCACCCTCAAACTTCAGATTTGTTGAGTCCAGAACAAATAGCTGTGCTGTGTGCATGTTGGTCACATTAGATTTTTTTTAAGAGTATCAGAGAAAAATGGGGCTGGGAAATAAAAATGCACTCTTGCCTTTTTTTTTTTTTTTTTACTTCTTTCAAAACATTCTGCATTTATGCAGAATGTTTTGTAGATCTATTGCATAAGATCTCACTAACAGGCAATGAAGTTTCTGAAGTTTTCATTGTGATAAATTGAGACACACTGTGACGAAATATGAAAATGTTCAAAGGATATAAACACTTTATTTAGACCTTGAAGTCCTGCACAGATATTTCAATGTTTAGACAAAATAACTTGAGGGGCAAAGGTTATGTGAGACGGCTTAGCGTTTTTCAAAAGGAGACCAGACACCCCATCATAAATGTCAGGTACTTCCCAAGCTGAACAGACGCAGAGAACCGCATGGTCTGGCTGTATATGGCGATTGAGCAACTGCATATAATTCTGTTTCAGTGTGCAAGTATCCTCATCCGTTTTGTCCTGAGGGCCTTGGCTGAGATATGATGTAAACAAACTGGCTCTCCTGTTTTCTCCCCACAGCTGTCTGCAGGGGCTAAAGTGGTTGATAAATGAAGGTCAGACAAGCCAGTGAGATGGAGAGAAATCAGTTTCAAATATGTGTCTTTTAAACAAAAGAACCTATGCAGATATTTCTATGGAATTATGCATTCTAATAATGAGCAAACAAATACATTGTTACGATGATGTCACAGAAAACATGGTTTAATGATAATACGGAATGCTCCCTAGTCGAAACCAATAAACGTTGAACGGAATATGATCCTTTTGATTCAAATCTTGTTTGATTTGTTACTGTACTCTTTCTTTTAGCTCAGTGGGTTTTAATTTATGGTATAGTAGAAGCAGAAGTATTTTAAAGTGGAAAGAAAGAAAAATATGGAATGAAATCATAGAAGGATTTTGATTCCGAACTCTTTTTAACCAGTTCTCAATGAGCTGTGGTGATTTTTGCACATTGACTAAGCAACAATGCATCAAACCTGCAACAAACATACTTTTCACAAACATAAACACTTGATTTCTTAGTCATCAGAATAACTCCCAGACTCAAAAGAAGCGGGAAAGATGACATAAAAACAAGAAGAACAGAATGAGTCACAGTGAGTAAAAGGGTGCAAGGTGTAGTTTTAGTTTCATTTTGTTTTATCAGATGTATCAGGTCGCACCCACATACAGTTCCATTATATAATGTCATTCTTCCAAAACAGTCATGGAGTTTGGAGAATTGCCCACAGGCCAGCTGAACAGAATGGTATTGCAGCACAGTTCAGACAGAGAACACAACTTGTTCCCACATCATCCATTTGAAAGCACCATTAGGCCAGATAAGATATGACCGAAGAGACACATAACCAACAAAAAAAATGATTAATGAGAATGAGATGTTTCAGGGAAACCAGATAGTGCATATTTTTAATTTTAGGCATTTTACTTGATTTTCAGCCCTCTGGGAATTTGCATAGGATTTCACCAAATGACTGACAAGGAGAAGCATGACTCCTAACTTTCAAAGGAAAGCTTGAATTTTTAAAGCACATCTCTTATCATTATGAGTGTGAATGGAATGAATCCCTTAGTGCCATTCATCTGAACTTGAACCCAATGGTGCTAATATGGTTCCCCACCCTGAATGCTATTCTATTGCTTTTCCATGTCCAGTGAGAACAAGTTGTCCCCTTGTGTCTTGCTGACCAGCAGTGTTACGCAGTAAGACAACTTTATTCCCATCTTGGGTGGAGGAAATAGAATTTATGAATCCTGCTCCCTGTTACAGCATCTTTTGGGAGAAAGTCACCTCCAGTTGAAACATGTTTAGGTTATGCAGCAAAGTCACTTGTAGATGGCTAGAAGAAAAAATTACAATTTTAGGGGATAAGTTAAAGCCAAAACTTAAATTTGATTGGGTTTTAGTCGTTTGATCCTAAATGTCCGTGAATGAATTCAAACTATTCCTGCAAAGAAGAAATTGCCAGACTGTTAATGCAAACACATGATGGTGACAGAAGTACCACCTCTACTATATTTAGAGAGTAACTACTTCTTCACTTAAGATTTGGAAACGATTCATTTTTCAAATATCATTTGAAAACTACATTCTATATTTACTGATGTTGATATTAAAATATGATGAATGATCTAAAAAGCAGAAAGTTCTCTGTGACATTTTTAAATTCTCTGAATTTTATTTTAATTTCAGAAGTTTTTCTGGAAATTATTATTATTATTATTATTATTATTATTATTATTATTATTATTATTATTATTATTATTAATGTCACTATTCGTGTAATCAAAACCGCTAATATGATTTAAACCTTACAAACCCATGGCAAAGCATAGCAACAAAAGATGTGCAAATAATCCCAGTACTGGTTGCCAAACACCACAGTTACTATTTTATCTCTCTCTTTATCCTTAAATAGAAGCCGACTCACTTTCTACACAGCCGACCCCACCCCACACTCATCTCTTAGCTACACTTTAACAGTAGATGTTTTCATTCTTTACAACCAGGTGAGGTTGTCTTCTAGGCTAGCTATCGCTGTCAACCCTGCAATTAAGGGATTTGAGCTTCCAGAACAAGGCTTAGGGGCTAGCAGCAGGGTTTGCTGTGCACGCTCTCAGGAGGCCTCAGGGCCACGGGCTGAGCTATGATGTGAAGTGTGAGCCAGAGCAGGGAGTGACAGGAGTATCCCGTGGCATGACAGTGCCCACGGGGAGAGAGTCTTTCAAATCTAAATCACTGAGTCACTCAGTCAAACACTCAGAGGCGCCCTCTGTGCAACATTCATCTCTGCGCCACAGAGGAAAACAAAATATCGCTGAAAGGAAAGAACAATAACAATCGGGTTTGGGGTTTTAAGTCACTGTTGCAATGACGGAGTACGACACTGAAAAACACACAAAGGCAAACATTCAGGCACAAGGCACTCACATTCCAGCTGTGGTGTCACCGAAACACAAACAAGAGCGTGTGCTCACACAGCGCTGCGCATTCCTGGGTATGAGGGGTAGCTGGAGGGGGGGGGGGGGGGGTTCATGCTGCTCACATGTTGCTGTGGCCCCTGTGTCTCTGGGTCACAGAACTGTGGTGAGTGACCACCTTTTTAGCTTCCCGCCTTGTTTGTTTTCAAAGACAGTGTCATCAATTCTCTAACAAGGGACCAGACACAGCAACAACAGAGAGCAGAGGACCTCCCTGCATCGCCCACCGACTGATGGAGCCTGCATGGAGTTAGCAACATCAGTCATCTGTGAGTATGGCAGCATGCCAGCTACTGCATGTGTGCGTAATGTCTGTTTGACTTTTGTATGTAAATACCTTTGTTTCGTTCATTTGCTCCTTTTGGTTCATGCACCCTCACATTCACACTTATCAGTGAGAAAAAAAAGTCTATGACAAAAACAATAAGAATATTCTCTTCAAAGTATAAAAAAATCCAAAATTTACACCTTTTTGGATTTTAGTGATTAAAGACTAACTAACGTATGACTCCGACAGTAAATGTTAGAAAATTTAAGCAAACTGCAAAAACAAGTTGAAAATCACAGTAATGTGATCACATTAGATTAAAGTTTGTTCAGAGGAGCGTTAACAATAGTGTCCAAACTGACTTTGTCATTGAACCCTTTGATGTGGCCTTCAAGTTATGAGACTGAGCCAGACGTCAACACAGAAGGCCTACATTGTGCTACTCGAACTGATTGATGTTGTCTTTCGGCTGACTGCTGCAATCCAGTTTCATACAAATATGCAGGCGAAGGCACAAAGACGGGAAGTGGACATTTTATGTCGGAATGTTTACCTTGAATGTTGTTTTTTTTTCAGTTTTTTTGGAAATGTGAAAGTTGTGAATGGGGGTTATTTTTTGTTTAATTACTTCAAGAGATGTACATCAACACTTCGGAGGCAGATAATATCTCTCCCTGCTGTATATAAAGGTCAAAAGTCAAGCACAGGGAATCGCATCCATCCAAACACCAGATCGCCATGAACATTGTATGATGGCTTAAGCTCAGAAATTTACTGAAACTGATGGAAAAACACACAAAGAAAATTCTAAAATAAAATAAAAAATCTGTTATTTAACTGTATATTTTCAGCCTTCAGTTTCTGCATATTTATACACAAACTCTAGATGTTGTGCGGTCTCTTCACGTTTAGTAGTTGAAATAACAGCAACCATTTCATTCTAGAATTGCATGTGAAAAGCAACACAGAGCAAATCTTTCTTGCAGAATTGCTTTGGTTTGTGATTAATTGAAAAGAAAAATACATTCTAAATACTTAAACCCTGTGGTAAATACATACCAATACATTGTAAATGCAAGATTTTTCTTGTGAAAATAATTTTTTTTCTCATTGGTGGCCACGCATGAAAAGCACAATATTACATTTGCTTTGCTTTCTGTCGGCAAAACCTAAAACTATATCAACAATTTATCGACATGAACAGATTTTTGAGAGCTCAGCCACATTTAGATTCAGTTCGCATAAGCATGAAGATTATAAAACAATTCAAAACAAGCTAGTGAAAATAATGTTGCAATTACTAAATGATGACATGATTAATATATAATTGATATCTGACATCAGAAATATGCCACGAAAGATGTTATCTCAAAAAATTGAGACATAAAAAAAGGGCTAGATAATACTAGGTATGTACATTTAGTTTAGAAGCTTTAGTTGCACAAATATGAACATGAATTGATTTTGTTTTACCTTTCAAACCATTTTATCAAGATGTGCAGACGGCTTTTTTTTTAGTTCTTCTTTGTTGGTTTATCTGTCCTCCGCTGCTCATCTTTGCAGGATTCTGGGTTATAGTGCTCCCAGTTTGTTTTAGGATTAATTTAATTTAACCATCTTCATTCATGCCTTGTCGTATTTGTGGACCTTGAACTTTAGACCATGAATTAACTTCTATTATTACACATCGTTATTTTTGTCTCACTTTTTTAGCATTTGTGTCCTCCATAATCACCACACCACATGTTGTACCCAATCCATTTATTTGTTTCTGGATTGTCGAACTAAAGGAACTCATAAATCAAGGTGTAACACACTGAAAAAACACAGAATACTTTGAAAGAAATGTCTTTGGTATGTATTTACCACAGGGTTTAAGTATTTAGAATGTATTTTTCTTTTCAATTAATCACAAACCAAAGCAATTCTGCAAGAAAGATTTGCTCTGTGTTGCTAAAAAAATTATAACAGCCGCTGTTTTATCTTGTTCTAACATTTTTAGCTTGTATGACAAGAAACATACAACATGGCCTTGTTTTGAGAAGCTTAAACTATGCATGTGTTCCCATCCAGATCTGGACAAGATTTTCTTTTGACTAAGATAATGGAAACATCCCAAAGATTTTCAGTCAAGTTATGGTCTGTAATGTGTCTTGTGTTTTTTGTATGTTTTTATAAATCAACTCAGAAGAATGAATTCCTTAAAATAAACTTTCTGACTCTTCAATGGGGAGTATGGGAGTTTTAAAGTGGGGTTTTGTTAAAGTGATACAGGCAGTTGTATCTTGCCTGCAGTGTACAGCTCTGTTGGTGTCATTATTTAGTAAATCCAGATTTGTTAGAGCAACTGGATGATTTGAGATGGCCCATTTAAAAGAATCTCTAGTATTCTGAATGCCATAGAAGAATAAAAACTAATTTATTAAGCATGAGCAGCAAAAAGAGTGTTCATTAAGGTGTTCACTATTTTTTTCCAAAGTGAAGTTGCATTTGAAGGCCTAAACATACAAAAACTCACCAAGCTTTGCAAATTCTGTTAGTCGTGAGCGAACTTTCAATACCTTAAACATTACACAACAGTGGCAACAGAAAGAGAGCAACAGTGCACAGCCTAGCAAATGTTTGTTATATTTAGTGATGAACAGGATTTTTTTTTTTTTTTACACACAGTGTCAAACTATTCAGAGGTTGAAATGTAACACAAATCAGCTCCAGTTGTAAGTCTCCACTCAGCTGTTTAGCCTCTCAACAGAATCACTTTAATATTTGGAGGGGTGACAGTGGTTTGCTAGGACAGGAGTTTGTCCTGTAATCGGCGGGTTGTCGGTTCGAACCCCTGCTATGTGGGCCTAAGGTGTTGTGTCCTTGGACAAGACACTTCACCCACCGTGCCTTCTGGTTGTTGGTGCCAATTGTACAGCAGCCTTGCTTCTGTCAGACTACCCCAGAGCAGCTGTAGCTATAATGTAGCTCAATATGATCAGTGTGTGAATTTGTGAATGACTGAATGTAATGTGAACTGCTTTGGTGTTATCTGGTCTTGATAAATGCCTTGCAAAAGGCATTTAGTTTTCACTCTATGACTTTTTATCAGGTAACTATGTCTAAACAGGAGAATTTGTCTTCCTGGTCAGCGATAAAAAGTGTAGTAGCCTTATCTTGGGCGCCACCCATTTAATCTTAAAATTTCAGAGGTTCTACAACTTTACTATCTAAACCTTGAGATAGTGATGATTGACCTGAATATGCAAAATCAATACAGTATTTGAACTTACTCACAATGTACTAATAATTTCTCCCAGCTTATCTTTATCAACAGGGCTTTGGAATAGCAGCAGCAGAGGATGGAGTTATTTAGGTTGGGTGTTTCCTCCTAAAACAAAGTCTCACCACCGCATGTCACAGATATTACAGCCCTAACAACCGGCCCTTAATGCTCACATATACAAACACACACCTGCTGGGGCGAGGCCATCTGGGAGAGAATTACAGCAGCCTAATTTATGATACCCCTGGGAGGGCAAAGGGCAAGGGACCCAGACGGTCTTGACCTCACTTCCTCCTTTCAGGGTCTCTGAGCAACACAGTGCACGGGTTCAGTTCACTCTCTCACAGTCTTTCAAGTAAACGGCCAAATTAGTGTCTCTTTTTCCCCAATATGGTTATCACAATGAGCCCTGAGGGACTGCTCGGACCTGTGAGCTAGGTCCTAATGTGGAATGTATTAGATACTTTCAAAGCTGATAAGTGGGTGAGAACAAGATTCAGCTAAAATTCAAATCTCGCTCTGGGCTCGCCTCTGGCCTCCTCACTTCCTCCAGAGAGAAGACGCTATCATCCGTCACTTGGTTCCAGGCAGAGGCACAATGGAGCAGGCCTGGGTTCTGGCTACTGACACCGTCACATGGCCTGCTGATAAGACTCAACTTCCGGGACCTAAAAGAACTGAGCCTTTGCTGATACACAACACTTTGGTCTTTTGCCATATTTACTGATGACCATGAAATAAAGGAAAAAGGAAAGTTCAATGTCAATCAGCCATGCTTAGTATGAGGTTTTGCCCCTATAATTATTTTCAAGGACCTTTTCACTTAAACGTGACAATGTTTTTCTTATCCAAGAAGCTGAAAAGGATCTTTCACAGCCTGTGGAGTAGTCAAATCAGGAAATAAAATCAGTCAGGAATGAAAATATAATCATATTTTCATGATTATGAAAATAACCTATTTTCATAATCACACAGCACCATGAATAGGAGTAAGGTTGCCAAGTATACCCTGTGAATGACTGGCGGCCTGTCCGGGGTGAACCCCACCTCTCACTCATTGACTGGTGGACATGGGCACGAGCAACCCTCACAACCTCTTTGAGGATAAGCATATATGATAACAGATGAACGGATGTGTGGAGTTATCAAGTAGTTTAAAGGAAGGTTAGATGTGACCGCCAAGCGAGGCAAAATAAGTAATGAGGAGACGTAATAAGGAGGCCCATATTAACTCTGTAACAGGTATAGAGATTGGCAACTTAGGTGGGAGAATCTATTGACAGGACTACTACTAGTGATTCACCCAACAAATCTGGCCTTTATGAAGTAATGGTGAGATAAAACATGTGGAAGAAGGTAATCTAGTCAGGCGATATTAGAAAATAAGTAAATGAATCAAACGTTTTGGCCTATAGCAAAAATGTTGCATGAGAAGGAAAAGGTTAAGGTGAACATCGCCCTAAGCTCATCAACCTCATAGTTAAACATTGTGATCAACTCCATACAGCCAGGGCCATAATGGGATGATCAGCAAGCTAAAACCATGTTCCTGATTCGTCGGAGCCGTACAACTGTAAGTTGCCTCCCCCTGTCTAACAGCGCAATCAAGTGTCTGAATTGCATTATCATTTTACAGATTTTATAGAGTACCACCAATCACCAAGTTTTCACGTGTATAAAGCACACACATTGAACAGTTATGGACTGGCATTTTTCATCAGTGGTTTAGATCATAGCTCATTCAGGTTTGAGAATAGCCAAGTCAAAGTCATCAAGACTTAATTAACAATATTTGGTAAGAATGGAAAATTACCACAGAAACTCTCCGTCTCTGAGGACAGAGGTTGAACTGTTTTGAAAAGACTTTCGGCTGGAATCAGGCAAATTCAAGAATTACTTGGGGTTTCTTACTCTTCACTGTAAAATTAGTGATTCTAAAATTATGACGTTTTTTTTTTAATAAAGCGGTTTACGTATTTTTGCAAAGCACTGTATAAAGTCTGTAGTTGCAAACCATAAGCAGAGGTCTCATTGCAATCACTTTCAAGTCAACTTCTCACTTGCGTTCTCAGCTCAGGGGTTTTCTGTCTTGAAAGAGCGACTCTAAATCTCTCAGAGGATTGGATTCTGGCCCTGTACTGGTATGACTATCCACCTGCCACTCTGAGGCAAAGAGCTTTTAGGTCTCCGGCGATAAGGGGAGACAAGAATAGACACGTTCATCAATACCTGGCAAAGCAACTTCTTAGGAGATGAAAATCATGGATCACATCGACTGTTTTTGAAAAAGAAAACTCGTTTTAATGTCTCCTTGAGGTTGTTATTCTCGCACCTACGCATTGTGCTGGTGACCTTTGCTGCGGGTCTGACCTTACCCGTCTTATCGCGCTGATTCTGGGATGAAGATGATGTATTGGGGGAGACGCACTCAGCACCAAGAAGCTCCTTGACACTCTCTGGGCGTCTGGGTTTTGTTACAGGCAGGAAACAGACTCTTCCGCTCCGTAAACACGCGCCTGTGCTTGGCCACTTTTGGGCTGCCGGTGGCACGCGAAGCCCGCTGGCGAAGATGAGGACGATGATGATGATGATGATGATGATGATGATGATGATGATGATGATGATGATGATGATGATGATGATGATGATGATGGTGTTGGTGGTCAGTGGAGAGGCTGCGAGCATAGGCGTTTAAGGCTGAAAGCTGAGTGAGCTATTAGGAAAAGAATGAGTGACTTTTCAGCCTCAGAGCGATGTTTACGCCCCGATTCCAACCGCCGCGTAAAAGCACGCAAAGAGCTTATACTCAGAATAAATCGCCATAATGTCGGTTGTTTCCCTTGTCTATTTACAATTACATTCATTTCACACGAACATGAACGCTGGATCTACAAGAGATGCTGCGCTACCGTCATAATCCAAAAGACGCAACCAGGAGCGCATTTCGATGGAGGAAAGTGTAAATGCCCTCTGCTTATCTTTCCCTTGGTAAATAGCCAGCTTCAAATTCTCTAGAAGAAGAGAAGAGTGGAGAGGACGGAGTTCTAATCTAAACAGAGCCCTGCTGATGGGGAGCGGATGAGATTATGTGGACATTCCCTTCTTTTCTTTCCACACAGTTTAAGGCCTTCAGACCCTGGCGCCCGCACTTTACCACAGATAGAGACTGGTGTCCTGTTTCACCACACAAGGCCCCTTTCAGAAAAACAAGAATACTATCACCTTTTATTATTATTATTATTATTATTATTATTATTATTATTATTATTATTATTATTATTATTATTATTATTATTATTATTAGTCGTAGTAGTGGTAGCAGTTATTTCTATTTCGAAAGTAGGAGTATTGCGAATGTATGGCATAACGTGAAAACAGCTAAACCAACAATAACAGCGAAACAGACAAAGGCAAATAAACAAACTGTAGGTTTACTGCAGCCCCAATCTGCAGACATGAATTCGGCATGTCCATTTCATACAACGCAGAAAGGGGAAGGGAGAAGGAAGTGGGGGTCATTTCATGGAGTGTTTGGCAAACCGGAGAGCTTAAATGCAAACCGGAGAGGAGGAAGAGACAACAAGAACCAGCAGAAATAATCAGGAGGGAGCAGCGAACAGGTGAGAGAGAAATCAGGCAGGGAAATGAGGTGATGAGTTAATAACTGTGCAGGAAAGTAAGCTGACGGCAGATTGGCTTGGAACTCATTAGAATTCAATAATCTAAGGAAACTATCAGTCTAAAACTCAAAAGGACTGATAACAAAAATGAACGACGCAGTGCTTTCTTTATTTAAATAGATACATTTATTTATTTGTCTATTTATCTTTATTTATTTATTAGTAAAATATTGCTTTTGTGTTGTTCATGAAGCAGGTCGAGATTTAAATGAAAAATAACAAATAAATAAAAATAATAAAAAGAAGAAATAATTGTGGTACTGAATATTCAACGGGAAGGTCACATACGATAATTATCTAAACGTTTTCCACGTCTCACTTTGAAAGTATTACGGAATAGGATGAAGAAGGATGAACCACGTGCTAAACATCTGACCCGCTGATCTCTCTCCCGGAGAACGTTCTTTCTGGCTCCTTATTTTACGTCGGTTGTAATCAGACATTTCGACACCAATGCATAAAATACCACATAAACAACAGAAGCGTGACCATGGCTCTTTGATCTGTTTTAAAGATATCGCCAAAGCAGTTGCAATTCAAGCGTGTCATAGCACTGGCAAATTTAACACTCACAGATTTCACTTAGATTCAGACAAGTGGAATCGGAAAAAAGAAGCAACAGAATCGTTCTGCTGCAAACAAAACCCACAGTTGAATAACATTTCCTCTGCCTGAATCAACATTTTTCTCCGACTGAGATAATTCAGCTCTATTTTTCACAAATTATTAAAAAAAATAGACATATTAGATAAGTTGTTTTTTTTCTATTTTTACTTTATATTTAAAATGTATTAGCCTACGTGTTTTATCTTTTGGTGCGCAAATAAAAGGAAAACATCACGTGGCCAAACTTTCACAGAAACTAAACCTGCACTATCCGGAGTCTCCCAGAAGTAATTGAATTACTTCAATTACTGAAGCTAAACAAGTCCTCCTGGTTTGCATCTGGTTGACCGCAGATAGATTATCTCAGTCATGATTTTCTGCGGCAGGAAATGAAGGTATTGCTTATCTTAAAACCATCAAGGTGACGATGGGAAGAGCCAAAGAAGCGAAAACACTTTGGTCACACTGCATTTACAGCACAAATAGCTACAAAAAGGTGATGTGAAGTGAAAAAAAAATAAGATTTTTTTTTTGTGTGAATTATTTGCCAAATTAAAATAAGTAATTATAGAAATGCTCACTGAGAAAACGGGATGCGTATAACGTTCTTACCTTTCACACCTATGGCAGCCCGAGAAGAGTCGTTGATGTCAATAAAATGTCATAAATTAGGAATCAGTCACTGACGCAGGGAGACATGTAGCCTACAGAAGGTCCCGGAGTCCCTCCCCCGCTGCGGAACGTCACTGAAAGAGAGAGGACAGCATCTCGGCTGACCCAGCTCTTTCTCCAGATAACTGAATGTTCGCCAGCTAAACAGGACCGACCTCTCTCGTTTTCTGCGTGAGCCCTCCAGCCACAGGCGCGCAGCCCGTGGAGAGGCATGTCACAGCTGAAAGACAGCCAACCCTCCCTGATCTGCGTGGAAAGGCAGCAGAGCGCGACCATTTTCCAGCTTTACGCACGGGCTGTTAACCTTCTTCTCTATTCGCAAGCCTGATAGAAATCGGATCACTTTCTGGGCTTTGTGGCGCTTCTTAAAAATCACCTATATGATAATCATGATTCCCAGTCCAGCTGTAGCTGCGGCCACCACGCCCTTTTCAGTGAAGGACATTCTAAAGCTGGAGCTGCAGCAACAGTCTCAGCAGCAACAGCTTCAGCTCATCTCCTGCTTCGGCCTCTCCGGCGCGCTGGCACAGCCGGGATCCTTCCCAAACAAGCCGTTCGGCTCTCACTCGCCGCCCTCCTGCATGCTGGCGGGCAGGGACAGCCCCAGCCCCATCAGCTCCTGCCTGTCGGAGAGCGAGGAGAGGATGTCGTACCTCAGCGCGCTGAGCGTCCAGGACCGACTGACGGAGTCCGGGTTGACCGCGGACGTGTTCGGAGACGCGGCGCAAATTCATTCCGGAGACCCGCACCTGCAGAGCGAACAGGAGGAGCACGGCGGCAGTGAGTGGAAAACTGAGCGGTTATCATAAGTACATGAGCTATTTGGCAACGTGAGTCGTATCACAGTGACGGTAAATGCGTAAATAGGGCATAAGAGGACATTTGCAAACTTGCAAAGCGCACAAGCTAACATAATATGTGCTGCGAATACTCCCAGAAGTGTGAGCGTCTTGTTGTAAAATACAGTCAGCAACTTTTACATTTGAATTGTTTATGTCAGAATACATAAACGGCGCAAAGGTCGGGATTTTTGATGGAATTTGCGCATAATAACAAATAATGCGTGATAGCTTTTATAATCATTTGTCTACCTATAGCCTAGTAATAACCATAGGCTAAATGAAGCTCGGGCAACAATTAAAAAATACGCGAATTTACCTGACTAAACATGAGCAGGTTTTGAGTTTGCAAAGGTCTTGAATTTTATGTTTGACTTTTTCCACAAGTGCATTTAACGTTTTAATGTTCATCACTTTTCTATTTTAATTTTCTATGTGATATTTTAGAAATACAAACAATTAATAAATAAACGAAATGAAATATCAGTGATGCATTATTTTACTAAACACTAGTTTAAGAAATTTAGGTAATGAGGCCATATGATTACGTGGTTAATTCAGTTCAGTTATTTAGCGCATAAATAACAGGACAAATATCAGTTCATATAAAATAAAATAAAATAAAATACAGGCAGATCTTTCCAATATCATAAAATCGCTTACACACACTCATCTCAGTTTAATTCACTTTGTTCACATTTGAACTAAAATGTATTTATTTATTTTCTCAACAGAAAGCTGTGGTGCTCTGAGAGGCGAGTGCGGAGAGGACACCGAGTCAGAGAAGCCCGTCACCAAGCAGCAGAGGACCAGGAGGAAGCCCCGCGTCCTCTTCTCCCAGGCCCAGGTGTTCGAGCTGGAGCGGCGCTTCAAGCAGCAGCGCTACCTGTCCGCCCCAGAGAGGGAGCACCTGGCCAGCTCCCTGAAGCTCACCTCCACCCAGGTCAAGATCTGGTTCCAGAACAGGAGGTACAAATGCAAGAGGCAGCGGCAAGACAAGACGCTTGAGATCGCGGGCCACCACCATCACCACCACCATCATCATCACCACCCACCGCCGCCGCGGAGGGTGGCGGTGCCAGTCCTGGTCCGGGACGGGAGGCCTTGTCTGGCCGGATCGCAGAACTATAACAGTCCTTACACAGTGGCAGCTCCGAGCCCTTACAGCTACAACTACCCGGCCTACAGCTACAACAACTCTGCGTACAATAACACATACTCTTGCACTTATTCTAGTTTGCCCGCACTTCCGCCGAGCAACAGTGCTCCGAATGCGTTCATGAACATGAATTTGGGCAACCTGGGCGCGCAGACGCAAAGCCAGGCTCCTCAAGGACCGGTCATCCAACCCTGCCAGGGATCCCTGCAAGGCATCCGGGCATGGTAGCTGGGACGGGCCTCAGCGGATTAATGAATGGACTCAAGATTACGATCATGCAAACTATATGTTGGCTTTAAGTAGGTGTAGCGTATGAAGTAACCATAAACCACAGACTGGGGTGAATAATGACAATATTCAAGATTGATTTCTTTAGATCTACTCGGGCTGTTCGCAGTGTTAGAATATGGATGTAAAGTGATCCTAAAATAACAGAAACTGATGTTTGCATTTCTGAATTACAGTTAGCTTTTAAACAATTACATCTGGAGTTTAGTCAATGAAATGTTGGATGAAGAGGAAGGGGCCTGCTTCAATGGAGCCACAACAAAACCACAAGTCATTGCAAGCGCTTAGTGCGTATAAAGAAGTATT
Source organism: Poeciliopsis prolifica (assembly GCF_027474105.1). NCBI lineage: Eukaryota > Metazoa > Chordata > Actinopteri > Cyprinodontiformes > Poeciliidae > Poeciliopsis > Poeciliopsis prolifica. The sequence continues at coordinate 9,323,868 of NW_026562380.1, forward strand.
ATGTTGGGATTTTTACTACTCGTGTACAGCTTTACTTGTGTTTATTACTGTTCTTTTTTTTCTTTTTATGGATGACACTGAACGTCTATAAATGCAATAAAGCTGGCGATTATCAGGATCGAGTCTGCGATCAAGTGACTGAGCATTAATATGAGAATAATCGATGGTGACGAAGTGAAGGAACAGAGCAGACAAAAAGCACAACTTGACTCGGTGTTTGTCTCTCTCTGTGTCTAATGGCACGCTGTCCATTCAGGTGACCCCTCCAAAATGTTATCCGACGAGTTGTATTCCAACATTTCTGAAACCAAAAAAAAAAAAAAAAAAAAAAAAGAAGAAAAAGCATTTTTTTTCTTCCCCCTGTGAGAAAGTCTGAGACAAGAACCAGAAACAGAGAAAATTTTAAAGGGAGCTTACGTCCGGTCAGGATTCAGAGATGGACATTAACCAGACAGCCGATATCATCGGAACACACACAGCTTGTAAACCATCAGAGCTCAAAATACTGTTGGAAAAAACACACCATATATATATATATATATATATGCACTACAATTGCTACAACAACAACAGCAATAATAATAATAATAATAATAATAATAATAATAATAATAATAATAATAATAATAATAATAATACAATTTTCAGCTAATTTAAGCTTGACGCATCACACATCCCAAGCTCAAACAGACGCAACTGCAAACACTCCCACTCTGCCGGAGACGGACTTCAGCAAATACCTTTACCTACAAGGCATGGCAGAACGCTCAGACGCTATTAATGGAGATGAATGGCAAAGTAAACAGAGTGTTTGTCTCTTCTGATAGCCTCCCTGGTCACTTCCTCTGGCTACTGCTCTGCCGGTTTAAGGACATACCTGGTGTCAGCGCTAAGTGCTGCAGAGTCACTAGTGTAAATAGAGCTGGCGACAGGACGGCGATGCCTGAGGACGCAGCGGGTCTGAGCCACCAGCGCTCTGAAAGCCAGGCGGCCCGCGATCGCTATCGCGCGCGCTTCCAAAGATAGCTGCTCATCGCGGAGCCGCGAGCTCGCGGAGTTTCCCAAAACAGACAAGGTCTCCAATGGCAACCACTCAAGGACCTTAAGAAGGGGGGTGGGATGCGGGGACAGAACCACGGTCCAGGAGAGGAAAACAAACGCGTTCATGCGGAAGATGAATGATGGGAGTACAGAAAGGTTTGCTTCCCACATTTTGGCCTGGATGCACTTTAAAAGGAAATATTGTGGCGACTTCTAAATGCGAAAGAATAAAACGGCGCAGAATTTGACGTGGCGCATTTCTGCAAAAGTTAACAATGAATTAAGTTGCAACAGGAAGAGAAAAATCGGACCAGCCAGCTGAAAGTAGACAGTTCAATTCAAAATTGCACATTTGAGAGCAGCTGTTTGCACTGCAAATTGTGACGTGGTGACTCAAAATCAGAGAAATGCTTCGGTTCAAAATAATGTCCTTGATATTGTCGTGAAAAGTTCAGCAACCGTCTCTGTTTTGCCATTTGTTGTTTATTAAAATAAAAGTATTGGTGGTCCTGTTTGTTTGCCTGAACAAAACACAGTCAGGATTCCGTTTTATTTTCAAGTTTAACGTCATAATTAAAGCTGAATAGTAATGCTTCTCGTATTATTTCCAACTAATGTGTATTTTGGGGCTAATAGCGCTTGAGCAAAGTGTCTAATCAGTTGATATTGGCACATAGAGATAATTAATAGTTTAGTAGAGTTTAAGAAAAAAAATGGTGCATCAGATAAATCAAGCATGACTTGTTCGAACCAAATACCCCAAGCAAGTTAAGAATGAGAATACAAAACGCAGATAAGGAATGTTGAGCTGGATATGTTTACATTATGTTATCATTGTAAAGTCTGGAGTGAAGCAAATGAAAAGTTAACACAGTTTGATTGATGATCATTGTGATTCAGTCATTGGTTATTCTAACACACTGTGCCTGGTGATAGATGAAATAATACAAAGAGTGTGATGCATATGTCATTAAACAGTAGGAGCTCTCACAATAAAGCCAAGAAGGTTTCTGCTGTTGCAAGAAGATTTAGCTCAGCAACAGATGACACTGAAGATAACTTTAAACTGAGATTTGTAATTCTGAGGCAGCTGCCAATGAACACATCCTGAGTGTTACAAAGTTTTACAAGCCAATTAACCTGAATAGATTTCTAAAGTCTGTCTCCATATTTGAGTCGTCCCAGGACAATGGCTAAAATCAAGCATTCTCTGTCATTCTGAAATTGTTAAGGCCAAATAATGGCACATCTTGGCCGTGATTCTCAAGGAAATTGCTCAGACGATGCAAAGTTGGAATAGATTCAAGAACTTTATTTCTGATTCAGTTATATCATCTGCCTGAATTTTCTGGCGTATTGTGTTGTGAGCTACTGGGTCTTTAATTCTTTATTTTTTATGTATTTGCTTTCATAAGTTAATTTGCTAAATCCTTGTTATTATGTTGTTAATAAACAGTTTGATTGATAAAATATAGACACATGAGTAAGTGAGAGTAATTGCATTATGGCTGCTAAATGTAAATAATTTATACTGACATTGATTGAAATAGACCCAAATAAAATGCATGTGAATTTCTGCTCTGACCTTATTGGTTAAATATGAACAGTTTGTTTAATCGGTGCAAATGATCACAAGATGCACTCGGCATTTCAAAATGACACATCAACTTTTTGCATCTTCAGCATTAGAAACAGAGAGCTAACTTCCTCAAAGAAAAATCTACCATTCAAAAATAATTATGAGTGTTCAGTGGGATTGAATTGGAAAAAGTGGACTCAGAGTGATGCATTCTAGGCGGAGATTACGTTGATTGCAACTGCATGCTAAGAAAACCTCCAAAAGTTTTGAACAGTTTTGCATGGTGAGTGAAGTTGCCTGCTAACTGTTCAACCAGCTTTGCTGAATTAACTTAGAGGGATTTGAAATTACGACAGTGCTTCTAAAAAAAAAAAAAAAATCCATAATTTCCCTTGGACGTGTTGTGACACCTCAAGCAGGTCTGGTTCTGCGGAAAGCAGAGAGATTTATCTGGTTAGTCAGAGGAAGAACACAAAGACCCAGGGAGTAGACAGATCCCTGCATCTGTCATCACATCTCCTTAACTTGGAGCTGGGCTCTCTGATTGTGTAACAGCCTTTCTGTCCATTTGGGTGGGGGCTGTTATCACTTGTTTTTATTTGCACTCAGCTTGGAAGACAATAATCTTTCCCACATGGCGGCGCTACAATCGCTCATTTGAGCTTATTGGATGACTAATTTTATTGACAAACAAAAATAAATAGCTTCAAAAGTTAGGTTTATGTCAATTTTTTTTATTTTTATTTTACAGAGGTACACTAATGAATGGGAAGCCTATTTACAAACGCCCAATTCATTTTTATGCACTGAATTTATTGAGGTATTTTATTTATATTTAGGACACAAATAAAGCTACTCTGTTTCACAAATGCATAGTGTGCTTTGTCTTTGTTGAAGACACAGCACACTAGTTTATTTTATTTTCATATTTTTATTACGTCATTTCGAGATTGAAATGGACATTTGTGCTCATTTAATTTTGTGAGCAGAAATTTTGTGAAGTGGCTTTTGATACACTTACAATCAGTGAGATACAACTCAACAGAACTGAAGTCGGGGTTTTTGTTGTTGTTTTGTTTTAAAATAATTTCTCAAATGCGGAATCACTTTTGTTCTGTGCGAGCTGCACCAAGGTTGTAACGGGGCGGCGCCAATGAGGGGGCAGGATGAGAAAAACCTATCGCGTTTTCACTACAGCTCTCATCGAGGAGAGTTTAAACTCTTGGCAGTTTCTTGCACAGACTCCTCATTAAGGGACTGGACTGTTTTTTTTTTTTGTTTGTTTGTTTGTTTGTTTTTTGACGGCAAATAAATGAAAGCAATAGAAAGACGTCTGATCGAGAAGCTGACTTTGGAGCTGCTTATGACTTGATGCCTCCATGAACTGCAGCGCAGAGTTCGGACACGGTTTCCTTTGGTCTTCCAGTGCATCATGACATCGAAGTTTTCAACCTTCTTGATCAAAGACATTCTCACCGGCCTGGAGGCTCCCTGCGGGAATCCCGGCAACACAGCCGCAGAGGAGCTTTGCGCACTTGCGCGCAATTTACGCGCGGGCCTTGATAACGCCATTCAGAAAAGACTTTCTCCTGGCAAGCGCGTGTCTGACAGCCACCGGTCCGGCACCGGCAAGAAAGAAGGAGGGGCTGCGACTCAATTCAGAGAAGGTAAGGTTTTCATTTAAAAGAAAAAAAACATTTATTTAAATTTGACTATTTAATTTTTTTAACTGTGGCGTACCTAATTCATGTCTGGAAAATGACTAAAAGGACAGGAGAAATACACTAGTATTTGGTATTTGTCTTTTACAATGTTCAATAGTTTCTGATAAGACCATAAAAATTGCTTAATTATTAATTGTGCAAGAGACAACTTTCCTTCACCTTATCTTAAATAATAAAATGTCAATGGAGAATATTTTAATACAAAAATTATTGACGAGTTATTTTAAGCTTAATTCAATGGAATGTTTTATTATTGTCATTTTTGTCGTTTTTGTTTTTTGAGGAGGTTGTGTTAAATGTCTTGACAAGATGGAAAACCGTTCGGAAGCAATGGTGATGGTGTAAACGGCATTTAAGATTAATTTTCTTCATTGATTTTCAGTTCCACGTAGGATTATACATTGGCTTTATTCGGCTTAATAAAGAGAAAAAACAAAAAAGAAAAAACTTTAATAGTTGACTTTCATTGTTGTCAGGCACCGCAGAGCGTGCAGGCATGCAATATGTGGAAAGGAACCGGGTGGAAGCAGGAATGGAGGAGTTGCACCACCACCACCACGGCGGGGAGACATCCAGCTGTTCCCCCGAGGAGCGCCGCTGCACCGCTGCGAAGAAGCGCTCCAGAGCGGCTTTCTCCCACGAGCAGGTCCACGAGCTGGAGCGCCGTTTCAGCGCCCAGAGGTACCTCTCTGGCCCCGAGCGGGCAGACCTGGCGTGCGCCTTGAAGCTCACAGAGACGCAGGTGAAAATCTGGTTCCAGAACCGGAGGTACAAAACGAAACGGCGCCAGCTGGCCACGGACCTGGCGGCGCTCAGCTCTCCAAAGACCGTGGCGGTTAAAGTGCTGGTGAGAAACGAGCAAAAGCAGTGGATTCCGGGCAGTGGAGCCCACCTTCCCACGACTGTGCCACTGTACCACGGCTATCAGTACCATCAGCACTACCTACACCAATGCTACCAGCCCTACAGCACTGACAGGTTATATGGAGGAACCTTCTAATGTTTGTATGTCTTGCAAAGTTCACATGTGAATCTTTGTAGAAAATCATTTTTTACGCTCTTCTGCAAAAAGCAATTACTTAATAATAATAATAATAATAATAATAATAATAATAATAATAATAATAATAATAATAATAATAATAATAATAATAAAAACATTGAAAGTGAACATTTGTTGGATGCTTTTTTCAAAGTTAGACACTTTCTTTAGGTTCTCCAAGATTTAATTTTGAAGTCATTTGAGTTGCACGCAGCTCATACGGGTGTCAGAAAAGGAAAGTAATTATGTATTTTTATTTTTGCTGTAGGAGTAACTCTCCAAATTTTGGGAGAGCAGAAAAAACGTCACCCCCTTTTATTGAATCAAATCCTTGCTGAATTGATTACAAAAATCTTTTGTTCCACCATGAATAAATATTCTGCTTCTCAGTGGTATTTTATTCTTCTACTGTACATTTGAATATTTCATTTTTCTTATTCCCTCACAGAAAAAAACAACAACAAACAACACGCTTATGATTGACCTTTTATTTGTTTTTGGATTGTACAAATAAACTTTGAGAAGAGCTTGCTGAGATTTGAACCGGGAGTGGGTCTCATGGTGCCTCTAGCGGTCATTGGACGAGAAGCAGAAGTCATATTGTCTTAACATGTAACAGTTTCTGAAGTTTATTCTCAGCATATAGTTTGCATTTTTATGTTTTATCTCTCACTGCAGCAGCTTCTACAATCCTCCATAAACCACCTGAGTACGATTTCTAAACCTACCTAGTGAAAATCTTACCTTTATGAGAGAAATCTAGTAAGCATCTGTCACAAATTTAATTGTTGATTTTCCTCATGGGGCATATTTAATGATCATTAAAACTTCATGAAACACCAACATTGGCACATGAGCTTTGTTGAAGGGGTTTTGTGCCTTATGAAACATTTAATTAGTGAGGACTGAAATTAGTTTTTGTTGTCTGTGTGATTTGGTTTTGCATCTAAAGTGCTGGTTTTAGGATTTTAACACCTCAGTCATATATATGTCTTTGAGCTCATATAAAAGAGTTGTGAACTCTTTTATACTCCTTTGTGAGACAACAAAGGAGAATGTTGTTTAGTTCTTTTCCCAGTTGTGGATGAATGAGTCAGAGAGGCCAAATGAACCATGAAGATGTTGTACCATCCAACCTCCCCCCATGCAGGGAAGCACACATTAATCACTGTTTTACTGACAGGAAAACACCCTCATGTTGAAGGAATTGGCGCAATGAGCACGACTGAAACGAAAATAAAAAAACAAAAATCCCAATTTATAAAAGTTATTGCACATATCGATAGAAAATAAAAGAAAGCAAACACTCAATAATGTATCACTGTGAAGTGGAAGATCACGGATAGTTTTTGTGGTGTTTTGCAAAAGAAAAACAGTAAAATGTGGAGTATATTTGCTCATTAGATTATTCTGTCATGTTTTGTCAAAAAACATACATAAATTGTTGCTTTTATTCTTTCATGCAAATTTGATAAATCATTGACTCTGTTGTGGCATCCATTAGAGTATGAGGTCCCTTTCCCCACATCTCCCTCATCAAGCTCCCCTAGACTAGCATTAGCAGACTCCTGGTGGAACTGGGAGTCTGCTGAGCTTCTAATGCAAACAACTCACTCCAACGCTTCTAAGAACCGATGCAAATTTCTTTCAAGTCATATTTGATACACACAGCAATTTTAAAACAAGTGAAGGTAACAGTCACTTGGTTGTGATACAAAATGGCACCAGGTGTCTGGAAAATATTTAATACTGTTCCTTTACACAGCTGGTTGGGGGAATTAACTGTCATGATGCAACACCAGGAGGGGGAGGAATCCATCAAACTGCCGGAAGCAGGAAACTTCACTCTTGATAACCAATATCTTTAAATTCTAATAACTGGAACATTTTTTGTTTTATGTTTTAGTTTTAACATTTAGCTTCCTCCTGTGCTCCGTGGTATAGATGAGGCTGTTTGTTCAATAATGTTCTGTAAGAAACATCTGAGACTTTCACAGAACAAATGTTACTTTGAGATTAAATGCTATGCATGTGGATTTCTGATGGCAGTTACTTACACTGCATTTTATTACAGGGTATTCGAATTATGAGACGCTGAATAAAAAAGACGATGAAATAGTGTGTAACTTCTGTCCACTTTACAATTATGCATTAATTTACATTAGTGATAAAATCACAATGACATGCACCAGATTTTGTTAAACATGACAAAAATCCCCCCAAAAAAAAGTTTGGTAAAAATGAGCTAACCTTTTAAACCATTTAAAACATACATTACAGGTTTTGCAGTCGTGGATATAAAGTGTTTCTATGTAAGTGTTTTAGTTATTACAGTAATGCAAAAGAGAAAAGGATCGTGTGTGAGAGCAGTTTGTCAACCTGTCACTGAAGAATTAACTCCAACATGATATTTTGCAACACTTTGCATGCAGACAGAGTTTGTTTTTAGAGTGGTATTATTAGTCTGCTTTTAAAGGCAGCAGGGCATGGAAGGTCATGAACTTTAATTTGTCGCACATTTTATGTCTTCTGCTTTGCTTGCCATTTTACTTTTACTCATTATTTTGATTAAGCAAAATAAGAACGCATACTTGTTCTGGTTTAATAGTGAATGTACTAAACCTACGAGCTCAATCCACACCACTCGTGCAGCTGTGATGCAGGTAAAAATGCATCTGGACGTTGGAAGAGTTAGATAAGACGAGGCAGATTCAAATTTTCCTCCCATCTGACTCTGGGCTGACTGTGTTTATTTTAACTTTGGTTTGGCTGAAACAATAAAATCTAGATCGTTAGGCTAAAGAAAATATGACTATGCACATAAAAACATGCACTATACTATGAACACAAACAATCCCAAAGCTCGTACCACATTCTTTTTCTTTACTTATAAAGCCAGAAAACCCAATCCCTTTTGCAGGAAGAACTAAAAGACACAATTTCCTGATTAAGCAATATTTTTTACTGGTACTTTTTTTGTTATAGAATGTTGCTTTGTGACACGAACATGGGGTTTTGGAGTCAAAATACAGACAGTAATTACATTTGTTATCAGACTTTTTTCTCCATGCATGACATATGCTTGTTCTCTGTACAAATGCCTTTATTCAAATGCACTTTCAGCTTACAAACACAGCTCTCACTTGGTTAATATCAGATTGCACAGACATTGTGAATATATTTGCATGCTGAAAGTCTGAAGAACACTTGTACAACCTTTAATAATTACTTCCTTTCTGTGCTGGAAAGTAAGTCACACTGAGGGGAGAGGAATAAATTAGGACAGAGGGAAACTGATTCTTCATTACCAAGGCAGAAAAATGGAAAAAGAGAGAAAGTGTTAATTTCATAACTGGTCATGACTGGTTTGTATGTCAGAGTTGAATCACTGAGCTGCAGGTCTAATCTCAGTTCAGGCATCTCTGATGAATCACCAGGGTAATCCCCACATTTTCTGCATAAATATGTCTATTGAGCTTCACTTAATCTAATCTACTGCTTATAAAACAGAGTGGTTGTATAACTTCAATTCCAGTTAGGCTGGTTAAATTTCACCACTTCCATCACCCCCATATAAACACCAACTGCCTCTCCACAGGAATGTGCTTCACAAGGAATCCTAAAAAAACAAAACAAAACAACAACAAAAAACACCTTACTTTTGTTCATAAACGTGTCTTGCTCGTGTGTCTTTTCTAAGCATTTTTTTAAACGTACTCATGAAGCCGAGCGCAACCAAAAGATGTTTGTCTGCTCCATTGAATTCTCAACACCAAGTTGAGCAACTTACATAACACAACATGTATTAAAAGGAAGATTTGAACAATGAGTATCAAAGCCAGCAGAGACAAGTAATATCCTGCTGTCTTTGTGTTTCTGAAGATTTCTCAGTTGAGATAAAGGTCTGCGGGGTGGGGCAGTCTCTCTGCTCTGCAACGCAGGAATGGAGGTCTCCACCTAAGCCACGCTTGGCTGTTCTTTCAAGATACACATCTATTGACTGAGTATCCTCGCATGTCACCTGGGAAGCAGCAGTGACTCATTTCTGATGCTCTGATTGTTGCAGGAATAATGTCTTCGAGACACTGGTTGATTTAAGTGCAGATTCCCCACACAATGGCCCGGCCGAGGCCACTGACCTAAATGAATAGATTTAGAGCTCATGCGACACAGTGGGAGAGTCAAGTCTGTCACAAAAAGAGCAAAACTATGACTAATTATTAATCAGAACTTTAACCTGGATATTTTATAGGTGTATATGGCGCAGTGTGTGTGTTTCTGTTGTTTCCGTGCTGACCTCTGCAGACGCAGGTCAAGTCTCAGGACAGAGAGGAGTCACGGTTGATGCCTCTATTTAAAGACGGAGCTGCATCCTTTACATGCACACACACGCACACATTACAAATAATCCCACCCAGACAACTCTCCAGGCTAGTCCTAGAAACTATTAGCAGATAGCATCAGCGAGTCCAGGAATGTAAACATTTACAGTAAAGCTAAAAGACATCGACTCCCCCTGGGGGAGACACATCCATCACATAGGAGCCACATCAGCACTTCTAAGCTCTCCTGGTTTCCAAAGGAATCAAACATCTCTCTTTTCTGCACAATTTGATAGGATTTCAAGTAATCAGCGCATATTGTTCTGTTTGACATGTCAGTGATAATCCTGTCTTGTAACAGAGCTGCCATGGAAAAATGTATTATTAATTACAATACTTTCGTACCAGTAAAATAAAATATGACGCCGAGAACTAGCTGGTGACTATGACGTCTGCTTAAGAATTCTCCTGTTTACATTTTCAAGCAGGGCTGTAGTTAAGATGCTTCAGAACCAAGTGGGCAAATAACTGCAGTGGTCTTGTCTCTGTTTGTGAGAGCAGGGAGAGAACGCATGGACACTGACAGAATCAGAAAGCCAAAGAGATGAGCCAGCCCTCAACAAATAAAAAACAGCAGAAGCAACGTGGATGATCCTGAGGCCTCAAAACGCAGAATGCATTGGATGGGTTCATAAAGGAAGTAGAGTACACTAGGGGGACATAGGCTTCTGATTGTTGACCAATGTTTCTGTACTGAACTTTAATTTTTAGATGAAAGTGTACATCAACTGTCATTTATTTTTTCATTTTCAAAAAATGTTCACACCCACTGTTTGTTTTACATTTTTGTTACATTTTAAACATACATTCTAGTGTTTATTGTTTTTATAACATCATCAACATCATAATAGTACATAATTGTGAAATGGAATAACATTTTTATTGGAAATGACTACAAATAAAACTGAGAAAAATAGCATGCATTTGTGTTATCCCTCCTGAGTTAAGACTTCGAACCACATTTTTGCCACAGTTGCAGTTTTTGAAGTACGTCTTTAGCTTTGCTTGTTTAGAGATTTTCTTTATTGACAAGTAGCTCAAGGTCAGTCAGTTTGGACCAATAGTGTAAATGAAAATCAGTTTTAAACTTTGCTTCCAAATATGTTTCCACCACCCTGATTTACGTTGGGGAGGATTTGTCTCAGGTAAAGTACAACTGCTTTTCTGCCACAGAATTTGGAAATCCTGCATCCTTTTCTCTTCATTTCATAGCTGTGCTCTACTTCATGTCAGCTCATTGTAAAAAAATGTATATATATATTTGGTTGTAATTCAACAAAATGTGGAAATGTTGTGAGATGTGTGAAGATTTTTTTGCAAAACACAACAATTCTAATAACACATACATTTTGGTTTTTGTTATTTTCTGTGCTCCTTTGTTCTTTTTCTTGGATTAAATCAACTGTGTTTCTGTTTAGTTTGGTTTAGCTCTTTTGTAGTGATTCTTGCTTATTATGTTAATTTCTTATGTTGTTATTCTAGTTTAATTATGTTTCTGAGGTCTAGTTTTATTTAGTGTTTTAGATTTATTTCCTCGTCCCCTCTGTACCCTCCCAGGCATATTTCGCTCTCTCGTCCTTCACACCTACAACTCTCATCATCCATCTGTTCCTCGTTCGGTAATCAACCTCCCCAGTATATATACAACTCTTTCTCAGTTACTCCTTGCTGGTTCCTCCTGTTTAATGTCGTTAATCCTGTTTCGCTTGGATTTATGGTTTGTGTTCTGTCCTGGCTCCCTGGAGATTTTCTACAATTTTCATTAAATATGCTCACCATCCATGCCTTTACTATGCACTATAACATTAACAAACATTTGACTTGCACTGCTCTGTCTTGGCACCTTGAACAGCAACCTCATCCAGTCATGTCACTGTGCCGTAACTTTCCACATCCTACTTTCTCTGTACCAAACCCATATCTTGGCATGTTAGCTTGTGCATTCATGAAATAACTCATTCTATAAACATCCATATGAACTGACAGCTAGTCAGATACAGTATATGGAAATGGTGTGCGTGTGCACAACCAGGAGTAGGAACAGCATATTAGTCTGTTAAAGAGGTTGAATTTTCCCCATGATCCCCTGTCCATTGAAGGAGACAGGCAGTTTTTCAAGTTGCAACACTTCCTTCCTTGACTCCTCACCACTTTCACATCACATCTCCCACACACATGCTGAGACAAATACACACTCCTCCGAAGCAGGCCAGGGGAATCCAAATGTTTTAATTAGTGGTGATAAGCAGAGGCAGGGAAAGCACCGAGCCATTCTGACACACACACACACACACACACACCCCCACACACACACACACACACACACACACACACACACACACACACACACACACACACACACACACACACACACACACACACAGACATCTTTTATCAGCATGCTGATAATGGAGCTACTCAGTCCCCACTTACGGCCTCTCAAACATCCCTCTGACTCCTACACATCCACTGCAGGATGCCCATTGTGGAAGTGTGAAACAGCAGTAATTATTATCATTATTATTATTATTATAATTATTATTATTAATAATAATAATTATAATAATAATAATAATTATTATTATTATTATTATTATTATTATTTTTATTAAGTTCCTTACTGGTTGGTTAGATAAAATCTTTCAAAAAGCTTCTACCTTAACACATTTTCTCATCCTTCTACATCTCATTATTAACCCATAAGCAGTTTAAACAACTTATAACTTCAGGGTAACTATCAGAGTACCAAAGCGTCCTAACCTTGAACCAGCAAAGTGTCTTTTTAAGTCTGGAGACTAGTGCATATTCAAATCCAGATACATTGTTTCACTTGACAACAATGGAAGCTGTGTATTTTTTTTCTGAAGCTTTCTGAAAGAAAGAAATATTTTTTTTTGCAAAGTCAGATCTCTGCCACATCTTTTTCATTGTTGTTGTAACCAGGAGTTGAAACATATATGAACATCAATAGAAATGGGAGCCTCGTTGATAAATGGATCTGTCACCATCAGGTTATTTCAGATCAGTGTGTACAATCAAGCTGGGTGCTTTTGTTGACTTAATAAGTGGTTTAAGGCTCTTTTTTTGTTTAAACCAGTTAGAGCTGTCTAGAGCTGGAAGGCATGAGCTGCTAAGCGTATTTGACAGGAAGCGAAGACCGCTTTCTTTTCAAGATCAAGTTCAAAGGACAGCAGGCCCGTTTCTTCCTCAGTGTCCCTGACTGCACCTGCGTTGCCTTGACACACACAAAGGGGAACGCACACACTTGCAAATGCAAGGAATCTTTACCACTCTGCCTTTTCCCCAGTTGACAGACATCTTAAGGTCTTTCGGTCTCTGGCCGTGGGCATTCAAAACATTTAGTGCATTGAAGCAAAGAAAAAAGACAATCCAACTTGAAAATCCAAGTTCATTTTTTAGAAACAAATATAGATAAATTAAGTTTGACAAACATAAATGTAGTGCATGTGACAAATTAACTATTTTTTTTTAAGCTGGAGCCCCATTCTCTGTTTTTCAGTCGGCATGATAAGGGAAGTTTGTAAGATGATTTTCTGAGCTTTCCGAGCTTTAAAAGTAAATTGTCACCACAGTCGGGAATGAGCAGAGAAAGTTCTCGACACCTGCAGCCAACTGCGACAATGCTGCAGTTCTGCCAGAGCCTCACTCCCAGAAGCCTCAGGGTGTTTGACTTTTTTTGTGTACATGTTTGTATCTTTAGCTTTGATAATAATGGAGTAAATTTCCAACCGTACGAAGCTCCTCAGGCAACAAAGACATTTCAACTCTAACGTTCATCCAGCCACTTTCTGAGTTTTTCTTTTTGACTATTTTCTCCATCATCATCACTTTGGAAACCCTCATGAATGAATCAATACCTTTTGTGTAGGACCTTTGTCTATTCTGCCTAGTTAGTAATGGCGTTTTCCTATAAACACTAAAATGCATAAAGGGTTTTCCATTCAAAGCAAGCCTTGCGTAATCTTCTTTTATTGTACAGGGTCTGTGAAGAATCCTGTTGTCAAGTAACACGAAATTCAAAGCCAGCTAAATCTTTTGTGTCTTAACCTTGCCTGAAAATGCTATTGACTCTTCACTCACAGTTCTTTTTTTCCCACAGGCCAATGGCTGTATGAGCAAGTATGTCCACTGGGTTACAATTCATCGTGTGTCAACGATCATCTTGCATCTTTGGAGTTTGTGGGAAGAATCCTCCTCCAGTATGTTCTCTCAAGTGATGACAGAAGCTGCATCTCCCCCACAACTTTATTCTTCATGGTGCAAGTGTGGGAGAGATTCAAACTACAACATTCACTGTAGAAAAAAAAAAAAGCATCTGAGCTCCTCAGAACGGAAAATAGTATTTCCAAAACTATTTTATATGGACATAATAAGTGTCTGAAGTGTACAGGGTAATGACATAGTTTCTTGAATAATTTCTACTCATCTTACTAGATGAGACTTAGACAAATCTTCTCATCGTGTCATGAGAGATAATGACCTATTACTGCACAAAGACCTCTTGGCCACGTCCCTTAATGCTGCTAGCTACTTTTAACTTTACAGTGTCAAGACCTCCATGACTTGACACACTAATAATCTCATGTATTTGCATATCAATTTCAATGAACACGTATTGTCCAAATTTTTAAAAATAAACTTGAACTTAACTTGAACTTACCAATAAGAACTTAACTTCAAGATTAATAATGTAGAAAAATATTAAATTATGAAGGCTAGTCTGTAAAGTGCCTTGTAGTTGCAAAGAGATACAACATGTCACCAAAGAGGGTTACCTATTTGAAGCTTGGTTGACTTTTCTTGCGTAGTTGGGAGCTTACACTGACTGTTAGATTGTGAGCAAATACGGATGATCATGGTCTGGGTGTTTCTGGGTCGACCCTGCTTGTGACCAACATACCTGACGAGGATGTACCACACCTTGAGCTCACATGACAGCTAAGGTGGGTTGCTTTGAGCGAAAGTTAAAGCATTCATGTCCAAATAAATTGTCATAAAAGCATTCGTTTTTCCACCTCTTCAAGTCGGCTTTACTCCACAGCTGCAAAAGGAGTTACAGAAACAGCTCCTTCATCCAGTAGCACCCCGACAGAGCGGGATATCACAGTCGGTATGTGGCAGAGTTTCCTGTTGAGTAAGATCAGAAGTTGATATTCGCACCTCATTCTTCAACCAATGGCCTTATGAAATATAGTCAACATTTTCTGGCACAATCCTATGTCACGCTGTAACTCATTCTGTGAGGAGTAGTCAGGATCTGGCTTAAAATATACTAAGAGAGATCTGAGAAGATAAACCTTGACACTCCCATTAATTTACAGAGGAGGAGAGAAAGTGAGCGACTGAGAGATATTTTGATCCCATGTGTTAGGTCTTAGTGTGTTTGTGTGTATGAACACCCAGGTGCTTCTCTAAGAGTCTTTAACCGCAGGCTTGAGTTTCCAAAACACTGGCTTACGGTAATACACGAGGGAGAGTGTTCATGTGTTTCCTTTATTTTGAAGAAGAAGAAAACTGGTTAAGAAAATACTGAATTCAATTTGGCACATTATGACTTTGCATCCTGTGTAATTGTTCTGACGAAGTCAAATTAAAACAATCTTGGAATGGCAAGAGAGGAATTACTCTAAAGCAGTTCAAACAGTAGCTGGAATAAGGCATTTGCTCCAAGTAAAACATGCACAACAAATAGAGATGTACAATGAACACTTAATCATTTGTTTTTATTGTTGATAAGCTATTAAGGAATAGCTTGTTTGGCTTTAAATTGTAATGGATATTTGAAAATGTTCATAACTATAGAAAATGCTGTTGAATGGCAATTGAAATGCTGAAATGCTTCCTTGAGATGATATAAAATACAACATCATCTTCATGGAAGCTCCACATCATTTGATTTCTGTTTCCAGCCACTATGGTTTCCGCTTTATTGAACAATTTGTTGAGGATCTGCTGAGTCGTTGTGTACAAGCAAAGACCTGGGCTACGCTGCAGTATTAAGGGATCCTTTTTTTTATTTTAAAGTAAAACAAACATCCTTCCATATGTGGCTCTATGGACTTCCCTCTTGAAAGCAGAGTTCATCACAAGAGGAAGTGTAGGACAGACCAGTGGAAAAGCAATGCAGTTGTACTTTTAAGCTTAGCTACATTTCTTTATTATATTTATTCATTTTACTTTTTTCATTCTTTTTTTAATGCCATAGATGTTAGACACAGGAATAAATTCTTTACCCTCAGTTTATTCACACCAATTGTGGTGTGTGTAAATTAGCCAGTTGCAAGTTGAATTAAGTTGACTGTAAGTGAACTTTGTAAATGGATGAAAACTCTGTATGTTAATTTAAGTGAAGTCACATAAACTTTCGCGTACATTAAATATAACGAAGAATTCTTTTTGATCAGGGCTACATGTGTGCACATTTATGTGTTTGCTATACTTCTTTTTTTTCTCTTACTCTTTGGACTCCTGAAAATACTGTTTTCTCACCTACTGTTTCTCTCACACTGCTGAAATGTGATCAGTTTGGCCCTGACAGATCATAACACAGAGCAACTAGAAACAGTTTAAGTAGACAAAAACTTACTCTCACTGTCTTTTAGAGCCACATTTCTCTTCTTTATTGGCTATCAGTCAATAGATGTATTCATGAAGAAGAGAATTCCAAATACCCTCCTCTTAAGTTTATTAGGAACCATAAATACAAGTAGATACTGTACATGCATGCAGACAGACTCAGATCAGGCTTTCCTTGTTTAAACAGGTGTTTTCCCAGACAAACATGGCTATGAGTCAGTGTGTATGGAAAGACTGGTAAGGAGGAGTTGTCACTCCTCACTATAATCTGTAAGAGCATTAAGTCTGCTACTCTGAAGCTCACAAGTATACATAGTGAGTGCTTGCTAATGGATTTAGGTTTCATTCAGATTTGTTTTCAATGGAGCAATGATGTGAGCATGTCAGAAAAAAAATCGTTGCAGTGGTTCAAAATGGAGACAGAAAACCTTAGATGTTTTTTTTTTTTTTTTTCAAAAATGCATGTTAATGAAGTTTGCAATTACTCGCATTATCATCTTGGACAAAAGTTGAATATTCAATATTACAGTTTAATGAAAGTTAATTCATTAACAAATCTAGAAAAGAGAAACATTAATAAGATGTTATTATAATTATTTTCTTCAACTGATACCAAAGTACTGCATAAGCTCCAGTATGTTGTAGCTGTTTTTCCATCATTGTGCTTTTCCACATTTGGTCATGTCACAACCACAACCTTCCCTACTTTTTGACCAACATAAGCAGTGCATAGTTATAAAATGGAAGAAAAATGAATTGTTTTCTGATTATTTGAAAAGTAAAAGTCCAAGAAGTGAGGTGTGCATTTATATTCAAGTCTCAGTCAAATTGGATGGAGAGCTTCTGTGCACAGTCATTTTCAGGGCTCATCTCAAATGAACTGGGGTCCGGGCTTCGGATGAACTAATTTTACAAATGATTGTGCTTTGATCCTGATGACCCCCTTGTAGCCCTGGATATAAGTTAAGGGTTGTTGTCCTGCTGGATGGTGAACCTTCATTCCACATTAAAGCCTTTTGCTTCCTCTGGTTTTTTTGGGGGTTGATCCGACAATTGAAAGCAGAAATGTACAAAGAAAAACACACATGCACATTTTTTTCTGTCTGAAGTTGAATCAGACCAAACTTCTCTTGTTGTAGTTCAGGTACAATTCCCCAAATCATTTTCATTTGCTAAATGAAAAACATAGGAGGGCGAGAGAGTATATCTGAGACTTACTTATCAATAGTGGACTAATTATTGGTGAAGACTATTTATTGATTAGGTGACTTCTGAGGATTAATGATTAATGAGTGGATTTTATTAGGACTATCAGACTTAGAACTGAATACAAAAGAATCTGTGGATACCATTTAGTAGTTAGTGCATGTAACATGAAATACATTAAAAGGCTATAAATAGAATTTTTGTTATTAAGCATTAAAAGATGCAGAAAGATTGAACAACCTGGTTATGGAACAGATTTGTAATTTCTTTAATGCAATTTATAGATAACCTCTCATTTTGACACATTTGTTTCATATTTCAGATGTAAATTTAGAAAATATCTAAGACTCTAGGCTACCAGATATCTATATGTAAAGATATCTTGCAAAAATAAAAAAAATGAATGAATAAACAAAAACCCTCTCACACAAAATCATGGAGAAGAATAAGCTGGAATGCTTGTATTGACTGCAAGAAGCCATGTCATCTCTGAAATGCGCTTTCCAACTCATCTGCATCTTCTATCAAAATGTACTTTGTCATGCGTCATTTGCCAAATTCCAAAGTGTTACTTTTGCAGTTGTTTGGATGTAGGCTATGCACCCATTAGGTCACAAGGCATTTCTGAACGTCTAAGGGGTCAAAGTTGAAATCTGCACCTGTGCTCAAGACTAAACAACTGTACCTGCCTCGAAATGAATGAAAAAAAATAGCTGCACACTCAAATTCAAGAGCTGCTGGAAGAGCAAATGTGATTTCAAGAGGATTGGAGATGCCGAATTATACTAGTTTTAAACACATCAAATAGATCTAAGTTGTTAATGTGACAAATGTTTATCTAAAAAGGACAAATAGAGCACTGAGTGTAAAGAAGCTGCTTGCTGAAGCTGCAGTACAACTTTTTTTTGCATATATTCGAAAGAATCTGTCACTATGTCCTGACATAATATGAAACAGAATCTGCAGAAAAAAAAATAGCTTCTGTGTCTCCTCCCTGTGTTCCTACTGCCACCTGCAGAGAAACACTGCTCAGTCAGAAACAACCAGTCAAAGGACTTTGTTTTCACAGATTATCTCACGGTCAAGATGTAGTCACAGTTTCAACATATAAACATTTTCTTTTATAAAAGTTACCGACTGCAGCTTTAAAATGTAATTACTCGCCTGTGTTTTCTGTCCTCTCCAGGGTGTTTGAAGAAATGTTTCCCTCAGTGTACAAGCATCATTTAAAGGTTCCACAAGACAATGGAGTTATAATACTAGGGTTAAAATATAAAATATCTAATTATGCATGTAAAATGGTGAAATTTGGTAAACTCACCTGTGACTAAACAATGCTTTAGTCCAGCCTCACCCTTCATCAGCCCGGTAAATCTAGCCACTAAGTCACCTTCTTCCAGGAGTGTAGAAGTCTCATATTTAAACACATAAAAGGAGAGGTTTTCTCTTTTACAAACAGTGAGCAGAGCCCCTCTGCTGAACTTTTATTGAACAAGTGCAATTCAGTGTCAGAAACAGACATCAGCAAGTAAGAATGACAGCTTCAGGTTGGGTGTGTGAAATGTTATGAATTCGGCTCCTCTTTTGGTCGCAGTAAGAACAAAAAATGACGTGCACAAACATTCAACCTCAGTAGTTCAAAAAAGCTGAAAACAGACAAATTATTTCAAAAGCAGGGACAAAAATGACAAAATACATTTGATTGAAGAAACCTCTGAACGAAATAATTATAAATAAACAAATGAGGAATTTTTTTAGAGTATTTGTCTGCCGAGTCCTGCACTGGGTCTATTTTTTACCGACATAAATAATAAATTATTTATTTTATGATCAACAAGTTAAATATTTTGACCCATGTCGTTAAAACTGTAGCTTCTTGGGGTTTTATTCAATATGTTTCATCATGAATCTTCTCTGCAAATTACCAATTTGACAGATTGTGTTGAAAAAGCCCCCTGAAAAGCATCTGAATATAGCTATACGACATATATATGTATGTTTATGCAACATAACAATTTAAACCAATTTTTCTAGTAGGGGTTGTTTTATTTTACATTAAATTCCAAACATGTAATGTAGACTTATGTTATCTGAAAAGCTTTATCTGGTTATATTAAAACTCTGATGCAAAAACAAAGTTTCATAAAGTAAACCCTTGACAGAGGGTTTTGATTGCCCACTGCTGACTGCCAAACTCTGCTTCAAAGGGATGACTTAAAATTAATGACACTTGAAAATACTGTGTAAAAGTTGTATCCTATGGCTGAAATGATGAACAGATGTAAAATTACTTAAAATGGTTCAGAAGGTGTCTTTCTTATCTGCTCTGTCTGAGAAGATCAGGACGACTGAGGCGTATTTCATCTGGTTATATGTGCGCATGTGGCCACAGCAAGGCCTGATGTATAGGAGAGGCGATTAAACCCATAGGAAATCTACACCTCAGCCTTGATATGTTGGATTCTCATATTGTTGTGCTGGCGCTTGGTAAGTCCGTATTTGAAGAACTCATAAACAGACCAGCTAATGGCTGTGGAGGGCATCTGGTAGATGACCCTCGCTTGTACTCCCTTGAAGAAGCCCTGCAGGCCGCCCAGCCTGTAAACCGTCCTGAAGGCGTGGACCAGACCTGAGACATGTCTGTGGGCTCCCTGGCTTTGGCCGGCGGAGCTGAGGGTGTGAGACTCCTGGGTGTTGAGCAGGGTCTTGCAGACGTCCAGAGGCGTGGTGGCTGCTGCTGCGATCGCCCCGGCCAGAGCCCCGGACACCATGTGGGACGAGGGGTTGTACAGTCTGTGAGGGTTGAGCAGCTCCTGGAGGTACTCGTAGGTCATGAAGTGGAGCACCTGGAAGGGCACGTTCATGGTGAGCTGGGTGGTGTAGCTTCGGTAAAAGGCAGCAGGACCCTCTCTTTGCCACACGGCGCCAACACAGTCCAGCACGCCCCGGTAGGGGGACTTAAACATCTGCATGCGCTGCTTCACAACTGAAGGCAGGTGGGGTACAGGTGTTAATGAGAGGAGGGAGCCCAGCAAGTCCAGCGTTGACAGCACCGAGGAGAACCAGACAAGAAACAACTAGTCAATATGAGATGTGAAGGAAGGTTGTTTTTTAATAAAAACATGGGCATCAAATGTATCTTTGATTGAGATTTCATGTGACAGATCAAAACAAAGCAGCATATGTAACAGCATAATCAGCATAACAAAACAGTGAAGAGGAAAGGATGATACGTTACTTTAAAAATATTTTAGACAAAAAATATTCTAAATTAAAAATGAGAAATTAGGTTGGCATAGTATTGATCAGAGGAGTAGCTAAAACCCCCATGGCAACACTGGAGGAGCTTCAGAGATCAACACCTCAGGTGGGAACATCTGACAAAATATACTTACACTCCACAAATCTGACCTGAATGACTTGATAAAAAAATAAAAAAGAAAGGCAAGTTTCTCCTTCTTAGCCACAAATGATCTAAAGGACACAGTAGATACACAAAGGAAGGTTCTCTGGTCAGATGAGACCTAATTTGGCTTATTGGCACCTTCCACAAAGCCAGAACTACAATAAAATTGCTTAGATCAAAGCATTCTCAATGAGGTAGAGTGAGTGAGTCAGAGCTCAGATTAAAAATGCACTGAAATCTGGGCTTGCAATGTGACAAAATATTAAAGATTCAAACTGTCAATAATTTTACGAAAAGAAAAATTGTGTGTTATTCTTGCTGAGTTTGCTCAGACAGCTGCAGCCCACCCAACAGCTGCACAGGGGACTGAGATGAGTGCCCTTCCTCTGACATGTTTGGGCAGGTGGGTCAGGGACAGCTGTAATAGAAAGTGGGTGAAACTACCGGTTTGAGGCAGACATGGAGAAAAATTCACAGAGGCCTGGCACCCACAAGTGTCTTCTGAAACTCAAAATTGCTGTTTTGAGGAGGAAAAAAACCCAAACACAGTACAAAGTTTGCCCTTACCTTCTACTGGGTTCATGGCTGCATCGTGAAGCAATGTGGCAACGCAACCAGCTGCTCCTGAAACACACACACACACACAGATACACTTCTGCAGTCATCACACATGGAGATGGAAAAAAATAAATAAACAAATACAGCCATGAGGAAATTTTTCACTTGTAACAGAACTTGCCTGGTCATGTCTGAGCATCAACTCCTACAGTTAAACGTTTTACACTACGCTCAAGAAATTAGGTTAACCTAACAGAATTGGTATGCACTTGGTGACTATACACATCGGAAACCTCCTTCAATACTAGCAAACCTGAGCAAAGAGAGACCCCTGGTGGACAGTAACTCAAACACTTGAAAGAGCAGGGAAAGAGACAGTACCCAGCCACCCACTAAACCAGAAAATAAAAAAAGAATAGGAATGACAGAATAACAGCAAGTTGGAAATCTGGAGGAAGCTTTCCAAAATGAATCTTTGGAATCTCTTTCAGACGAATTCAAACATGATAGCTCAAACTATAACGAAAGCTGGAAGGAGCTGATAGCTCTACAGAGAAAACAAGTATCTCTATAAAAATGCAAACGTTTTAATTCACTAGTAGCCGAAAGCTACCCAGAGCTTGAAAGATGCATGTTTAGCTTTAGGGTTTGACAAGTTGGAGCATCTTGTTGGAGTGTCAGATTCAAAACAAAAGGAATGTACAAATAGGGTTAGTTTTATGGTACCATTAGCCAAATGACTGTTAGCGCCTGGATGAATGGTATCACTTAGAGTCTTTTTGAGTTTCTCATAGCTGGCAAAATACAGAGCGTGAGCAGGCCCAGCGCCAATGGCTGTCGCATTCAGGCCTCTTAGTGGACGCCAGACACCCTCGGTGGCTACGATCCGGCGAAGAGCATCCATCACATTCTTGTAGCGTGCTGCGGGGTCAGGCTGGAGACTCTGCATTCTTGTCTGCAAGAAAAAATGTTTTGCCATTTTAAAAACTTAATTTCTCTCTCACAATACCATTGGGATTGCATTTGGAACTGTAGTCGACCGCAACGTGATATTAAAGCAGAGGGCAATGAACCTATGATTCAGGTTGCTCCATGTTTTTCAAAAGAAATGGCAAAAAATATATATAAAACAGCAATACAAGTGCTTGATTAATAGCCTTCAGTGTGATTAAGAGGACAAATGTGGGAAATGAGGTTTGTGACACTGGGTGGGGTCATGTTTGTGTACATAAATGACTGAATAGGAGGAAGTGTGCTGTTACAAGCTCTAGGGTCACAAAAGGACATAAGCTTACTTCCTTTAATCCTCTACCCCCCATGAATCTGGACCATTTCTCGTCCTAACACAGGGCTAGCTTCACAGACTTCATGTCTGCAGGAGCAAACCAAAGAGGACCCAGAATTTACTCAAACTTCATTTTGGCTCAACTGTGTAAAACTTTCATAAATGAGCATAAAATTTGCGTGCACTTCTTTTACACCTTCAAGTATTTTAAGTAAGTAGAAAAATGACTAATAATTCAGCTTTTTCTGCTCTTTGCCACATCTGATGTGCTTTTGTGCTGTTGGTGCACCAATTCATCCACACCAATGTGTGGATGAATTGGTGCACACGATTCATCCACACAATTGTGTGCTGTTGGTGCACACAATTCAGATGTGCTTTTGTGCACATCTGATGTGCACAAAAGCACATCAGATGTGGCAAGTCCTCTAAATGCATATTTAGCCTGGACAGAAACGGCCCCAGTAGGACCGAGGGAAACCTTGAGGAATGGTTCACATGACAGAAGAAAAAATATGAATTCTCTCTCAGTCATTTCTGATTTGTTCAAGTGGGATTTCTGAGGACCGACTGGCTTGGTAAACCAAAAGTGAAGGTAATCACAGTATACAAGCTGAACAGAAAAACGTACATAGGCCCCATTGCTTCTGAATGTGCCGAACTGATAAACAACATGCAATGACAATAACGCTGCAGTCATCGTCTATGATCTGTGATCCTCCATGGTTTAGAAGAACCATATACCACCATGCTGACCTCATTTTTAGGTTTTTTTATTCAACATTCGAGGAATGGCTGGAATGTAATTCACACAGTAAAAAAAAACCTTATATTTACTCTGTAAATTAAAATAATGTGTGACTTAATTCAGTGCTGCTCTTTTAGATTGTACACTATGACCGGTGTCTAATTACTGTATAAGTATTTCTAAACTGCTAAATATGTTTTCACCGGATGTGCGGGAAGCTTTTAAAGTGTGTCTCTTAATTTTAGTATTTTCCTTTTCATTGAAAACAGATTCTACAAACATTTTTCAAAAGGTTTTCCAACATCTACTAGCTTGTAAAGAAAAAGTTTGACTGTATTTTCTGTTCCGTTGAGCACTCCATCGGGTTACTGTTTTATAAACTTGTGTTTTGCTAAGTTTGTTGCTACAATACAATATGCCCTTTGTACTGCACGTGACTTCCTGAGTAATGCGTTTTGCACAGTGTCCTGCTTTGGCCGTCCAGGATGCCGTAGCTCGCTCGTGACGTATTAGCAGTTTTGTAACGTTCTCCGCTCAAGTTCTGACAGCAGCTACGCTTTAAGTTAAAAAGATGTAATCAAACAGACGCAATTTGCTGAAGTCAGTGTTGGTGTAAAACCCACAAAAGCAAACGTCGGTTAATTACCAATATAACGCCACGCTAACAAGTTAGCCAATACTGGAAAATACAACCGAGCCAGCTGACCTTCGTCACGGCTCTGCAGCGTGTTAGCTAAAGAGCTAAGCTAGCAAACATGGAGGCTGCACAGAGAACACCCAAAGAAAACAAACAGAAACCGTGATGTGAAAGCACTCTTCATTCAAGAAAAAAAAGTGGTGGTTCAGTCATTGGCCGTTGAGCCGTGCTACCTTCACACAGTCGATGGGGAACATGAGGCAGTGCTCCATTATCCCAGCCACGGCGCCTGCCAACATGTGGGTACTAGTAGATGCTCCTTGTGGCAGACCTTCATAGTCAGGTTCCGAGTCCTCTGCTTGTGCATCCTGAGCCGCGCAGACAACGTCCGCATTTTGCAGCTGCGACTCCCCCCCGATACGCGGCGTCAGGCTGCTCACAATACTTTCTGAAACTCCCCAGAATCTGCCCCCGAGCCATCGAACTTCTGCCCCAGCTGAGGCTCCTGCAACCCCGGCATCACCGCCTGCGGTCTCCGCTGTCATCCGACGCTTCCTCACAAATCCATCTGTTTCCATGAGAAACGGGGCAGTACGTAAAGTCTTATCGCGGGGATTTAAGGCCTGGACTTTCACATTCCCGAGGGGCTCCTCGTCCCGGTGTTACGACTCTCCGTCCCCGCCTCTGTCGTTTCCAAACAGAGCCCAGCAGGGGGGAGTCGTACTGGTCGAGGAGTTTGCACGCCTACATCCAGTGTATACAGCGGGATGAGGAAGTAATTGCTATTGGCTGATCGACCTGCCACTCATGACGTTTGTTGTAAACTTTTACTTTAAAAAAAAAGTATCTTTCACACATTTCTGCCCGTTTAAAATGCATATTTAAAACGAACAAACTTCTAAGACAAGATAAATAAAAGCTTTACTCACATTTTCCACTAAGATGTGTTTCATTTAAAAATTTTAATTAAATCTAATTCTAAAATTTACACAGGAAACTATTTTATTTGCCACAATTGGCTTATTGTTCTCAAACCAGTTTCACCAGAAAAAAAATCTAAGGGTCCACCCTTCAATTTCAAGACATTCATTCAACAGGGGAAATGTTAAGGAAATAATTGCTCAATGGCACTATTGAACTTTGTTGCCAGTAGGACAACAGTTATTGTTCTATAATATTTGACAAGGTTGAACCTTACAGGGAGAGTGACCTTTGACCTCTTTGTACAATCATTAAAGTCTAGATCATCTACAGTTCTCTTAAGTTTCCCTCTTCACCTCGATCCACAAGTTTTCAGTGCATATCTGAGGACTGAAATGGCCATGGAAAAAAGTCATATTTGTGTGCTGTGAACACTTTCTGTGTAAATTTGGTCACCAGGTTTTTTGTTGCTACAAAAACTAAAACTGAGTCTCATCTGACCAAAGCATATGAGTCCAGATAAAGCACCGATAAACTTCACATGTTTACATTTGTAATGGTAGTACAAAATAACCTTTTACTGGCATTCCTTCCACACAGCTGGTTGACATTACACATTCAATTGGCTGTAATAATAACTTGGTGGCCCCAAGAAGCAACACTTTTGTGCAGTTCTACAAAAGTGATCTTTGGAGATTTGAGTTTTTTACCTCTTCTACTACTCTTCTTACTGTGTGTGGTGCTAAAAGAGATAAAATAATAAAAAATAAAATCACCAAATAACCAAAATGTTTTATTATATTCACAACACAGAGGGACATGGATTCATATTAATAAGTTAATTTAAAAAACTCGTTTTAACTTAAAAAGTTAAAAATGAAATTAAAAACCACTTCACTTGCATTCATATTTAAGAAATTTACAGGTGCGTCAATACAATTAGCAATATGTGATTTTGTTAAAAACCATGATTTCTTTTCCCTATGATAAACGGAGGCATGCCCAGGTCAGCATGGACAAACGTTTATAGATGACGGATGAATCAAAGAGTCATTTAAGACGTTTTACACACCAGTTATCTTAAAACTTACTTTGCTCTCTATATGCTTGTAATCATTAATTGAATTAAGAAACTAACATAAAAAATGCAAAGTATTGAGGTCATGAATCAATTTTATGTGCAGCTTACTAATTTCTCAACAGGCAAAAGTAACTACCAAAGCATCAAAAATGAACCCACTTATGTTCTTTGCTAGTGTGATCCCTGTAGTGCTGCTGGGAGCCTGATCCCTATCATCAGCACTCAATAGGGTTTACCCTCAATGGGTTCAAATTCATCACAGGGGAACACAGACACCCAAAGTGCAATCAATTCTGCACATACTCCACTGGTAAACAATTCAGAGTGGCCAATCCAGTTGCTGTGCATGGTTTTAGACGGTGGGAGGAATTGAGAAAGTGGTTCCATCTGATCTCTGCTGTGTCAAGGTTGTGTGGAGCACACACATTTCACTCACATAGAAGGGACAGAATTGAGATCGAAACCTAGGACCTTCTTATCTTTTTGGAATGAAGCAGCAGTGTGCAGCAAAATGCAATTAATCAAAATTTTTTACATTAGAAATTAATCAAAATTTTTTACATTAGAAATGAGCTAATATCAGCGTCGACATTTGTGATGTTTCATAAGTTTATAACTTTGGTCAGATTTATACATTTACTTGTATGGTGATCTGCTATCCAGCCTTCCCACCCACCCACCCATTGTTTACATCCATCTGGGAAAGCCAGACATTCTTCTCCTTCTCTGTCCCAGTAGGCCACTCCCAGAAAACCCCAGGATGACTGAAGACTTTTTCACTTTCTTTATTTAGTGCTCATACTATCATAACTCATAGACCTCTTTCTATTTGTCATTCTTAAATGGAAGTTTATTGTTTCTCATTTCTGTTTCTTTTATTTTTAGGTGATGGATATCATAAAAAGTTTCTCAGTGTCAGTTGCATCTCTCCCAAATCGCCAGATTTCTTTTGGTCGCTATTCATCCAAATAAACCCGAGAGTTAAAACCGATCGACTTCCTCATCCATAAGTGTTCATTCTGCACCGTTTATAGAGTCCTCTGAAACAATACCTTATGATTTCCGTGCATAAATGCTGAGACACGTAACATTTCCACAAGGGAATGCATTTGCCTGGAGGCAAATTTTTTTTTCTTTTTTTTTTTTGTCTTTACCAAAGAGGGGTAATTGTGTTTTGGTGCGGAGCTGTTCCAGCTTAATTAGATTTTGGCCCTTTATTGACTGAGAGAGCCTTCAAGGGCTGCAGTGTTGAATTTCTGCCGACAAAGGGGAATGAAGTGTTAATTTCTGCTTACAAGAACAAAATCTCCTGCCTGGATCGTCTGATCCAGTTACGGTTGATTGGTCGCTGCCGCAGACGCTCCTTTAAGGAAAACCGAGCAGACACAATATCAGGATCATTTCTCTTCCCTGAAACTAATGCTGGTCTAATACGCCAAGGGGGATGCATTTTAATTCTTTCAGGAAACTCTAGATCACCCATCGCATCCCATTTCATTGCCCCCTACCAAGAGAGTGCACAATCTATGCAAACCTCAGGAATTATTTTACACTGTCTAAGCAAAATACAGTGAAAATCCTATGGATACTCTAACTTGCTTAACTTCTGCTGTGTTTGGTTATTTTTACACCAATTAAAGTAGATCTTACCAAGCAATTTCCGGCTCCTCCAGCCAAACTGCAGCTCGTAGATGGACATCATGATCTATGACCTCTTATCTCTTTAATGTATCACATAAGAACCACTAGGCCAAGATGACATCTTTAACAGCAGCACTCGGAAAGCATTTTGTGTTAAGAGTTCTTCTTAAAGTGTTCAAGGTTGGCTCTTATATATATTGACATGATTTACGCACACGTCCAGACAAGCTGTGAAATGATTGCTTTTAAAAACTTTAATGCTTAATGCTTTGCTACATATGATTTTACCCTAGAAAAGAAACTGAAAATGTAGAATATCACACACAATTGGGGAAACAGGTGTTCTATTCACATTAAACCTTTCATGTTTTTTTTTTTTGAATGAAAAATTCAGTACAATAAATAAAAAGAAACTACAAAGTAACCCCACATCTATAACAATTAACTACTTTCACGCTGCACTATATGAATCAGTTGTGACTGACTAAAAAAAAGCTCAAAGCTTTATGAATAAGTTTTTATGGTTTCAATGTGCCCCCTGGCGGTCATTTGCATATTTACAGCATAATCTGCTACTTCACTGCAGTTACTGCGTTGCAAACGTTTTCATAGCGAAATGGGCCTGAAAGGATACATAGTTGTGAACATTTCTTACAAATTAAAATGATAAAACGAGTTTCTTGTTTCTTCGTGGTGCTGGCCACACAAAAGCAGATTTAGCTTTTCATGTAATGGCACGGTGTCAACATTTAACATTCACTACTTATAAGTAGTGAATAATCTGAAAAATCGCTGCCAGTTAATTTATATGAGATTCATGTTGATGCTCTTATTTTGAAATGTAACCGGACGTTCTCTGTTAAGAGAAGCGGGAGGAAAAGTTATGAAAACACCGCTAACAGCTAACACCTGTTAACACAATCTCCCTGCTACTATTATATTAAAGTCCTCAAGTCTTCTGAGACCCGGGGTTAATACAGCAAGCCCGCGAAACTAAAAAATAAAGGGAAAGAGAAGAAAGTTAGCGCAAGAAAAGAAAAAAAAATGGAATGACGGAAGTTAATCTCATCCAATCGGATCCTTAAAAAAACGGCCCGTTTTAGTGCTTGTCCAATCAGAAACGCCTTCTTTTGGAAGCTTTGTCTGGGGACAGACCTACCGATTTAAAGGGTCTGATTCTGATTTGGATGCGAGGCGCAGGTCAGGACGAGGCGACGTCAGATAATTGAAAGCTCCTGCAATGGCTGCAGCGACATGGACGGATCGAGGGACCCGGGCTAAGAATCTGCTGTGGATTCTGTCGGGATCCAGGTCGAATCACACCGCTTTAAAACCCTGCTATGACGCGCTGGTCATCGGAGGCGGTGAGAAACATTAAAAAGGCTTTTGAAAACAAAATTTGTGGTGAAAAAAAAAAGCCTTAATCTTCCAAAAGTTGTCAGTTGGTTTTTCTTTAGTTCAGTAGTGTTTAATAATTAGTTTTGCAAACTTGAGCTTGCACGACTCAACTACAAGATGCACAACACAAATTAAAAGCTGTTCATGTGCAAAATATGTCTTCTTTGCAGGACACAATGGGCTGGTGGCAGTGAGTTCACGCATTTGTTTCCCAACACCTGCTGTTCAGTCTGCACACCTATACCATCCGACAAGAGGGTAAATGTGATAACGGGTGTGTGTGTGTGTGTGTGTGTGTGTGTGTGTGTGTGTGTGTGTGTGTGTGTGTGTGTGTGTGTAGGCCGCCTATCTTCAGAAGGGAGGGGTGAAGACAGCTGTGCTGGAGCGCAGACATGTCCTGGGAGGGGCAGCTGTCACAGAGGAGATCTTTCCTGGTAGGATGAATCCACACTGGGAACAGTACTGGTTCACTGGGTCACAGAAAAATGATTTATTTAAAACACGCAGCAGATAATGACTCCTGGCAAAGCAAGATGTTTTTACCCAAACCTGTTGCAGAGCCACATAGCAACTTTATGAGCTAAGGAACCTCAGTAAAAAGCCCACAACATCAGTTATTGTAATGAAAAATAATGTTATTCTTCATTATATAGCATTATGGCTATAATCATGAAAGAGATATACTGTAGTTATCTCTCATGTTAAGTTATCGAGGGTAAGATTAAGAATGTATAAAAACACTACAAGCAAACCATATGATATAAATGAATACAGTACGATTACTAACTATATGATCGACCATATTATGCACTGTATGATCGATTCCATAAAGTGGAATCGACCATACATCCTTGGATGTATGAATCGACCATACATCCTTGGATTGCCTGAGGATCAGACACTTTATTTGTTCTAATATGGCTCTTTTTTCTATACTAATATGACATTTATTGGTGTTTTGTGTGTGTGTGTGTGTTTGGTGTTAAATGCGAAATGCATTCATAAAATAGCATACAAAAGTAGAAGATATACATCTATTTTGTTTTAATCTGTTTTTAGCTGCTCGATGCACTGATTTCCTTCAATTTAGAGAAAAACAAAACAAACTCTTGTCTGCAGGTTTCCGCTTCTCCAGGTGCTCATATTTGCTCAGCTTGTTACGACCTCACATATACAGAGACCTTGAGCTTAAGGTATAAACACCAAAATCATTTCAAAAGATTTTATGTGCAGTCTGAAGCAGATATTTACATAAACTGTAAAAATATATATATTTTTTTCTTATTGTTTAGTCTGACATGAAATCCGACAATGTACTCTACTGTTTAGGTCAGTTATAATGACCAAAATTTCAATTTCTGTTGTATTTGTTGTTTTGTAAATGCCACACCAATTGGCAAGAGAAGCTTGAGGAGAATTTTTTGATTCTTCAAATGTAGCACATTTTTATATTTGGGCAGGACTGCATTTTAAACTGTGTGACTTGCGTCAAGCTGGGGTTGAAACAAGTATTTTATACCAAAACATGGTCCTCTATGGGACACAGAAACCGTTTGCTTTCTGAATTGTACAATGGCTGTTTCAATGACAGTCATGCTTGCCTGTAATTACTGAGAAAGCAGGTGATGTATTTTTATTCAGCTTATGTAGATGCCTACTTGACAATATACGTTTCTAACATCTAATCTTAAAATGAATATCCTTGTTTTTTTTTATATTGTGCTTTGTTTTTGTGTTTTATTGTGTTGAGAAACACGGATTGAAGGTATACATGAGAGAGCCCCATTCTTTCACCCCCATGTTGGAGGAGGGGATGAAAGGGGCTGCACCAAGGTCCCTCACCCTCGGGTCAGATCTGACCAAAAACCTAAATGAGATCGGCAAGTTTTCACAGAAGGATGCTAAGGTGTCTTAAGCATAATAAAAAAAAACTGTAATAAATGATACTGTGCTTTGCTTTTGTTGCATTTAATGTCTCCTTACACTTTGCTTTTCCCCCCGACCCCCTTTCCTCACCCACACCTTACCGATTCTCTAAAATGTTCTTAGGCTTATCCTGAATTTGTTGCACATCTTGAAAAGTTAGCTAGTGCTATCCACCCTTTACTGGATTCTCCACCTGTGGATATTAGAGGACTTACAGCTGGATCACCGAGGAAGAGGCTGGCTGCAGCGAAAACGCTGATACCTTTTGCCAAAATAGGTTTGTGTACCAGGGCAGACATTCAGAATGATCTCTTTGTATAGTCCATTACCTGAGTCATTGTTTTTTTATTGCAAATTGAAAGGTCTGAAACTTGGAGGGAATATTCCAGACTTTTATGAAATTATAACTGCACCTATCATGAAGGTTTGTTATATCTTGGAATAAAAAATAAATAAACCGCAGACTACCTTCCTGTGACACTCCTATTTTCTGTCAAAGATTCTCACTCGGTGGTTTGATTCAGAGCCGCTGAGGGCAACATTGGCTACTGATGGTGTGATAGGAGCCATGACCAGTCCCAGTAACCCCGGTAGCGGGTGAGAGTAATTTCTTTTTCACCATAGCAAATGTAGCTGAGAAGAATTAAATGCAGATCTCGCCAAAATTTATGATGCATATGTCGTCATGAAGGTATGTGCTCTTACACCATGTAATGGGAGAGCTGGAAAAGGAGAAAGGAGCGTGGGGTTATGTGGAGGGAGGCATGGGAGGTGTGTCTCAGGCTATAGCAAGAGCTGCTCAGTCTTACGGAGTAGACGTTTTCACAGACAAGGTAAGGTGATCATTTGATATTTTATTGTCCTATGTTTTGTCACTGGTTGATTGTGTTTTCTCCGCATCTTGGGTAGAATGTCGAACAGATCCTTGTTGGTTCAGATGGTGCAACTAAAGGAGTAGTGCTAAAAGATGGCACCGAGATTCACAGTAATGTGGTTCTGTCAAATGCCACCCCCTATGCTACCTTCAAGTACCTGACACCAAAGGTATTACTGTGCATCCCCAACTCATGTCAGCAGTGCAGAAGGCAATGTGCAGCTGATGTGTCTGTTCTCTCCGTAGGGTGCTCTTTCTGAAGAGTTCATCAAAGCTGTAGACCAGGTGGACTACACCTCTCCTGTTACAAAGATTAACGGTGAGCCTTTTCTGCTTCTGTTAAAGTCTTTATTAAAATTTGTATCAAATCTGTCCTGCCCTGAAGTAAGGCAGAATTCAAAGGGCATTGCCTACGACGTGCAGACAAGGCTCTGCATGGACGGCTGTTGACCTTCTTAAGTCCTGTCAGGCCTCTTTGACTTGTATGTGGTTTGCGAATTAGATGATAGTTTATGCATTCCATAGGGAGTTGCAGTAATCACTGAACTGTGAAAATGTGTAAGAAAAATCTTAGATGAACAGACTAATAAACTGCTACCATTTTTTATTAACTTTATTTTAATGTGGAGAGAAAATATCAACTAACATCCCTAGCAAATACAACACACAAAATGTAAAGTTGAGTGGAAAAGGTGTTGAATTCTCAACAAAAACCTATTTTTAGTTGGTCGAGAAACTTTGGTTCAAAGTTTAAAAGTTCCAAAGTTTTTGCTTTGGTTTTTGGTTTTGCTTTGAACCACAGCAAAAACTGTGGTTCAATCTTTCCACAATCTTTTCTGGCAAAGATAGTGGAATGACTGTTACTTTTACTTTGTTACAATATCACTACCATTTGACTGTGATAGATTTGATTTGGAAGCATACCCCAGTCCTACATTTATACTTGTATCTGTGTTTAGTTAAAAGTACACCTACATTTAATGATTTGCATTTGTGAGCAAAAATAGCTGTCATATTTCTCACCTCCCCCAAGGTGTTTCTTTCTGAAAAAGTGGGGAAAAAACTCAGACTGTTTTTGTTTACTTTTACTTTCAGTGGCATTAGATAAATTACCAAACTTCCTGGCATCACCCACACCAGATGATAAGCCTGGACCCCACCATCAGTGCTCAATACATCTGAATTGTGAAAGCGTGGACATACTTGAGGCTGCATATAAAGAGGCCATCAATGGACGCCCCTCAGCAAGGTTTGACTTTATTCCTCATTCCTCTGCTTCAAACTCATTCGTGTGGATTAGTGGATATGGATGAAAGATATGTCATCAACCCTGCAGCGACTAAAGTTTTTATATTTCAAGATTATCGGAGCAAAATACTAAAGGTAACCAATAAGTTGATTTGTTCAAGGGATCTCTTTTCAGTGACATATATTTTATATGTATATGTCATAAAATATTAAAGATATCTACCATGTTCACTGCTTGTTGCTTAAAAAAATCCCACCCTGGACCAAATTATGTTCTCTTTTCCTGTAGACCTATGCTGGAGATGACTGTCCCATCTGTTTTGGATCCCACTCTGGCTCCCCCTGGCTGCCATGTTGTGTCATTGTTCACTCAGTTTACCCCCTACCACATCAAGGGCAGGGAGTGGACCCAGCAGGACAGAGAGGACTTCGCAGACACTGGTTAGAAACACAAATTACACTTATGCTAAAAACAATGTCTTCCTCTAAACTTATTAGTCTGCAGCAACCATCACAACCTGGCTTCAGACTGTTTGGATTTTTTTCTAAAAGGAAAAAATGAATTTAAAATATTGATTATCTTTAGATAACTGTATTGATTAACCTGTACCTGACTATGTCTTTTTTAAGAGCCTTTTCTTTCTAAAAGGAAAACATTAGTTTAAAATATTGGTTATCTTTAGATAACTGTATTGATTAACCTGTGTCAGTAAAAAAAAAAAAAAGTCTATTTTTGTCTGCTGTTGCAGTTTTTGACTGGGTGGAACAATACGCCCCTGGGTTTAAAACCTCTGTTGTGGGGAGAGACATCCTGTCTCCTCCTGACCTGGAGAAGATCTTTGGACTCACTGGCGGGGTACAAACTGTGCACTGCACACATTACAGATGAGAAGCCGTTTGAATGTTGACATAGAGTCCGTTTGCTTGACACAATCAGCTCTTCACTGAAGGGGGAAGTAATTTGAATCCTTCATGTGGCCTGTTGTGTAAGGGGTTAATGGTTATAGACACTTTTACACAAACCTATAAATGAGAATCAAAGTTCAGCTGAGCCTTTTTTTTTTCCCTCACACAGCTTTGTTTCAGCATTGTGCATGTGTGTTTTTCTGTTTCAATGTGGCGTCCATCAAACAAAAGAGTGTGCATGGTTATGTAAAACTCAGATGCAAAAGCATACAATATGAGCTTGTTTTCACAGAATATCTTTCATGGATCAATGTCTCTGGACCAGCTCTACCTAGCACGACCTTTGCCCTCACTTTCAGACTACCGCTCACCAATTAAAGGACTCTATCTGTGTGGCAGTGGCTGTCATCCAGGTTTTCCGTTTCATTTTAACTGGATAATAAATTGCATTTACAGAATAATTTTCTTTTTATAGCAAAGTAATAGGCATTTAAATTTTTCATGTGGTTACTGTTGATAAATATTTAATGAGCCTTTGAGTTTGAAGCAAGATTTTCATTGCTGCTTTGTCTGTCTGCTCATTGAGTAAACAGTGTGTGATTTTCCTGTGTTTGATGATTCCCAGGTGGCGGTGTGATGGGTTCTCCAGGCTGGAACGCAGCGCTCACTGTTATATCTGATTTGAAGCGTCGCTGAGAATTGTGACAGCATTATTGCAAAAGCGTACACTAACCTCTTCTATACTGCACAACCATATCAGTAAACAAACAAACAAAAAACAAAACAAAACAAAAAAAACTTTTTAAAGTTCAAAATTAAAAATTGCAACCCACACTCCAGTCTTGCATAAGTACTCACATACCCCTTTAATGTCACATTCTGTCATGTTCCACGAACAAATTTCACTGTATTTACTAGAATGGTTAGTGACTTACCAATACAAAGTAGCACATAGTTGTGAAGCAAGATTCAAGCATTTCCCTGTATTGAGCTCCATGCATCTGCCAATCAACTCTGACCTACGTCCATGTATTTTCTGAAGAGAAGTAGCCCCACAGCATGATCAGGAGGATATTAGGCCGAAATGTTAATTTTCAGTGCAGTTTGATCATACATAGTTGTATGGTCAACTACTTGCTGTAACTTTCTTCTTGCCATTCTTCCACAAAGACCAGGTTTGTGAGAAACTTGGCCAAGAGGTATTTTTGTCAACAGGTTTTCCCACCTGAACAACTAGTCTTTGCTGCTCCTCCAAGGTTACCATGGTAATCTTGACCACTTCTCTGATTATTGATCCCTTTTCCTAACCAGTCAGTTCACAGAAGCCATGTCCTGCTGGCCTCCAACTATACCTGGGTATTATCCATACCGTTTAAGGGGTATGGATACTTATTTAAAGGAATATATTTGATCAAATGTCTTTAATTTGGGGTACTTTTCTACAACCATGGATGAAAGAAGTCAAATCTTATCCTATAAACATGTAATGAAGGTGACAATGAAATGGTCTGTGGGAGAGGTTTTGCAGTTATCTTTTTAGACTATTGCGACTTTGAAACACATTTTGATTGGGAAAAGTAGTTAATATGTATCAGTTTAATCAAGTGGAAATACGTTTTTTATACAAGTATCAGCTAAAGATGAGCAGCACAAAAGCTTGCATGTTGTTCAAAACTAACATTTTAACACCATTATCTAAGATGATTGCAATCATGAAAATTATGTACCGTGAAAATTTTTGGTTTGAAAATGTTTAAATAAATCCAAGCAAAGCTGTTTTGTAAAGTTTGGTGTGTTTGACAAAACAAAGTAAATTAATATCTCCCATCTGTCTTTTGTCTGTATCCTGTTATATATGCAGGGCCATAACTTCAGCGGTATTTAGGCTAGTGGCAGGTACATGGACAGGTTGGCAGTTAATCACAGGACAAACAGCCACGCATTCACACATTTCACCCAAGGGCAATTTAGAGACCAGTTAACCTAACATGGATATTTGCGTATTTTTGTACTGCAGAAGGAAGCCAGAGAAAACGTACACATACAGGGGCCCAACATGCAAACTCCATGCAAAAAGACCCCAGGCAGGGATTCAAACCAAGGTCCTTTTTGATGCAACATTAATAACTGTGTCAGCATTCAGTCTGCAGTCAGTAATTTCACAACAATAGTCTGCAGTTGCATGTTTTTGTTGTGTAGCTCTACATCATTATTTAACCACATTAATTACTATTAATGTTGGTACAATTCTTAGTGCAGTAATCCCCCAGAGAAAACCTCTAGTTTACCTGAAAAAAAAAAGATTCTTAAGCTTCATAAACCCCTTTGAAATATAAATATTGTAAAAGCTTATTCAAGGAAGTCAATTGTAAACGCCTACTTAGGGAAGTCTGCACATTCAGAAAAATGAAACAGTGATGTGAGCTGCAGTAAATGAAACATTTCCAGTCATTAGATAATAATCCAGAGTAAGACGTGGGAACATTTATCCAGTGAAGGTTGACCATCCCTGTATAATTTTTCCTTTTTTTTCTTTTAGAATTGTTATGCACGATTAATATACCTGCATAATTACTTCATTTGGAGAAAAACGCATACTAGTAAACAAAAGAGTCAGAACCGTGCTGTTCCTCTTCCAGCAGGTGTCCGTGTCCTGTGCCTTTAAGACGCTGCTCAGGGTGGACCCAGCGTCGGGCGTTTGACGCTCAGGAAGCGGATTAAACCACCGAAGATTCCCGCAGATAGCGATTTTCCCAATGTGTGAAAAAGGTCTCCACGCCGACTTTAACCGTAGTTAAAAACATTTCGGGAGGTTTATTTCAGAGGATAATGCTGGATGGTTGCGCTCATGAAATTCACCAGGGACATATGCCGGCTGTTGGGACTCGGAAGCGGTAAGAAAAACGTCCCTCTTCTGAAAACTTTCATGAACTGGCCACAAGTTCAGAGCCCCACAATAGCGATGCGGTGGGCGAACTCAGGAACTCGTTTAGCATGCGGAACGTTGGGCTGCTTCGTGTTTGTTGTTGTGCGTCTCGCTCGTCTCTGTCGAGCGGCTTAAATGGAGTTCGCGTAACAATGAAAAGTTTCCATGTTGCCAGTTCCTCCCTTTCCCCACATCTCGTCCCTCGCTTCTCGGGAGTCAAAATTCTTTTTACGTTCACCTATGGCGGATTCACGCAGCCTTTTATTCATCAGGTAAGGTCTGTGAATGATAAATGTGCCGATGGGAGAGGTATGTGTTGTCCTAAAAGACCAAACAAACTGAAATAAATGCCCTGTTCGCGTTGGTATGAAAACAATGCTTCAGATAGGTGGCATACTCTTCCCTGTGGGAGCATTTATGTAAGACGAGACAAGTTGTGTCTCTGAAGTTGGCCTGAGCTATGTTCCTCTTTTTTTTTCTCTCCCAATTAGGATGTCATGTTTTGCTCAACAGGATGCATGTATGTTAAGAGTGACATTAGAGGCAGCTGAGCATCCAGAAATAACTCCTTCAACACTCATAGGACACAGGTGTTATTGATTATGTGATCAAATTTCAGGCTTTTTTGGGTTTTTTTTGCTCATTTGCAAACTAAACTTTTGAGTTAGCTCATGTTTCACAATTTTCCTTTTTTTTAATTTTTTTTTTGCCTAATTAAAAAACAGTCATTCCTTCAAGCTGTATTTTGTTGTGGCAAAATGCAGCTAAAATGCACCTGTGAGTCCTATAAAATCCATTGACATTTTTCTAACAGCGAACTATCAGTGAAGCTTATTCTGTCCGGCCCACCAGTTCCCAAAGATACTCTGTTATTTTTGCATTCCTGTGGAAAGAGCTCACCTTTCAACTGCACTCTGATTTGGGAAGTTTCTCTGAACAGAAGAAACAGAGGATCTTTTGTTGTCTTTGTCCACCGATCTTGTATCATTTAAGTGTTCAGAGCGCATTCCCCCAAGGTAATCCTTGAACAGAAAGTCAGATTTGGCGACATTCGAGACTTTTGTCATTGGAGAAATGTGGCACACATGAACAGCTGACTTTATTCCCAATGCTTTCAACATGTTTGTGTTTTCTGCTACATTCCAGTGCTGGATTCTTTATTTAAACGCTTCAATTTTAAAATGTAAGGGGCTGGGGGGTTAAAAAGGTCTGGGTTCTTTCAGCTGGCTAGGATTCCTTTATTACTTTCTACATTGTTGACGAGAGCTGCTGCACCCAGCAGAAGACACATAAACATTGAGA
This sequence comes from Poeciliopsis prolifica, assembly GCF_027474105.1. NCBI lineage: Eukaryota > Metazoa > Chordata > Actinopteri > Cyprinodontiformes > Poeciliidae > Poeciliopsis > Poeciliopsis prolifica. The sequence goes on from NW_026562380.1 coordinate 9,362,296, forward strand.
GAATCAGGAAGCCCAGAGGCTCCCCGTCTTTTTTTTTTTCTCGCCCCACTCCCAGAAAAGACTGAGTGTGCCGTATGTATGCATTTCAAAGGCAAAATTGTCCATCCCCACTTTACGAGTCACATGAGTCACAGACCAAGTATGGATTTGTCATTCTCCGCAACACTTTGCTGAACCAATAGAAATCTGACACCGCAAAGTTTCCTTCAAGGCCAGTTGTTTTTGCTTCATTTTTTTTGTCTTGTGATTTGTCTCCATGTTCTCTGCATGGAGAAACTGCAGAGATTGCATCTGGTGTATACCCAAACAATAGACCCCACTTTAAAAAGCCAGTGTCTGCTCTCTAGGTCGTATTTAGCCAGGTCTCAGAGAAACGGAAGTCCTCTGAAACCGCCGTCCTACCACCGTTTGTGGTATGTGATGGCTAAACTGTTCCTTTTGCTTAAGACCAAAGAGAAACAACATGAATTAATCTCGTTGGGCAGTTTTCAGTTCAGCATTGTTAAGCATTCCTGCTTCTCAGAAATGGTTTAATAATAACTACTATCCTTTTCTTCACCCACAGTTATTTTTAAAATGTTTTGTTACTAAAACCTAAAGCAGATAAACTTGAATATGATGGAGGAACATGTTCATCCTACGTTCAGATGGCAGAACTTTTAAAACAAGATCTATTTGGATGCTTATGGAGGAGTAGATGCTCAAACAATGCATTTTGATAAGTAATTCAAAATCTGAAAACATAGAATTTCTTAAATTGTACTTTGCATTAATTGGACAATCTGTGATTTGAAAGTGAAAAAAGCTTAACCTTTAAGCCCGAGGGTCACAGCTGTCTGTTTCTCATTTTATAGTACAGTACAGGAATGCCACATTGTTTGTCAGTGTAGGTTGTTGTTCAACTGGTCTAACCATGGGCTTATAAGAGTCTGATAGCATGACAGCCTTTAGTAAAAAATAGCATGGGATCAGGGTGTCTCCAAAAAGTATAAAACAGAATGTGGCATAATCTAAGAGATTTTACTTAAAACAGAAAATTTATATTTATTTTTACTGTGGCTTAATTAACACTAATGCAAGTATAATAATTTTAGTATTAATAAACTTTGTCACCTTATAGAATAAAGACCTATTGAGTCTAGTTTCTCAATGCTTGTTTTATGGCTTTAGCCTAAGTGTAATTGGGAAAACATTATTATTTAGACTGGTTTTTCAACAACTGTGCTTTCTTACAAATAACCACTTAAGAAAATGCCAGAGATTGCTGAATGTCTATTCTGAATTACATATCTATTGTCCATGGACTTGTGCTGCAGAGTAACCTTGAAAAGAAACATAAACATATAATATAAGTACATGATGGAAATATAAAAATATTTTAACCCTGTCAATATAACAATATAAAATTTCAATGTCCAATTTAGTTAGTTACCATTAGCAACATGAAGCAACTCCATAAAGAAAACATAATAAACCCAAATGAAAAAGTTGCTACAAGTGTGATTGGTTAGTGTTGGTAAACTGTTTGGAATCTAGCCATTTTTGTAATAAAGTATGAACAGAGTGTCCATTTCTCAAATATACACTATAATGACACATAATAGTAATGGTAACAAATCCAGACTGACCCCCAATAATCGTTCTGAGAACGATTATTGGGGGTCTTCTCTGAACAAGACCCCCAATAATCGCCCTTTTCTGAACAAGACTTTAGTAACCAGCCTGTAACTGACTAGCTAACAGACATGCCTATTGTTGCTTGGTCACTGCAGTTTTAAACAGTGGTTTATTAAAGTGATGAGTGGTACTCTTTAGGCTCTGTGTTTTGTGTTTTTCAAAACCAGAAATATTTTCAAAAAGCCAAATTTATCTTTCTTGTGAGGGAAAACTGTGGTAACCTTATTTTACTGGTATTCACCAGTAGTGCAGCAACAGGTGGGGCAGGGCAACTTTTTCTATTCTATGATCTGCACAACTGGAGAAAACTAGCCACCCAGACCTTTCCTCTAGCATCACCTTCAAAGGACATTAAGTCTTAAGAACTCTTAAAAAGCTTATAGCATACCTTCATCTATGTAATCAGTAGATGTGGAAAGCTCATATACTGGAAAGTCTTTTCTTGGACAGTGATAGTAAAACTAGATATTACCTTATGATTTGCTTAAAATTTATATTTAATCTCGGACATTAAGAATGGCCAAGATGGCAGCACAGAAGTTCCATGTTAAAAACAAAATGGAACAAAAAGTCAAAACACTCAATTTACAAATGAATCCAAGTCACAATGACTTGTGTGCTGTTTCCTAACAGGCCCTGCTGTGCAGCAACAGGAGGAGCCAATGGACTGTGTTGCTGCAACCTCTGACCCGTGTCATGATGCCACTTTATCACAGGTACAATGTCATCCTGACCAAAACTGCTTTGACAGCAAAAGTTATGCTATAATGTGCAGAGGTAAACTACTGTGTGTGTGCACATGTGTGTGTTTTTCCAGAATGGAGATGATGATCTGAGCGAGGAGGATAAGGTCAGACAGAAAGCAGAGCGACGCCGAGCAAAGAGGAAGGTGAGCAATTAAATACACTCCTGAAAATGATTCTACTTCAGTTTATTTTGCTACACATGAATGATGCCGTGGATTACTTTTAATGTTTTAGCGCCGCAAGAAACGTAAGAAGCAAGAGCAGATCAAGCAAAATGATACCGCTGAACAGGTAGCCCTTACATTTCCTTGATGAAAACATTCCACATTTTCACTTTGCTGTTCAAAGGTGATTGTATTTATGATCTCGCACATTAGGACGAAGAAGAGGACGGTTGTGCAGAGTCTGAGCTGGATGAGAGCGAGTCAGAAGCAGACATTGCTGAAGAGGAAAAACAAAGAGCCGCAAAAGAGGAGAACAAGGAAACTAAATCTGCTGCTCCTAACAAGCACAATGTAACTCCAGTTATGGCTCCTGCAGGACTCAAGCAGAAGACAAAAGCCAACTCAACTGAAGAGGTACTGAGCATGAATGAGGTTATTGCACATTGTCTAATACTATTAAAAGACTTGCATTATGTTTGGTTTTTTTTAAAGCCAGATGATGAGTGATCTAAGAGCTGTTTGGCTTTGTGTGTTTTACAGGAGCCAGAGTGGGATGTGAGCAGTGCCTTCTTCGCGAATGCTGCTAGCCATATCAAACCCAAAGGATCCAGTCGCAAGTCCAAAGAAAACAAGGAAAACGAGGCCAGAAAGGAGGTAAATTAAATAATAAATTGGTATAAAACAACAACGATCTCTTTATTTATTCTGACGGGGTATTGTGTTCATCTGGCTGGTCCAAAGTCTTATTTAACGGGGAACAACTGGACTCTGGACTATGGACTATATTATAATACCCTGTCTGTTTGTCCACTGTCATGCATGTGACATGATGAAAGTATTATCATTCTGTTTGTAGACAAGCATAACTGACAACATGACCAAGAAAAGCGCATTGCTGACGGGTAAGGAGAGATTTTTGTGGAATCTTGCCACATAACCAATCGTTAAATTCAATTTTCATTTAAACGTCAACAAAGGCTTTGAGAAGATTATTGATTACACATTCTTTTCTACAAACGTCATCTGTGTTATAACAGTCAGGTCTTCAGGCCAGTATCTTAACTGAAAGTTATTTACATTTCTTTGTCTTGCAGAGAAAGGGATTAAGTTGGTGCAGGAAGGGCAGTATGCACAAGCAGCCTGCATGTTTACAGAAGCCATAAAGTGTGACCCAAAGGATTACAGGTACATCTTCTGGCAGCTATGTACGACTATACATTGAATTTGGTCATGTTACAACCACAAGCTCTTAATTATTTTTTTCAAGATGAAGACCTAAGATGTGTGTCGAACATTTGCTTTATTTTCTTAGTCAATACAGTGCAGATCCACATTTTGCAGCAATTACTTCTGCACAATTCTTGGGTGTGTCTCCACCAGCTTCCAAACGGAATTACTTTAGTCCATTTGTCCTGGTTAAGCAGCTCAATTTCCGTTACTGTGGATGCAGCTCATCAACAGCAGTTTAAGTCTTGAACTTGAACCATATGTTGCCTGTGGACTGAAAAGCTTTGTTTCTTTCTCTGACTGCAGCACTTTGTTCCACAAGGTGATCCACAGCAGGCATGTGGATTGAACAGTCTTTGAAATGTTGAATACCTAACATATTGTTTTATAACATTACCCTCCTTTAAATTTTTCCACAACTTTGCACATGGCCTGTCTGTTGCGTTCCTCAGTCTTATGAACCTCTGAGGATTGCACAGAACAGCTGGATTTATGTTGAAATTAAATTACTCAAGAGTGAATGCTGTTTACTTATTAGGTGACTTCTGAAGATAATTGGTTGCTCAGCTTGTTATTCAGGGGTGTTTAATTAAAGTAGCCTGGAAACCACACTTCAGATAGTTTTGAGAGAAAAAAACTAATCGTTTTATTCCCTATTTTTAATTATGCACCAGTTTGTTCAATCACAACATCAACAAAATGCATTGAAATTTGTAGTTGCAATGTGACAAAACATGGAATGTTTGGCAGGCATGAATACATTTACAAAATATTTTGCAGATATATTAGTACATGGGTTTACATGTACTAAGGTGTGTATTATACAGTTTTTTTCCCCCCCTTAAATTTTAAATCTCTTTCATGCAGGTTCTTTGGAAACCGTTCATATTGCTATTACTGCTTGGAGCAGTATCCTCAGGCGCTGGGGGATGCAGAACGCTCCATTGAGCTGGCTCCAGAGTGGGCCAAAGGATACTTCCGCAAAGGCAGAGCTCTTATTGGCATGAAGGTGAGCACAGAGCATGATATATATGTATATATATATATATATATATATATATATATATATATATATATATATATATATATATATATATATATATACACACACACAAGACACAAGAAACATCCCAATCTGTGAGTGCATCTCTATGCAAAATCTTTGTATGCTTGTGTTGTAGCGGTACAGTGAGGCAGAGAAGGCTATGGAGCAGGTGTTAAAACTGGACAAACACTGTGAAGAGGCTGTGAATGATCTTTTCAGTTGCAAAGTCCTTCAGCTAATGGTAAATGTGCCTACTTTGCTCTTGCTAGATGTAATTGGAATTTATAGGGAGGCTTTTGAACTCGTTTCCTGATGATGGCATATTTTTTATTCTGCTTTAGGAGTTTGGATTTGAAGAGATGCAAAGTGTTGTACTGCTGGAGAGATTTTCATCTGTGCAGGCTGTTCTGGCATCTTGTTCAGACACACCAAGAGGTAACAAAAATAAAAATAAACAAAATCACAAAATTATACAAATGCTGTTCTGTATGCCTTGCAGCTACATTTATATATAATTTAGCAATGATGTAATTTTATTTCTGCAGCTGGAGGCCATGATGTATCAGTTGTGCAACCAGGGTAGGTGACTATTCTCAATAGTTCAAAAGGTGTTTTTGACCATTTATTTTTAAATTAATATTTTCTATTTAACCCTTTTTTTTAATTTAACCTGTTGTGATAGATGAGACTTCAGGCCTGTGATTGAACTGTGTATCCAGGTATTATAACATATTAAGTCATATTGTCTTTCATGTTATTTTAGAAGCCCTTGTCCTTCTCTCTGGGTGGGAAATGTGACAACAGAAATAACAGAAAAACACTTATGGGACCTTTTTAAAACGTATGAATTTAATGTGGTACAGTATTCAATACATTTTCATTTCTGGGTTTCGTATAATTGGCGTTGTGCAGAAACTTAGGAAGGCAAACTTTTAACCAGAGTGGGTAATCTGTCTGTATACTGCAGGTATGGAGACATAGAGAGCATCCGTGTGCTGCATGAGCGATTCTGTGCCTTTGTGAATTTTAGGAATGCAGATATGGCAGCCAGAGCTATGGAAAAACTAAACGTCAGTAGTTATTTATTTTCACACTTGTAATGCCTTTCTTGATCCAGTCTTTTTTTAGTCTGAATGCAAATGTTTTCTTCTGCAGGGATACTGCATTGAAAACACACGTTTAGTTGTAAGGTATCCCGACCGCCGCACTCAGAGGGTCCTTCCCATTCCACTTAGGACTTTTTTCCCTGTCACACAGCAAGCAGGCACAGGAGCTGGGTAAGAAATGTGCTTTTAAACATTCTTTTCTTGTTTTGGTTTAAGACGACAGTTTGTGAAAGTTTTCATATCCTTTTAACTGTTCTGCATTTTCCCATCACAAGTGTATTTTGTTGCCTTTCTATGATAAACCAACAGAAGTATTATAATGAAGTGAAATGAAGATGGTAGGTGGTTTAAGATAAAAAAAAAAAAAGTTGGAATTGAGTGCAAAGTTTTTTTTATTGTTATTATTATTCTGCTCTGTAATTGTGCATTATGTTGTTGGTCCATTACATAAAATCCCAAAAGACATTGACATCTTATAGCCCAAAATTCAAAGTCCAAACAAACCAAATACTCAAGCAAGCCCGTGTACATCTTGTCTTTACGTTCTCTACTAAGTCAACAAAGGATTTTTCCATCTCTGTTGACAAAGTAGTTAATGTGATTTGTGATCTTTTTCTCTGTATCTTTTCTCTTTCACATTTTCAGTCCTCGGCGACGTGGCCCAGTTAATGGAGATGAGTGTTACTTTTGGAGAACTACCGGGTGCCATTTTGGGGATAAATGCCGCTATAAACACTTTTCTGACCAGAAAGGCAAGGACAGGAAACCCTGGCAGCCTTGAGCTTGGTTCAAGCTCTGCCTCGGCGACGTTTGGAGGAAACAGAGTTGCTCCAAAATCCGCCTTCCAAGCTTGAACGGACCACATCAAGATCTCTGGAGTAAAAATTATTTTTTTATTAAAAATTTCAGAGGCAGGTAGAGACTTAGAATGTGAAGATGGTTCTGTTACCCAAAGATCCAAATGGATGCCTTTGCTCAAAATGACCCAGAGAGCAACACACCGTCACACTTGCAGCCCTGAGGAGACTTGCTTTTCTTTCTGAAAGCAACACTAAACTCTAGATCAGTTTATGGAAGTGAAATTTTCTTGGCCCACTGTTGAAGGGGTGGGAAATCATGACTATGATGCAGGTTATGAAAGATATACTTATGGGGACAACAAGGAGCTTTTTAAGAATGCTAATTAATTTCTCAGTTTGAGAACTCTGCCTAGTTTAACTCATTTTCCACATTTGCCTTTACTTCACATAAATGTGCAGATGACATTTTGAGTTGGGTTTGTGCCATTATATCAAAAACTGACCAAAGACTTGAGGATGAAGTTACTTGAAAAGTCAGTACTTCCCCTATGCAACTGAATTATGCAGCCTTAGTCATGATCATTATATCAGCATAAGTAAATAACTGGACTGAAAGACAATACAACAGCTGGACAGATAGGTGAAGTGAATAATTCATTTTGGTTGTGTTTAGACTGAGTGTCCTCATAATGCCTGTATAGCATATTGATGTCAAAATGTGGCCTTCTCATCTTATCTGAAAACAGTTCTGCTTGTTTAAAGGCTGTAATACCTCATCGGCGTCTGTTTGAGAAGTATTTTTTGTATTGACGTTTCAAAGCCTGTATTTTTTTTATGTTTAGTTTTTTTATGTTCAACTAGATTGCATGACACAAGGTGGGCTGTGCTTCAAGTTCAGCTAGGTTAACAGTTTGATACAAGATAAAACTTTATCATTTTAAAGGTAAAGTCTTTAAGTTGGCAGATTATTTTTTTTCCTCGAATTGCCTCGACATTTATTTTAGGTCTATGCAAAACAAAAAGTGTCAGATGCTTGTCTCCTGCCTCTGGGATGGACAGGTATAAGAAACATTAATACATATAATTTCTGAACTTTTGGAAAAGCAGTGTTTGTGACCTTTGGGCCTCCATGGCAGTATTTCACTAAACTGAAGAATCAGTTGGCTTTACATTAAGTGTCAACACTAGAAAGTGAATTACACATTTGCTGGCATGTGCTTTTTATCCCCCACTTGGCAACAACTAAAGTCCACACTACATTCATTAGTGAACTATGCACTGCGTAGGAAAAGTATTTATTTAGCTATTTATAAATATATTTTTTTCCTTTTTTTTGGTTAACACTTTACAAACTAAGTCTAATTCACACGCAGCCCCTCACCCCCTTCTGTTTATGTCTGGTATAGATTAACAGTGAATTGGTGAGATCCTTTTCACATTCTCCACTTCTGCTTTTCTTGTAGACTTTTTGCTTTGTGGTTGGAGCTCGTGACAAAAGGACTTAAAACCAACTGTGAGACTGCACTTGTTTTTAACGTGCTAGTTTCTAAACTAATTGCTGTTCAATATTTTAAATACTATTCTTGCAGTGCATTAAATTATTTACGCTTACCACTTGATTAAAGCATGTTATTTTTAACTTGCATCTGTAGAAATATTTCAATCTGGACTTCTAATGTTTCTCGCTCTGTACTTTTATTTTCTTAATTTTTATTTGGAATTATTTTATTAAAATACATTTCAAGTAATGAATATGTACAACAAGAGCACTGCGATTCTGTTAATCTACCAATAACTTTGTATTTTTCTGTAATGCAAATAAGAGTTTTATATTTAATAAACATATTTGTCCCATCTGCTGAGTTTTTGCTCTTATACTTGCATGTGGTTTTCATTTCCTCCACAAGGTGGCAGGGTTGCACTGAAATGTCAAAACGGGCTATCCCGCCACATGCTTTGCATACCCATTTTTCATTTTTAATTATGAGGAACCACAATATGTCTTGAAGTAACTTCTGCTGCTAACAGCTTGCTGGTGTGGGGACAGCATGGTTACCCTTTCATCACTCAGAGGACGCACTTGTGTGGCCGTCATGAAGTAATGAGTTGAGCAAACCGCCCAGACCAAAGAAAGATGCAGGCGGCCCTGAGAATGTGTGGGAAAAGGCAACTAAAGGGGCCACAGATTACATTTCAAAAAGAGAATCTGTGGCCTGATGACAGCTAATGTAAATGTGAGAGTACACCATGCTGCAAGATTAAGTGGTATGCCTCATTAGAGAAACTGAACGTGGACCGCTCAACATGTGAAAACTTTTACGAATCAGGTTGTTTTTTTTTTTGTTTTGTATGCATATCCTGAATAACAAAAAAGGTGTGATGCATAGAGTATGTATACACCTAATTTCTCTTTCACATGTAATGGATTATGAGTGAAATTTAGAAAATGAGATCACTGACGAGTCTTTGGGGTTTCTCTTGTGCTAGTGTTCAGTCAACTGGAGCCTATACATGAAGACCAGTACCAGGCTTGGTTAAGCTATACAGATCTAGAGCACACCATTTTATACACCATTAATATTCAGGAAAATCCAACAAAAGCATATCAATACCAGTTTTGCACATTTAACACAACGTAATCTTGAATGATCCTCCTATTAAGAGAAAAACACCAAAAATGGGAGGCCGAGTCTAGATTTTAGACTATTCTATAATTTCAGGTGATAAACTCAGAGCTCCAGGTAACCCATCAGCCAATGCACTTTTTCCCCCACACTGCATCTGATGAAAAAAACCCCAACCTAAATTCATCTTTGAGTGGAACTTTTGATGAATGAAGAGTCTGCAATGTGAACTGTAATTTTGCTAAACTACAGAACAAAAAGCGGCATCCAGATTTAGATTGAAATAAACGTTTCCTCTGCCAGTCAAAGATGAGTAAAATAAAATTAAACGGGCTTGGAATAAAAGGAAAAAGTCATAATTTCAGTAAAGACTGATTGAAGATGAAGGAAAAAAAAAACATTAAAAATGCCTTATAATTACATTTTCCAAACCATTATTTTTCTAAAAAGCAGTGGACGCATCTATAAACTGACTTCAGGATTTTGGTACGTACTGTTCTACAAGCTTAGAAAATAGAACAAGCCATGCAGTGCAGGTACATTTCAGAGACAGACAAAAACCAAGATGGCCACACATATATATATATATAAAATAAACAAAGGTCATTCACATACCAGAAATGAGATTTTCCTATTTAGAGACCTTAATCATACTGACTTGTAAGTTATGCATCATTCTCATAAATAATATCTGAAATGATTAGATCGCTACAGATTTTTGATGGTAGAAGATCTTCTGAAGCGTTTCCAGAACCCTCACTCTGCCGTTTAAGCTGGTGTCAGCTGTTCACCTTCAATTAGATTTATTCAAAAGTGACCTAATTATTAAATATGGTTCACTTGTGTGTAAAACAGTCTAAGTATATATGTAATTATTCCAAGAAGGCTTTAGAGATTTGTTAGAGAACTTTAGTCAACATATGGCATCATGATTTAATGATTTAGATCAAAACATGTTTAATTGCGATGAAGTGCCGAGACAATCTCTATCAAATATGACTGAGCTTGAGCTATAACGTATGGGTAGCAATTTTAGTGTACAGCCATATGCAAAAACAGTAAAAAGTGGTTCTACCCTATTCTGTCTGGAGTACTGAACATACAAGGACATCAAAATCTTCAGATTTTTATTTTTTTAAATAAAAAAAAATAAAAAACTCTGTGAGTTAGTTTATCACAAAATTTGAATGAAATACATTTGAATTTGTTGTAGCATGACACAATCCTAAGAGTTTAGAGGGTTGTAAATCTCTGCATGGCACTTTATGTGAATGTCTGGATATTTTAACATTGGACTGTTACAATCTTTATGCTTCATTTACAACAAAGCTAAAGGCTGATCTTCAGCCATCTAATAAGGACTTAATGTTTCTGGCACAGCATTAACAATCCTATCCGATATATATTGAAATCTGAGCAAATCTATGACTATAATAACATAGTAAGAATGCATCTCTTTTACAGATATCCTCATTCACAGAATGTTTCAAAGTCCTCTATCTCCAGTACAACATCCCTGAAATATGACTTTAAATAAACATGCAACGTCTATGCAGGTAATATTTCCATATCAAGTTATAACAGTTTAAAATTTCACTAATTAATTTGATTTTTTTTTTATCACTAACATTTTGATGATGCATGTAATGCATCATGATTAACCTCTCTCTGCACTCTTCGCTTTATAGTACCAGCCTACATTCTTCCACAGCCATTTGAAAGGCGAAGCATTATGAAAGCCTGGAGAGACGGCAGTGGGGGTGAGCATGTCATTTGAAAAAGCACTTGTTTATTGTTGGAGAGTATGTATTTATTTCATGCCTCCACAGATTGTGGGTAAGGGCAGAGCTAGCTCGGTTTGTGTAATTAGAGAGGTGGAGAGAGAAAGCGTTCTGCCGCAGAGACCTGCTTTCTCAGATAGTCCTTTGATTTCTCTGGGAGCCCTGAAGAGCACTCTCACTCTGCCCCACATCCCACTGAACTGTGAACCATTTGCTCACAAGCGGGAGCACCTGTCTGTTCTAGTTTGTTCAATCCGATATGTTTAGTCTGTATCGCAAGTTAAATTGGACGCTGGTTTAAACCTTAGCATCTCTTTTCCTTCTTCGCCGTCAGCCTCGGATATCCCTCTGATCTGGGCCGCGCTAATAGGGGGTCTGCTCTTCCTGTCCGGGGTTTAACAGTAAGGGAGGGACCACCACATTGCCACCCAGTGGCACCATCTCCAGGACACCCAAGCATGTCTATTACAGCTTCAAAGAGTACATACATACAGTTATTTGGTATGTAATTACTTTACACGCTGCTGTCTGAAAATCTGCATACAGCAATGTGTTTATAATGGTTGTGCTGTATGTTTAAGTTCCTACCTCCCCTGTCATAATTGCCATTTTTCATGTCTATGAATAAACCGTACTGCCCCAGAAAGGTGCCCACTTCGGTTTGCTTGAAAACAGAAATACAGTTTATCAAAACAACAACCTGACGCCAACATTGGCCATGGAGCTAAATTTGTCCAAAATCTTCTAAAAAAAAAAAAAAAGATGACTCACAAAACAAACAAACATGTTTCAAACACCTCTGGAGCAAACCGTAGACAGGTTAAGAATTTTAGGTACGGTGGAAAAGTAAGATTCCCATATAAGTGAATCTTGACCTGCACAGATGAGTTAAATCTTTATGCTCCATTCTCAACAATGAGAGTTTATAGAGTTGTTGCATACCTCTGGGCCGGGGTGGTAATGCATATTCTCATCTGTCACGTTCACCATGGCTACGGTGAGACTGCTCCTATTTTAAAGTTGGTGGTTTGTGGCTGTCCCAACAAGGAAATATCTACCCTGTGGCATAGGGAGCTTCTTTAAGACACCGGGAACTTAGAATTTAAAGCTATTCTGGAAGCAGAAGCCTTCCTGTTGGTTTAATTTACACATGTTTCCCCTAAAGTTGTGCAACACTCTGAGGGTAAAGCTGTGTAAAGCATCATTTTAGCCTATAGGAGGAGAGAGGTGTAAGTGAGAAAAAAAAAGTATTATATAAGAAACAACATGTTATTTTAGACAAGTTCTTAACCTTTTATAAATAAAAAATAAAAAAAAAGAAATCAATGAGTGTTGTTGAAAAACAATCTCTGGAATGAAATATTTTAGACGTCAAATCGAGGCAATTAATTTAATCAGCTACAGCATATTGTCACAGTCCAGTTTTAAAATATATTCTGAAATCAGACTTTCATTAAAGTATCTTTATTATATTTTATAATAAAATCCCACATTTTATTCTAATTTGATAGAATAAAGTACAGTATCACGGTGAAGGGAAAATAAATGATTTTTAAATTTTTTCTTACAAATAAGATCTGAAAAGCCTTTCTTTACTCTGACGCGCCAAAATAAAATTCTGTGCAACCATGTGTATATATGTATAAGTAAAAACTTTCAGCAGTTTAAAGCTGACCATTTTAAAGCCTTAAAAAAAATGAATTGATGACACGTATTGCTGTTATTTTGCTGGCTGTTACACAAGATCTGAGCATCATGCAGACAGTTTTAAGGCATCAGCCTGCCTCACGTTTTAGTGTGGTAACCATGAAAGACTACATGGCAGAAAGAAATCCAGAGAAAGAGGAGGGAGGTAGTGAAAGAAGCAGGGAGGGATAAATGGAGGAGGGAAGAGGGGAGGATTGACTGAGGGGAGCATTTACTAGCCACACTCATTCACATAGTCACTTTCCCCCTGCTAGAGACTTTCACCACTGCAACTTTTTGCTGCCTACCAGGTGAGTGGACATTCTTACTAACCATATTGATCTAATGATATTTCCGTTTAATCTTTTTTTTAAAATTTGGATTATAGTCATTTGCATCTAAATACGAGCTCTTCAGTGTGTGGGTGTAACAGGTGCTTTAAGGGACGAATTGTGGACAAAAGATGCTCAGTCACCTATTTTCTGTTTCTTAAAGGAGACATATATCTTTTCTTTAAATCTGACTGCGGCAACAGTAGCACAAAAATAAAAAAAAATCCCACTTTTTTCATTTTATAGCATTTTGTAACCGCATCTAATCTTTAAACTGGGTTATGCATACTGTTTCCTTTGGATGGCTTTGCCCAATGTTTGGCATGTTGGTGGTTTCTTCTTTTGTAATTTTATTCTAAAAATCACACCCATCCACATATTTTAGGGCATTTTTTGGTCAATGTGTTTTCCTGTGGTCTGTCTTGTTTAAAAGTAACTCTCTCTCTCTCTTTCTCCCTCACTCTCCCCCACTTGTGTTTGTGCTGAAACTCTTGTTCAGCACCAGGTTAAAACCTGCCTGGCGTATTTCTGTCTGGTTAGTTTGCCTTGGGGGATGTTTACTTACCTTAATTACCTTGTGAAAGTGAGCAGCTGTACCTTAAATTATATGCCTGTGTTTGACATGAGGGGGAACGTGCTTATTTGATATTTAAGGCTTCCACGACATCACTATTGGACCAAAGGCTTAGCAGTAGTGAATAAAATCATCATCCTGGAAAAAGAAAACAAGGCAAAGCAAGTCTTATCTCGCTGCTTATCATCAGATAAGAATTATGTCTGAGAGCACAATTCTTGGGGGGAAAAACTATCACAGTTACAGTGATTGACTGACTCTTCTTTTGCCCTAAGTGTTTCATACACGATTGTATGCCATTTGAAAGGCATCCAATTAAATCATAAACCTAATTGAAAACGTGCACGGTTTCACTGATGTAAGAAAATTAGTTCGAACTTGCTAAGCCGAGCTGTGTGTCAACCTTTTACCTCCAGGTTTCCTGCCTCCACCCATGATGCCCCGCTCCCTCGGCTTAACCGTCCAGCTCCTTCTGCTGCTGTCCCTCGGCTTCACCGCACGCGCCGAACCGCGGAGGACCACGACATCTCAGCGCAGAACTCCTCGCGCGCCGGCCGCCAAGGTGCGACTCGCCGGCAACTTTGCGCGCGAGTCGAACGAAGGGCGCGTGGAGGTGCTGCACAACAACACCTGGGGCACCGTCTGTGACGACGAGGTGGACATTAACCTGTCGAACGTGGTGTGCCGAGAACTGGGGTTTCGAGGAGCGGTGACGTGGGCCCACAGTGCCAAGTATGGAGAAGGCACAGGTAAGAGAACTTGCAGAGAAAAGTTTGCATTTCTTTCAAAAGTTACCGAGGCCGTCGACTTGAATAAACATTGACCACTTAATTGAAGTTATGAAGATTCTAAATGTCTTAGAGTGGAAAATGGTACAGTTCTTGAATAGTTAAACACTGGTGATCATTTTTGAAGCTTCAATTTTAAAAAGAAAGTGAAATAAAAATATTTAATGACTTAGCAGTGGGTTATTCATTAAAATGTTTGATACTTTCATTATAGACCACAGTTTCACCCATTATCAGATCAGTCAAATATAACTTTGTTGAACCCAATGCTTGACAAGACAAGAAATAACTAATTAGAAAAGTAATTTAGATTTGAGTGTGTTTATGTAATGAACAAGGGTAAGAGATGATTTTGGAGGGGATGAAGCAACCAGTTGAACAATTGCAAATCCAATATTTAGAACTTGTTGGTATATTTACTGTTGCTGTTTTGCTAGGAATTTAAGTCGAAATTCCTAACCAACTCTTAAACACCAATTTCTATGTAACAAAGGCTTCCCTCAAAGTTTTTAATAGATGTCCATAATTTTGATGTGTAAATCTGTAGTGCATGTGTTTGAAATAGTTTGACTGTGAGCACAAGTAGAGGTAACAGACATTGTAGGTGATTTCTTTTTTCTTTTTATTTCAAATACAATGTTTGTTTTATATTGGAAGTATCTGCTTGAGGATATTTGGAATTAAACAACCTACACACAGGACTGGGAAAGTTGACACAATTTGTTTCTAGGAAAAGTGGCATATGCACCTACCTGCATGATGTTCAATGAGATATCTGAAGTGCAGACAGAATGAATGGGATTCTGAAAACCTGAATTGTTTATTTTCACTAGGAAGAACAGATTTTATTTTTTTTTTACATAAATCTGCTTTGACGATTCTGCCTGCAATGTGATTAAATAACATGCCATAATTATATTAACTCCAAAAGCAATAAATGCTTTTTCCTGTAGGACAAAGCGAACAGTGGTGGAAGTCCTCATTTAGCCAGTTTAATCAGACTTTTAAAATAACTAAGAAAACAAAGAAAACTTTTTTAGTAATTGAAGTGCAATGCTTGCTAGGGTTGACTGACAGGCCAGCACATAAAAATCATGGGTAGAAAAGAGTCATTTGCTTAAGAAAAATATCTCTATTTGCTTGCCAGTGTTTGGAACACTTGCTGTGGTTTATAGGCATTCTTTAGTGGTTCTTTTAAATCCAAATTAAAGAGGAGGTTGAGTGGATTCAACGAGCTGAATCTACACCCCCTCTGCTGCCTTGTAAAATACTATGTATCCGCTACTGAACACACTGTTAAGGTGGAACCCTAAATCAGCCAGTCATAAACGTCAAGTGTTAAGGATGTTAAGGAACTGATTTAAGTTGTTGTGTAAAGAAGCATTGCAAACCCATGCATGTAGCAATCATTTAAAGTCCTAATGAATTACGTCATGAATTTCTCCTTTCATAAGGTCCTATTTGGATGGACAACGTACGGTGTGACGGCTCAGAGAAGTCCTTGAAGGACTGCAAGCACAATGGTTGGGGGGTAAATGACTGCAAGCACTCTGAAGACTTAGGGGTTGTGTGCACCCTTGAGCGTAGACTGGATCAGTCTGCCAGCAGAGTTTACACTACACCAGTCAGACCTTCTGGCAACACTGCTTCTCAATGGGGGGGTATTGTTGCAACACAGAGGCATCCAGGATACGGGTATTATGGAAATGGACATCCATATGAGATCCCAAGGTTCCAAAGACACCACCATTTTCAGGTACAGAATCAGGTCCATCTATCTTTTATTCTAAGAAAAATGTCTGTTTATAGACAGGATGTGCTTCTTTCGTCAGGGTCAAAGTAGAGTACGTATCGAAGAGGTCCGTCTGCGCCCCATCCTGTCAGCTACAAAGAAGAAGAACCTTATCTCAGAGGGTGTAGTAGAAGTGAAGCATGCTGGGAGATGGAGGCAAGTCTGTGACCTAGGTTGGAGTCTCAACAGCAGCCGGGTGGTGTGCGGGATGCTTGGCTTTCCAGAGGCAACTCAGCACAATGTCAAAACATACAAGTGAGTATGACGGTCTCTCAGCAGCTGTGTTTGGGAAAACTGTGCTTAGAAGAGCAACCTGCTGTGTAACTTAGTTATTTTTTTATGAATTCAAGCCTAACTTACAGTATAAAAACATAGCAGCAGCTCCTCATTCAGAGCTGCTTCGAGTAAATGACTCGCTTTAGGCTTATCTTTCTCACCCAGCCTCTTCACCTCCCTTATACAGCCTTAGGATGATGATAAAGGGATCCCCGTCCGATCTCCATTGCCCTTTCTCTGCCCCTCTTTCTTGGCAAATCACCCCTGCACACCTCATTGCCTTTCTCTCACAGCTTTGCCTTCTCTCCTTCTGATGCTATCTTTCTCCTGCAGCTCACAGACAAAAAAAAACAGCACTTTAACTTTTAGATTCCCTTGCTGAGGTGTAATATTACCGCTGATTGTGGTGTAACTGTGCCATCAATATCATGCATGACCAAGATAACTATTAGAAAGAGAAATAAGGGTTAGCATGTAAAGGACTTGTCTTATTGACAGGGAATTGTCAACAGCACAGCATGTATTTGCTATTACATCTGGCCACACCATACTTTCAGAGTAAACATTTATTTGCAAAGGTAAATACTAGTGGTAAAATTACAAATGCTTTCAGTTAGTGCTATTAAAAGGTTGACCCAATCCTGATGACTTTATTAGAATTTTGAATTATGTGTTTTAAATAAAAACTTAATATAAATACTGCAAAAATAAAATCAGTATCTTTGTAAATACATCATCTTAGAAACTTAATTTGTTGCTTTTATGTACAAAAAAAAGAATCACACACACAATACAAAGCCCAACTGCTGTCCAAAATTGTTGTTAGAACAAAAGTTTATGAGATGAAAAATAATTGTATTTTCAACTGAGACAATGTGATATACTATCATAGACAGTAATTTAGAACATTTTTGAGTTATCTCAACAAATTTTAGTAACAATTGTCATTTATTAATCATACACCAATGCATCCAAGCCTTTATTTCTGTTGATTAAAAGATTTTCTGGTTACAGCCATTGAAAACATAATATATAAGATCAAATGAATGAAAAAAATTTACAGGAATCTGGGGTTAATGAACAATATGTCAAGATTGTCATTTTAAAATGCTACATTTTAAAACAAGACTCATTAAAATGTGTATTTTGATCTATTAAGTATGACATTTATAGCCTACATCCATGTCCTATAAATGATTAGTTAAGCCGGAAACAGACATTAGCACCTTGATATTTTTTATCATTAGCAATAGATCAGAAAAATAAGAAATACAATTAAAAGAAGTATCAAGAAAATGTTAACATTGTCGGCCAATTAAATACAGCTTTATTTATTCAGCACTTCTGGCAAAAGCTGAAACGTTTCACACTACTATGGGTAACTTAGAGGACAGTAACAAAAATTATTTGTTCAAAAAATCAATTATAAGTAGAGGTAGCCTCCTAATCAGGTGCTGGATATGATTTGCCTTAGAGGTCTAACTGGGAGGAGAATGTTATTCATTTTAAACATTTTTTTTAAGATTTCTGTTTTCTTTATGAACTATTCCAACTGTGGTAAATTCACTCACTGAAGGTATTTCTGGATTGTCATTATATAAAATTGCCCAGTCTAGTATAAATTTATATTGTTAAATTATTGGAACCCCCAACACACTATAACAACCTCCTTGTGTTAAAGAAGGAAGTCATGTGACATCAAAGGCGCTCCGAAAAAGGTGGAGTGTACCAGGACAGCCTGACTCTGTTTGCACTCTGAACAGGATCATTTATTATTAGAGTATGCCTGCAATGCAGGTGTAAACCTTACTGTCTGTCTATTCAGTTTCCTCCTGCTGCACAGACTCGACAGCAGAGATACAGAGAGCTGAAGGTGGAACATAAGTAATATTTAAGAGGCGAATTGGATGAATAGATTTGCATCTCTGCAGCATTTAAGCAGACATTTGGTGGCTTGCCAAGGGAAGGGAGGTGACAGATAAGAACAGGGTTGCTGTAGCTTGAAGACCATGGAGTTAATTCTACAGAGAGTCTGCTAGCTGTTTTAAGATATAGTTTTTACATTTTCACCAAAGGTCAATTAGGGGAGGCTAGACAAAAGCTCTTCTTCTTCTCTCTTGGGGTCTGACTGTACACAAAAAGAGAGTAATAGTTATTTTATCTAAATATACGGGGAAAGGCTTAGCCAAACGTGTTTTGGGTGTGTAAATTCCGGAGTTCTGGCACGGAAGTGGTCATGACTTGTTACTTCTTGGTCAGCCTGGCCTCAGAATGACCTAGTGTTTAGCTGAGATCTAAGGCTCTACACTGGTCTGAATCATGATTATGTGTTTGCTTCCAAATCTGTACCTGGTTGCAATCTCCACAGATGCTTATTTGCTCCCTCTTGATATGTATTTTCAGCTTTCAGACTGCTTCTCAGAGTACAAAGGCCCCATGTGTTTCAGCTGTTTGTTTTATACTCAAGCTTATATTCAAAAAATCTTTTCTTAACTTTGTTTTTTTCTGTAAACACCAAAGATGGCTGGAAATGATAAATTCGGATGTAGTGGTTAATCAGAACACGAAGAATTGTGTAAAAACTCTACAGCTTCCAAAAGAGGTTTGGGATTTTATTTAGCCATGACATTCCCTGCTAATTCTCCTCTTAACCCACTCTTTCAGTCCATTCTTAGAAATTCTGGACCCTGCCATGTTTCTCAGCTCTGTGTGTCTTTTGGATGAAACTCTAAAGAGGCTGTAATTGCAAGTTGGTCAGGACCAAAGCTCTTCTGGGTTTTTGCTGAGGGTGAAAAACACCCCCAATTATAGCCGTGTGTGTGAGAGAGTAAAACAGCGCTGGCAACGAAAGTGGAGGCGAGTAACAAGCGCAAGAGGCAGCAGAGAGAAGGAACAAGAGCAAGAGTCTGACATGTGAGCTTTTCGCTTGCTCGTGTGAAATACAGCCAATTACAACTGAGGTCTGCTGCACTCTCCGCTGCGTCAGCGGCTGTGTGTCTTGCTCTGTCACCATAGTGATTTGGGGACTTAACCAGCATTTGTTTAATTACCTTTCGGCTTAAATATTCTTATGATAAGGGTATCATTTCTAGGCTATTTGGTGACATTTTTGTGTTCAAATAGGGTT
The DNA here is from genome assembly GCF_027474105.1 of Poeciliopsis prolifica. NCBI lineage: Eukaryota > Metazoa > Chordata > Actinopteri > Cyprinodontiformes > Poeciliidae > Poeciliopsis > Poeciliopsis prolifica. The sequence continues at coordinate 9,382,041 of NW_026562380.1, forward strand.
TTTCTGTCTGGTGACTGTGTGATCCACCTCAATGACCTCTTTAATTTACTTTCCCGTCTTTTAATTATCGTATGCATTCCAGTGGCTACACTTATGGTTTGCAGCAGACTGTGCAAGATTGCTTTCCAAGCACAAATGAAGAAGAGTAATCTGAATCATCTCGCTTTGATCAATTGTTTCAATACTGAGATGAGTTTAAAAATGTTTACTGCTAGAATATTTAATTTATCATCAGTTTGCTTTAATTAAGGGAGATGAAGGCAGATGCTGATTTCTTTTTCCTATAAAACTTGGCACCTATTCACACTAATCTAAACTCTAATGTGGTGTACTGTCAATTTAGTCAAGCTGAGTGATGCTATTATAGAAGCCTGAGTTTTCTCACCACGTCAGCACAGCAATATGATGGTTACCATGCTATGTTGCACTGATGCAGGAATACATTCACAAAAACCCCCCAAGATGTATTGGTTATGTATACTGTACCCTACAGTGCATTGAAATATTTTAATTTTCAGCAATAGAAATAATTTATATTTTATTTATTTCAAAATGAAATATTGAAATGATCTGAAAATTTTAATTTTGAGTTCTCATTAGCTGTAATGTTAAATCATAAAAACAACAGAAATGACGTGAAACATGTCAGTTGTGTGCATCATTCTAGATGTCTTTGTTTATCACCTTATTTGCCTCTATGTAGGTTTATTCTGTTGGGCATATTATCTACTGCTTAATGTGTAAATTATCTGATCTGAACTTTGTTTTGAAATCTCAAATTTGCTATGAAGTGAATGCAAGTTTTCAACCTAATTATTAACATAAATCAACTTTTCAGTGATGTTCACTTCCAGACACACCATTGCTACCTAATTTGATGAGTGATGTATTCCTTAAGACAAAACTGGTAGCAAACATTAACAAGAAATGCTGTACGATATAATTAAATTGTAAAGCAGTATGAGACTGATGTAACTTGAAGTATGGTGAAAGGCTTGTCTTTTAGCATTATTATATCAGCCCCTGTCATTAACTTCAGTTGAATCATTTCACAAGTGCTGAAGAGACAATTTGTCTAAACAAAGCACAGACAGTTATAGGTGTTTGTTGGTTCCATTTGTGTACTTCAATGGAAAAGTCCTCTCACCATTCCTACCCCTCGTTACAACTGGATGAACATTTGCACGAAAAGAATGAAATTCAACATGTGTAATTCAGTCAAATGAAATAACAGAAGGTACCATTTACAGTGTGCTTTGTGAAGAGGAAAAATGGTTTGTTGATTTGTCTGTGGTGAGGTCACAAACAAGTCGCAGACACGTGAGAAAATGTGTACATGCACACTGCAAGCTTCCTATTAACCACTGCTGCAAAGCCACATGGCAGACACATTTAAAGTATTTTACAAGAGTAATTTAAGATCCTGTAAAGAATAGGGCCAGAGCTCCAAACAGTTAGCCAGTTACAGTTTGTTGCAGGTTTATCTGCCATTTTGCTGCCTCCTAAAAAGGATACATGCCTAATATTTTTCAAATGGATTTAAATTAGACTGTTTCAGGAGTTTAATTTCACTTGAAATTTTTCAATCGTTTTTCTGCATTCAGGTCTTAGAAACTGATTTTTTTTCTGGTTCTAATGAACCAGAAAAAGATGCACCTGCAAATTTATATTTAACCTGTACAAAACTCATATGACGGTGAAATGAAACTATGCTAAATTTAAAACAATCTTCAAATACTTTTTGATAAGTGATGTTTTTAGGTTAAGAGCAGAATGTTCTCATGTCTTGAGTTAACACTGAAGAGTCGAAAACAGGCCATATGTTTCTGGAAAGTGTACATTCAGCAATTTATGACTTCATGCAACTGTCAGACATAACAGTATGTAATGGACAATCAGCCTCTTGATTCCAACATTCTCAGTTTATTTTTCAAGGTTTGTGCCTTGACTTTTAAAGAACATGTAGCGTTGCATGTTAGGAATGCAAATATTGACTCACCTTTGCTTTCATTCAGATACACATAGATGTGTTTGTTTCTTTAAAAAAATGGGAGAGTAACTGAAAACAGCATGCCAGGATGTGAACGTTTCTTTCAAGAGTTCTTCAATGAATGTCTTAACCATGTCGATTCATTTGTTTTCATATATGATGTGTTCCAAAGAAATATAGGTTTCATTATGAGCCTGCTGCAAAAAATAGGATGTTTGAAAAAATTGAAGTATTGAACTTCCTATATAAAAGTGCTGGCTTGCATATGCATGCGTGTGTCTGTTTATAGGTTAGCCAATGTTTTTGTTGCAAAACGAATATATGGCCTTTGCAGTGGTCTGTGAATGAACTGGCATAGGGCGAGCGGCATGTACTCTTTGTTGCTTTGCAGGGCTTTCCTCATCACCGCACTCTAAAAGTGAGCCAGTTTAGCCATTCCATAAATCATTGTTCGGTTCCTGCATAGTGCCGCCGCTTTTGTTTGTATATTGTGTTTGGTTGAAACACTGCTTTTGCCATAAACATACTGTGTCACTGAAGTTGCATGCAACATTTTTTGGATTGCATTGAGGGTTTTGAGGCTTGCAGCACAGTTCAGAATATTTAAAAAAAAAAAAAATATTTTTTTATTATTGTTTCTCACTTGTTATGTATGTAATTTTGGCCTTGTGTAAAAATATAAATCAATGTTATGGTCTGACATAGAATGGGTTTTGATTTTTTAACTCTAAGTAATTATACCCTCATAGCACAGTCTTGTGAACAACTAATTTTAATTCTACATTGTGGTGCAAAAGCACAGGACTGTAATATTTGTTTTTAATTCTTTGCAGGAAAATATGGGATACCAAGGTTAAAGATCCATCAACAAGGTAATAGAAGCACAAATAGAAGACTGCTTAATCTTAGACACACAAAGTCCTAATGCAGATCTGCTTCAGCAGTTTAGTTCAAATGTACAATTTTAATATTGATTGTTGCTAGATTCGCATCATCCCTGTCAGTTATTTTTAAATCTGGGGTCAGGTTGCTCCATTTACAAGTCAATAAGGGAAAGGCCCATTCTTTGTCATATGCTGTCCCTCCAGAAAGTTCTGGTTCTGCCCCTGGAAAACCTCCAATGATGTGACCAGCAGGTTTTCTGATTAGAAGTACTTTCAATACAAAGAAGAAACAGCTTCAATTTGAACTCACTCCAAATCACAGTTTTTTTAGTATGTCAGGTCAGTCATCATACCCTGAAAATGAATTTTATTCAATTTGATCTGGGATTGCATATTCTGTCACAGTGCTGTGACTATGAAAATGCCATGTTCTGTACTTTTCGGTCACCAGTGGTTTTCATTTCAGAATTCTCACACAGATGCGAGTTTTTCCAAGTCTCTTGTTGAATCATGAACACTAACCCCAAGTGAGGAACTGTGGTCTGTAGCCCTTTAGATATTGTTCTGAACATTTTTGTGACCTCCTGTAGTACTTTGCCTTCTTCTGGAAAGGTTTACCACTATTTCATGTTTTCTCCATTTACAGAGAATGGCTCTCACTGTGGTTGACCAGAGTCTCAAACCCTTAAGAGATGGCTTGTTAGAAAGTCATTTACAAATGTCTTTTCAAATGTATGTACTTGGGGGACTTTGTTGCTAGTCAGTTTTTGTATTACTTTAGCTCAGGGACGATATGTTGCTTTTTGAGATGTTGTGGTCTACTTCATTTTGTCAGACAGTATTGTGTCCAGAGTCTGCTGGTCTGCATCACAGTGAGAAGTAATTCATGATTTAGCAAGAGAGGTGATTTATTTTCCACATGGAGCCTGGTCAATTTGTATAATTTCCTCCTAATAAATGAAATTATCATTTGGAAACTGCTGTTTACTTTTACTCAGATTATGTTTGTCTGATATTAACTTTTGCTTGAAAGTAAAAAAAATAAAAAATCAGGACAAAAGAAGAAATTTGCCAAATACTTATTTACAACATTGTATGTGAGGGTTGGAAAATAAATGTATGATACTGGGAATAAGCTGTTGTCATAATTATAATCAAACCAAAATATTGTTGAGAAATCTAGATATTTCAGTGTCATGTTGTGCAGAACTTTAAAAGATATATCACCGACGTCTTTTTTGTGTCTTTCCAGAGTAAACCTGATGGCAAAAAAGAAGGGATTCTGGGTAGAGAAGGTGCACTGTCTGGGCACAGAGAACACCCTCTCGGAGTGTCACTCTCAGCTGTCGATTCCTCGAAGTCCTACCCCTTGTAAGAACGGGCAGTTTGCAGTGGCAAAATGTGTGCCAGGACCTCAATTTGCTCGCATGTCCTCAGGAAGACCCCAGGCTCCTTATCCAGTAGTGGTAAGAAGAATAAAATTATATTTCTAGTAACATTATCTTATTGTGTCCATCTGTGGAAGAAAACATATTCTAAAACATGGTCTACCCTGTACAGCCTGTGCGTCTCAAGGCAGGTCCCAGGCTCGGTGAAGGCCGTGTGGAGGTTCTCCGAAATGGAAAATGGGGGACAATTGTTGATCACTTGTGGGACAGAACTGCAGCCAGTGTTGTTTGCAGAGAGCTCGGCTTTGGTACTGCCAAGGATGCCTTGCATGGAGCCTTTATGGGCCAAGGTAGGAGAGAAAACTGTTTAGAAACAAAAAAAGTTGGAAATTTTTGAAAAGTCCATATTTAATTTAATATTATAAGTCAGCAGTTTGCTTGTTTGAATGTGTTTATTGTGTGTCATGGCATTTTGTAGACGACAGAGAGACTTTCGCTTATCTTTTGCTTATCTTTCACTTATCGTAGACACCGCACCCGTCTGCCCTGACTGATTAGATAATGTGCAGGCATGTGTGTTTGCATTTTGCCAATGTGTATTACCTCATGAACTGCAAATGTGTTGATTGTCATATCTCCAGCTGTGATTATGTGAGTCCTTTGCCAGTGGTTCCAGCTGCCCAAACACCATGTGCACGTGCACACACACACTTGCAACAAAAAAGCCATGGTGGTTTATTTTGGTATTTGGCAACTCAACCCAGAGACAAAATCTTGCAAGAGCCAAGCCTGCATTTCATTTGAAATGTCCAGCTCCTGTGTCACCCACAGCTACAGTCAGTATCCAGCTGTACCAGCGGTGTCTCCACCCTTAAGATATGTGAGAGAGAACGGCTTCCCCCTGTCTCAGGCTTCCAGGGTGTAGTCCAAAAACATGCTAAAGGAGATTAAATGTGGGATTGTGTTCCACTGCTTTAGCTATTCAGATGATCAAAGCAAATGTAATTTTATATGTTATTTCTGTAGATGTCATTTATGTTGGCTTTCTTTTTGATGAACCAGCACAGCTAAAGTCCAGATCACCCAACATTTTGTTCTAAATTCATCTTGTCATCTGGCTCAAGTCCTGTCGTTTTATTTGTGGCTGCACGGTGGCACAATTACTTTCACTGTTGACTTGCAGCAAGAAGTTAAAGCTGGTTCTGAAGTTTTGCTGTACTGACTTATTTACTCACAAAATATTACACTAAGTCTAGCTGCCTTCATTGATCAGCTGACTGACAGTGTGGGGTAAAACAGTAAGCAGATCAGAGCTGCTGTGCTCCACACAGCTGAACAAAACTTCAGCCCCTCTTTTACCCTTTCTGGCGTCTCACTAAAATAATTTTACATTATAGCATATTTATAACATTGGGAAGGGCATCCTGGTGGAAAGTCTTTCCATCTTTGAAACTGTAACTTTTTATACCAAGGGTTACGAACAAGTATCAACAGGACTTCTTGTTGCTGCTGATACTTCCCTGACTTGAAGTATCATAAACTGTATGCTTTAATTTTTCTTTTAAGAAATAATACCTTAAATATTCGGAGAAGAATGTTTGAGTAGACACAGCTGAATCTCAGGAATCATGGAATTTTAAAATGGAAAATTCGCATCATCCCAGTCTGATTAAATACTTTAAGCTCTTGACAGCTGTGTGAATCATGGCGCTCTTATTATTCCACTGGAGTAGAAAATATCAGCTTTTAACTTATAATTTATAGACTTATAATTTAAATATGTGGTTGCAGTCCTGGTGTGCTTTACACTTGTATGAGTTGGATATAATTATTCAACACAATAAATGATGCTAATTAGTCAGACCCAGGTTGATGATTACTGGGGACAGAATATTTAGACAAAAACACCACACCCTTTCAATTTCAGAATGGAAACATTTTCTTGTTAACCACTAACCTAAGATGTTTACTTTTCTCATCAAAAAAAGTAAAAGTAAAAGTAATGATTGTTAACATTTTCCATCTGTTAACTTAAAATACATAATAATTTGTGTAAATAATGGAGCGAAACTTGTTTTGTAAATACTTAATTAAGTATTTACAGCATCATCATCCCTGATTTAAATTACAGGGACAAATGTTTTTGTTTCCTTTTTGACCAACAGTTTTGTATTGACTATGTAATTTTGCCATTGAGACACACATACATAGGGTCCCATGTATAGAAATGGGACCAAAACACCCTTGGGCCCGTGTGTTTGTTTGGATTGCAAACCGTGTGTGGTTTGTTTCTGGGGACTTATTTTGGGGTAAGGTTTAAACAGACCGTGTCACAGTTCATTTTGATAATCTCTTTCATGAGCTTTTGCCTCGATAAGTTGAACACTGGGAGATTATATCAGGTTTGTGGCAGATAGTTGTGGAAGTGGGAAAGATCTGTACTTTTTATACATATGGTGTCAGCCAATTCTTGATGACCACTGTGCAAGCCTACAATTAGTTAAAATCATCACAGGTGCAGATCAACTTGAGCTCCAGTCTAGTCCCAACTATCTTAATTTGCCACCCATTTTCTTGTATTGTTTCTGTTTCTAATTGTCTGTGTGATTCCAGCTGTTTGCTTCCATGCAGGTTTTGCCATTTGCACAATTATGCAAAATAGTGGAGCCACTGTTCATTCAGTGTTTCCTCATCCTCTAGCTTATAGTACCACTAACATTTTGCTCTTCAAGGACTTTTTCCTGTCATCTTCTATATTGTTATGAGATTATCTGGCTGTTAGCACATACCAATCAGCTTTTTTTGTTTTGCTGACACACATTTGGCCTTGTTTGCGCACTCAGGGTGGCAGACTACACACAACGTGATTGTTGTTGTTGTGCTCAGAAAAAAAGAATGGCTGTAATGAGCTGTGACTGATGCCTGAAGTTGATGTTTTTGCTGGCATGTTTGCCTCATAGGATTGTTTTGTTATGCAAGATAGAAGCTTTAGCACAGAAAACTATTTGCTTGCATGTGCTTTTATGCTCTTATGGTACTGTGCTCACATTGGGTGGCACAATACACAAGAAATACTACCTCTGACTTGTTTGAATGGTTTTTCTTCTCAGCATTCCTCAAAAGTTCTACATCTCTTTCTATCTCTTTAGGTACGGGACCTATTCATATGAACAATGTGCAGTGTATGGGGTCAGAACGCTCCATCCTGGACTGCTACTTCCAAGAAGTCCAGCCATGGACATTCAAACACACTCAGGATGCTTCTGTACGCTGTAATGTTCCCAAGACTGGCATAGAGAAAACGGTAAAGAAATTAGGTTACTAGATGTCTTTATTGCACTCTATAGTTATGGGAGATTGATTCTGATCTTCTAATCTCATGGTCATCCAGGTTCGTCTTGCTGGTGGAAGAGCCTCTTCAGAAGGACGTGTCGAAGTTTTGATGGACTTTGGGGGACGGAAGCGCTGGGGTTCTGTCTGCAGCGAAAACTGGGGGATAAATGAAGCTATGGTGGTGTGCAGACAGCTCGGTTTGGGTTTTGCTGCAAGTGCTCATCAGGTAACGTCCTCAACCAACATCCCATTATAACTTGGATGAAGTCCACAGCTTTTCTCAATGTTTTGAAGGATTCTGTTCTGAAACTTTCAAAGCAGTGCTCCCTCTTACAACAGTTAGTCTCACTTTAAATGTGATAATGTAATTTTTTTTGGAGTTCTCAAAATTGCCTCAACACTGTGAGTTCCTGACAAGGGAATGACACAAATTTTTACAGATAGATATATGATTGTTGTGTCTGTGCTAGATTCCCTAAATAATAAACTGTGGTGCTGCTCCTGTAATTGTTTACCTCCACACTGTCTTCCTTTGGCAGGAGACCTGGTACTGGCCTGGTACTGCGAATGCAAGTGAAGTGATTCTTAGTGGTACTCACTGTGTGGGAACAGAGCTCTCTATCCAACAATGTCGTCGCAACAACCACATCCACTGCCCTCGCGGAGGAGGAGCTAAGGCTGCTGGGGTCAGATGCTCAGAGAGTAAGCAGAATCTCTGATTAGAACCTCCAGGTCTTCTCTTCTGATGCAACAACTTGAACATGTCTCACATTCACCATCTTTCAGCTGCTCCAGACCTTGTTTTGGATGCCCAGCTGGTTCAGGAAACAACCTACCTGGAAGACCGACCACTTCATTTGCTGACTTGTGCTCATGAAGAGAACTGTTTGTCATCCTCTGCTGCCAGAATGAACTGGCCATATGGCCACAGACGCCTGCTGCGCTTCTCTTCTCGCATCATGAACCTAGGTCGATCCGATTTCAGACCCAAGGCGTCAAAAGAAAGCTGGACATGGCACCAGTGTCACAGGTAGGAAGCAAACGAAGGTGATAGCTATTTTATTGGTGTGGACTCTTAAAGGTGTAAAATGTGCTACTCTTGTATTTCGAGGATGCCAAATTAACACCTGTTCTCTTATGATCAATATCAACTGTGGGATTAACTTGTTATATGGGCTAGTTTAGTCAACTATGTCGAAAACACAGCTTCTGATTTTAAGAAATATTAACAGATATCCCACAGGATCAAGGAATCATGTGTAGTTTCCAGTTGCAAACAGGTTGACTATCAAGAGCTTAAAATTTTACCAGAGTTCGTCCTCATCATGTTTCTTGTGTTCCCTACAAGGCTTGTGATAAACTATTAATGGGACTTTACAGCTTTCACTCAACAACTTCTGGCCAGCTGCATTTTTCCATTAGGTCTTACTTCTTCAGAGAATGAATAAAAGCTCTGAGAAAGTAACACATTTGTCCCATGCTCTTACTATTCAATATTTGAAGGCAATAACTGTGCTAGATGAAATGTCCAAAGCTAATCTGATTTATAATATCGTGTGAATTCTTAATAAAATAAATCAGTTTTCGGTTGTAACACACTGTACATTCCCTTTCCCACCCACCAACTCTAGTAGTTCCTACTGCATTGACACTGAAACATTTTAGAATGCCTTCCAGTCATCAATTTTATAAAAACTCAAATGTTGACATTCCCATAGTTTTGGTAAAAAGTTTATTAGAACAATGAAACCATCTTTCTCTTTTGTAAGGACAGCTTCCTTCATGAGGAACATTTGCTAAAATAGCTGCAGGAACCTGAAAACATATTAGATTGATTGCCAGTTTGTACGCTGGAAACAATGGAGTCAGCAGTCCTGATTTGTTAGTTTGTCTGTGGCAGTGATAGATAGAGAAGAAAAGTCCCCCAAAGATGCAAGTCATACAAGGGACAAGTTGCTTTTGGCAAAATCAACTCTGTGTCAGTTTATTATAGCATAATGTACTTATGCATGCAAGTTTCAAAGCACTCTATTCACTTAGAAAGAGTAAATAGCCAGTCCAAGCCGGCCCTAAAACAAGCCTCTGTGAGAGGTGTTCTGGTGACACCCTGCTCATGTTCAGGCTTTGAGGTCATAGGGATAGCAGCCATAGAAAGCCAGTGTTTGGTCATGTAAATACACACACTCAGCAGATTCGGATTCTCACCTGGTCTTTCCCCTCTGACATCACAGGCACTACCACAGCATCGAGGTGTTCACCCATTACGACCTGCTGACGCTGAACGGCACAAGGGTTGCGGAGGGACACAAGGCCAGTTTCTGTCTGGAGGACACATACTGCCCCGATGGTAATGTTCATGAAGTCGTTCTGTTTCCCCATTAATGGCAAGAAATTTCTTAAAATATTTCAACTGCCAGCTGTTCAGACAGGAGCGTTGTAGTGGTCAGTCCAGTCATTTGAGAAATCGCACAAGTCGCATCTCATTATTTGGAGATTTTTCTCCTGCTTTTAAGAAATTGCAGCCCCACATTTTAATCACTTAACTTATTTTAAGTTGCTATTAGGGAGAATATGGACACTTCTTTTTTGTGTGTGTGTGTTTAACTTTTGTTGTGCTGTGTTTTTCTGCAATTAATTAAGATTTCTGGTTATGGTTTGTGGATGCATATTAGAGGTGAATTGATGGACCAGCATACTACAAATAAATTGTAGATTAAATGAATAAATCCTGAGCTTAACAAATCTAAATGTTGTTGCAGTTTGTGTTGGTTTACTCTTCGTTCACTTAGTATGTCATGAACAAATATCTATTTATAAACAGCAATGAAGTGAAAGACCCCTAACAATAAAACCAGGTTAAATCAAATAACCTTTGATGCTGTCACTAATAGTTGCTATTTGTGTGTGCCACAGGAATCCAGAAGAGATTCTCCTGCTACAACATGGGTGATCAAGGCATTTCTGTGGGCTGCTGGGACACCTATCGCCATGACATTGACTGTCAGTGGGTTGACGTGACAGATGTACGACCAGGGGATTATATTTTCCAGGTTAGAGTTTGTTTTAAACTCTCCCATTGTATTTATTTATTTTGGGGTTGGGCAAATATCACAAGTCCAACCCCTCATTACTGTGCCAGTTTTACTTCCCTCAAAAAAATTAGACTAGAGCAGTGTTTCTCAACTTTTTTTGGGCTTACAGGTTAATTCTATGAAATGAATGCTATCATTTTATGAACTTTATTGTGGGTGCGCTAATTAAAACATTTTCCAATAAGTTGCTGCTTTGACACGACTACAGCACTGCCAAAACGTGTTTAAAAACCCTCAATAGAACAAAAAATATTTGAGAACCAGACACCTATAACCTGACAAGTGAATCACAGCAACATCTTCAGCTGGTTCAACGCCAAACTGACGCAATAAAGCTACCAGTAGCAGAAGCGCAGAGCTGCACCAAGAAGCTACAAACACTGAAGAGAAGAACTACCATTGATACAGTTGCAGCCAAACATGATTTAAAGTTACAGACCAAAGTTTTTAGCAAGTAGCTCAAGGTCTAAACTGGTATTGTTGTGCATACAAGTTGTAAACTTCGAGCATACGCCCCCAAAAAGAATCACGGTGTCCTCCTTTTGCAAATATTTCTGCCACTCCCCCTGCTTTCCTCTGAACACCCCATCAGGGGTGGTACTGCTCCCATTGAGAAACGCTACACTAGAGAAAATCAGTGGACTTTGCTACCAAATTTGAGTCTTAATCTTCTTATACATTAATTAGCAAAAACTATATTTATCTAAAAGTTGTGAAGCCTGTTCTGATTTCTCTTTAATAATCATGATTTACAGCATTCAAAACATTTGTTTTACAAAATCCCCACTGTGAACTGTAATTTGCTATTATATCAAAGAAAGACGCCACATCATAATGTCTTTAACCCATTAACCCTCATCTTCGGAAAATACAATGGAAAAACGGAACACGAGCATTTTGTTGCATTTTAAGGGGTTTTAAGAAGAGTGGTTGTAAAACAGGACATTTTTTCATTTTAGCCTGCAGAGTAGCTTGCATGACTAACTGCTAACTACATCAACATCTCTAGATATTTGTAAGAAGTTTTCAAAAGACTCCTTAGGTTTCTAAATTCAACATGTTCCATAACAGAAATAGGTCGAAATTAAAAAAGGGTACAATAGAAAATCTTTCCTCAGCCTTTCCATTTTATTTTTCTCATGCCAAGTCCAGTAAACAGCCCATGTCTCCAGGCATTTTCATTGGAGACCAGAAATATTGTAAAGTGACTGAGTTTTACAGGCTTCTAAAAATTGAATTATGGTCTGCTAGAATGTCTTTTTTTAGTCTAAAGAAAGCTGCAAACTATCTTCATTGCCATTTGTACCCTTTTTTTCCCCTTACGCCTTTGCAACTGGCAGACCTAAGCAGATCAAACAGGCTGACCCCCATTATCATCAATTTCCATGTCAGAACCTTGATTCTGTGGTGGGATGTGGTATTCTTCAGATCTTAGCATGCTGCCAATTACCTTCAAGCTGTGGGAGACACATTACAGTGACACTTACTGTTTGAACCCACTGTTAATTATTGCTGTCACCAGTCTGTTAGGCTCATTTGATGATTATTGCTCTCACACACGTCAATGATGCATACAGACTCTATTTTTAGTCTGTATAATTTGCCCCATGCCAAGGTGTCACACATGTACAGTAAACTCTTGTTCCAACAAGATGTGCCCTAAACATGTTAAGTGGGGTTTATTGATAAAGATTTGTCTTGGCTTGGTGTGTGTATGAAGACATAATGACAGAAAAAGCAGCTGAGGAAACAATGAGGAATTTCACTAAAACCCATTCACACAGAGCCGCTTTTCATTAAAACCGCAACACCTTTGTTGCGATTCAGCCACTAGTTGATACGTCTTCAGTGATCGGGATTTTTTTATCAATACAATGTTTGAAACCAGGTCTCAGAGTGAAACTTTACAGTAGCATCCTCCCACAGAGGCGTCAAACAGTCTGCAGTTGTGAAAGCGCACGCGTGCAGAATGCACTGCTCTAGGTTGTCTTCTATGCATGAACCTGCATATAACAACAATAATAATTGTGGGCAGCACTATACTTTGCATGCTCCTTAACCTGTTCAGTTTAACACAGCTTCTGTTAAGGAATATACATGTGTGACATAACCACTTGGTTCTTGGAGACATAGGCAGGTTTCTTTTTTTATATAATTTGAGATAAGTGAGGCGGAAGCGAAAGGTCAAGAACGCATGCAAGTTCGACGACATGCTCAAATATTAGTGCCATATAAAGGCCTGGAATGACAATTACAGCGGATTAAATGTGTTTTGGCGGTGCTGACGATACGTGAAACTTTACCCAGTCAACAACCAAAACTACCGTCAGTTTTCAGGTGGAGGTTTTGTGTAAATGAGGACCAAACAACAGAAAACAAAACACAGCATAAAGTAAGCCCAGTGCTATTCACCAAACCTTTAAGCTGAAGGAATAAACACCTTTTAACAGCAGCACTCTTTGCCTTATGTGGTAAAGAAAAGGGAACTTTTGATTTTCCTTATTCAAGGCTTTACAACAAAAACCCAGCAGGCCTGTTCTTGAACCTGCCAAACACACCATATTACCCAAATTAACTATTGGCCTCTTTTAATCAAACAACTCCTAGTTCTGCTTCTCCATTAGCGACGGCTAATTTGTCCCCCAAAATTCCTCCTGCTCTATTTTTAATTTTATTGCCTCCACTCTAACTAAGATGTCTTTAGCCCTGTACGTTTAGGCCCTCTGCTGTAATTTACTCAAAAAAGAAAAAGAAAAAACAAAAATTGAAGATACTTTGTTTTGGTGCATTCACTGTGTTTTGAAGTTTTCTCCTATTTTGGTGTATATGGGCTTCTTTCTCCAAGAAGCTGTTTGTAACCTATACTTAAAGTGGGTGTAGTAGTTTACAGAGCAGCTATTAGAGTAAATGGCTTCACAGTATTATCACTAGCCCAGATTAAGAGAAAGGTTGTATCAGCAGTAACAGAGCTGCTCTGCAAATGACACGCCATTAGTACATGCACGGTGGAAAAAGACGGATTTCAGACATATAAACACGCATTACTTCTCTGTTGTAACAGACTTGCCTTTTAGGCTAAATCCGTTTTTATTTTTGCAGCGTGCTGGTGGTACGAGGCGGAGCACACGTTCCTCCTGTGCAAGAGCTTAATCCTGCATTATATTATAATTTCATTTCCATACGACCCCTGTAAATGTTACAGAACCTCTTCAGCGGCCGGTTTAGTCTGGCCAGATCTAAAGAAATTGGCACATGCTATAAAGATTTTTACAATTATTTATTCTTGAAAGATCAACCAGTGTGCTTCATACTTTCCATGAAACATGCTAAAAGCAAGTGTTTTAATGGTCATATACTCATATATGGAAATCCAAATGAAAATCCTTAAACACAGCAGGTCCAATGTGGAAGTTCAGCACATTGTATTTATCTTTTCAAATTAGAATCCTGCGTGGAAAATTCATCCAGTCGTCTCTTTATAGCTGAGAAGCAGATTGGTTATATAAAACAATACCAGCGCTCCTTGATAATAGCCCCTCTTACAATTTTATGTGCAGCTACTGTTTTCTTACAACAACTTTCCCAGAAACAGGAAAATGAGGAATCAGGTCATGTCTTGCAAGTTGAAGTCAATCCTGGGAGTAATGTGTCTAAGTGTAACACTTGAAGGTTTTTGAATCTGAGTCGTTCTCTGGTTGCTCTAGAACTTTTGATAAAATGTTTTGAGGTCTTGAATAAGTTTTCTTCTAGAATATGTCCACATTTAATTTGGTAGCAACCTCACTGAAGTACTTCTCTCATACGTGCTATCCTCTATTCTTTTAGATTATTATTTTTACTGGTTTCGAAGACAACATGTAAATCAAAAAGCAACAGATCTTTTTCTGTTCCTGAACTCTTCACATTTTTACATGCACAAGCGCATTAAGTACAAAAATACCATAATCTTTCAGGGAAATAAAGACCAGTTGTGATAGTCCAAAAAAGCTTATTTTGTTTCAGAGTGACTAAGTCGACTAATCTGGTAAAAAGAGTCGGTGTTATACAATATCTCTTTTGCCTTTAGATACTTTTTAGTCTCTAATTGGCATAACTATTTCACATTTGTTCCTCAAATATTTTTACTGACCAAAAAAAACAATAAATAATAAATCACACCAATTAATCACTTGGCATATTGGACGGAAAGTTATCTTCTGATTTCTTCAGGTCCATGTGAAAATTTGACACACTGTATTTATCTTTGCTAGCCAGAGTGCTGCATGGAAAAGTCATCCAGTTTGTCTTTTTATAGTCAAGAAACAGTTTGACTATAAAAACAATCCCAGCCATGAGAGGTGTTTATTAACAGCCAATCTTACAATTTTTATATGCTAACTGTTTTCTTGTACCGACTTTCCCGTTGAAGGGAGGCCCGACAATGAATCACGTCATTCTTTGCCTTTGGAAGTTAACCCTTTATTTGGCATAAGTGGCTACAACACAGGAATATGTTTTGATTATAACCGTTCCATTGCAGCTTTCCCTGTATATTTAGTTATAGTTCTCCTGCTGATGATCAGGAAAAAGAGTTCATCGTGCTTAACTCATCTACAACCTCCAGGATGGCTGCAATAATTCATCTCCACTCATCACAAACTTTGACCATTTTTTCTGTTTTGTACAACTATTGTTGTTTTAATGACTTTCTCAATGAGAATGAAGGTAGACCAATCATAATTATTGTCAATCTTTGCAGGTGGAAGTTAACCCCTCTTTGGACATGGCTGAGTCTGACTTTATGAACAACGTCATGAGGTGTCGGTGCAAATATGACGGCCACAGAGCTTACATGTATAGCTGTCACACGGGTAAGAACTGATGAAATTCTCTATTCTTAATATTTGATCAGATTTCTATTTTTGACATTTGTGTTGTTTTTCTACAGGTGATGCTTACAGTGCAGAGACTGAAGACCTTTTTGAGCACCAAAGGCAAATAACCAACAATTTTGTGTAGCTCATTCCGGTGTAGAGACCTCCCGATGAAGCACAGAGACAATTCAAAGTGGGCTAAGGGCAAAAGGCTCCAGGATCACGGGCCCTCCCATTAACATAACAACATGGGGCCTTCTAATCCTTGGAGATCTGGGTAAAATGTTTCAGAACTCATTAAGTGACAGCAGAATTCATTGCAGCATCTTCCATTGACTAAAACATCCATCGACGGCAAGAGAGGAACAGGTGTCAGTTTGTACAAATTGTTTCCGACCTCTACAAGGGAAAAGTTAACTTAGATTGTGATTTTAACTCTTCTGGATCTTAGCAAATTATAGAAATCTTACATTCAGAACTAACTAAGAATAGGTAAACTGGTACGGTTCTTATACTGGAAGATATGAAGACCTGAGAAAAAGGTATGAGATGAGATTTTGTGAATTTTGTCACAAAATGTTGCGTAACGGGTTTCTAAGACATTTTCTAAAAGTGCCACATTTTCAGGCTGTTAGCGTTAGCCTACAAAATTTCCCATTTAAGTTTATATCCGACTCATTTTGAATTTTGGTGCTTTCTTTTTCTTAACCAGTGATACTGTATTATTTTGTCACATTAACCTCAAGGAGTTTCATATGAAAGATTTTGTACAGTATATTTTGGATAATTTTCGTTAATAGACATATTTTATTTTATTAACTTTTTAATTCTAACTAAATAATCTTTAATTTTTTTACATGTTGTGTTTCACCTTTAGAGTAGATAACAGAAAGTTAGGTTTTTCATATAAGAAAGCACTTTATCTTTAAAACAAGTATTCAAATTTAGTCCCCATTTTTAATTCGCCCCACAATGTTAAATGTTTTATTTTTATTTTATTTTATTTTTTTTAATCATTATTTACTTTCTCCTTTTACATCCTGGAAAGTCAAATGGAAGGTTTTTGTTAGTCTTCTTGTTCATTGTGCTACTTATGCTGTATTTTATTACTTTATTTATTGGGATTTACACAGCATGACCAGTATAGATTTTTTGCTATCGCATTTAACCTAACATATCATCTATTTTTTTCCGACAAACACATCCAGGGTTAAATCTTTTGCAGTACTTACATTACACTGCAAGGTTTCCATCCTGAAGATAAATGAGTGTAGATTTATTTTATTTTAGTCATTAAAACAATTCTAGCTGTGCAGTTTTCCTCTTCTAGCCTCTCTGAGGGGAGGGAAACTGGTCTGACAAAACCACAGTATTGTGGTAGACAGGCAGGCTGGGTTTTGAGAGCATATAAAAAGCCTTTTAATTACCTTTGTTTGGTTAGACTTAAGGTTACGGTTACGATTGAGGGCTTGAGCATGTGCTTTATAAAGAAACACCATAGAAATGTTACTTATACAATCATGAAAAAGACAAGATTTTGGATTTCTTACAATAGATGCTGATTATCGAAGAGATTTAGTGAGGGATAAAAGGAGTGAAGAAAAGAATGAGAAAGGGATGATATTTGGCAAATGATTTATTTAGACATGTAGTTTTTACTTTAAAAAAACTGCCTCCTTGTTGGCTGCCTCTTGGAGACCACAAACTAGCATTTTCTGCTCCTCAACAGAAACAACATGTTTAGAAGGAAAAATAAACTATTCATGCTTCAAAGCAGTAAACACTGGCCTTGTTTTAAACTATAACAGGTCTTCTGAAATGTACTGTAGTCTGTCCTTTTTTTCTCAGTTAGTAGCTCAACAGACATTTAAAAAGCTCCACAGACTTTTTCCCAGCTTTTATTTGTCTGACTTCTTGTCTTAGTGTTTGAACCTATTCATGAAATTTATAGTCAGACTGAGACCTAATAAATTTTGACAAGATAATTCTTTGTCAATGTAATGACTACAATAGTTTATTGTTTCTTGAAACTCCAGAAATGTTGAATTTAATATTTGCTTTTATGTTCTTTTGGATTTTGACATACTATCATTGTGTGTTGTTTGTGTTATTTAAAAGTATGTCATTCTACAACATGAGTTGGTTCCTATTCTTCATTTTACTGTATTGCTACCTATGCTCTATGCATAGCACTGGGATATTGTTTTCTATGGCCAGTTTTGCTTATGTCTTTAAAGCTGAGAGTGAAAACCAAAAAAAGCGCTGATAGACAGTTATTTTCATAGAAAGCTGTACTCTCAGGGACTTTGACCTCATTTAAATACTTAAAACAATATATTTCATATGATGTGACTCGTTTTTTTAATTATTATTATTATTATTTTTTTTTTTTGCTGTGATGACAACAAATAAACCGGAGCGGTTTTGAAATGTTGGTGCTCTTACAAAAACTAATTGGTACCCACATGTTTACTCTGGAGGTAGGAATTTAAAGTATGACAGCGATAAGCTTTGCTACGTTTCTGTCCTGAAGGAAGTTCAGATGACTGTGGATGAGCATTGTCTGAGTCAGAGTCAAATCACAACCCATTCATCCATCATTACTGTGAATCAATAAAACTTCATCTCACATTAAACTGCTTCCTGGCTCGTTCTTGTTAATGCATGACACAGTACAAGAATTAATCACAGCGCACCCCGTTAAATTGTTCACAGACGTCTGAAATTATTCCCACAACCTGAACTTTGTACATGTTGTCACTCTGCAAACACAGACTTTAATGTAATTTAATAACTTTTTATTTGCAAATATGTCAGACTCAGTCAGGTTGGATGGAGTGTGCTGGTGAACTTCAGTTTCAAAGTCTTGTTATAGATACTCTTGGCTTCTGGTCAACACTTTGACTAGGCCATTTTAACTTTGATATGTTTTTGATCCAAACCATTCCATATAACTGTATGTTTAATGTTGTCATACAGAAAGATAAACTTCTGCCCCAGCTCAAGTGTTTTGCAAAGTTTTTTTTTTTTTTTTTTTTTTTTTTCAAATTGCCCTTTACTCATCTCCACCCATCTTCCTCTCAACTCTGATCAGTTTCCATTTTCCTTTTTTTTCTCACCATGCGGTGGCTACTGCTGTGATGCATGTGATGGTATGTTCAGGATCATAGCCAGTGTTATTTTGTCACAACACACAATATTTTAAGCTCATCTGATTAGACTGTCTTCCGTCACATTTGTTGTGTTTTGAGAATCTCCAAACAAGATTTCTCACAGCTTTCTTTCAACAGTCGCTTTCCTCTTGCTAATCTACACGAGAGCAAGATTTGTGGAGAGCGCAACACGTATTGATCCTGTTGTCTGCCCACCTGAGCTGCGGCTCTTTGCAGCGTCTCTGGAGTTATCGTGGGCCTTTTGGGCTCCTTCTGTGAATAACTGTAAGTTTAGGTGGGCAGTCATGTCTTTAATGTTTTCCGGTCACAGATGATAAACTAAGCTGTGCTCCATCAGATGTAAAAGTCTAGGTTACTGATTTACAACTTTACCCTGCTTTAAGATATATCACAGCGTTATCTTAGACCCCTTGGTGGTGTTTTTTGGTTTTGAGCATGCTTTTCAGTGACTTTTGTTGTTTGGAAGCGTCTGTGACCTTTACAGACTGCTGGACTGGTAATAAAATGACCACAAGCAGGCTCTATTTACTGCCTTCTGAAGGCAACTGGTTATTATAGACTTTATTTGCAGTTATCAGTGGAAAGTTAGCTGAATACTAAAAGAAATGTCACACAGATTATTTTGATTGAATAAATTAAAACATATCCTTTAGTCTTCTTATTCACAGTTATGTACCACTTCTCGGTTGCCCTATCAAATGAAAACTAAAGGAAAAAAGAAGTTTGTTTATGGAAGGAAGACAAACCCTTAAGGTTAAATAAATAAATTAAATCAAACTCATCAATACATCTACCGTTTCAGATAAAATGGTAGACAGGAGCAAAAAACATGACCGTCAAGTTGTTGACGTGCAAGGTTTGGATGAATAAACTTGGAATAAAAAGAAAAAAAAACATATCAAAATTAAGTGTATTAGAAGGACTGACAATATTTATATTATTTGATGTTACACCTCATTAGTTTGCTAAATGTTCCTGACAGCCTTCTTGATCCATGTGTCTATTTTTAATGAAAACATCCAACCTTTTCCAAAGTGGGTAATCAAAACACTTTTTATCCACTTTAGTTTTTGATATTTGAGAGTCTTTAAAAGCAGCTTACAAAATACACTTTTAAATGGTTTGGATAGGATGTGAGTAAACCAAACACAGCTTTTCCTATGAACTAAGAAATTGCTTAACTACTTCAGTAACATAAATATCCAAGACTTAATGACGGTAAATTGCTCTTATGAGATCCAGTAGACGAGGGTGGAGTTATCAGCTGTGTCTGGAAAGAAAAAAAGGAAAAAGCTACACCCAACAAAAGCTTTACTTGATCACAGCTGACAAATCTGCCCAGAAAGAAAACAGCAGCGAAGCAGTCGGTGGCTGGGATGAAACAGCTGCTGGACAAACAGGAAAGGAATATTTGAAAGCGCCACACCTTGGTCCGCTGAGTGAAATTACACAGATTCAGCATCCTGTCATGCTCTTTCAGCACGGTGTGATCCTGAGAACACACATATGCCCAGCACTGTTCTCTCTGGGTGCCCTGGTTCTATCTCCCACGTTCATGTCACCTTAAATGTAATTTAAGAAACTGACCACCTGTAAACTTGCACTGTCCTTTTGCGTTTGCCCCGAGAAGAAGAGGTGGCTTTTCTAGTGGGTTCTCCTTATCTTCTGGGCCTGTACAAGAATAGACTGTAATTGCAAGAGGAATCTGCTTCCTCTCTAAAAACACATCTCTTCTTTGGAACAGATCCCATCATGCTGGCAGACGACGACGTCTGCAACCTGCTTTAGGAGAATGTGATTTTGTCTGTCAGTACCTGATGGTATCTGGCAGGGCTGGCTCTTGTTAGCACTGACCCTCATCTCAGGTGAAGCTTGAGCAAACTCCGTCACTGTGCTGACATAAATCAAAATTGTGAGATATGAGTTTGAAACTGAAGCGCTGAGCAAATGTGAGGACACTCCATTGACAAACACTCAGCCTCAGGTTTGCCTGTGAATCCTCTTCGGCCAACTTCCTGTGTGCAGCCCTTGTTTTTATCCAGGAAAGCTTTGTGCCACCCCACCCTGACCCAGAAGGGACCACAGGGAACTCCAGAATGGAGACTGTGTGTGCTGTCTGAATGACAGACCTGTCCATACATGCTCCCCCCAACACGCGCACAAACATACACACGCGACCTGACAGGAACACGCATAAAAAAAAGCTAGACGTACTAACAAGCTTTTCTGTCGTGTCTTTTAGATAGATGCAGCATTGCAAGGTTTATACAGCAGGCAGACAAAGTAACCAGCGATCACACAACAGATACTGAGGAAGAATTTAATCTCTGAAGGCACGTGGCAGTTTTGTTTTCTCGTTATGATGACTAGCTGTTTTGGAAATGAATACTTGCCGTTTAATGTTAAAAAAAACCTAGCATGAATGATGTTTACTGTATTTTTCTTCTTGTTTATAATAAGCTCCTTTTTTTTGCAACATTTGTATATCTCATTGAGTTCATGAATCATAAGCTCATCACTTGACACACAGGCCTGAGCTCCTTAGCTTGAGCTGCTAATGATTACAGATAAGGAGATGCTACTCTGAATAATGAATGCGTTTGAATAATTGTCCTTTTCCACTGAAGGGAAAAAAACACATTCTGAGGGAATAAATGACCAGACAGTGACAGAAAATAGCTTGCAGAAGCAGAGAGGGGTGCTTGTAAATGCTTCTTTCTTTTCACAGTCCAGTTCTCCATGTGCTGAGTATATGCTTTTAACAAGAGTACGGTTAGTTCTGCCCACAGATTTTCTATGAGACTCAAATCATAGCTTTGTGATGGCCGTTCTAAAACACGGACTTTGTTCTCGTTAAGCCACATTGTAACTAATTTGGTGGCATGATTAGGGTCACGGTCAATTTGGAAGATCCATTTATGTCTGTGACTAATGTCTCGAGATGTTGCTTCAGTGTTTCCTGTTGTGTGAGGTGAACCAAAACACCCACAGAGCATGATGCTGCCATCCCAGTCTGGTTCATCCTTTGGCATCTTTTTCCGTGGTGGTTCTCAGTTTACTTCTCTGGATGATTTCTCTGTATTTTTCCACAGTGTCACACTGGGCAGCAGTGTGTATGAGACGTTAATTAAAATACATCCAAACGTGCCTCGAATTATGATGAACACTTTTGACTCAACCTATTACAAGCTTGTAAAGCTGCGACATTCCCTGAAACTGGGCCTTATTTTGAGGGTCAGTGGTCTAAGTAACTTTTACGAAAGCGGTGAATGATGCTCTAAAATAATCTTCCATTTATTTTTTTTCTGCCATATATCAGATAGAAATTATTTTAGTAATCCAAACTCATGCAAAACAGGAAAAAAAAGAAAAAGAAAATGGTTGATTTCCTTTTGGAAGGTGAGGGAAAAAGTTTTAATCTTTTTATCTAGTGTATGTAAACATCTGGCTTCGACTGTAAATGAATTTATCTCGATCGGAGTGCATGTTTCTGTGCACGTTCTTAACCCCAACCCCTCCCCACACCAATCCTTCCCTCTCGTCGAAGAGATTTACTGCAAAGGAGGCCTGTGAGAGAGTACACACGCTCTGCCCAGTCTCCGTTCTGCACCCTGACAATTACGGCTATATATACCACTCCAAATGAGAGCCATGAACCAGCGTGATTATAGGGTGGAGCAGAAGCGAAGAAGGAGAAGGGGGTTGAACAAAAAAAAAAAAAAAAAAGAAAGAGAAAGGTGGAGGCAGAAAGAGAGGGCAAAAAAGGGCAACTCGCATTACAATTGGGAATGACTGAAAGTTCACGTAAAATGTACTGTGGGGCTTTCATAAATTAGAGTGCTCTTCACAAGCGGCGCTTTAGCATGAATCACATATTCTTTTTTTTTTAATAGGGAACCAGGAAAGAGTAGATGAAAGAGATAAGAAGCGTACATGGAATTACCAGTGAGTTCTGCACTTTTTTATGTGGAATAACTAAAGACTATGATCTCTGTCAGCAGACTTCTCAGTGAACTACACCGCATTGCTTTTAATATAGAGCTGGAAAAAACCAAACTGGTTACAAGGTTTCTTTTGGGTGCAGAACTGCTGCCCTCTTCTGGAAAACTGACAATCTCTACTTGAAATAAAGTTTCCCGCTGATTGTAAAAAATGTTTGAATTACTGAGGCTTATATCTGATTTTTTTGAATTTTTTTTGTGAGCTGTTAATAGCGGGAGCTGGCAGCTGTAACATGACAAGATCAAACATGTTTTCTGATGTTTGATGATATAATGGTGACATAAGAACGATGTGTTTGGCAGAGACACCCTCAGAGGTTGGGAAGCTTTCACTGACAATAAAATCTCCGTAACACTTATCCATCTCTTGCTTTCCTCATGGCTCTTTAACTCTGAGCCTGTCACTTTGTTCTGAGTGACAGCCTGCTGTCAGAGGCAGGGCTGCCCTGAGAGGTCACCGCAGCACGGCTGATTGGTAACAATATGCTGCTTTCTGAGAGGCATGTAAGGAAAGCCAGACTGCACAATATCAATAATAAATTTCAAAAAAAATATCCATAATGTAAAATATGACAGACGATCGGAGCTGGAGATGTTTACCAAACATATCAGTCCATCGTTACTGAAAATGTGTGAAATTCTTGAGCACAGGGAGTCTTGAAGCACGCTGCCCACAGCTCTGTCTCTGTGCAGAAGTTATTGCTTTTTTGGGGCAGGGGGGAGTAGTATAAAACCCAACAGGGATGGATCAGCTTTCATTGTACAGAAACCCATGCTCTGCTTCACTTCAGCGGCTTGTATAATTGGAAGCGTTTTGCCATGAAGATAGAGTCACAGTGGCATATCAATGGGCGCATACTCCAAGGGCATGCAGATAAGAGGAGGATGCCTCTCTTAACTGGTCGAGACCATGATGGGGTCAATGGCCCTTCCAAAAAGATGGGGATGCTGTGTGTGTTGACTCACATACAAATAGTTAGTTTGTCAGTGGTGCAGATCCTTGTGATGTAACTCACTTTCAGTGATCTTAATCATCAATATCAACATGGAACTATTTGAAAGCCTTGCCTCATTGTGCATGCATCTTTGCAGCAAATAATCCCCACAGTAAAGCAAGCAAGTAATGAGATTTACACTTCAACAACATGCTGCAAGACTGTAAATTATCGTGTCATCAGTAACCTGTTCTGTTTCTTTACCGCTTTCGGTTTTCACACTACTAAAAACTGAAAGATTAAAACAGATATCATCTTAAATTCTGATATCGCAGAGAAGCTGTGAGGCATTACATTTGCATACTTGTATCATTGTTTTCCTCTTTTGGTCCATACATTGATGATCAGAAAAACCTTTAAACCATGCACACAGGCAAAATCTGTTGCTTGTTCTGGCCAATTTTAATTTTTTTTCTTCTTTTTTTGATGCTAATATGATGTCAAAATATTTCTGCAATTTACACTTGAAGGAGTCTGAGACTCCTAATGAATTAGAGTCTAAGGGTGGATATCTGTGAGGTCCTGATTCCCTGGAGAAATGTGACAAAATATCTAATTCTTACAACAATGAAACACACTCTTTAAATGTATACATTTCATTCAACTACATAAAGATGATGTACAGCAAAAACTGTAGTTGAAAGGGCATGCTAAACTATTTCAAGGAAGAGCTTTCTGCAGTGCATGAGGGTTCATCTTCTAAAAACATCATCAGGCTTAAACTATTACTTTGGGGAAAACCATGAGAGATATTAAAAAGATTCATTCAATAATATATAGAGAACTATTAAATTCACTGCTCTCCATTCACTGCAATAGCAGGATAATGCTTTGATTGACCACTGCATAGGACTTTTGCACAGTCATCAAAAAATGGTCAGTTACCTTTGTCATGCCCATTTGATCTGTCTCGCAATGCATCCTCCATTACCCTCCTGTTCCCTGTCCAGCAACAGTTTCAGCCTCTTCTCTGAGAGGTTGTGGGGGATGGAGTCGGGGGCAGGGCTTCACTACCTCCGCACAAATAAAACTGCGTGCCAAGCTGCATAAACCCCACATCCTTATCACCTTCCAGACTTGAGACATTTTATGAGAAGGAACTGTCAGACGCCAACAAGAAGAAGAGACATGCTTTATGCACTGCTGCATCACCAATACTGCTGTTTACTAGACACCGTTATTATTTCACGACATGTACACTATAAAAGGTCACAATTCAGGCTTTTGTTTATCGTATCTCTCTGCAAGCTGTAAATGTAAAATCTACATTTAAACCCGCGTCTGTGCTTCCGTTATTTAAATGTGTGGTTTAAAAGAATAAAATAAATACAAAAATTCTGGTTTGTGTACACGGCCAGGTGAGCCGGATGACCTGCTCTGAACACAAAGCAGCTCTCTTGACTCTCTTAAAGTTTCTATACACACCTATGCTAACCGAATTGGACCCCACGGCTTCTGAAATAAGCTTTTATGCTTACAGAGGGAGAACTGACTCAACACTGTGTGCCTGGAATGTGAGCGTAGTTCCAACAGTTACAAGGGAAATAATGTACAAGTAGCTTATATTAAAAGTCATAGCCAGCAGAATATTTGACACTATTTAGTTCCCTCGTGGAACGTGCTTCCTGGTCTTGGTAGGCTTTGGTTTTCAATGAGCCCTTGAGGAAAACATGTAGTCTTCATTTTTTTCCCTAGTTTGTTATATTACCTTCAGTGTGTTTTATTGGGATTTTATATGACTGAATAGGAAAAACTACAATGCATAATTGGGCTGTGAAAGGGAAGGTTATACCTAAGCTTCCAAATCCTCGTATAAAGATCTGTACACTGTAGCACATCTTTGTATTCAGTTTCCCAAGATTTGACGCTTTGTGGAACAACCGTTTACAGCAGCTCCAGCTGAGAATCCTACAAAGTGTTTTTTTTCCACCTTTGCAAATCCAAAAATGTTTTTTCCCTCATTCTTCTTAGGAAAATATCTAAGCTAACTCTCATTAGTTTACCTAATGAACAGAAATATTCTTTCAGCACAACACTGGCACTCTGCCACTTCCAACAAAATGTTAGTTTCATATCGGGCTGTTTGCATTCCTCTGTGTTTTCTGCATCTTTTCATAATTTATGACAAACACCAAGCTTCCATTCATCAGTGTCTTTCTTTCCCCTTTTACATAAGGGATTATCCTGAATCATTTGTGAAGTTCATATTAACCTGTTGGTAGATTTTCCCTTCTGAGCCGGCGGTCGATTGCTTAGAACTAGATTTTGCTCAGAACCGTCAAAGCAAAGAGGAATAAACAAAAAGTGATCATCACACCTTTCACATTGTTAATTGGAAACCATGAATCCATTTCCTTTCACGTCAGATTTGTGCGCCGCTTTGTGTTGGTCTATCATATGAAATCCGAATAACGTACATCAACATTTAACAAAACGCTTAAAGTTGAATTAATTCCTCTGCAGTGGACTGATTGCTCGCTTCTTCTTTTATTACTTTCTAGTTCTACAATAGCATGTATAATTAAAGTAATAAAAAACCAAAATGCAAACAAGATATGTTTTTCTTTTCAGCATGCATCCACTGTTGGATGAATAAACCTTTATTAATTTGTGCTACATTGCTTTGGGTTGCACTCAGTTACAGAATTACTATATGCAAAATCCCATTATCATTCTTTGGCTTTGGCCTCTTGTGGGTTCTGTTGCAGTAACTTAATTTTGCTCCACTAATCATAATAATTATATATACTACACTAGCCTTTGTAATTACCGTGGAGTACATGCTACTATCCTTTAATGGGCACTTAAATAAACAGATTTCAGACACTTAGGAGGAAATCTAATTTATAGCCTCCATAGGAGATCAATCAGGTGATGGTGGAGGGTTGAGTTCCATAATTAATACAGAATGCAGCAAGAGTTTGAACCTGGCCCTTCCTTTGTTTTCACTTCTGCTTTCCTTTTCATCCCCACATCCCTCCCTCTCTCCAGCGCCTTCGCCACATTATTTATCTGCACTGTCATACCATTGTTGTGATTATGGATGTCATGCAGTCGTAAAGCGCACCACGATCAATAGGCCTGAAATTAAACCAAAAAATGAATTTCCGCAGTGTCGGCCACATGCACTCCTGGGCAGGAATTACCTTGGAGGAGAATGGCTGATTACCCCATTGAGGAGACAGCGACAGAAGCACAGGAGGAGGGATTGTTTGCTGACTGAGGGTTGCAGTAAGTCCAGTTTCAGCTGCTGCGTTGTAGAACACAAGACATGTTGAAAATACCTGATCAAATCATAAAACGGCACCTAAAACATTACCTTTGATTTTTTTCTTTGCAGTATTACAGACTTTCAAAAAAAATAAAAAAATCCAACTGAGGTTTATAGGAGTAACATTGATGAACATGACCTATGTTAAAGTAGATTTTCCTCAAGTCCAGTACAACTAATGCATACAGGGACAATGGTGGTGATGGCAATAGTCACCTATAGTAATCTCATTCAAACGTCATAAAACTTCGATGTTTGCTGTGTCCCTACCATGTTGTCCACAGGTGACGGAAAATCGGGGGAATCAGGGTTTGATACTAGAGAGCTAGAGAAATGACTACCATGTGCTCTGCCATCCAAGGAAGGGAGCAAATAATAACTCTTGACTTGGGGTGCCAGTAATGAAAAATTACATAACAGTACCAGAGTCTTTTGAGTGTCTTTAAATATCTAAATGAGGATCCATATTAAGGCACATGTGGTGCCAACAGTCACAGCATTTCCAGCTCCAATAATGAATCTTAAAGTTGCTTCAGTCAACAGCTCAAGATCCAGCTGATGATCCATCAAGAGGGAAGCTATCTTGTGTCCCAACCTTTGCCGCCTCAGCTCTGGCTCTGACCAAGTTGTTCTGATTAATCTAGTTTCAAAAGATACATGAAGAGACATCACTTTTCAGTCATAAAAACACTTGTACTTTTGTGCTTAGGGGCCCATCTGATTGAGAATGGGCCGGGTCCAAAATGTGGGGCAATGAGAGCTCAGAGAGTCCTTGGTGAAAAGCAGTTCTTAGACATAAAAACTCTGTGGGATCAGTGCAGTGTGTAGCCACTGTTTTCTTTGAATCAATCAAATGAAATTATTGCATTTTGAGAACTGGAGTGGTTTAATATTCAGAGCTTTGGACCACAGTTTTTTTTTTTATGGGGATCAGCATAAATAAACGCCGTATTCTCCGTCCGCGCTGATCACCTTCAGCTTGTCTTCAGTAAATGTTGTGGCCACATAATAGCAACAGCTTAAAATTAATAATCTTAAACCTGTCTCTCTTGCGATCTCCGTTCGACATGTTCTCTGTTTCCCTTCACTTGTTTCTCCTCTCCTTCGTTTAAAATCGATTTGCTATTAAACCTGAAGTATCGGAGGGGGAGGTTGACAGGGGCCGAGGTGGATGCAGCCTTATGACAGGCTTCTTCATCTCCAAACAGGAAGTTTGGTTTACATCAGCCCAAGGGCGGGAACTGTCATCGGGAGACCAGAGTGCTAATGGGCTGGATTAATGCCTCCATCTCCTCCTCTTTATTCTGAACCAAGTAGGAAAAAGGGTGAGGTCACAGATGTGATGTCGTGTTAGAGTTTACATCGTCGGATCATCATTAAAGTTTGGAGACTTTGGGGGAGCTAACAAAAAAATTGCCCCAAAGACACTGAAAATCATAATTAATGTTTTAAACTTTACCGATGTAACACTGTTGAGTAAGAAAGTTGTTTCTTTGCTTTCACATCATGCAGCATGTCAAGACTGATTTAGTTCACCTCTCCTCTGAAGAGCTTGGCGCGGGGCATTAACCAACCTTTGGTTTTCAAATCAATTTGACAAATCCCCTGAAAATTGTACAACTGTCTTAGAGCAAATAATGGCCTGACAATCTGCATTACAGGAAAGGAGAATGACGCGAGCCTGACATCTGGGTCCTGTGGCTTCTGGGTTTACACAGAAAAATCATGTTCTGTCACTCCGGGACTTCCAACAAAGACGTCATTCGTCATGTTCGCTTATACATTTTAAATTGGATGATAATTCTATTATAGCTTCATGCAACAACCTTAATTCCAGACTCGCAGCATGTTAAAATGACTTGACTGTTCCCTAACTTGAAGTTTTTTTTTTTTTATGTAATTAACCCTTTTTGTTTTGAAAATACCTTCTGCTGTAACAGATGTTTTGTGTGCATCTGTAAAATTTTGTGTTGTTTCAGCTTTTGACCTGTCATTCCATCCTTTATCTGCAGCCTTTGCCATTCCCTCAACTTCCCCGGCACTCAATCTCTCTCTCTCACATCCTTGTGAGCATCACGGTGACTGGACTCATTTTCAGCTATTTATTTGGTTTATTTCCTGAGATCAGCTATAAAGAACAAACACTATTAAGCCAGCCAATCAATAAGGGGGCATCAATGTGCTTATCCCGGCTTGCAAAAATAGATTTATATCTTCCGCTCGGGCAACATAAATCATATATTCATACATTAAATTAAAAATGTGATTGATAGCAAAGCACGCAGGGTGTTTAAAAGCCTGTGACACACAAAAAAGCAAATGTTAGTTAGAAACTACAGAGGATGAAGAGAACGGATGTCATTGTTTTTTTAGTACAGTTTAATGGGAGCAGGGAGATTTCTGTGCTCAGGAGTAGAAAGGAAAAAGGGATGCTTTGTCAAACTGCTGCCACAGAAACAGCCCTGGTACATTTGAAACCAGATATTCCCATTCTAAAATAGACACATAATGTTTTTATTCACCGTCTGAAGTTGAACATGACTAAACATTTGCTGTTCATGACACTTCTCTTTTTAGCTCAGTGAAAATTACCAAAGGTGGCGATGCCTTGTATTTTAAGGCATTGCCTTATATGACATCATGGGAGTATAAAAATAAATCCATCAAGCTCTAACAAATAGCACTGTGAATAGTAAACGCTTCTTCATCACTGAGTGGTGTTTATGCGGGATTGTTTTCTCTGTGGACAATGACACTGTATTCAGCCAACATCTTTACAAGTGCTTTTGTTTGTGGTTGATGCACACATTTCTCCCCAAAACATACTCATCTGTAGCTAAAACAACATTTCTCCTACCAGAACAGAATGGCAGGGTATGCCCATCCACATAATTGTTTACGTGCAATTAACTGCATCTCTGCTTCTTGCGGATGATGTGGTCCAATCAGGTCGTGA
Source organism: Poeciliopsis prolifica (assembly GCF_027474105.1). Lineage (NCBI taxonomy): Eukaryota > Metazoa > Chordata > Actinopteri > Cyprinodontiformes > Poeciliidae > Poeciliopsis > Poeciliopsis prolifica. The sequence goes on from NW_026562380.1 coordinate 9,411,977, forward strand.
TCTGCAGCTCTCACTGGAGCAGTTTGAAGCCGAGTGTGATGCGGCCAAGGAGAGGATCTGTGCTTCCAAATCCGAGGCCTTGGTCTTGAGCCAGAAAAGGGTAGAGTGCCTTCTCTGAGTTGGGGGGGTCCAGCCCCAAGTGGAAGAATTTAAGTATCTCTGGAACTTGTTCACAAATAAGGGAAGAAGAAGGGAACGCAAGCACTGGTCCATCTTGGTGAAGAGATAAGCTGAGTCAAAAGGCAAAGCTCTCGATTTGTCGGTCGATCAACATTCCCACCCTCATCTATGGCCATGAGCTTTGGGTCATGACCGAAAGAACGAGATCACAGATACAAGCAGCCAAAATGGGTTTTCTCCATAGGGTGTCTGGGGTAGACACCCCAGATAGATATAGGGTGAGAAGCTCGGTCACTCGGGAGCTTGACCGAGCCGCTGCTCCTTCACATCAAGAGGAGCCATGTTGAAGTGGCTCTGGCATCTGGTCAGGATGCCTCCTGGACGCCTCCACTGGGTCTTCCCCTGGGCATATCCCACTGGGGAAGGCCCAGGGGAAGACCCAGGACACACTGGAGGGACTACGTCTCTCCGTTCTATTCCTTGGGATACCCCCAGAAAAGCTGGAACAAGTGGCTGGGAAGAGGGAAGTGAGGACCACCCTTCTTAGGCTGCTACTTCAACAACCCCAGATAAAGTGGAAGAAGATGGATGGATGAATGAATGGATGCTATTAAACTCTTGTTTTCTTACACAATTTTATTCATTTTAAGTAACATTTCTACTTTTATTGCACATCTGTTTATTTGCATTGTTTAAATTTTTTAAATATATATTATAAAAAGCATTTTGCCATTTTAATACAAATGCAAACAAATGCACATTATGCACATTTTAAAAAGCTGTTTTAAATTTAAGTAATGAGAAACATAAATTCAGTCTTACAACAGAAATCTTATTATCCAGAGAAAAAAGAGCAGACAGAACTCTGGATCCAGGAGCCTTTCGAGCAGCAGGGCAACCCGTGTCGACGTGTCGTGCTCGTCATTCTTTGAGGTGAACCGACTGTGGAGAAACAGGTTCATTTACAAAGTGACACTTAATGGGATATATACAGATTGTGCGTTACAGGGCCCGATGGGGTGTGGGTTTGTTCTTGAGGAGAGAGACAGAAATATATGGCAACATCCATCAGAGGCTCGATGGAAGAAGAAAAGATGCAGGAACGGAGAGGGAACGAGGGCTCAGTGTTGGGGGGCTGCCAAGGACATTTAAGAGAGCTGTCAAGGGAAGCTGATCTATGAAGGACCCCAGCAAAACCTAAAGCCCATTGTGCCTATGCGCATGTGTGTGCGTGTGTGCATGGATGCGTGAATGTGTGGAAAAGAGCAGTGAAAAGACATAAGTGCAGTGGCACTAATATATGAAGTGGCACATGCACCTACACCCTGGAGGTTCAAGTAAGTGTGAGTCCATCCACACAGAAAATCAAACGATTTCAATTTCAGCACAAGATGAAACAAAGAATTAAAAAAAACATAGTGAGAGAGTAAACAACAAGGGACAAACTGCTCAACCACAAAAACAGAGTGTCTCCAAGGGGGGAAGGAGGCATAATTATAAAAATAACTTAGAGTTTAGTTTTCTGTCTCATAGTACATGACAGGTTATTACACTCACCAACTTAATATACATATATTTTAAAACGTCACAAGTAGAAGAAAAATGTTGTGAAATAATTAGAAGACTGTGAAATAACGTTTGTCCTGCCTTCCGTTCCAAGCTTTAACTTCCTGGCTGATGTGCTGAATATGTCGCTTCACGTGCTTTTCTCTCATCACTTCATCACCTTGTCCGAAGGTAAATACTTCACAGTAGGGATGACAATCTCAGGCTTCAATTTTTCCTGCAAATATAGAGTGATGATTTTTCTTATGACTAAACTTACAAATGTTAGTTTTATTAAGCCACCGGACAAGTCTCTGATCAACTAAACTGCTGAACTATAAACTGTAATTGGCCTTTTTTGTTCCTTTTGGATTAATGGCTACTTCCCTTTGAGTGCCTTTTCAGATTTTGTTAGTTAAGGACTTGCTCCATGGAGAACAGTGACACTATAAAACCAGCTTCACATAGCATTTTCACAGGGTCTTTTGCTTTTATTTTGACGGTTACATTTTGCAAGACAAAAATGTTTAAGTCTGTGACACAGAACCCATCTTCTTCTCAATGGAAGAATGGCTGGACATTTGCATAGGCTATGTTCCAACCCATTTGCATTATCGTTTTTAGTTTTCTTTAGTAAAGTTGTTCCTTTTCTTCTTTCAAAACGATAGAAGTGTCTAAAAAAAAAGGTGACCTAGTTACAGTTTTGAACATTACCCTGAATATATCGTTCGTATTGTGAGAGATTTATGGTGGTGGCAGCATCAGGATGTGGGGGGTTGTCTTCAGCAGGAGGCGGCAAGCTGTAGTACATGAAAATCCCACAAGGTTTAGAAGCACCTTAACACAGTTTAGTTAGTTCTGACTGACACTTTATTGGGTCTCTGCATAGTTAGTTACAAGCACATGGTTCACTGCCAGCCACTTCAGGCTTCACCAGGAGTTTAATTTTTTTTTCACATCTTGACTAGTTTGTGTTTGAGTAACAATTAATGTTTTTTCTTTGTATTTAATGATGTTTATTAACTCCACAAAGTTTGTTTTTTTTACAGAAAATAAAGCCATTAGGCCCATTAGTAACCAGAGGAGTAAATATGAGGTAAGGGTGTGTGTGTGTGTGGGGGGGGGTAGTAATGGGACTATTACTGAAGCTTAATAATATGAGAGAATGGTTCATCGAAGCGCTTTAAAGCTATACCAATCAACAGTTTTGAAGATATTTTTTACATGTTGTAAAAGCCTTTTCCAGTTTCTTCCCCAGAGCTCTCCAACCTTGTCACAGTTGCTTACTGAAGCGGTGTGTCTAAGATGGTGGGGAGGGGGAAGGGTGGGGGTGACACTGACAATAAGTCACAGTGAGTTGGGGTGAGGCGGTGAAGAACGCTCCATATGATAGAAGAGTTTCCAACCTGCTACAACATGATGTCCGAGGTTCATCCCAGTGTGCCCCAGGGAGAGAAAGACAATTCACTCTCTGGCTCAAAGTCATACTACACACTGTCACTGGCTTCAGCTGAGCGCTGACTGATTTCTTGTCCCCTCCTCATAAATAAGCGGCAGTCTTCAGAGTGAGAGACTGTAGATCAGAGTGTAAATAGCCAAAGGTATCATGCACTTAAGAATAATGCCCACCTAGAGAATTGTCTGTTTGTCTAACCTCCCACACCACAAAGAATGTAAATTACACAAAAGGAGAAACCAAAAGAAAATACGTTTCTCGTCGGTCTTTAAGTTGATTTTTATTACCTGGGATTTATGAGCAAACCTCACAGCAGGATAGATGCCTAATGCATCCTGTCCCTGACTCCCTATATTTGCATTGTTGGGTGTCAAAGCCACCTGCCTGCAGGTTAATGCTGGCGCATCACAGACAATAACATTAAAGACAGGAGTGCACCGTTTTATGACTTCAGCACTTTCACTTTTGAAGTCTTCCGGCACCAGTGAGTTTAAATTATGGTGGGAGACGTCCTTGGGATGTGAACATCTCATTCCACCATGGCTGTACGCAACCTCACACACTCACGCAGACGCGCACACACACTTTTTATTGGGGTTCTCTTCTCCAGAAGACTGGACTCACTGGGGCATGACACAAGAATTATACATCTGACAGCTGTAAACCTGCAAACTTCGCTCACACGCGCTCACCACTTATATGAGAGAGAACACCAACTTTTCGCTCATTATCCTGAAAGGGAGAGAGTCAGTTCAGATCTGAATATTATTGGAGTTGATGTTTTCAATATCCTTTATGCAAATGGGAGCCCATTGCTTTGTCCATTCTTTTTATTACACATACCTACTACAGCTGTCTCCCTTTACAAAACAATAAACAGCCTATTTAAAGACTCCCTGTTTTATTCTATGGTAAGCATTTAACTGTGTTAATTGCTTTCCTTCGCTTCAGTTAGACTGCTAAAGCAAACAGAAAATGCCGTTATAATCAATATTTAGATTTGACTATTTACAGATGAAAATAAACATTTTGCATTCATGCACTAATGAAAATCTATTCTTGTTAGGTTTTAAACTGTATTGTTCATTTATTCTGAAGTGAACGGCGTGCACTGCCTCAATGCCAAACCATGCAAAACTTTCTTACCTCTAAAATCTTTTCACAACCACAATCTGTTCTATTATCTGTTCAGAGAAAACATGCATACGTTTTCCTTTTTTTGTATTAATAAAATCTCAAAGTATTTGAGAGTCTGTTGCAGGGCAATTTGCAAAAATGTCAGAGACCAAACCTTTTGCCATCCATCCGTCTGTCCGTCCATCCATCTATCTATCCATCCATCCATTTTCTGTACACCCTTGTCCCAAGTGGGTTCAATTTTCAGCGAACATTTCGGGCGAGAGGCGGGGTTCATGCTGGACAGGTCGCCAGTCTGTTGCAGGGCAACACAGAGACAGACAGGACAAACACCCATGCACACACACACTCACACCTAAGGAGAATTTAAAGAGACCAATTAACCTGACAGTCATGTCTTCGGACTGTGGGAGGAAGCCGGAGAACCCGGAGAGAACTCCATGCAGAAAGACCCCAGGCTGGGAATCAAACCCAGGACCTTTGTGCCGCAAAGCAGCCCAAACCATTTGCCTTTTTCTTTTCTTTTCTTTCTTTTTTTTTTTTTTTTTTTTTTTTTTTGCAAAAGCTTAAACTCAGTCAGATTGACTGGAGAGCATCTCTGAAAAGCTGTTTTTAAATTTTCCCTCAGATTCTCAATTTGATTGATGTACTTGACTGTACCATTTTAACACAGATACAGTTTCATCTAAATCATTATATGTAACAAATGTCATGCTGGATCACTTTCCATGTCTCAGTTCTTTAGCAAGTTTTCTTCTCCTGTCTTCTTCACAGCATGATGCTGCCATGACCACAAGTAGATGTAAAAATGTGAAGTGCAGCGTTGGGCAGTGGAGTTTTTCCATCTAAATCAGAGTGTCCAGTTTTGTTTTGTTATAACAAGACCACTTTCTTTCACAGTTTGGCTGAATCCTCTATGCAGCCAGTGGCAAACTCTGAATGGGATTTTGCTTTTGCTCAACAGTAGCGTTCATTTTACTAAGTTTGAGCAGTACACAGTTGATAGGTGCTCTTCATACCACTGTCTGGAATATTGAATCTCCTTGTGATCTTATTTTTTATTTTATTTTTTTCACAGGTATGCAGAACTTTACCATAAAGTAATTTAATATAGGCCTATATATATATAAAATACACAGGTGTTTCTGATTGTAATGTCACCAAATATGAAAAAGTCCAAGTGGTTTGAGTACTTTTGGAAGCAGGTGTGAGAGTGTGAGATTCTGTCTGAGAGTTTGAAGAATCTTCATTCAAAAGTCGATATTTCGCATTTGAGTTTATGGAAAGTCGTTCGTCCATTCGAGTCTGTGGCTCCGTGTCAAAACGACAGAACAAAAGGTCGGCAGGCATCCCGGGACATCTAAGAGCTGTTCGCCCAGAAGCAGATGGAGCCGGATCTGATCTGGAGCATCCGAGTTGAAGAGGCCGGACTCCGCATCTCCATTCCAGCTGCGCCCCCGGGCTCGAGCCGTAACCCACACCTGAAGACACGCCCACCTCTCGCTTTTCCGGCTCCGCCATTGGCTGTGTCTTTGCATATTCCGCGAGCTCTCAGGCTATTGGCCAAACTCTCAAAGCAACGATTTCATAAAGCAATTTTTCGTGGGAAGTTGCGTGAAAGTGCGTGTGTGTGTAGGAAAAAAAAAGGAAAAAAAAAAAAAAAAAAACCTTCTGATGTCCGCGGTATCAACGGCTCCAATTAGCCAACCTTTATACGCCGGGTTTGCGTTTCTCCCCGTTGTCCTCTGGCTGTCAATCGCTGCAGGATTTGTTGGGAGTTTTCGGAGCGCCTCTCTGCATCTGTGAGTACCTGAGTTTGCCCTCCTTACTCCGGCTTCAGATCTAGCAGCTCTCGGCCGGATCGTGCTGCAGCGAAAGAACCAAAAGAAAGCAAGAGAAAAGTTGCTTTCAATTTGACCGTAACTTTTTCTTTTTCTTTTCTGCTTTCTCCCCTCCGCCTCTCCTCGAAGCGAATAGTTAACCTTGATTAAGTCGCTCGCTAACAAAGTGAAGATGTTTTAATGAACCACCTGCAGTGGCGGTGATGATGCACACCTTAGAAACGCTGATGGTGGGAAGAGAGGAAATCTGACAGGAGGAATGATTGCAGCGGTTGTATTTCAAGAACATTTTCCTGCTTACTTCTCCTGATTATTGTTATTCCTTTACTAAACAAAATTGTTTTTGATAAGAATGTGTAGGTAGAAGCTCAGAAAGATGGCTAGATTGTAGATAGATGGACTTGTTTTATTTATTTATTTATTTAGAATGATCAGAGTCAAGTTTGCAGAAGTGGTGTCATTTGTTAGCTTTGTTATACTTTATGGTTATTTCTTATAAATCGAGATTTTTTTATTTATTTGATATATGAACATATGAACCAGTCAGTTGTATTTATACCACTGACTGGTATATATATATATATATATATATATATATATATATATATATATTATATATATATATATATATAGTTCATATTTGCTAAACTCATTTAATATCAAAATATTCTTTGCTAAAGTTTTCAAAAATGTAATCTTAAAGTAGTGTGTCTTTGTCTCAATGGGAAGTTTAAGAAGTTTTATCCTCTTCCCACTGTGATAAATAATAGTTCAGTGTTACCTAAAATAAGAGCAAATCACTGGTTTTGATGTAGTGGTGTGTGTGTGTGTGTGTGTGTGTGTGTGTGTGTGTGTGTGTGTGTGTGTGTGTGTGTGTGTGTGTGTGTGTGTGTGTGTGTTCTGCAGTAAGGATTGTCCTTCATAGGGTAAGAGCATCTGGAAGAGTGTGTTTGAAACTGAAGATGTTGCTGGCTCTTTTGTCGCAGTGTTATCAGGATCAGAGCTGGGCAGGAACGCTCCAGAAAGCACATGCTGATGTTGCACGCTGTGGTAATGGCCTCTTACCGCTCGTATAAATAATCTAATGGAAAAACATCACTCGGCTTCAAACAGCATTGTTTTTTTTGTTTTTTTGTTGTTGTTTTTTTTTTGTTTTTTTTTCCCCCAGCACTTTCGTATGGTATTTGACTGGTTTGGAACAAATGTGTTGCTTCCCATTATTATTGTTGACCCTGCAGATATCTCACCATAAAACCTCAACACGCACATGAAATGCTTTGTGGATCCATCACAGCTTCACTTGAGTGGGATGTCTAGGTCTTTACTGCACTGAATGTTAGGCAAAGCGATTCTATGTCCTTGGCTGGATAATGTAATACCTCATGGCTTAATCAAATCAAAAAGGCCCCTGTGGTTCCAGCCAGCAATTTTTAAGTCTGAATTATAGAGGCTCTAACAAATTTTCAGGCAGATACTTAACTGTACCATGGGAATGAAGCCATTCAACCTTCTTGACTCAAACATGCAGAGTCTCAAAAGTTCACTCATTAATTTGCCAGGTTCTCAGCAACCCTCCCGCCGCCTCCCCACCAAAAAAATGATCTGATGCACTTGCATAAGAACAATGAAAGACTTTCACACACTTGCATGTAAGACAATGAAGCACTCGTAATACTGTCTCTCATGTTTGTTTTAAACACCAAAGTCAAAGATTTTTGGCATCCTTATTCCAAATACTGGTTAGCATGAAGCTTCCAAACACCTAATGGATTTACAAAGACAATGTATTTTGGTTTTTGTACAGCAGCTACTTTAGGACCCTTCAAATTCTCCTTTCAATTTTTCTCTTTGGAAGTGATTTGATTTACACGAAATTAGCATGCCTAGGACATTCCTGGTCAGCAAATACTGTACGCAAAACTTGGTCTGCGTGTTTACGTTTTTACAGTAAGGCGTTTGGCTGCAACACAGGCGTCACACCTGTGATTGTGTCCTGTGTTGGATCCGAAAGTTTCATTTTGTTCACACTGTGGCTCGCAACATGTCCACATAGTCAGTAGGTGACATTGTTCAAAACTCTGGAAAATGACTTCCTGCCACATTCAGCTAAGGTCTGGCATGAGCTAGATCAAATGTGTTTGAAAGCAAACATTGCTTCTGGAAGTCATGCTACCTTCATAGTCAAAAGATGCTCTGCAATTTACAATAGCCAACTTCCTGTAAGATCTGAATTAGGAAACATTAACTTTTTACCTACTAGCAGATAAAGTTTGAAGCTAATATAATTAACAGCGTCAATGGAAATGTGTGGCAGAAAATCATGTCATCTCTTGTTCTTTTTGGGCGGGGCTAAATTGACATCAGCTTATTATCATGTGTCCTAATTCAGTAACTGCATCTTTCTAAGGCCACATCTGATGACCAAATATGTGACAGTGATGTGATGAAGGCTGGGTTAGGGTTAGGAAGGTCTGGTGTATCATTCGCAGTCCATCCCAACCTAAGATTTATTGAGGGCTGAAAGACAGATTTTTGTTTTTGATGCAACTTCAGATGAAACAAGAGTTAAAGTGGGAGAGGAATCCAGTTTTAAATAAAGGTCTATTAAAATTTGGCAGTACGGAAGTTAAAAGCTTATTGTGGTTGTGCTTTTGTCACTTGTACAAATGTTTTCTAACATTTGTGTAAAAAAAAAAAAAAAAAAAAGTAAAAAAAAAAAAGCAAGATTTTGGGCTTGATTTTCACCAGATTGTGTTTAGTGCTGCCATGCTAGATGGAAGGACATATACCGCTCTATGGGTGTGTCCTTAATGTGGACACACCCATAGAGATGTGTTAAGGACTAGACTTTGTTTACACATGAACTTAAAGTAGCCTGAAGAATTTTAGGGGACGCCGTTGCTCCATTTTGAAACATTTAATCGTAAAAAAGAAAAAAAAAAAACTAAACTCATGGAGATTTTAACTGCAGGGTCAAATATGCTGCAGTACAATTCTTTTTTTTCACTTTTTTCAACAATGCCTTTTTTTTTATTTTTTTACTTCTCATAAGTCTTTACTCTTAGTAATTTATATGTTGGGGTAAATTTCTCATTCTGCAAAACTGCTTCCTGAACTAGCCAGCTCATTTGTCATTTCACCCTGCTCTAGTGGGGAGAAACTGCTGTTAATTAACCCTTCCCGCTAACAGCCACTGTCTACATTTCTGCCAGATAACCAGTGTGCATTATCGTGGCACAGCTTGCCTGCAAATTAGCAGCGGTCCCCAGCTGTATTTCTGCAGGTGTCAGCTGAGGTGCCTCTTCGACTTACTGCAGAGCATTACGCAAACAGCGCAATAGTTTTATCTCAAATTGAATTGTTGAAGGAGACGTTAAAGAGTCATACATCACTGGAACACTCAGAGCTGAGGGAAAGAATATGCAGAAGTCGGGAAGCAGAGAAGGGAGCGACTCATCGGTGTCAGAAGGAATGACGAAGAATGAGTTCATAAATCCATGAAAAGAAAAAATCAGATCTTCAGCTTGTAAACACCTTTTAGTGTGCGTGTGTAAATGAGGTGTGTGTAAAGTTTATTTTGGCTATGAGAAGGTGACCTGGCTTGTTTTTTCTTTCTCAGTAATTACGTTCCTTCTATATTTTTTGCAAAATCCTATGCCCGAATGCTTTTACACACCAAACTGTTTTCAAGCCTTACCTTTCATCCCCACTCAAAGATAAATGTCTGAGTGAGCAGCACCTTATGCCTGGTGTATCAGGCCATATTGGTTTCCTCTTTGCTCAACAGAATGTTCGATTCGTGTATGGATTTTCTGTCCTGTCCACATGTGATGGGTTGTTCAGATCTAAGACCTGCAGAATGTGGCTGAATCAGAGATTGACCATTTTCTGTACGTCTTAACAAAACTAAGTACTCACAGGTCATAATTAGTTTTCAGACTTTATATTTCCAACTAACAGAACAATTGTGTGAGCAGGTAAAAAGTGAGCAAGCCAGCTGTTTTTGATTGTTCAAACATCGCAGCCAATGGATTTTGATGGACAAAATAAAGAGTCAATCCAGTTTTTGCAGGGGAAAATAGTGTGTTTTACTCTTCAGGTGAGGATGCTGCTGTGCCTGCTGTTCTTCCTGCATGCCCACTCCTCGGCTCAGCGGTCGGAGCCCATGTTCTCTGCTGTAACCAAGACCGCTCTCCGTCCGGACTACGAAAACAACCCCAGCCAGCTTAACTACGGCATGGCTGTCACTGACGTGGACGGCGATGGAGACCTGGAGATATTTGTAGCTGGGTGAGAGGAGTGTTTCTCTTTTAAGTTATTGGCTTCTTGACCTTGATCCGATGTTTTAGGTGACGCACGCATTCTTAAAAACAGCCACCACTAAGAGTGCTATCTAATTCTGAAGACTAAAACCGAAATCCATTGTCACTTTCCAAAGGTAAACCTTTAAAACAAAGGTGAAAAACTAGAAGAGGGGACATTAAGGTGCCCTGAAGCTCACTCATCTGATGAAAATGGATGTGATTGAATAGAATGCCACTGATGGGAATAGCTTTACAAGCCTCTCGCTATCCAATGAAGCAGCAATGAGATTCTCAATGCTTAACAGAATATAGATAAGCCCAAATGAGGGTGCTTACTAAATGTAATTTAGCCAAAACAACCTATTCAGCAGGTATCCCAGGAAGAGGATCATCCCACAGCCTTCTAGAGGACGTAATTTCATTTGCCATTAGGAAAATCTTTGCTTGAATAGCTTCCATATCATTTATATTGCACCTGTGTTGCTGACCTTCAATAATCATAACAATGATCACTTTAGGCATTTTTAATCTCACACAAGGATGTCTGGAACCTAAATATATTTCTTGTGACTCATGCTGGAAATGATAAAGCACACTTCCCAGACTGTTATTTTTGAGGAGCTCATCAACTTCGTATGCTGTCAGCTTTTTAGTCGTTCATAAAATTATTGTTTTATGATTTCATGATTTTCAGAGTGGTTACTTTATTGTTGTCCATGCTCCTTTAGCAGCTCAATTTGAAGGCAAGCCCTATACTGAACAGCAGATGGGAACAAAATTTGCCCGGCTGGTTCATTTCTTTTGTTTGAACCAGACACTTATCTCTGTCTCTGCAAGACAGAGATAAGTATTTATTTATAAAAAATATATATATATATAATTTAGGTTCCAAAGAAGTATTCCAGAAGTTCAAAATACCAAAACTATGCTTATACAAAGCTAACAAATTATTTAGAAGCTTAATGTCTTTCAGTGTGAAACATAATTATAACAGGCAGTTATGGCAAAGATGGTTTGCTACCAGGCTCTTTAATCTAAAATCTCAAATTGTGGGAATGGATATCGGTCACTTTTCAAGGTATACAACCTATGTGATTACAAAATAAAATAGAGAATTAAACATGAGTATCAAATTTACCTATCTACCTCACAATTTACCATGCAACTGAATATGAGCTGATGCAACAAAATGCCTTTCTAGAGGAATTCTGAGCCCTGATTTGGTTAAACTTTAGTAAGTAATATGTTTTCTTGGGTAGCATATTTTAAAACTATGAAATCTGATGTAAAGGTGTTACCTAGTTAAGGATCTGCTTTTTTTCCCTCAGTCTCATACATAAGAGGATTTGGGTCAATGGTATTAAAAAAAGAAGAAAAAAAATTCTGATCTTAATCTAAGAAAGAAAAATTAATCATTCTTGCGTTTTTCTAATAATTCTGACTTTAATACAGATTAATGGTCATCTGTATTAAAGTCAACCTGCTTCATTTGAATTGTACGTTAGGAACACTAACTCTTAGTTAGAATATGTTGGATTAAATTTTTTTTTTATGTGGCTGAGATGACCTTAAAGATGGTTGCTCCCAGGTACCCATCTGCATCAAAATCAGAAAGTTGATTTCTTTTTTTTTTGTTTTTTACTTATTGTTATTTGACTGGGTACAGCATATCCCCTAATAAAGAAATACACGAATGAACAAATGAATAAAATCTAGTTTGACTAAATTCTGACTCAAATAATATAAAAAGAAATCATGAAGCAAATAAGTCAGTAATTCAGTGAGTATGCTTTGAGTCCTCATGATTCGTTCCTATTTATAAATAGAGAAATGCTTTGTTTCCACATGTTCACAGATACAATGGTCCAAACCTGGTGCTGAAGTACGATAAACAGAGGAAAGGGCTTGTCAACATCGCCGTAGACGACCCAAGCTCCCCGTTCTATGCGCTAAGGGACCGTCAAGGCAATGCCATAGGAGTGACAGCATGCGACATAGACGGAGATGGGCGGGAGGAGATTTATGTCCTCAACACCAACAATGCCTTCTCTGGTACAGTACAAGCTATTACAAAGGCACACAGTCTGCACACTGTATCCTAGGAGGAGAATCTGAAAGCAGTAACTGAACTTATCTCATCTGAGTCCTCATCAGATAACAGATAAGCTTTGTGTAGCGATATATCATAGAGAGGGCTGCAGTGAGCACAACGTTAACACTGCAGCACCTCCCCCGTTGTCATTTTTCTGAAAACTCAATGTTCTCTTTTCTACCACAGCAACTCTGCATTTCCTTTTCTATCACCTGGACATGTCGTTCTTCATAACCTCCTGTTTACCTCAGCTAAACTTACCATCTTTTTTTTTTAACCTCCTCACACTGACATGAAGGTCGGGCGACCTACTCAGACAAACTGTTCAAGTTTCGCAACGGTCGCTTCGAGGACCTGCTGAACGATGATATAAACGAGCACCGGGATGTGGCCAACCCCATGGCCGGGCGCTCTGTGGCCTGCATAGATAGAAAGGTATTTCACACGCACACGCTTACAGACCAGAGTACAGTATGAAGTCTGCTTCCCCCCCCCCACACACACCCACTCCGGCTTGTAGTGTCTTCTACGTGCATGCACGGTTGCTTCTGTTTGTTTACCAGTGATAAGTCATGCCCTGCCTACGCCGCCCTTCTCAGCATGTGCTCTGACAGTTCATTTGGGCGAATGGTGCGCTATTTTCTCTCTTCTGTCCATCGCGCCAGTGTAATTACAGAAGCAAAGGCTCGTTTGTTTTACAGAACGCATCCTGCAAAGAGAGGAAGGGAGTGATGACTGCACGCTTCTGCTTCCTGCCTGTAGCTGCGTCCTCCTTCCTTTCATTTCTTTTGTTTTTATCCTTCTCTCACTTACATTTTTCCCCCTTCTCTGACTGACGTGCTCTGTCTTTGTCTCTTATCTCGCACACAACCACACAGCGCTCCCTTCTAATAAGAGGATGGGATAAAGATAGTAATAGGCGAAAGAGGACAACAGGGATTACAATAGTTTTCTCTTCTTTTTTTTTTTTAACAGTCCCATCTCACTGAGCACTGATAGGAGGTGCAGGTGCCAAGTAGATTGGAAAGATATCTTCTTTAATAGCATAGTTCTTTTAGAAGAAGCCAAAGCCCTGATGCGCGCTCTTGCATGCCAGTTCGAGCAGATCCAAGCGTTGCTCTTTGCTGAGCGTGTTTTATTGGAACGTGTCCCGAGCAACTGCAGAGAGTTGCCAAAGTGTGCTGAGTTGTCAGCTGGGTGGTTAATGTGTTTGTTCTTGTTTACCCATAAATAAAATGTTATCTTGTAGCAAACGAAGTGCATTTGTCATCGGGCCATCTCGTCTCTCCAGGTCTCCTTGAAGCTGACGTCCCATTATTATTCCTAAACGGACTGATGAGACTGACATATTGAAGCGTCTCACATGGAGCTGATGGATGGGCCCACTTTGAGCAGGACCCGGAGAAAACAAGTGGACTTTACAAGCACAAATAAGAGATTTATTTTTACAGTGATGGCAAATTTTTAGACGAATGATCAACAGTTTCTGTTGATTTAAAAAAAAAAAGACATTGCGTGTGCTAACTCATTCATTCTTTTCTTTAAAGGCTTTGACTATTAACACGAGGAGCTACTGTGACTGCTAGTTTCAGTGACAAGAATTAGCCTGGGGTGAAGACTTATTGAAAAATCATTGACTTTTAACTTTATTAAGCAACAACCACTAGCCTTCAGGTTTTTCATTACACTTAACTTTTTTTTTTTCGTTTTCCGTCCTGTGTGTGTATTTCTGTGAAACTGCTCATCATATTGTGCACGGTAAAGTGGCATTTACATCAGCCTGACTTGTTTACCTTACTCTCCACATAAAAATACAGTAGGGTGAGCAAAAATGGTCAGATGGCTTTTATTTGTGTGGTCTTGCATACGTGCATGCATTTGTATTGATGGAAACACGTTAGGCCTGGTGGGAAAGCTCATTTAAATCGAGTGGATAGTCTATTAGTGTGGTTCCGTCTGTGAGTTTGTGTCTGCAGGGACTCTGACTGATAATGGAGTGTGAAATTAATCTCCAAAGGGAGGCAGAGCAAGAAGTGCCAGGCTGAGTAAGAGGGGACAAGGGGTAAAAAGCAGGGTGAATGGAGATAAAGGGAGAACAGAGAAGGTTTGATGAGGAAAGAGGTGCTTAATAGGTACAGGAAATAAGAAAAGTAATAAAAATGGAGAAAAGTTATTTTTCTCTTTTTAGTTTAGTTTAAATCAACAAACATCTCACTTATTTCACCCTGTTTTAGTTAAGGTCTCTGCATTGTCGGGCCAAACTGGTGAAATTGGTTCTCATTGTCACTGTTGCATGTTGAGAATCACTTCATTTTGCTCTCCACCCCTTGTTGTCAAAACCCCCATGGCGAACCTTTAGCACCCCTCGGCATGCAAAACCGTTGTATGATTGGTCAGAATTTCATTGGAGTGTTTGTGTTCGTGGAAAACAAACCCAAACTGCACATCTTCCAGAAGCCAGTTTTTCAGCCAGTGAGCAGCAGGGATAGTTTCAGGATCAATTGTCCCAAAAGGAAGTACAACTGTTTGACTAAAACATTAAAACCTGCTCAGTTCTGCTCTGCTGCAGCGACAAATGTCCCACCGGCGCTTTCTGTTTTTTTTTTTTTTCTGATAACATGGAAAATAAAAAGTGACGTTGCAGCTTATCAGTCATAAGCTGCAACGTCAGCTTATGACTTCTCCTCCCAACTTATGAACTTGTAAGAATTGTTCCTTTGCCGTGTTCGCTGAGTTTGCTATACTTTAATAAACCACATTCATGTCAAAACACCATGAGGTAAACTTATTCGAGAGGGTTTTCAGTAATACAATGAGCAAATCAAATATTGCATATAAACTTTCAGAGCTTTACTTGTAAGAATGATTTTAAATTTTTTTTTGCATTCTGCAGGAGACCAAAAAAGCAAAGCTAAAAGTTTCTTTTTTGTCTTCGTCAGAACTGTTACCGCAGCATTTTAGACCAGCTGAAAGCTTTTCCTGGCAATAAAACCTTACAATAGTCAAGCATAAAAGTTAATTATGCATTTTGTAGCTTTTATTAATCACTCTTGCCAACAGGGAATATTTTTCAATTTGAGCTCATTTACTGCAATACTGTGGGAAAAAAAAGAGCAGAGCGTGCTTTTGAGAAGAGCGAGGGTGTGCCATATAGAACCAATTCAATACAGATTTAGACTGTATTATCCAGCAAAATAAACATATGTGCCCTCAAATCAATGGAAAACATCACAGAGGCATGGTTGTTTAAAAGTCACAACATTCAGATGAGAAAAGGTTTTGAGCCCCAGGTCTGTTTTGGGTCTGAACTCTGCCATTTTTTCACTCATCCTGACCTTTTGCACTGTAAACTGGATTTTGCAACAATTATTGCTGCAATGTCAATTCAAAGAAACAAAACAGAAAAAACGAGGTAGGAAAGGTTGCCTTTTCTAATAAACATGTTAAAATAGAAACGTAATTTCCATGCTTGAACTTTTGATCTTCAACCACTTAGCCTTCCAGAGTAATTTTATTTCATCAGAAGTATCTGGTTCATATGTTGGAGTTAAGTGGTGGCAATAAATGTTACCTCTGAAACTCGCAGAAAGGTCAAATGACGGAGCTGTTTTCTCACATGTTTGAGTTTGTGCTACAAAATGTCAACAGATGTAATTTAATGAAAACTACATGTTTTTCTGCAGGGTACCGGCCGCTATGCTATCTATATTGCCAACTATGCCAGCGGAAACGTGGGACCTCACGCTCTCATAGAGATGGACGAGGCAGCCAGTGACCTCTCCGAGGGAGTTGTTGCCCTCTCCAACGTTGCAGAGCAAGCTGGAGTTAACAAACTAATTGGTGGGTGTCAAGAGCTTATGGAGTCAGTGAAATAGATCTTGATGATTTGTTTGTGCTACCTGCCCATAAAGTGTTATTAATGCTGACATCTGTCGTAAAGAATCTGCCTTTTATTGCCATAGATTCCACAACAAAACTGTCCATAAGGGTAGATAGTTGGGCATCAAATATGAGCAATATTTAATGAACTAGGTTTTCCAGAGGAGAAGAAAAGCAAGAAAGGAGTAAATGAGAACATCTTTCGATTCTGTTATGTTTTCATAAAAACGTTAGTTGAACATTCACTGGAAGGCCAGTTATACCAAATCAGCTGCCTACTAATAGTGCCTATAAATAATAACATTCTCAATGTATTTATAGGTATAACTTGAAGAAAATACCCTTCAAAAAGACAGATATTATTGATTAAGCACTTTTTGGGATGTAACTTAAGCATCTTGTGGTTCTAAGCCGTCATACTGCTGAAGGTCGATTCATTGCCTCTTCAAGTTATGCAGACGTGTTGTTTTTCCTAATTTTGGAAATTGCCACATGAAATTAGCTAACTGCCCAAATCTTCCCATATTAGTAAGAAAATATAAAAACTGGTATTCAGACAAACAATGGATAGCAGATAGCAAAGGTTATCTTTTCACCATGCAAACTTAACGTCACAGAAATAGCAAAAAGGGCATCTTAAATTCACCAGGTCTTCTAGCTCCATGTCAACAAATGATCAGAAGAGAAGTCTTTACAAAATAACTTTTTATGTCCATACCATCGCTAAGTGTGGCATTTGCCAAACCTCATTGGAACCTGAACCATGTGCTTCGATCAGATGAAATTAAAATTGAGTGTTTTAGCAGCAAATACTTCATGTAGGTCTGGCATGAAACACAGGTCGAATATTTGGAAAAGTACTATTTGTCCGCTGTTAATGGAGGATAATATGTGATGGAGTGTGCTGGTGTCTTTTCCAAGGGCCATCAGCACCTCATCTGAGCTTATGGCATTCTGAAGCCTTTGAAATATAAAGACTATTTTAAATACAAATGTGGTGGCCTGTGCCAGAAAACTGAAAATGTGTTGTTCCTGCATCTTTCAGCAGCATGTTGATCTAAAACATCTGGCCAATTGGCTCCAATGGTTTACCAGACACAACATGTTGAAAAGGCCTGAATAGTTCCAAGAGCTGAATCCAATTTATATGCAGTGAAACTTCGTAGCACAGGCTTTGTGTTCTTTTGATTTTAGTCTTTTGAAGTATTTTATTGTAGTTACAAAATTGTGGTTTTATGAATACTTTTTCTTTAATAGATATTTTGTTTGCCTGAATTTATTTCAGCATTTTCTTTAAAACTTATCAAATGAGTTTAAAACATTTGCCAGCTGTCTGTTCTTTCATTTCAGAGCTTTAAAGCCAGAAGTCCCTCATCTCAGTGACTCAATTCAAGCTCACTATACAGCCAATGATGTATAGAAAAGTGGAGCAGTAAATGCCAGAAAGGCCCAAGCTAGCTATGATTTGTTTCCTCATAACCAAGAGTGAGATCACCTGTTAATGAAACTTTATTGTAACCACTGAAAAGTCCTTGATGTTGATGTTCCACTGAGTTTCAAAAATGGGCAATGACTTTGTGTTTGAGAGTGACAGAATGAAGCTTTATCATCTCCGGATCATTTTTTTTTTTACGTGAAGGACATCATCTGATCCACCCAGGGGGCCAGAGCAAGCTGGTTCACAGTTACTGTGAGTGATGTCAGCTGGATGGCTTTGTCATCAGACTGCTGTTAATCAGAGCAGACGGACAGCCCGTGAAGTTGTATATCTGATGGTTACATGTCTCTGGAGAGGCATTTTGTGGTTTATTGCTGTTGGGGGCAAGTGATATTTGTCCGGGCTGATGAAGCGGGCCAGTAAATCAGGTGCATGGCCTGACTCACAGCACTGACTCTGCACGGAGAAAGGGCAATCAAAGCCCCATCAGCTATATAATTAAACTGCTGGCCTGAGATGAAACTCTGTGGCAAGATGCTTTTCTTTATAGGAAGTCACTGGAAAATCATGGGGTAATATTTGCTGTGATTTTTTTTTTCTTTTCATCTTGGTGATTAAATTACTGGTAGCCTTTGGTTAATACAAAGCATCTCAGTATGTGTTGTATCACTGGTCCACTGTATTTGTTTGCACTTGTACTTCCCTTGTAGTTATTTACCTGTGTTTGTAGCCATCAGAATCAGAGTTTGTGTCAGCAAAAAAGCCCTACACTGTTCAGAGCAAATGGACCGAAAAGACACTAATGATCTCTTATAATTCCCTTCTGTTATGGAGTCGATCTCCTGTTGTTTAGTACAGTATTTCACCTTTCCAGTTTCATTTTTTTCTTTCAAAAACTTCTCTGTTTAACTAGTTGCCGTATTGTATCTTACCGAGGGACCTTCTCTCATTGTATCCATCTGCACAGGGGGGAGAGGTGTGGTGGTGGGGCCAATTATTAGTCAAACTCTATCTGATATCTTCTGCGACAATGAGTACGGATCCAACTTCCTGTTCAGAAACAACGGCGATGGAACTTTTACTGATGTTGCGCAGCAGGCTGGTAAGGGACATGCAGTGTATGTTTGAAGAAAGCGAAACACGTCCAGCCTTTAAAGTATGAAATAACCTTTCGATATGTACTTCTAGGAGTGGAGGATCCCATGCAGCATGGCAGAGGGGTGGCACTGGCAGATTTTAACCGTGACGGCAGGACTGACATTGTGTATGGGAACTGGAATGGACCTCACCGCCTGTACATACAGCTGAACAACCGCAAGCAGAAATTTAAGGTAAGGACCTGAAATGATGTCTTTCATTCAATGGAAAAATAAATAAATCCTGTATGTGGTTCCACAAAACAAAGAAAATTTGAATGGCTTATCCAAACGTTCTATGCACATGCACATAATTTAGAAAATACCAGAAGATGAAGTTGTTTCTTTGTTTATTTTTAATCCTCTTACTTTCTAAACTGAAAACATCTGAAAGTTTTGTTTCTCACATAGACCATGGTTAAAACTGTAAGCTGGTACCATTAGGAGAACCTGACCAAAGAAAAACTGAATAGCAGCTTAAGCCAATAATAAATTTGGCAAAGTTTTTGAAAAAAACTATTGTCAGTTTTGTAACTGTTTAATTATGGAGTAACTTCATGGAATATGGGGACTTTACCTAAATAGGACCAATTTAAAACTCACTGGCAGCTCTGCATAATCCAGACTAACCAGTTATCTTTGAGCGTCCTAAAATCTCAATCAGTGCTTCCCACAATCAAAGAACACATTTCGCATAATGAAGGTTGTTAGTCTCCATTTGTTCTCCTGTGATCAATCAATGTCTAATGACAAACCAGAATAAAATCAGCAAATCTAAACTGTTTTCACAGTGAATGTGTTCTCGTCAGTGCTATCAATTGACTAATGCATTAGCACCTATCATGGGGCTTCAATTTGGGTTTAAGTGGTCTTTAAAGGCTCCTGTGATTTACTCCAGCGTTGTCCATGTTTCGTTTGGGGTGATTATGTTACTCTGATACAGAGGAATGAGCTGTGCTGTGTGTGATTCTGCAGACCCTTCATGCTCTGTGATCTACCTCTCACTGTCTGCCCCCACATCCTTTATACAGGAGATAAACGTCACAGGAGCCATTTTTATATGGGTCAAGTAAGGGGTTAATGTGTGACGCTTAGCCCCAAGACTATTCAATCATACCAACACACACGTCTCAACTCTTCCACACTCTTACGGATAAGACAAACAAAATTAGGGTGTAGTGTTTTCCTGTATGACAACTAGTTAAATCTCAAGCCAACAACATATTCAGACACCTAAAAAGCTGACACTTTTCCATATTATCCAATATTGACCGTTGGCTTGCATAATGAAGCTGTTGTATCACTTCAATAAACCAATACTTAAATCGGGCTGAGCCAGCAGCTTGTCTTGGTAATGGAAAGTGCAGATTAGGTCGTTTTATGTTTAATTAAAATCTGTTAGATAGGTTACTCTTTATAGTAGGTTGAAAACCTGCATACACCCACACACACACATGCCCATGCGCGCATACACACACACTCACATCCAATACACAAAATCCAATACACAGAAGTCATACAATTGTTCTCGTTTATCACAAATGCACTTAAAGTGGGATTCTCTTGTTGCAAATAAGATATTTTGATAAAAAGCTTTGTATGAGGAGATTTGCAGGGAATTTGACTTATTACATATAATTATGATTCATTATCATTTATTTTATGACAACTTTTTCCTCAATCGCAGCACAGCAAAACATTTTTTCACATTTTGTCATTGGGAAACATCAATGTATTTTTTGGGGATATTTATCTGACAGACAACAAAAATGTGCACATAATTGTGAAAAGTGTCAAGAAAATAGTGCATAGTACAAGTTTTTTTTTTTTTTCCAAGTAAAAATCTGAAGAAAAAAAAATGTTCATTTGTATTTAGATCCTGATTTAACAGTTTGTAGAAACAGAAAGTTTATCAATTCTTTTCCACAGTTAAGTCATCATCAGTCAGACAGGATGGAGAGCATCTGTAAGCATTTGTAATCAGAAAAATGTTAGGTCTGCTTATAGCTCCCTCCATCATTCTTTCTGCTCCAACCACATCCCCTTTACAGATAAACAGCCCCACAGCATGATGCTGCCACCACTATTTTTCACACAGGATATGGTTTGTAGACCAATACTAGTTTGCATGCAATTAAAAAGTAAAAAATTAAAATATTATACTTAATATTGGATTTCACTCTCATCTGACAAAATGCTGAGAGTGAAATGATCTACCACAGGCACCTTGGCAGATTCCTCTTTTTTGATGTCAATCGATTGCAGTAGATTTTATCTTAAAGCAAAATAATAAATGATTAAGTAAATTAAAATGTGTGCTAATTTCAATACGTTTGCTTGCTCCATGTCGTGATGGATCCAATTTTCAACTAAAAATGTTAATGCTATCTTTATTTGCTCAGATTTTTGTCTCTGCACTTAAGTAAGTGACACAGTAAACACAGTCGTTCCCTCAGCGCCTCAGACAGCCATTCCCTCTCCTTCACCTGTGCAGGAGAAGGTCAATGTGGGCAGCCCCTACCTCTGCAGCTTTATGAGCCTTATAATTAAAACAGGGAGTAAATACTGGGAGGAGTGAAGGGCCGCTCTATAACTCTTTCAAGACTTATCACCAGCTCACTGAAGCGAGGACATATCTGTTACTTTCTCATGCAAAAACTCAGCTACTGCAGAAACTTTTTTTTAGGAAGTGGAGTAGAGGGGAGGCATCTAACCTATTTGCCCCATGTCTAAAAAGGACTGAGAAATGCTTTTTCTGACTATATTTTCTCGTTAATGCTGTGGTATGGGAAGAAGCATGACTGAGGGAGCCATGGGCTAAAAATGGCAAACGAATAGTAAACAGATCAGGTACCCCTTAACCTAAACGGAATGCATCTAAACACAGAGGTAAAAAGAAAAAATAAGACCAAATGTGACAATGTGGTCTATAAAGTGGCTTATAGATAAGACAGTATGTGAATATGACTCAACATGCAAGAGAAACCAGATCAGCAGAATATAACACAGCTCCAAACTCCAAACAGATCCGAAACAACACACAGAGAAGTCAACAAAATTTCTTTAACTGTATTCCCATGTCCAAACTCATTCAGAAATCTCATTCAGAAAATGGAATGAGATATCTGAAACAGGGCTTCAAAATCTGGGATTTTGAAAACTTGTAAAAGTACAACAGTGTCTTACTTATGTCGTACTTTTGTTGCATTTCAGCAGCCGTCTCTGTTTACTGACAAACACTCAGCTCTGTCGGGCTGCCACTTTCTCATATCAACAATATATTTGTGTTTTTATTTTATGCTCTGCTCTTTAAAGCGATAATGCGTCACTGACAGTGATTATTTATGCAAAAAATACGCATGTTGCATCCCAGATAAAACACTTTTTTTTTTTTTCAAATTGAAAATACATTTGGAGAGAATTATTCCAGCTCTAAGCAAGGGCATACATTTGAACAATATTGAATAAATGCAAAATGATCTGAAGATGAATGAATACACCTATTCAACAGAAAAGGCTACTTGTTTTCTCTTCTGTGCCCCTTTTCCTCAGGACATAGCTTCCCAGAAGTTTTCCATGCCATCTCCAGTGCGGACAGTTATTGCTGCTGACTTTGATAATGACAATGAGTTGGAGGTGTTCTTCAATAACATCGCCTATAGGGGACCCTCAGCCAACAGACTCTTTAGGTACTGACACTGAAGGAAATCCAAACACTCTTAGGTGTTCACATTGCAAATAGAGATTTATGACCTTATGTTTAAAGAGCTCTTTGACTAGGAGGTTAATAAAATGCTTTCGTGTCTTGATTTAATATTCTAATGCTATGCTTGAAAGCTGCAGGGAATTTAAATTTCCAGGAAAAGGATAGTCATCTAGTCTGGCGTCCCGCCTCTTCCTTCTTCTTCACACATGAATGATTCTTTCATTAAGACAGTTTTAAGATCTTTCTTTGTTCATGGTTTGGTTTCCTCTCTAGATAATATTAATTAACTCAGTGCTCAAAATGTGCAAAACGTGTGATTGGTTGACTGATAGTAAAATGAACCCTTTCCTCTCTGAGTAAAATCTGATTTGGCAAAGTTGTTTGAAGAAGACTCAAATTTCGGTTCACACAAAATGTCAGTAATCAGTCTATTCACCAGAGATCTCCTGGATCGGAATATTTCTCCACGCCAGGTCACCCAAGAAAAATCTGTCTTCCTGGTCTGAAAGGCCACTACTTCATAGCCAGTGGCTCAGCCATTGTCTTCTGTGGAGATGAACAAGCTTATTTTATTCTGCTCTTTGGCACAGAAAAAAAACATGCTTGAACAAGCTAATTAATCCAGTACAACAAATCAATATGGAGCCGATGTTAGTGCTATAACAGCTAAAATCACCACATTAGTGGCTCTAAGAGATTGAATCATTTTAAATCTGGAACTCTAACACTTTCATGCATGGTGGGCAGTACGGTAGGGAGCTATTCAGCCATTTGTTCTGGATGTGTGTGGTTGTTGATGATATACTTGCGTCCAGCACACTTTACTAATTGGAAGGTTGTAGGGTAATTTGGTGGTGTTCAGAACCACCAATGTAAGTTGACAGAAAACGGCAAATGCAAAAAAACAGAAGACCTCAGGAATAACTTGCAGGGACATTTGCATTCAAAGACGGTAATTGGACTCAATTTATATAACACTTTTCTCGTTATACTGACCACTTAAGCCACTTTACACTGCAGATACATTCACCAATTTGCACACATTTATGCACAGATCTTTGAGCACCTTGGGCACATGACAGGAGGAAACTGGAACTGAACCGTCAGCTTTCCAATTGCAAGACAACTACTCTACCACTGAGCCACAGTCCCCCCAAAACCATAGACTAAAATTATTTGTAACATTTTTAAGTGTTGGTTTTACACTGAAATGAAATTGCGTGTCCATTAACCCTCCTGTTGCCCTCGGGTCATGTCAACCCGAGGGCAACAGGAGGGGAGGAAAATTTGAAAAGATATCAGTTTTATGGAGATCAATGATGCCATTCCATACTGTTTGCCTGTCCAGCTGTAATTTCCTTAGTCTTCGGGTCAGTCTGACCTGAGGCCTGGGTTTGGTTATCTTTATTTCTTTTGTCAAGTTCACATTTGAATTGCTTGAGCCTAAACTTCCGCCTGAGTTGTGCACACCGTAGTCCTGATGCAGGACTGTTAGATTAACGTTTCTGTATGCAGCTGCAATTGAAAAAAATATTTTTTAAGGGCTTGTCCTCGGTCGACATGAGCCGAGGACAACAGGAGGGTTAAAGTGGACATCATGTATTATTGGCTATGTAGTGCTGTGAAAAAGTACTTAGCTCTTCTGTTTTTTTCTGTTTCGTCACACTTAGATGTTTCAGATTGTCAAACAAATTTAAATATTAATTACTCAGATAAACTGAGTAAATAGAAAAAGTAGTTTTCAACTGATGATTTTATTCATTCATTGGACAAGATATCCAAAGCAACCTGTGACTATTTGAAAAAGCAATTGCCCCTCTTGTTAAATCCTTAATCAATTCTTAGATAGATGAGTTCAGTTTCACAAGACAAATCCCTAATATTTTTGGGATTAAAACTGAAATAGTTTGTTAAGAAAGACCAAATATATAGACATGACTCTTTATTGCAAGGCAAGAACCTTTGAAGTAATTACATTGTGTTGTCTGGTTCTAGTTGCTATTGTGATCTATCCTCAGCTCTGTGTTTGTTTGATAAAGTTTTATAATGTCCTTTTTGATTCTATACAGCCAAAGAACCAGCTTGGGAAAGGTATAACTTATTAGCATAGCCTATAAATGCTGCAGAGTTCAGTATTTTTGGTTATTACTTAATACTTATTCTGGAACAAATAAACTAAAGTTAAATAAACATCTCTCTTCAGTGTGCCATCGAGTGAAATAAGACAGTGGATTTAACAAATACATTTTTTTATTATTTTTTATGTTGTGGTGGTAATGCTTTGATGATGTGCAGAAATGTGAAGGTAATGTTGTTCCTTTGTAGGGTGAGCAGGAGAGAACATGCAGACCCCCAGATAGAAGAGTTGAATATTGGGGAGGCTGCAGAGCCTGATGGACGAGGAACTGGTAATCTTGTCAAAACAATCAATAACCTTTATTTGCACAACCCTGTTATTATCTGTAGACCTGCCTATCAAGTCTAATAAAATGGAAAATTAAATTTGCTTAAGATATTTTTGTTGAAGTTGTGAAAGGGGAAAAAACATAAGTGATTGTGTAAATGTTCATTAACACGTCAAAAAAAATCTGAAGGACTCAGATGGTAGTACCACATCCCACCACTAGATGACACAGATGCTCCTCTTTTGAAAATGTGTTACCTTTCCTATCTTTTTCACATTGTCATGTAAGTTATGTACATATATTCGTTGATGAGGACAGTGATTGTTGTAAAGCCCGCTTCCTGAAGTGCTTATTGTGCTTGGCCTCCAGGAGCCATAGCCACAGATATTGATGGTGACGGGCGTCTGGAACTGGTGGTGTCTCATGGCGAAAGCGCAGCACAGCCGCTCTCTGTCTACAGAGTCAATCAGGTGAGTGTGCTGGTCTTAAATAGCGTTTTATATTCTGTAGGCTTTCAAGCATAAGTCACCCATCTCCTCCACGTCTTCCTCCTCATGTGTCAGGGCCTCACTAACTCATGGCTCCGAGTGATTCCCCGAACCAAGTTTGGAGCTTTTGCCCGAGGAGCTAAAGTGGTTGTCTACACAAAGAAAAGCGGCCCACACACACGGATTATTGATGGGGGCTCTGGGTATCTGTGTGAGATGGAACCTGTCGCTCACTTTGGCCTTGGTAAGATCACATTTAAAGAACCACGCAGCCTTTCATCCGGCTAAATCTGCTCTTATGTGATGCTGCAACGAGTAAATTTTACATTATATTAACAGCCCTTTTTTATTTGACATGTTCTGAAATAACATACTTCATTTTCTAAATTATTGCAAGATTCGATACTAACAGTGGGAAAGACAAAAAAAAGGATGGAAAGCATTTTTTAATCCTTTGAGCTCTCTGGTCTCTCTCAGTTCTGCATCAGGGCTTGCGAAGAAAAGGTCGGCTCCTGTGGCCTTCACATTACACTCTGTAGCAGCAAACTCTGCAAGATGTTGTAACTTTAGAAAGGACCTCCAGACTTCAGGGAGTTATACATGATACACTCTACAGCACTGTGAGAGGGTGTCATCTTGGTTCAGAACAGGTGAAATAGTCTCTGGCTCCCTGGCAGTGCACCTATCTGGCAGGGTTACTGAAGATCTGTTTACATTAAAAATGCCACTTTAATTAAGATCCACAAAGGCTCCCAGGAGATGAGCTTTCTCTGTGCCTGATTAAAACAGTTAATGATGAGAAGAGAGTGCAACTAAGTCTCCTAAAAGGAGACAAAGATGGAAACGTTGTGACTGTCAACACAGTAAATTGTTACTGGAGTTGATCTATAGATTTGCTGAGCTCATATAACCTCTTTCTGTGTGCATGTGTGTGTATCATATCTACCTGAAATCATTTTTACTTACACAGGTAGGGATGTGGCCACAAATGTTGAAGTGTACTGGCCAGATGGGCGCTCGATAGCCCGTCCTCTGGAGCCTTCAGAGATTAACTCAGTGCTGGAGATCCCCTACCCGAAAGATGAGGAGGAAGTGACTCCTACTGTGGAAATCGAGGTACAGAACACAACATTAAGCTCTGAGGCTTCAATAGATCATTGCATAGGGTTGAACTTGAATGGTTTAAGACATATAATTGGCTTTTTTAGGAACAACATAGTGACACTCTTCCAGTTTCAAAAGTATTCACACCCCAGGAGCTTTTTACATTTTGTCACATTTAAACAATGCATCTTGTAGGATTTTTATGTGATAGGTCAACGTTTCCTATATTTTTTGCATTTGTATTCAGCCTATTTGAGGCCATACTGTGCAGAATCACATTTACCTTTTTATTTGGGGGTGGGGGGGCATTCTCAACCATCTTTACACATCTGGACAATAAAGTGAAGTTCTTCTTTGCAAAGTAGATCCACTGCTGTCAGATTGGACAGATATGATGCGGCATTTTGCAAAAAATGGTTGTGGTCTCATTTTACAAATTGGGCTTCAAATTGGGCTTCAAATGGATTCTTCTATGATCCTCATAGAACAGCAGTGTTCTATGGTGTTAGTGAGTATTAATCTTCACACAGGTTGACCATTTAATAAGCAGGTTAGTTCTGAAGGTAATTGTTGCAGTGGACATTATTTACGGATATCGAATTAATGTTCATCTCCTGCCTTTCTCACCGTGTTTTAGTGGCTTCTGTGCAATTCATGTGCTCTCGTAGTGTTTGGGTGTGCCCAAACTGTCTGGTCTGACTTCAAATTAAGCTTTCAGTAGTGGCCAGTTGATTATACATACACAGGTAAGTGGGTAGAATGGTTGCCACCATTTCTTTTTTGTTTTTTGTTTTTTTTTTCTTTTTTATAAACTCAATGGAAACAGCCTCAGTTATAAACTGCATTGTGTCTTTTACAAAGAATTACAAAGAATTTACAAAAAATCCAAATGAATTCCACTAAAGTTTGCTTTCTGGACAGAGGGTGAGAAAGGACACAAAGTCCAAATAGCATTACAGGATACAATATTCTTGGAAGAACCAGGTTTGACAAGGAAGCAAGTAAAGTTTATCGGACGAGGTTCTACAAGCCCCACAATATAAGATTGCTACTTGGTTAAAATTGATTAGTTTTTTGCCAGTTCTGTTTTTGCTGAAGGAAATGCTGCCCAATTTAAGCTAGTTTTGTGTTATTGCTAAGTCTCCGGTAGAATCTGCAGATGCAGTGCAGAGAACGCAATGATATTTACTGTGAACATATTATTGGACTGTAAAGATTTTTGTTTTTGCTTCACATCAATTGTGTTTTACAGTGCGGCCATGGATTTGCTCTAAATGAGTTTGGCCGTTGCACAGGTAAGCAGACCTCATTTATTTTCCCTTCGTGATCTCCGTCTCCTTGTACGAGTCTCCTTCAGTCAAGCGTCTTTGCCTTCCTCGCCTTCCCCACCCTTAGATAAAGATGAATGCACCCAGTTCCCCTCTATGTGCCCCTCTGACCGTCCCGTCTGCACTAATACCTACGGCAGCTATAAATGCCGTGCCAAGAAGAGATGCAACCAGGGCTTTGAGCCCAATGACGATGGGTCTGCCTGTGTGGGTGAGTTGTCCTAACAATATAAATTGCTGGATAGCCCAAGATCAGGAGAACAAAGGGAGCGCCATGAGAAAAGGAGAGGCTTTAAGAGCTTTAATTACATTGGTTTTGGGTGAAGGCTTAGCCTTGCTAACATTTCTCTGGCCATTTCCCCTTTCTACACTTGTTATCTTGTGTCAGTCTAAATGAGTTGTGGCCTGACAGTTTTCCGCCTTCTGTTTCTCGTTTTTCTTTGCAGCCCAGGTGGCTTACTTTGGAAGGACCCACTCTTCAGGGGAATGCAATGCTTTCCATATGCTTACTCTCACTCTGCTACCCGTCATCTCTACCCATCTGCAGATAGGACTGCTGTAGCTTTATTCTTTTCTCCTCCGCTTTACCGCTGAGCAGAGATGTACAGAAACTGTGTGCAAACTTTTCTCTGACAAATATCCTCCTACTTCTTCACTATGAAGCTCTGCTGTCTTTTCTTCATCGGTTACTGTATATACCTGGTTGTCATCGCTGCTGTATTTTGCCCTGTGGCTCCTGACCTCCTCTGGGAGCTTTGCTGTGAGCTACAGAGATCAGAACTGTCACCTGTGGACCCCTGATTTCATTGCCTGGCATTAAAAGTGTGACCTGAACTGAGGTCCAGTCCATAAGGGAAGCTGTAGTATACCCCCCACATACAGAGATGAATCCACCGAGCATGTTTATTGGAGACATCCCACCTGTATCTCTGCCATACCACAATGTGTATTAATCATTACAGATCATTCTCACCTTGATTATGTGTTTACTGAAAAGCGGACAAATACAAAGCTTTAGGTTGTGTGTGTGTTTATGTCTGTGTGGGCGACGTGTGTGTGTCTGATTGTGCGTGGTCCAAAGAAGTGTTCAGGTACAGAAACGTACGTCGGACCATCTGTCACCAATGGCAGGACACATTTCTGTTTATTTATTTATTTATTATTTTAGGAATAAATTATGAAATAAAATGGAGCAGAAAACGGATGCAAGGCTGTGTGTGTGTGTTTAGAAACACATACAGAGTGTGAGAACACATCTGATGATTTGAATGAAACAAACAGTGAAATGAAATAATGGGAAGGTGTCAGGAAGACTTAAAATACTTTACAATGTTGGGTTGTTTTTCACACTAGCATCAAAATGTTGATCAATTCACATGAAAGTCTGCTTTTGTAGTTTCAAGTGTACAAATCTAAATTTGTGTATACATTTTGTGTATTACCATTATTTTTTTTAACATCCCAAATGTATATTGTTTAATGTTGCTTTGTTTATCTGTGCTTTTATAACCCTGAGCCATATGCCTGAGGAAAACCATCTAGATTTGCCCCTGAGGTTTTGTGGCAGTGTAGGTGATTATTCAACAATCAAACCTTTAAAGTTGAGAGCAAGTCATAAAACAAGTTCAACTCTTTATTGTTCTGATATGTTCTTTGATACGTTTTTGACATTGCTATGTCCTGAGAAGTAAAATAAAATATATACTGTACTGTGGCCAAAAAGATGGCAAAAAATAGAAATAATGAAGATACTAACAAGATCCTGATGGACAGTTTGACTGTTTCTTGCTTTTCTGCAAGGAAGTGTTTGGTCATAAATGCACTTTAGGTTCAAAAAGTATTTCTAACAGAAATGTGAACCCTCTGTCAAATTTAAAGATACTATTTAGAATATTTCTTTATTCTGTTGGACTTACCAAAGTTCTTCTCTTTCAAGATGATTTCAGATGTACTGAGTAATCCGGAAGTTCATTTCTTCACAGCTATGTACATGAATTAAAATTTATTTATTGTGCGTTTCTGTCAGGAGACTATGAATAGCTCACAGGTGGTGTTTTATTCCACCAGCTTTTTATCATCTACAGAGACACACCAAAATGTTTAGCAGCACCCACAGTAATGTAAGTCCTGAATGTTTCATAGAATCAGTTTATCAGCAACATTTTTTTTTCCTGAAAAAGAAAATGACAGCGGTCCATTAAAAAGACAGGTCACTTAATGCTGCTCTTTGTTCAATCCATTTTCACATTGGTGGTTAACTTTCTGTGGTAGCCAAAGAGTCTGGATAGTTTATGAAGGGTCAGAAGACCATGTCCACTTAAGTCAAATATTTTAACATGTTTTCACTGAAATATTTGTTAGACAGTTGACCAGAGGCTGCAGCTAAGGTGAAACTTTAGAGTCAGGAAGAAAGAAACCTTTTTTTCTTTTTCTCCCCACGGACGGACTCGGTTTCCTGACCGAGAAATGAAATGTAATCTTCCATTTTGCAGGATGGGTCGGCTAAATGCGTTGGAAGGACACAGCTGACCGTGTTCCAACATTACTGCGGGGCTTTTCTTTCCATAAAAAATCATGATAGCTCTCATTACTTCAGCTGGCTGTGTGATTCCAATTTGTCAGTTGTCTTTTTTTTCTCAATGTCTTTTGAAATCACTTGTTTGTTGAAACTTAGCTGGTGCAAAAATTTGCTGCAGATGTTACACTGCAGAAAATGATCAGAGTCCTCCTTACTGCATGTAAATATATCATCTAAAACTAAACGAGATGTGTACAATGTTTTTGTGGGTTCTGGCTTTCTAAACCCAGAGAGCGTCTCTGAAATCATATGTTGTCACTTCTCAGATTTGAGTCCAGTGAGAGTGACTTGGTTGCACTTGAAGAAAATGAATAAATGTAAAATATTCCACAAAGAAGCATCAGGTTGTACTACCAACTTGTTTTTAGCCAGTATTTCAGGTAGGAGAAGAAAAATACAGGTGCAGGTTTTATCTGTGAACTACGCCTGGGTCGGGAGGGTGATGTGTTTGCCATCATGAGTAGCGGTGCACGTTTACATCCATGATTCCCCAACCGTCTGTTCTGAGATGTCCTTGTATTTAAAATAAAACCTGAAATTCAATGTTCAGGCTGTGAATTATGGCAAAGTCCTGTAGGCATAGTCATGGGAACACATGGGGTTGCTATAGCATCACATTTATCCCCATCACATTGGGGATAAATGTAGTTATCTTTGGAAATCAACACTTCTGCTTTACCAGGTTCCTGCCTACAGGAGTTGTCTTAATCAATCAAATTTTATTTGTATAGCACATTTCAGCAGCAAGGCATTTCAAAGTGCTTTACATCATAACAAACACAAAAACACAAAGTCATGCAGCATAGAATCAAGAATCAAAACATTACATTAAGTCAAGTGGCATCATTAAATTCGTAATTGATTACGTTTCAAATAAAACTCTAAAGTGGTGAGTTTTAAAGGACGGAATTTAAAAAAAAAACATGTAAATGTCTCATCCTAATAGTTCTTAAATAACTTACTTTTTTGTGTTATTTCCAGCATTTCCCATCAGCCACCTATAAATGGGACGTTGCAGCATATTCAGCACCCCACCTTCTCATGGCCTCGCCAGCGGGTGTGCATATATGTGAACTGGTGTTGTGACCCAGAACCTTATTTTTCTGCCTCAAATCAGCAGCCACAAAGTCTTCATCAAAAAGAGGTTGCTCATGTGAAGGTAATGCACAATTCGCAGAAAATGATGCGGGATCTGATGGGAATGGAAATGACGAGAAAACCTTTCTAAGTGGAAAATAGGAGAAAGAAAGAGTGCCAAGAAAACACTGTCCAAACAGTGTTGGAGTGTGATCTGCAGTTGTCATTTCCCCTCAGCTGCATCTGTTATATGCATCTTTTTACCCCTGATAAAAGTAAGTCAAGCCATCTTTGCAGTTCTTTGCACAAACTATGCTAATGCTGGCCCGAGGGTTCAGTCAGGGTTACCACAACCTTAGATCAAATACATCTTTTCTTCCTTGCTTCTTGCTGCCAGAGAATGTAATTCGATTTAAGCTTATCAGAGTAATTTAAGTGTGTCAGAATACAGGAATAAGTCACTGATATGACTGATAAAATGCTTTCCGTTACCTCGTAAGCATGAATGGCATCACATGGAACGCATCTTTGAGGAAGGTCATAACTCTTTATTTTTGGCTCGTGTTGTTTGAGAAAAGATACACAAATGTAACTTATATTTTTTCTTCCATTTACAGCAAGATTCTTAAAACACCACAGTTTTAAGAATCTGTGGTGGTCTGAAGAGAACTTCAGACCATTATTTCTTTAAAATGAAGATCTAAACCTGTACATAACAGACGTACAGATACAACTGATTATAGCCAAATGTGCAAATGAGAACAAATTTTACCTGGCATAAATGTTCAACTTTTTGTCAAACAATATGTGAACAAATGTTCCAGATTTGAAATCCAGCACTCAGATTCTGCTAATCTGATTGTATAAATTCAAAATCACACAAAGCAACATCACTGAACAAGTTCTACTCCCCAGATTTAAACAAGTTTTTTAAGAATCACGTGTCGGTTGACAGATTACAGGTAAATGAAGCCTTTCTTTCTGGGGAGCCCAATTTTTCTGAGTTTGGGGTTTATTTCCTTCTTTCTTGCTCAGCCAGCAGAATAACAACTGCGGTGCACATTGTACATGCGCACCCCATGTAAACCAATGTACATGTATTTCACACATGCCACATTTTACTATGCGAGATTTCACATTTGCTTTATTAAATGGGATTTTGGAGATGTAAAATTTATGATATATATATTTTTTTTCATAAAGAGAGTAACATCTTGTTTTCATTAGCTTGGAATGAGCTATGTCATTTACGTTGGAAGCTGCTCTTTATCTTAGAGGTTTTGTCGGGTTCTTGGAAGGCCAAGAACAACAAACCAAAGTCTGTCCTTTGAGCCAACCCCATGTTCTAACCCTGGAAGTTGCCCATCACCAGCATCAGAGTTCTACTTTGTTTTGCTTTGTTAATGCAGACTAATGTTACAAAATGACCTAATTGGATGAGTTTCAACATTGAAACCTTGTTTCTAACAACACTTTCCACTGCCTTCTTTCCTTTTACCAATTTATGAGATAGGAAGTAAATGGGCTAGAGATACAGTGCTGTCTTTTTTTTTCTTGTTAGGAATTGTAACATAGTCATGTATTTGAAAATGTGGAAGAAAATAGCTTTTATGTGTATTCTGGTTAGAACGGGTTCATCCATAGTATAAACGGAACAGACTTTCCTTTTTCTTTCAATAAAAATACCACATTCTTCTGAAAAAAAAAAAAAAAAAAAAAAAGCATGAGGCTAAAGTCAAACTAACAATGCTTTATTTGTGATAGAGACCTGGAAGGGTGCTTGAAGTATCCTAAGTTTGCAGTTTCTTGTTTTTGGCTCTGTTTATTTTTAATTTAAAATTTTCACCTCCCTCCCTTGAGACATCCTGAGGTTTTCTAAAGTTGACTTTTAGCAGCATATTTAACAGAGGTATATTTTAACAATGTATTCAGGAATCTGCGTTTTTTGACTCGTTTCACCTTTACATTCAGGAAATCAAAGAAAGATGCGAAAACCGCTGCATGTCACATGCGTTGTAATCTGAGAAAGATATTGACGTTTTTGATTGATTGATTTGATTGATGTTCGATCCAAACAGAAGTGTCCATTAATAAAATCAAGACGTAAACTTACCAAAGCTTGTGGTCAAAATTCATTGGGTTGTTGATCGGATCTTAGTTTCTGTGGTAGGATGTGCTTGTTGTTGAAAAATTAAGAGCAAACATTAAAAGTTTTATGTGAGGAGGAAAACAAGCATAACCACATTTAAATTCAACTTGTGTCTTATTTGAGTCATTTTTCCATTAAAAAGTGGCCTGATGTAAAATAAACACAATAAGAAACTATGTCTAGTTTTGCTTTTCTTTTAAGTATTGCATGTGTTATGTATTTGTTCTTTCTTCTATATGACCCCTGAAAGGCTCTTTACTGGATAATGCTGATGAGGTGAATTCCTCCATTTGTGAATGTTTTCTCATCACTTCTTCTGGTCCTGAATTTGGTATTAACTAAATAAAACAGACAATCTCCAAATCAGTCATATCTCCCTCTGTCAACCTTTTATCAGCCTCTGCTAAATCAACTCATTGATCCATTTACAAAACTGTCTATTTGAATGACTATTGCAACAATTGATTGTCCTGTAGTTCATACAGTAGATCTGAGAAGATTGACCCCACTATAATCTCTCAGCATGAGTCAGTGTGATTTAGACAGGCCGAATATCTGGAAGATCCAGCAGCAACCACAACAACTGTCAATCACACAGAGGTCATTCAAAATGTGCCACAGCTAACACAAAAAAGCAGTTTAGCAGATGGCTGACTGGTGTTGCCTTTGTATATTTTGTCTCTGCCCAGGCTAAAAGCAAGTCACTGTTGCTGTATTTACAGAAAAGTGTTCAAAACATACATATTTAAGACTTTTCTTTAGACTGTGGAGCTTGTTGCATCCTTTCTGTTGTTTGCACTGGATTTATAAAAATACACAATTAGGGTTTTTTTTTGTAAACCAAAAAACAATATAAAAAAAACCTTGTTTTTTTTAACTTCACCATTATTTGCTACTTTACACTGATCTGTTACATTAGATTTCTGTAAAGTACATTAAACTTTGTAGTTCTAAATTGACTCAATGTGAAAATTGTCAAATTTATGTTGCTTCCTGAAAGCAGCTTACAAAGCTTTCCGCTTTCTCAAAAGAATCATAACTGCCTCTTACTGGATAAATGTTATCCTAGGGCTTTGCCATGGTAAACTAAATACATTAACATTTATTTCTAAATGAAGTTGTCAACACATGTCACTGGCAGAACACCCGGTGGAGACAAAGAGCTTTCTGTAATGAAAAGATCTTTTACCAAAACACTCTGTTTTACATGCAAGTGCACACATATATTTTCCAGATTGCTGCATGCTCCATTATTTCTGGAAAGCAGAATCTCGGGCGGTATATGGGTTTTCTGTCTTCAGAAAGAATAAGCATTTAAGTCCATTAATGCAAGAGCAAGAAGTGACTTCTTCTCCATGACTCAAAAACCAAACAACTGTGAAGGTTAAGTAGACGACTTCCTTTCTGTTGAGAAAACAAGCAATAAAAGGACAGGAAAGCAGAGCAGAAAGGAACAGTGTTGTCCAGCCAGAGAGCAACAAATGTTGACAACATGGAAACTTTGGTACTGTCTAAGAGAGGGACTTGTGACCTTTATGATCCAAAGAGCCTCATTTTTGACCTCAGTTCAGCTAAGCAAAACTTGTTCAAAGGTAAATATTGGATGACTTTTTCAAAAAAGGCAAGATATAATTTGTTTTTAGCAACATTGTCTATAGAAAAATTATAACTTTGTTTTTCAAACATTTTATTGCTAATTGTAGGTTTTTAAATAATAAAAATTTAGACAATAAAAAAAATCATGCATTTGGCTTAATAGAATGATGATATTTGTGAAAAATTATCTAAAAACAAAAAAACAGCACATAGTTTCCAACCTGATAAAAAGAAAATTAGATCAAAAAATTTTACTTATATTGTCATTAAATTGGGGAAATTAAATTTTTCCCTGAGAAAATTTAAAAAGGAAAAAAATCTCAAACATTTACCACCAAACCTAAAGTTTGCATCCTTGTTGCCTTTGGGCTTAGGACAATTGCAATTTTTACAGCATTCAGTTTATAAAACTAACAAGAGTCAAAAATTGAATCAATCTTTAAAGCAAAATTAATTTTATTTTGATACTGACAACAATCAATCCTGTTTTCACTGGCTTCATCAAACACTTTATAGACAGTTACATCTTATCTCTGGATAGGATGTCTAATCAACTTTTATAAAATCTACATAACATTATTTTAATGAACTTACTAGTAACCAAATATTAGCACACCAACAACATTAATATAGGACATTTGGCAGCATCTTGCAATACTTTTTTAAGAGGGATTTTGTTTGTCTTGACCTTTGTAAACATGTTTAAACACCATGCAGCATAAAACATCAGTGCAGAACAATGAGTCTCCCCAGAGGCAAAACAACTCAGCACCAATACTGCACACATCATATTAGATATTTTCAGGAACACATCATAGTTACTGCTCAATATTTCTTTTCTTACAGAACATCAAGCGTTTGATATGTTCTTATTACTGATTGTGTACAACCTAATGAAGGTGTGTCACTCATAAATGCAGTACAAGTTAAGTAAAGTACCCATAGGTAACATTATTAAATGAGCTACCTACCATTGTTCAGCACTTGCAGAATAGAACAGAATAGATCTTTTTTTGCATTTTAAGTTAATCCCAATCACATTTTTTTAGAAATCACATTTTATGATTGGCTGTCTGATTTGCACATTTAAGACTGATTATACAAAAGTGACTTTGTCACTTCTTTGTCTCTGTACTGTGAACAGGGATATTATTAAATATGTAAAAGAAAAATGACTTTCAGACCAATTGTAAACAGTACCTTTTCTGGAAGATTTTTGTACATCAGTAGACTAACATACTTTGTACATCAGTAAACTAACATATATATATATATATATATATATATATATATATATATATATATATATATATATATATATATATATATATATATATATATATATATAGGCTCTTTGGATCAATATATATGACAATATATATGACAATCTATCAGTAGATAAGATTGTTTTTGGTCAGACTTATGATTCTCCAAC
Source organism: Poeciliopsis prolifica (assembly GCF_027474105.1). Classification (NCBI taxonomy): domain Eukaryota; kingdom Metazoa; phylum Chordata; class Actinopteri; order Cyprinodontiformes; family Poeciliidae; genus Poeciliopsis; species Poeciliopsis prolifica. Next base: position 9,448,791 of record NW_026562380.1, read on the forward strand.
TCTAATCTACCACTGACATGCTACTTTAAGATGAAACCCTGTTTCTAAACATCTAAATAAAATGAATTGTTCAACATTAGGTCTATGCAAACATTAATCATAGGCTGAGGAGTTGCATTCAGAGACTCCATTGTAGCTTGTGCAACCAGCTGAGTAACATGGCCATCACCATGTTGCTACACTCGTTAAAGACCTTTAAAATTTGGCCTGTTAAAAGGTTTCCCTGAGAATCATTGTCACCAACTTGTTTGTACTGTCAACTTTATTAGTTACAGTATCAAAACTCAATAGATTTATAGATAAATCAATAAAAACTAACAAATGACAACAATCCAGCATTTAACTGCTCCTTTTCTTCATGAACATACGAAACAAATTACTAACATCTAGTGAAATGGGATTATTGTATTACATATTCATTATCTTCTATTCACAAATGTGTAGAATCAAAGCTACAATGTCATACCTGCACAGATTGTTTATACTCATTTTAATATACATTGTCCAATAAGCTCCTTTATGTGCCTTTTGGCAGTGTTAAGTCACTTTTAAATTGGTCAGTCCATCAGCACCAGGTTGGATATCCATTCCACCAGTATGAAACATGAAGGCATCAAAAATCAAAGCACAGGAGGCTAAATCCAAGCACATCTAAACTCTTGTGGTATAAATGTCTCGCTGGTTCAGATCAGTTATCCAAGGGCTGAAAGATGTAAACCTATTCACAGAAATAAATTAAAACACAGATCTGCAGTGGTCAGTTTACTGCTGAACATTCAGTAACAAAATAAAACAGCATCAGCTTCTGAAGTAACACTAAAAACACCACAACATGATAAACATAGACAAACAAAATGATTATGTTGATACTCTGTCAATATGAAAATATTTGCAACATTATGGCCACACTTAATGATGCTATACAGCCATGATTGATGGTTTTCCATATGAGAGGCAGAACTTTCTTTTTCCACATTTCTACTTCTCTGAGTGCGCCAGTTGGATGCAGTGCATTCCAAGACTTTTTACATTTTGCCTTTCTGTTGTGTTTGAATTATTAACACAATCTGCATCTACATAGCAGCCGTGAACACAGGCTAAATAAGGTTTAGTTCTTTAACTCTGTGTGGGCCGATTCTCCTGCGAGCTCCAGCTCTCAAACAGAAACATATTTCTCGGCTTAATGAGTGCAGAGTCTCCAGCTTCCCTGATAACGGCCCACTCTCTTTCAGCTTTCTTAGGAAGCCAGTAAGTATGTTTAGGGAAAAGGGTTTTTGACAGTGTTAAGATCTGCACGCTTTCATCTCACACTAGACTGCAAGTGAATTCAAAATCATAAACACTGCCAGACATCAAAACTATTATCCAGAGAGAAAGCGAAAAAAAAAAAGTCCAAACCTCTGAATATGTTCCCAGAAAGCTGAAATCATATTTCCTGGCTTTGTCATATCAAAACTCTAGAATAATCTCTGTGTGGACAGGAAAGCATAAGCACATGCTGCACACGTATGTGTCTCATTGTATATACTACATGTGCACACATGTCCCCTTCACTACATATACTGTACGTCTAATGTTAGGGCATGGTATGTGAATATGTCTGCATATATGGCCTGCAGCTGTGATGCAGATCACTTAATCTACTCTGATGAATAAGAAAGATAAATAAATCACACTGTTCTTAGTTTGACATTCATGCCAAATACCTCTGAACAAAGCCTGAGGCTTTGGTAAGCCCCATTTGCCACCATTCAAAGTGACTTGACATCAACTACCTGAAACAAATGCAAGAACACTGTGTCTCCTGGGGCTCAGTAACTTATCCTCATTTTAGATGCTGGTGCTGCTGCACAGACTTTTGAGTATCCTGACTATAAATGAGCACAGAATAACAATGACAGTGAAATGACACTAGTCATGCACTGATAACAGGCCTAAACTCATGTCAGCCTGCAGACAAAGTTAGGACATAAAACAGACATGATGAAAAGGAACAAAAATGATTCACTTCTTTTCAAAAGTAAAGGTTTTATCTTCTTAGACACTGGATTTTGCTTTTTGTCACAAGCTGTTATGTGGGTTTTGTTTTACTTAGGTTGATTATTTTAAGTAGCCACAGCTTTTATACAAGCCAGATCCTTCTCCAATGGTGGTTAGTCGAAGGTCTCAACAGGAAGAGTGTGTGAAAGTTGTGGATCACCTCCTTGGATTTTCCGTCTTTCTGTTTGTCTTTAGAACCTGGTGCTCTCATGTTTCAACATGCGGATGTTGGTGAGGGTCCCGCTGCCTCTGTGGTGGTACCCGTAAGCCTGGTGCTGCTCCTCCAGTCACCGAGCAGTGCTGCACGATGACATGCTGCTGGGACTAGAGCCACTTGAGCCCCGGTCCTCAAACACGCTGATCTCCAGCTGGGGACACCAGGAGCGTCAAGGATCATACAGATGAAGAAGAACGCACAAAAGAGGAGCACGAAAAGGGATGTCCTAAAGCAATATCATTCTGGAATCCCCAATGACAGCTATGGATATTGCCATGTCAAAGCTTTCTGCACAATAGCAGTGGTGCTTTACCTGTGAGGTTCCTACTTTACCAGACAGAGAAACCCTGCCAAACAAAATCATATGGGAGGTTAGTCATCAGGGAAGTTTGGCACAAAAATCTGCCATTGTGAGAGGAGGTGAGGACTGGAGTTCGCAAACGTGGATTCCAGTGTGAGGGGAACAAACCGACCTAGATCGCAGTTGAACAAACATGTTTTAATTTTTTTACTCTGATCTGGAGACAATCGGGTAGCATGAACTGATCACTGACCCAACTGGAAATGCGTGTTGCCTACAGCCAGTGAACAGCATAGATCGGGTTTGTAGTTCAGCCATCCAAAGAAAGATTAAAGTAAAGCCAATGCTGCTCTGCAAGGAAAAGAGGCAGTTGAGGTTGTTGGAGCATGTGATCCTAATGAAAGCAGGATGCTTCCCACTGTAATATCTTCTTTCTGCTCTGTGAAGATGTCTGGATCCCTAAGAATAAGCTTCAGCATGTCACTGTGGCAAGGGAGGGCTGGGATTCCCTTATGATTAAGAAGAATTGATGGGTAAATTAAACCTTACGGGATTCGCTTACTGTAAAATGGTCTTCAACATTTATTTGTAGTTTTAGGTCAGCACCAGCTACATTGGTAAAACGTTGCTCTTTGACTTTTAGTCTCATTTTTCAGAAAGTTATTCTACGTCAAGCTAGTGTGATGGTCTGCTCGGCACATTTTTCTTTCTCCTGTTGCCTGTTCTGGGGTCAGTCAGGAAGACAATAAAAAAAAACCCAGCAGTGCCATGAACCACAAAGACATCTAGAAAACTGTATAGAACAGTAAAAATTCTTGGCTAATTTGAAAAAAACAAGACTTTCCATGACGTCTGCCTGCTCCTTTTGTTAGATCTTGGCTTTTGGTTATTTTCTGCTTTCAGAATTTTCTTTCAGCAAACCTCTTCAAAGCTGCCATGTATTCGATTTATTCCTGGTAACAAGGAGATGTTAAACTGGTATAATGTTGACTTAAAAGATTTATTCAAATTGTACAAATTATGCTTTTCTTATATCCATCACTAGCAACTGTTTTGGTAAGAGCCAGTCTCTCCAATTGCCAGTCTATGACCTAGACCATTATACATTTTTGTTTATTGTTCTCAGAAAGTGTAGCAGCAGCTGGATAAAGGATACAACCCTCATTCCTCTCTCTATGGGGTCTGTGAGCAGCAGACCTCTCGGAGCGTAGATCTTCTCATTCTGCTCCTGGATGTAGCCTGATATCTTCTTCAAAACCTGAAATAAAAGGTGGTTGAAGAGGTTTTAGAGGAGGACTGACACATCTGGTTTTAATCCAGATTACGTTAGAAACATCCAAAGTTCTTTGAATGCAAAAGCAGGTAATGCAGTTCTACAAAGACAATCTAACTACACTAACTGGGGGCTAATACCTGCATATTACTTTTTAATGGGTACTTTATGTAACATGTAATGGTCATGGATAGACGAGAGATTAACCATAAAATTGGATTTAGCCATTTAGTCTCCTGATATGTTTTGTCTCAAGTGGAAAATATAAAAACGGAAGAAATTAGTTCATCTTGTAGCAAATTAGTTCATATTTATTCCAGAGAATTATAATACAAACTTAAAATAATTCTATTATAGTTTATCAGTATTTTTTTTAGCATATTCCTAAACACTCATGCTAAGCATGACTGTAAATTGAATTGCTAAAACCGAGGAGCTCCTTTCTCTTTCTGAAAATTTCCATTTTGAAGCCATGGCTCCAAATGGAACAGATGACTCTCTCAGGCCAAATGTTATGCCTTGGCTAACCATCAGGACAAACTTTCTAAAAAGTAAAGTGGCTAGTTTATTTACATTGTATTGGCAATGAACCCACCCTTTAGATTTGCAGCAGCTGAGCAATAACCACATAGCAGTGGGGAGGAAACTGTGCACTTCAGGCTGTGCCTCGACATACAAATTTAAACTAGCATGTCTGTACACACACAAAAAAAGCAAAAACAGTTGCAAATAACCTTTGTAGTCTATCTTTGTTGCTGATAAGTTGCTCCAAAGAATTGAACAGTCATGCTAAATTAACAGATATAAACTAAAGGCTTGATTAGAACAGCTCCTCAGAAGTACATCAAACATGCCTGTGTGGGTCCCAGCAACGCAGACATGCCATGCAACTCTAAAATACAGTCTAATTATGTCACTCAGATGCACTTCATTCAGCTCAGCCTTGTGTTTATTAGGATCACTGCTATAAGGATAACAAAGTCAGCAAATCTGTTTTTAGAATACCACTTTTCTAAACATTCAACTGTTTACAGGTTTTAATGAGCAGATCTGGGACTCCACTTGACTTGAAAAGGTGAGCAGTGCTCTTTTGATATGGGGAACGCGAATCATTATTGAGTTTGGAGTTAAAAGACAAACACAACACAGAAAACACAATTATGTCATCTTGTCATGCATAATCAATGGGAAATGACTTTTAGCGCTCCTGACAGGTAATCTGTTTTATGCACGGGTGCACTGCATTTTATCCTGCCTTACAATCTGAAAATATTTTTCCACCTTCGATTGGTTTGGAGACATCATATTTAAAAATCAGCTACTTTTCTGGAATGAGCTCAAAGCAGGTTGCTTTCTCTCTGGTTGTCATCGGCCTAATATTTAGTCCACTCTACAAAATCTCATCAAAATTGAAATCAGGTTTCGAGCTGTGCTGATCCAAATTGTTGGTTTTGCCTCCAGTCAGAAGAAACATGTTGGTAAAATAAAGATTTCTTTAATTTAAAGTTTAAATGGTAAATGACTTTGTACTTGTATAGCGCCTTATCAAGTCCAGAGAACCGCAAAGCAGCAGTCACTCACCGGTTCACGCACACTCACACACATTATGGATTTAACTAAATAGTGGAAAATAAACATTACAAACTGGGAAAAAAACAAAGGCATAAAATATTTACGTCTGCAAATAAATAAATAATGACAAAAACTCCTTTAATGTGTCCAAAGGAAAAAGCCAATCATACATCTAGTAAACCCTGGGAAAAGCTCAACCCTTTTTACTTTCAAAATTTGACATTCAAGTATCCTTATTCTAACTGTGTCACTGCTATACTGGCATGATTGTGTCAGCTGCTCTGGGAAGACTATACACACACTATACAGTAGTAGTGCTCCTCTTTTAAGTTGCATGTAGAAACGTCTTTGTGTTTTTTGTACAAACTCTGAACTTGCATCATAGTAAATCTACTGCTGCATTTTGAGCCACGTTCTTGTCAGCAAAGAAGAAAAGAAATAGGAGATGTACAATGAAAGGTCTGTGTGAGGGAGTTTTGGGTGCTTGTTCCGACGTGCAGGGAACAATCAGTGCCTTCTGAAAGTCCGCTACGAAGATTGGACACTCAGCTTCAACCTGGGTGGGTATATTTTATCATCGTCAGTCATAGAGGTATTCATAAAGTTTAAACAGGTAAATAAACAACTCTCTGGAGCCGATAACATCTGAGCCTCTCAATGGAGCGGTTCCACCTGACAGGAAGATGAAAGGTGAGTCAGACCAGGCCATTTCTGCATGGCTTCAACGTAGCAATAAACCTGCTTTGTGGGCCTTGGTCAATCTCCCAGTACCTGGCGCAGCTTTGATAACGCAATGTTTACAAAATGCTACAAGATGAGGGCGATGAATGTTGTGTGAGACAGAGATCAGAACAGAAAGACATGCTGGAACTTCACGCCACTCCAATCTCATCTGATGCATTGGCAAGTTCACAGAAAACGACAAAGAGGATTAATCAAGCTCACTGTGCTTGTGTGTGCGATTGCAGTATGCATGCGTATGTGCTCCTGTTCCATCTCAGCGACTAACAAGCGGCAACACAGTCATGAACAGGTTGAGCCACCTGTGCTTTCTGAAGTTGGGCATCTTGCCTGTGCTAAGTAAAACTGTTTTACAGATGGCGTGCCATGCTTTACCCGGTGCCACTCATGTGTGCCTTTCAGAACAGGATGTAAGAAGTAGTGGAAGATTTTAAAGACCTGATTTTATCTCCTGCATTCTGCCTGTTTCCCACAGGAGCGAGTTTTAAAAACTGCTGGGTTTTAGAAAGCAGCCAAAACAAAACCAAATGCCTTTCTGTCTGGTTTTAAACATTAACTTCTAAATTGCTAAACCAACCAGAATTTTCATATGACTTATGAGTTTAATACTAAACAAATTCAATATGTGCTGATTCTAAAAGTTTTATCTTTAACCTTCTAAAATTGAGCATGGTACATCAGACTGCTGATTACTATCACCTTTACAATTTGAAGACAGCGGGTCAAAGCTTAGATATGTTCATATTACTGTACCACAATTCTCAATTTTTTTTAAACATCTACAGCATTATCTTAGTGTTGTTAAAACACTCTTCCCATTTTTCACAACTGCTTCAAGCTACCAGGGTACAGACACAGGACCTCTATTGGTGTCCAACACTTAATAAATGTCGGGTCTGACACCATTTCTGAAAACATTTCATTTATTGACGTCAGTCTCTTGCCGTGCATGTAGGTTTTAAGATTTTAAGATTGTTAATAATACACACTTTACAGATAAGAAAGAAGTTTAAATCTTTTGTCTTTTCACAGGAATATCTCAAGTCTTCAGGTGGGGACATTTTAGACTTCTTACCTTCTCATAGCGTGTTTCCATGCAGAGGAAGACGATGTATGCTGTTGCACAAGCCAGGCATCCTTCCAGGTATGACTGACCGCCAACTTTCTCAGCCTCCACATAATAAGAGTTCAGGGTCTTTACTGTCTGCTCAAGCAGAGCTCTCTCTATCTAATAAACACAAACAAGGAGAGAAAGTAATGAGTGGTATAGATATGGCAGACTGGGAGCACAAGTATATTTAGCTCTCCCACAACAACATAAACAAGTTATGCACCTATTGAGAAGCATGTTAAACATGCCTGCTGCATTTCACTCAAGCCAAAATTAAATTTTTTGATAAGAATTTTCACACTCTTAGAGCTTGTCTAATCTGAAGTGAAAAAGCATGGGCAGAAAAGCAGATTAGTTCAATAGGCATATTTGCTTATTACATTAAAATGACTTAATTTTAAGCTGCAACATGTTGCAGTTGTTTCACAGTGCTTTGTTGTAGTTCTCACCCTGTTGTCGAGCTCTGTGGGGAACTTGGTCTGAAATCGGCACACTGTTCCTTCGCTGTAGTCTCGTTGTATGAAAACCTTTGTGACCAGCGACGCAGTGTGCTGCATGTCCTGGAGGTTATGAAACTTAGAAGACACACAGCAGTGGGGAAGAAAAAGGAAGTGTTTCTTTAGATTTAAGTCCAATCGAATTCGCAAACAGTTCTAGTTAAATAGCTCATCATAGACATGAATGTCATAATAGTTTAGGGGTTTTTACTGATACATTCTTAACTGTTCTTTTTCCAGCAGGGAGTGATTAAAGAAACACATACCTAAGTGATTCTTAAAAACAAAAACTAGACATACTTGAGTTTATTTTGAAGTGTTTCCAACTCCTCACCGGGTAAAACCTAAGACATGCGGACTCAAATACACCCCAATCAATATTTGTGGGAATGTTAGTGGTGGCAGCTTGAATCCTGACTGCATTCTTTTCGGTCACCAGGCATATTCTAGAGGGATATGTGACCATTCTACTTAGCATAATTGACTTCATTTAAAAAACTTTGTTTCTTGGTTTTATGCATAGTCAACAAACTCAATAGTGTTAAAGACATTGAGGAGGCCATTCATGATTATTAATGTGCTTATGTTTAACTGCTTTTGATGTGTTTAGTGTTAGCATCCAGCTGGAACAACCAACAGAGTCCAAGTTTACACACTCCGACCCAAACTGTCACTCTCAGATGAAAGGGACTTGCTTAAAATGTCCAGGAACAACCCAGAAACACAAAAAATGCTGGATACTAACAACTTCACTGGAACACCCACACACACCCACACACATACATATATTTTTTTATTATTATTTTGGTTGTTCATCTGTATTTTCTGACAAGTCAATTCTACAGATTTTCATTATAAATGCCAATAAAGTGATGAGAAATCTTCTTGGCAGCTTTTAATTACCTAATGGTAATGGCCCAAATGTGAAAATATCATGTTTTAACAGCAGTGCAGGCTTGCAATGACAGACCCAGTTTCAATTACAGCACCCAGAGATTCTGCTCTTTGCAGCACTTTGCTAGTAACTGCTATGTTTTACATCAAAACAGGCACAGTAAACTTGTCTCATGCTGATCTAAATTACTTCTCCCAAGAGGTTGGCAATTTGTAACACAGAAAAGGTATGCAAGAAAACAGGAAGGAGTCAGTAAGAAACAAAAAGAAAGTATAAAAAGATACAGCAACACGATGTCCTTCAGGTTATATATACTGTATATATAATATTCTTCAGGAATGCAAAATATTTGTGTATTTGCCAGAATTAACGAGCCAACTTTTAATCCATGCCTCTTTTGCAGAGCTTTGGTGGCCACCGCAGTCTGTTATTATTGGAAGGTAGTGAGACCATGTAAGCAGACACAGCACAGAGCCAGTCTTTCATCTCTTTACAGAAAAGGCCAACATCAATCTCAACCAGAAATAGAGTCTAAGCTTCTATTTTCATCCACTAACAACCACAATCATCTCACAGCCAGAGATTTTAATATCTGTTTCTTTGCTTTCTCTGCCTCTCTAACATAGTGTCTATCTTTGGGCCATGATGATACATCAGTCGTTCTATTAATAGATGTAATCATGAAGACACGCCGCAGCTTTGTTTATTCAAATCAGCATCAGCTGGCCCAACGTCAACCTCATTATGTTTACATTGGTTCTGTGCTTTGCAGTGCCAGAATGGGAAATACTGTACTGTTTAAATATAAATCACCAAAACATCAAAAGATGACTAGAACTGATTTAATTGTTACTAAACACTAATGAGAAAAAACAGTAACAGTGAGTATTAAGTTCTTCTACCAGCAGGATGTTTTCCAAACGTGTCCGAAAGTAGGAATTTAATATTTAGATCAGAGATCCTGAAAGCCACACCCCAAAAGCCAGGGTCCTGAAACTTTTAGATGTGCCTCTGGTCCAACATACCTGAAGTAAATGAAGGAATTACGGTACCTCCTCAGTATGTGGTCATGTTCTCCAGAGATTATTCAAGGCCTGGATTTGAAGACCCCTGATTTAGACATTTAAAAGGTACTGGCACAGCCAAACAAAGTGGAGTATCACTAAAAATTTACTTATTTCAGCAAGTGACTTAAAAATGAGAAATTCATAAATTCACCCAAATAACATCACATGCTCTTTATTTTGGCAATTATGACATACAGTTAATAAAAACTTTTCTCTGAAAATGAAGATATTGCATAACAAAAAAACATCAAAAACTATTTTTGATGTCTCGTGAGTAGAAATTTTCAATTTCAGTTGTTGAAATAAATAACCTTCTTATAGGGTTTAAACTTTAGAAAACATAAAAGTAGAGACTGGGAACAGAAGAATGCTACTGCAAGAAATACCTCAAGAAATACAATTTCATTATTAGGTTTTCAAAAAACCCAGGTGTACAGATTTTTTTGGGAGATATGCAAGGGTTTTTTAATAAAAAAAAATAACCAAAGGGAACTAACCTAACAAAGGCAAAGATGGCCAGAATCATAACTGTGGCTAACAAGAACGCTGGAGTGAGTGAAAAAGAATGAGGAGCTTAAAAAACTTCCCAGCCTGAGGGTCTTTTTGCATGGAGGTTGAAGTGACAAAATGACCTACCAGTCAATTCACTGAAGGGAATTGTGAAAGAAGTCCACTTCAACCTAAGTGCCAGGCATTTAATTGTGCAACCCCTAAAAGTTTCTACAAATGTCTTCCTATTTGCCACAGAAATTAGAATCATTTCCTTTCCTTTGGCATTATGGAGGCAAGTTATGTAATTAACAACAAATAAAAATAAAAAATAAATTCACATCAAATGTGTTGACATTTTGTAGAAGTACAGGGCAAGCCATTAAAACTGCATTTTACAATAGGACAAAGCTGTCATCAGAAAAGACTCTGGGAAAGCTTCAAAAAATGACACGCAAAAGGAAAAGCGAAAGCCTCTGGCAGAGAACTGATCAGAATGAAGAGGTAACATTTTCTTTGTCGCTTTTTTCCACTCTAATGACATCTCCTCCTTATTCTTGCATTCTAGCTTTGTGTAGTTCTCACTAACATGACATGTTCCCTAGTTTAGTCATTTTGATTCAATGAGCACACAGCTGCAATATGGGTGAGTGCTGCCAGTAGGCAGACGACACACTTACTCAAACAATAAGGGCATGCAGAGTAAATGCATTCAACATTAGACATGTCATTTTTATCTCTCAGCATTTTTTTTCAAAGTGAGTGCTCTCTTTTTTATCCTTTCTTAACTCTGTAAGTGGCTTCCTGTTCACCCTAGGGTCTATGAACTTTCAAAAAAGATTGAAATGATACATTAACAACTGTGAGACCAAAGCCAGAGGAAGAAACCTCGTTTTTGTTTATTTTAGAAAAGGTGGAATAGCTGGGACCTTTCTGCCAGTCTACTCTTTGGCTCATTATTTCCAAACAGACCAGGTCCCAAGCCAAAGCGAAGCTACCGACTGGGATCAGAATCTGAATGTAATGATATTAGGCGATACATTTGCAGAGCAAGCCAACTGCTATTCAATAATGTTATCCAATGATTGTCGACTTTTCATGCAGTAAACATAATGGAAGGATTCTCAGAGTTTGGTATTTATGGTTTCAAACTGCATCAGTCAAATCAAATTATTTATACTCTGGATTAATGAAAGATCATGGACTAAAAAATAATTGTGTATTAGCATGGACGCACATGTGTTTCTAAGAAAATGATGGGATTTGCAAAAGAACACCAGACAATAAAGTAGATGAAACCTAAGAAAAAAAATGTCCCATGGTTTCTTCTCAACTTTAGCTTTATTTTTAGTGTGCTTAATTTACTGTTTTTACTGATCGATAAATTGGGGCAATTCTGTTACACATACATCTCCCATATCCACATGTACTGGACATGCTTGCATAAATTAACCCACATCAGTGCCTGGATGAGAGTGCTTTCCCAACCATGCAAAGTAATAGCTGCATCCTCTTGTGAGATCATCACCATGATAACTCAGCCAGCAATGTCTTCAGCATTATGGTGACATTACCAAGGGCACGGAGAGGGGAGGAAGATGTGCTGCTGGCCCAGGAGCTACCAGGCATTACTGGATCTAAAAATAAACCCGCAACTCCTGAATGAGGCAACTAGTTGTGCTATTAGTCACAGCATGAACAAGGACATTGTTGTTTATCTTGAATTGGATTTTCAAGTCATACAAAAACCACAATGAAAGAAGATGAATCCAAAAAGTGTTCAGGGTAGAAATCTATCTGTTTTGCTAGACTCTGAACTGTGTCAAAAGGATTCACTTTATCTAAAAATATTTATTACGCCTTGTGAAGATGAGTGAAAACATGATGCAGATGAAGGTGAGACGAGGATTTGTATGTCCCTGATGCTGAATATGATCATAATAGTCATTTTCATAAACAGTGCAATCACATTCTGAACCAACAGTCTCCATAAATAACTACTCAATAAATATTTGCATCTGAGTTATAGTAAAAAAGAAAAAAGAAACGTAAAATGCGAGCAAATTTCAAAATGTTACTAGATACTAGGGAGAGAATATAAATAAAATTAAAGCTGCAAGCAGCCTCGAGCGGCCCTCGCAGCCAAGCGCCGCTCCGGCCTATTGGCCTCCTTGGGGTACTAGCAACCGCCGCCTCACGCCAGCCACCACAGAAGCTCTCACGCAGTTTTCAGCGCCTCCGCCCGCACCGCGGAAGCTGTTGCTCAGTTTCCATCAACGCTTGTTGTTGCGCAGTTTCCGCGCCCGTCCACCAGGCGGTACGCATCGACGCGTTCGGCGGCGCTCCTTGACGATGCAAAAAATGTGGTGCAGATTCATTGTTTTAGCGAGGAAATATAGCTGGCGGATTAATGTAGGGGGCACAGTGGAGTCAAAATACATTTCAATGCTGTTTTGCTCTTTAGAGGTCAACAAAGGTCATACGTATTCAATTTGGTGCCTGTCGGATGATCCACGTGTCATTTAGAGCCGATCGTATGCACATGGCGAAGTAATACATTTCGTCATTTCTACACCCCAATGCGGTTCGGTCAGCAGCCAGCATTCATAGAGTTCATCATGTTATCATTTTTAGTCAGTATTCACATGATGAAACCCATATAAATGATAGAATAACAGTAAAATATACAGCAGAAAAAACATGTGACTGCCTCTTAAAAGTGGGCGGGGCTACAGTGAGGTCATCAAGTGACCATGGAAATGTGTTCAGGGCTGTTCTCTAGAAAGACAGGAAGTGTGATGCAGCTGTGATCTTGCATTTGGAAGTCATTTAATGTTGATGTTTCATGGTAAATAGTGAAAGTTTTACACTAAGCCACACCCACATGCTTGATGTTAACTACAACTGAGATCTAAATGCAGTGCAACTTTGACGTTATTGTGAAATGAGTCAGGAAAATGGTGAAGGTTAAGATGTATCAGTTTAATAAACCGCACTGTTCAGTAATAAACCAAGGGCAATGCACAATAACAGAGCACAGTTAACTTTCAGCACTTTAGAACAATAGCACAGGCTGAATCCCACCCATTAATTAGGTATTAATCACAGGAAGTGCTGCAACTAAATATTACAACCCCAATGGATCGGTAAAAAGATACTTAGCATTTTCTCAGAGCTCTTTGAAACGACATTTTAAACATCTTCTATACATAATAACAAACAACTCTCAATGTATGAAACTGGATGTATCAAACACACTATTCAGTTTATTGAATTAGTAAAGCGCTTCGTTAGCATTAAAAACGTTGCAGGCCTCAGGCATTGGGTTAGCATCCTCCTCAGAATAACTGTTCCAAACATGACGGCTTCCAGAACCAGCAGGAAGGAATAAATTACTCACCGCACCGCGAGTTACGACTGTTTAAACGAACAGCAATGGGCTCTTTGCACCTGCCGCGCTGACGTCACAACTGTATACCCGAATGCGGCTCTTTTTTCCACTTTCAGAAACTATGACTGCTATAAAAGACAAAGTCGTACTTAAGACACAAATAAAACAATACTATGTACTTTGTTTAAGTTTTCATGAATTTCCAAGCGATCCTCAATCAAGACAGCTTGTAAATATTTGTTGCTACAAGTTAAAGCTACCACTTGAAGCTAACGCCGTACACACCGCTCTAAACACCGTCTTAATGAGCCCTTCACAACAAGCATGCAAAAGTAATCAAATGAAATAACACAGAAATCTTAATCAACACGGCCATATTTTTCTAAAAGTAATAACTCTCAATCTGAACAGTCAGCTGAACTAGAACTCCGATACCAGAGTAAGCTCTGGGCTCGATTTTCTTCGTCATAATTCAAGCAAAAACTCTGAACTGTAATCTGCCCCCCCCCTACCCTCATCTCCCCGCTGCTTTATTGTCGTTAACAATAAACACACGTAATATGCTTGAAAATAAGGCACAAACAGTGTCCGTTAGAATGGCTGAGAAATCTTTAGATAATTAAATAACAGATTTTTACAAGAAAAATGTCAGAGAATAATCCCTGCTAGCACAAGCTAGCTGGCTTGTGCTAGCAGTTTAGAGAAAATAAAACTCACCTTCATATCTGTGAATGTATAACGAGGCAAACATCTTAAAACTTTTCTCCGGCTTACTTGTGTGGGCTTCGGATCGATGTACATTATTAATTGTTACCTTGGAAAAACATTTGAGCCGTATTTCCGGAACGCGGAAGCTCAGGCGCAAAGAGCGCATTAAAACTGCTCCAACTCCGGTCAAACAGAGCCTTCTTGCTCAAAAGCGTGGTTCGGATTTCCAACTCCAAAACACAAGCAAAATGTTGAGCGTAGTCCAGTTCTGTGGCTCCTAAAAGCAGGCAAAATGTACAGGAAAACTTCGCAGCTCCAGCTGTCGCCGGCCGACTGCTATGACGTAGCAGCTCCACGACAGTTACACTTAACTGACCAGTAAGGCACAGACGGCTGGAATTGATGCATTTACTTGGGGTATTAAATAACAGCTATTAACAAAACGCTACATTTACTCCGTGTTTTAAGCCAACAAATATTATCTGAGGGCTTACATATAACATTTCAGGTTAAATGTAACCGCTATCCTTTTGGAAATCTCAAGGCAAACGCGCTCGAAACGTTTTGACGGCCGTTCGCCGTAGATCTGTTTTCTCATTGATGGAGTACCACTGCCTCCTGCTGGCGCAATACTGGTATTGCGCCAGCAGTACCATTATTGCGCAACCAGGGGGCAGTGGTACTCCATCAACCTGACCCCATTTTACTCAGCGGAGCTGTCATTTGTGTAGTGAATAAACGTTTTGCTGAATGACGATGTTTGTGTATTATTTCTAGCCAAAATTAATGAATGTTTGTACTCTAACCCACAAAATTATTTAAAAAAATAAAACTTTAAAAATAAAATTGAGAGCCAAACGTATGGCGATGGCGTTAGAGGTCACTTCGCCACGCTGCCACGCCCACCTGCTCCATCGAAGCTGGTCGGGGTTGGAATCCTCAATACACCAACATGTTTTCTGTGTCTTGGCACAGTTTCATGTTGATGAGGTCAAAGGGGTCAGATAGCGACCTTTGACAGTAAAACATGACACTTCCTGTTCTCAGGGGGCGTGGCCTAAGTGATGTCATCATTCGACCATAGGGTATTGTAGTAGACCCGATGATGATCAACAACAGTAATTTTGGTACCTGTGTGAGTTTCTGTGTAGGAGATATAGCAGTTTATTTTTTTACGGCGAGTAGGTGAACTTTGACCCCTGCTAACCCCCCTTAAGCATACTCAAAAACTCACCGTTTAGATTACTTTAGATGGGACATGCCTTATGAACAGACTGACCGAGTTTGAAGCCGATCAATCGAAATCCCTAGGAGGAGATAGATCAAATATGAAGGCTGTAAACGGCAAAAATGGAGTAAAAAACCGAACTTGAATCCAAAATGGCCGACTTCCTGTGGGGTTTAGACCATGGCTCCAAGAGACTTTTTTGTATGTCCTGACAAGGTACATATGTGTACAAAGTTTCGTATTTGTAGGTTAAAGCATGGCTTGGGGCTGATCATTTAAAGTTTTCTAGGGGGCGCTATAGAAAAATTAGGCCACGCCGACCAAATATTGTGATGGATTCCTGTTGGGGAGTGGATGAAGATCCATCCTTGTGAGTTTGCAGCAGCTGGGCCTGAAAATGTGGAATTTAGAGCCAAACGTATGGCGATGGCGTTACAGGTCACTTCGCCACGCCGCCACGCCCATCTGCTCCATCGAATCTAGTCGGGGTTGGAATCCTCAATACACCAACATGTTTTCTGTGTCTGGGCACAGTTTCATGTTGATGAGGTCAAAGGGGTCAGATAGCGACCTTTCACAGTAAAACATTACACTTCCTGTTCTCAGGGGCGTGGCCTAAGTGATGTCATCATTCGACCATAGGATAATGTAGGAGACCCGATGATGATCAATCACAGAAACTTTGGTGCCTCTGTGAGTTTCTGTGTAGGAGATATAGCAGTTTATGTTTTTATGGCGAGTAGGTGAACTTTGACCCCTATTAACCCCCCTTCAGCATACTCAAAAACTCACCGTTTAGATAACTTTAGATGAGACATGCCTTATGAACAGACTGACCGAGTTTGAAGCCGATCAATCGAAATCCCTAGGAGGAGATAGATCAAATATGAAGGCTGTAAACGGCAAAAATGGAGTAAAAAACCGAACTTGAATCCAAAATGGCCGACTTCCTGTGGGGTTTAGACCATGGCTCCAAGAGACTTTTTTGTATGTCCTGACAAGGTACATATGTGTACAAAGTTTCGTATTTGTAGGTTAAAGCATGGCTTGGGGCTGATCATTTAAAGTTTTCTAGGGGGCGCTATAGAAAAATTAGGCTACGCCCACCAAATATTGTGATGGATTCCTGTTGGGGAGTGGATGAAGATCCATCCTTGTGAGTTTGCAGCAGCTGGGCCTGAAAATGTGGAATTTAGAGCCAAACGTATGGCGATGGCGTTACAGGTCACTTCGCCACGCCGCCACGCCCACCTGCTCCATCGAAGCTGGTCGGGGTTGGAATCCTCAATACACCAACATGTTTTCTGTGTCTTGGCACAGTTTCATGTTGATGAGGTCAAAGGGGTCAGATAGCGACCCTTCACAGTAAAACATTACACTTCCTGTTCTCAGGGCGTGGCCTAAGTGATGTCATCATTCGACCATAGGGTATTGTAGTAGACCCGATGATGATCAACAACAGTAATTTTGGTGCCTCTGTGAGTTTCTGTGTAGGAGATATAGCAGTTTATTTTTTTACGGCGAGTAGGTGAACTTTGACCCCTGCTAACCCCCCTTCAGCATACTCAAAAACTCACCGTTTAGATAACTTTAGATGGGACATGCCTTATGAACAGACTGACCGAGTTTGAAGCCGATCAATCAAATACCTAGGAGGAGATAGATCAAATATGAAGGCTGTAAACGGCAAAAATGGGCTCAAAATCCGAACTTCTATCCAAAATGGCCGACTTCCTGTGATACTTGCACTATGACATTAATTGTAAATTTTGAGCGTCTTGGGGAGCTCTACAAGTGTACCAAATTTCATGTCTCTAGGATAAAGTAAGTGAATAGCAAAGGGTCCTTTGAAAATTTCAAGGTGGCGCTCTTGAGCCGTTTCTTGTGCGATTATTGCAATGACCTTAAAATACAAAATTTTGAAACTCCCTTTATGCGTCCGCCAAGTTTGGTGAGTTTTTGAATATGATAAAGCCCTCAAAAAGCCAATTTATTTGGGTGGAAGAATAATAAGAATAAGAAACAGTAGGAAAACAATAGGCCTTCGCAGCGCTTAGCTGCTCGGGCCTAATAACAAGAACAACTAAATAATCAAACGAGTCTCTCCTGTGCTCCAGAATCAGTCGAATATTCAATCAGGTGTTCACCACATTCGGGACACACACGCATCTGATTCAGTTTGCAGCAGCGCGTCCCCCCACCTGCACTTGCCCGGATAAAAATAAGAATGGGTAGCAATGGAGTCTGTGGGGGAACACTGACAGAAGCAGCAGGAAATCCCTTACCTCTGTTGCCATGCTGCAGTGAGAGGATGCGGGGTCTGTCCCGAGCCGGGCGCCGTTTGCTCGTGTTGTGCGGGACAACCTTGCTGCTGCTGCCGCTGCTGTAGCTGCTGCCGTAGAGCCCCGAGCGCGCGAGCTGCCGTGCACGTGTTGGTGAGTGTCAGCGAGACTGCGGGATGCGGGATGCGGTTCTGGCGGCACCAGGGAGACACTTGCTCAATCATCTTCTTTGGGACTTCTTAGCAGCAAGCGGCTCTCTGCATAATGTGTATTCTAAATGTCAGTGGTATATGTAGGTTCATGCATTGGGCTCTCTGGTGGATCACCCTGTGATCAATTAAAAATGTAAAGGGATCCACAATTAGTTTCAACCAAGGATTTTGTTTGACAAATATTTATTTTAGATACAAAAACAATACAGTGATGATACTGCAGACTGTTGGGTTTTTATAAATTTTAATAAAACATGGTCACGTCAATGCCGTTGTTTATGCTGCAATGCATTCTGGGTATTTGACGTATGCTTGGCTCGATTGTGCAAGCCAACACAGCAATGAGTTTGCCTAACCCTGACCCTAACCCTGCCCTAATTGGAACCAGAGCGCACTGAAATTGAGGGGAATGTAGAAATCAGTAGGAGTAAATGGAGGAAGAGGAAAGAGCTGGACGAAGAAGCTGATGTTCACTGCTGCCACCTTCAGCTTCATAAATGAAACAATGAATGACTGGTACTTCTGGTCGGACTGTGAGATTCGATAAGTAGTTCTGTAGGTAGCTCAGTTTCCGTTTCAGTCTGCAGTCCGGGAACATCTGTTTTGGTTCTGGTCTTTGGTTCGGTGTCGGGTATGTGGTCAGCTGTAGCAAAAGCTCCACTAGCGTTTAAAAGAGCTTCTAGAGCTGCTTGTCTCTGATGTTTCTCCCAGCATCTTTCATTTGCTAGCCGGCAGCGAGGTTTAGGCGTTTTGTGGATTAAAAACTGCTGGGACAGTACTTGCTTTTACCTGGAGAGAGTAACAACCACCTGTCAGATCCTCCATCGGTTTTGCTTGTACGGGCGACTCAAAATCTTCTAGAAATAAATGTTTAAGCCAAAAATGTCGGAAGTTGTGTTCAGCTCTTTCCCACTGTGCTCTTTTTTTATGTGGGAAGTGATCCAGAGACACTTTGTCTTTTTAAATTATAGCCAATAGTGACAGTCTAAATGGACACCAATCAAACGCAATACGATAAACAACAACTCATGTAAAGTTTTGCTGTTTTCTCGGTAGATTCCAGTACAGAACAAACCTAACCATGTCATCAGCCCAGCATACATTGTGCAGGTGAACAATGTATACCAATGGAGGTTTTACCAACCTCCATTGGTAAAAAATATTAAGTATTTATAGGAATTTTAACAATAAACTTGTTTCATTTTACAGTTTTGAGAACCAAAGTTAAAAAGATTAGACTCCCCTGCAATGGCAGCCATTTAAACAGGTTTTTTTTATGTTTAAATGGTTGGCATGAGTGTATATTTGTCATTACAGACATGTTCTTTTTTTTCTATTTTGTTTAGTATGAGATTAATTTAAAAAAAAAGTATGACATTGATTAGTATTAAGTCATTTCTCAGACAGCTGTGCATGTTGCCTCTCAAAGTCCTGGCATTCATGCCACAAATATAAATAGCCTTGTAATTCAACTTTAAAAAATTATGACAAAAGAAGCTTCAGTGTTCTATAAAGGCACATTTTAAAAATTACTGACATAATTCTTGGGAGGTTTCTAAATTATAGTGAAAAGTATGTGGTTAATGGAAACAAAGGTATAAAATGTTTTGAATAACACTGTCTTCAAAGTATAACTGCTGACCATTACATATCGTTTACAAGTTCACAATTGTTTAAAATTCAGTTATGATATGCCAACCTCAGGTCTTTTCTCCGTTAATCTGGTGCTAAATCTCCAGAGTTAGAATAAATAGCCTTTCTGGTGAACACATTTACAGTAGCGCAGCATCAAACTCTAACAAACAGAAACAAAATCCAGAAATAAATGAACAGAGCTTTGACAAAATGAGCAAGCATTATTCAGAGCTGATATTATTTGCCAGCATCCTGCTGCTTGCTCCAGATTGCTTGAAAAGATGCAGTTCTAATCACACTACCACAGATTCCTTTGGGATGTGTGTGTGTGTGTGTGTATGTTCACATGTTTTTCTTTGTGTGTGAATGTCTGGGATTACAATCTGTTCTGTTATCTTCTGCTCAACAGTTTCAGTCACATGCCAATATCAGGTTGACATTTTCTATGTTAGCACATAGCATGGAAATTGCAGATTATTATTCATTTCTGCCTGTTGAAACACACTGTGAATATGTTGGCACATATTTATTCAGTGCCTGTGGTTGTCCTGCTTTAATGAGCAGCTTTGTAAGGACATTACAGTTCCAAAAATCCTCAATTCGACTTGTGTTTCCTGTTTCCCGCTCAAAGATGACCTCAGATGGATGAGGTGATTAGATTTTTTGTTTACGTTGTGTAAGCTTTGTTCGACACAACCCAGTGTGTTACTTGGTTTCTGCAGGTCTGAGATGAACACGTGCATCAGGGCTTTGACAGCAGAGAAAACATCCCAGTCTGCTTGGACACTCAGACACACAGCTTCCCACTGAGCTAGTGGAACTTTCATACATGCTTGTCTAGTTTGCTGCCATCACTCCTTGCCTGCCTTCACACAGGTCATGTTGCTATGTAAAACCCCAGCACTTGTCAGAATTAATGTGACAATCGCCACTTTTTATTCCATTCATACTCAGCGAGCTAATACTACATCAGAATATTAATACAAATATTATGTGTTTAAAAATGGTCACCATGGTCAAAGAAGGAAACTGCACAGTCAGCATTAAACCTATTTATGAATGCAATATGTCCCTTAACGGAAGGTAATTAACATTCCAACAAATTTTCTTTTGTAGATTTTAAAGGAAAGTAATAAAATTGCTGACGTTTATGTTCAGAAGAAGAAAAGCTGAAGCACATCAATGCGTTTATTTGTTCTGTTCATCTACACAAAAATTGATTGGGTTTGTGGTAAAATGGTGATATTGTAATGTGTATCATATTTATGGTAACTATCTTATCAAGTGTTATAACCTGAACATTGTTTGAGCATATAAACATTAAATAAGGCGGCCCCCGGATTGAACCTTGGGGTACTGCATTAGCATGCAATGGTGAACAGAACTGCATGTTGACCTTCATGTTGTTTATTCCCAAAAATTCCCAGACTGCTTTGGGAATTTTTTCCTCACTACTTAGACCACAGTCTTTTGACACATCTTATTAGGAGAGCTAATAATCACAGAGTCCAAGAATGAAACAAATTAATTCCACAAAAGTTACAGCAACAAGTAATGCGCCCAGAGAGTGTACAGAACTTGTAAAATGTCTTGTAATTATTGTCACCATATTTAGTTGTATCATTTGTTGAGTTTTTGTATGACAGAACGGCAGCTGCGGTGGCTAGTTTTTAATTATTTGGGTGTTTATACTTGTTTACAAAACAGTCAGAAATGTATAATCTGCTGCATCCAAAGTGAGATGGGAAAGGTCTTTGGGTCTCTGTTTGGAGACCAAAACGATTTGGAGACAAATTCCAGCTAATGTAAGCAAGTCCAAAGAAAAATGCTGGGTTATTACATTTTAACTCCAATATGCATTCCTTTTCATACTCGAATACGAATGAAACAAAATGCTTTGGTATTACATCTCACTCTGGTCTTTCTGTGTGTCTAAATCCGACCATTCAGCAGAAAAATAATAACTTTGCCACAGCCTTAAATTATCATAATGACCCACAGCACTATTCAGACACACACACATGCACACAGTGCAGCACACATATATCACACACACACATATTGACTTTTTTCACTGTACAATTTTATAAACTATTTATTTCAGCAAAGCATTCACGGTTTCTGACCTGCTCCAAAACTGGCAGCTTCTGTTTGAAGCTTTTGCTGTGAAATGTTGAATATGGTGATATCGACCCAACCATGGAAAGCAAAGGAAATGTGCTAAAGAAAACACTCTTACTGCAGTTTCTTTCCCCTTAACTCGCCATGTTTGAATAGAATTAAGTACTTTGACAAGTTTGCTTTTGGTCCATGAAGTTTGAAATTGTTTATCAAATCTGCACCTGTTCCAGCGAGTCCCAGCAGCCTAAAAAAATAAGTCTATTGTCATAATATTTAGAACTTTTCATGTATCTGTGTGTGTAATAGAGTGAAAGAACAATCCTGGAATGCTGATCTGTTTCCAATTACAATAAAAAAACAATAATAAAGCAAAAAAACAAAACAAAAAAAACTTGGAAGTTTTTCTGAAGTGCACTGTCAAAATTATAGTGTTTCTCTGAGGTTTTAACAATAGAACAACTTTACTGCATCATCAGTTTCTGGTTCAATATCACATGTTACATTGACAAGGGAGTCTTAATATTTTTGCTCATGCATGCAGTCTTTTCTGTCTCCAGGCCATCTGGGCTTTGTGCCACTGCAAACACCCACCTCCTATTGACTTAACCACAAGTTGAGAATCTTTCATACACACACAGATACACAGATTCTGTTTAAGGAATATAGTGAAAGAGATCTTGTTCTCTTACAACATGACAGGAAATGAAAAAGTTTCAAACCAGCCCCCAAACCCCCAAAAATTACTTGGAAATGTCAACAGCAAATAAACGTAGCTTTTTAATGCCTCCAAACAATTTGGATACTAAGGACAAACAGAATCAACCTCAACGAGTCCAATATGTCTGTGAGATTCTGTTTGGAAGCTTCCGGGACATATCGTCTGTATTTTTTGACCACATACGGGATTATTTTGAGTCTTGTGTGTTATTTTTTTTCGATTGTTGGTCTTGAATCTAAGTTTATTTTTCATTTTACCGCCAACGGATATCCTCATATTTGATTTCAATGCTGGCTGCCTCGAACCTGCATACCGCCATGGATGGCGGTTCAGAGAGCGCGAGAAAGCTGTCAGACTCAAAATCATTGACACAGTCAAAATGTCCATGGTGAAGAATGTGGTTTACACATAGAAGTTTACCATGGGAAATTAAATCAAGAAATGAGTTTAAATCGACAAAATGGGCAACACACTTTAACATCAGAAACAGATCTGCTCCTAGAAGAGCTTTATCAAACTACAAGAGTGCCTCTGCAATGATACATTGTGCACAATGTATCACTGCAACAATTAATGAATCTAAATGGCACATTTACTAAGCATGGTCATCGGTGCAAAAGTTCATAAATTACATATCGTAATTTATGTTAAGAAATTAAAAAAATATTTTAAATGTGCAGAAAAGGGGATAAAAATGTGAAATCAGAGGATATTTAGTTACATTTAACTTCAGTTTGAAATTGTCAACAGCAAAATGCTTGGCATTCTTAAAGACCGAAGCTGTGTGCATTATGCTGATGGTGTGGGAAAAACACCCACCTCTAGAAAGCTGATGGTAAATTTTAGGCAGAGGAAAGGAAATGGGATAAAAATTAAAAAAAAACTGCTGATTTTGGGAAAATATGTGTCAGAAATATGACAGAAAAATTCTATGTCTGCAAATTTAGCAAAAAAAAAATTATATATATATATATATATATATATATATATATATATATATATATATATATATGTTCAAAATCATAATGTTGAGCTTTCAAAATACAGAATTCAAACCAATGATTTTGTAACATTCCAACAGATGCTCACATTCATAGATTAAGGAACAGATCTTAATGTTTCTGCAAATATGATCTGTATCTCGTTCTTCTTTGGTGAGCCTCATCCCAGTGACAACGGCATGTGATAGTGAGCGACTGCTTCTTTTTCTATTATGTAAATATAGGGTTGTACAGTGCATTTGTAAATATTACAGAACAAAATTACAATCTTACATTTTAACTTCAATAAATTATTTTTATGTCTATATAAATCAGTTGAAGACATGAAGGAATCCATCATCAACATCGCTATCGCATTTTCAAATTCCAGTTTTTGATGACTCCTTTGAGATGATGTCGTAAAACTTTAGGGAATACTTATAGGTTGAGACCAAGACTTTTTTTCTTACTTAAAATTATGTAAAAATAATTGTTTGTCTTCACTCTGATCACTTCATTGCATCTGTTGTGTTTGATACAAATTATCCCAGCTGATGCTTATATTTCTGTTGAGATGCATTTGATGCAATCTGCTACATGTATCTACTCCAGCAGCACAATACACAGCAAGGGGAAAGTAGTTGCAAAACTGATAGAGATGCCACCAATTCCCTATACAATATATTTGCAGATTTGAGTAAAATGAGACTAGATTTGCATTGAGGCAAAACGTCTCTGTGTTTTTGCTAAACAATCACTCTGTTTAAACATGAAGAAACTAAAGAAACCAAAAATTTTGAGCCAAAATACAATCAGAAGCAATAAAGCACATCTTTGCTTAAGACACATGAATAATACTGATTAGAAGTAATACAAACCAGGAAGTTGATTTAATGACTCGTCTCCACATGTCATGCGTAAAAACTACCAGAGATTTGATGAGTTACATATTATTTAAAAAAAAAGAGTCTAAGCCACACATAAAATATGAAATTGCCCATGAACAGATGTTATAGTTTGGAAAAAGATGCACTGGAGGAAATAAAAATAATTCTCTGATCATTTTCAAATCAAGTGAGGTTTCTATGTGCAATCAAGGCTGTGGTTATAAAGGAAGGAGGACAAAACAGAGGGTAAAAACAGGGAATGTTTTTGTACAACTCTAATCTTTAGTGTCCTAAAATGTGGATAGTAATAAGAAAGCAACCAGTTAAAATCTGTTTGGGTTACGATGGTGCAAGACTCCATTAGGATAATATGTTATTCTAATTTTATGGGAATAACAGAGGAACAAAATGAGTAGAGAAATACCCATTATTACTATCCTTATTTTTAACTGGGCCCATCATTCTTTGTTTGATGTCAAATGACGAGAAGTGGTTATGACACACATCTTGTCCTTAGCTTAAAATCCCCCCGCAGTACTGTCCACTTGTATTCTCATAAAACTGGTTCTTCCTGTTTTTTTTTTTTCCATCTTAGAGTATTGTTGAAATATTCTACCTCTATAATGTGGTGACAACTATAGTCCCTCAGTACACCCACTGCCAGAGGGAAGTGGATGAAGAGGAAGGAGGTGAGCCAAGAGATTTCTGCATCCGTCTCTTATACACACGCTCCTTCACTACTATATACAGACACTGAGGCTGGTTTCAATGGGAAAACAAAGAAAGTAACAGTTCTTTCCTGTAGAAAAAAACCTCTGAGTGTTAAGACAAATGTCCAAACACATGGCTCCCCTGTACCTCTGGCTGTCCTGCTTTAATCACTTGCTTAGAAGAGACTAATCTCTCCTCAGATTGTTTTGTCACTCCAATTTCCAGTTAAATGATGGGCCCAAACTGCAGAGGTGATCCCTTTTTTCACAGTTTTCACACTGTGTCTTTATTTCCAGAAATTTGAAATAGACAAGTGGAGAGATTCCTTGCTGCAGAGAAAACATCTGAGTCTCCTGAGACCTTCCCACTGAATGACTGGGAGCCTCAGATGTATGTGTCTTGTTTGTTGCCATGGTATCAACCACCTTAGTGCCTGTTAAAAATCTCAACAAAAAAAAAAAACTTATTAGAGGGTTGGAGATATTTCTCTTTTTAAGAATCATGGGTTGAAAAAATAGACATTGGAACCAGGACTTCAACGTATTAATAACAGATTTTAAACACATTAAAAAGTTTTACTGCAATTGATCCCTTTTTATGTTTTACATACAAATATAATAATGTTGAGGCAGTTAACTATTTAAAATGTGATATACTAGTAGAACATTTCATGTACCACTAGTATAATCCTTATTCTGTATCTGAAGGAAGGAAAAGCATTAACAAAAAGCCCTTGCTCATTATATTGAGGCATGATACATTTTCTGATTGACTTAAAATACACAAATGTCTTGAGACACCTTAAGTACTCCATGTATAGTCAGCATGTTGGAGAAAGCTAATCAGATTCATTTTGTACTGATTTTTAATAGAAGACATATTATTGCATTTTGTGTTTCACTGCTAATATATGCAAAGTGGATGAAGTGAGTCAGAAAAGCAGAGCAAATGCAAACTAATAAGAGCATTATTTGCTTGCTTGATATTATGACAGCAGAACAGATTTGTTTGTGGTCTTTTTAAACATGCAACAATATTTTGTTGCACTCCACAGCTCCACTACATCACTTAATCCACCAAATAAAAGTGTGTCCATTAAAATGAAAGCAAAAATAGTAAAAAGCCCATTTTGAACCATGAATATTGAAACTAAAGTGAGTGCCGCTTCTTCTCTGGACCTTTATAAGGCTTTGTGCTTGATGTGAACCAAATAAACAGCTGCTTAAAATAACAAAGAACACAGACAAGCAGATTTTTATGTCTTTGTCGAGCCTCTGTCTGCTGACCACTGTGAAGAATCTGGGATGAGAAGAAGACAGTAAAACTGAAATATAACCTCTGATGGGAGCCTTTGTCTGGATAGGATTCCCTGAAAATACTGGCAGCACACAGAAGATAGAGAGATCTTTGTTGCAAAATGTTGACATAAGGTGCTTTGCAAAATTATTCATACCCACTGAATTGAAAAATATCTAAATATTTTTTTCCAGTTTGAGTTTGAGTTTGACTTTATTGAACGCTATCTTCAATAAAGTCAAAACCTCAACTCGAGGATACTTTCTCCAGCATGTTCAAATACTAATCAGAGAGAGTGGGAAAATGAATAGAGCAGTGCAGACCGGAAGGAAAGCCCGTTACAGGCAGAAAAGGGAATGGAAGTGGGACAAAGGTTTCCCCATTCACAGGATCATGACCCTTAGTATACAATTTAGAGCTACAGCAGAATGTCATGTTGGTTTGATCTGAGACTCTTGAACAGGAAACAACACAGAAATAAACTGAAGCTTAAAATATTTGATTCAAATAAATGAACAGCTCTTCCAAGTTTTCATGGAAAATCCAAGACGCCATGGTGGAGGAGCAGTAATTATTACAAGAACTTGATTATTGACCTGCATTTTGAAATTGTTGAGCAGATGGATGTTTACTGTTGGAAAGGTGGGGGAGTTTCAAGAGGAAAGGTGAGGATTTCCACAAATACTGGCAAGTGGTGATGAATGGTGCTTATTGGACATGAAGCTGAGTAAAGGTGGGTTGTTGTGGTTACATTCTGACAGCATAAACCGGTGACGAGACGCAATGAGGTAGTCTTGAAGTGTCTTCGAAACAGACTCTAAGAACGAGGAGACAGAGCAATAAATTCCAGGAACGTAACACCTATTAACAATCTGTTTGGGAGACAACAGGAACAAGCATGTGAATGTCTAGAAAACACAGAAGCTGAAAGTAGGTATGCCTGATTACCCTTCATGTGAGCAAACAGTCTAGCGTTTGCCTAAGGGGAATCTGCTCCTCTTGATTGGGCTTGATGAACTCCAGCTGTGAAGATGCATCTGCCGGTTACATCCTACAGTCAGAGGAGGAAGATATAGACACACACCCACACGCACGCACACACACCAGCCTACACACAGACACTTTTCAGATTTTAATTTGTAAAGTCTTTTCATTGTCATGCAATCACACTCTTTGTTCGCCTATCACATCTCTTAACACACTGAACATATTTTAAAAGCTAATTTACATGAACAAAATATCCAAGTTTTTCACTTACACAAGCAGCAAAAGTGCAAAAGCAGTTGGACGCAGATCTTGATAGAACTGTTTGTAACATATCAAAAGGTAATACAACTACTGACAGTTCTTCCTCTGAGGCAGTAATATCAGCCTCTCAATTGGAGGAAAGAAACATATGAAAAAAAAATCTTTCCTTTAAAATTGTGATGTGAAGTTTTGGCTGCCTGTCTTCATTTTAAAGCCAAGATTTTGCACAGACTAAAAAGCACTCATTCCATCAATGTAGTCTGCCAGTTATTGGACTACTGTGCGTTCCCTAGATGAACAGATTTAAGGGAGGATAAGGGCAAACCTTGGCTGATCGCTCAACATTTTGTGTGCATACAGCAAAAAGCACCAGGTGGGCTTTGTGGTTGCAGTACATTTCTTTAAATATCCTCAAATGAGTCAGAATTAATCAGATGTCTCTTAATCAAAGAAACACACATCCTAAATTTAGCCCACATGAAACACTATTTCCAGTCTTGACTCTAATCAGAAATGAAAGGAAGATTTTCGGCTCTTCGCCAAACGAGGCTTGTTGTAGCCTACAGTGAGAGCAGGATTTCAGGCTGTTGGAAGCTTATTCGTGCTGCGACTGAAGCTCAAAACAGACTGGCAGAGTCCACAGCAGAAGGTAAGATGAATAAGCCTCTTTCCTGCCTTCAGATGACAGAGCAGATGGCAGGGTCCCCAGGGCCAAATACTACAGTACAGTTTGTTAATCAACTCGGTATAGGCTGGCATGACTTCACCAATGTTGAGCATTGTAACTGCATATTACAAAGGTAAAAAAATTAATAAAATTGTACACAAGGAAGAACGCAGAATGTTACAAAGTCCATTCTTGTTCCAAATTGGGGTCACAGACTGGGTTAGCCAGGGAACAGCTCAACGGTGCCCACTATGCCCTCTGGTGGACAAAAATGCAGAAATGACAGTATGTTAGACAAAGGTCAGAAGATAACATGTCTGCTGAGTTGTCTGTCAGTCTCTTTTTGCTGCTTAAAAATATTTCAACAAATAAAGTTAAAAGTGATTATATAATGTCTGTCACATCCAATCCAGTAGGAGACTTCAACTTTTCTTGTTCCTATCTTCATTCTTTCAGTTTGTTCAGTTTTGGATTTATTCCTTTTTGTGATTTGATCAGCCTTGTTCTGTTCAGTGTTATATGCCCTGTTCAGGTCCCGTTTAGTTATTTGCTTCAGTTTCAATTTCCTAGTTCCCCTGTTCTCCTTCGCCTTGTTGCGCCATTCTTTCACTCCTTCCTTAGTCTACCTGTCTGGTCTTACCTAAGACTCAACTGCTTCTGTTTTAAAAGTGCCATACAAATAAATTTGACATGAACATTGATATTGCTACCACTTTGTTCAGTCTTTTCTCTTAACACATTTCACTTGATGTAATGCCTCTTCGGTCACTTCACACTGATCTTCAGTCACTTTGAAGAGCTTTATTGCTTCCATACCAAGAAATATATTCTGTTCTTTGCCGAGTTCTGCATGGTCAGGCACTAAGGGGGGCATGACTATTACAGCTATGTTTCTAATTACATCTGAGCACATAATCCACCAAATGTCACATGTCCCGTTCCTGTAGATGGACATACAAGAGTGAAAAGATATCTATAAAGGGGAAACTGGAGAGAAAAAGATCCAAAGAGTCAATTTTAGAGAACGATTCTTTGGAGTCAATCTCTGAAATAATGGAAATCATGGAAATAGTGGGATTATTTGGCTGCATTGATAAGCACAGATGATATTTGGTCTGGAAACTTTAATACACTTGTTTTCCAGATGTGTCGTAAAGATAAGATGTGTTTTTTCGAAAGTATTCAACACAAAATTTCTATGTGTTTTATTGGGATTTTTTGTGACTTTCAGCAGGACCACTATTATCATCCAGCATTCATTAACGGGTAGATAAATCCTGTTGCCAAAAGCCAATTAAAAGATGCACTATACGTGAAAGAAGGTGTTTTAGTAAACTGAGACCAGTCATGTACTGACTGAACCTGAGCAGTGAGCATATGCTCCCTTCGGTGAGAGATAATGGTGGCAGCATCATGTATGGAAATGCTTAGGAAGTTAAAGTTTAGGTTAGAATGGAAAGAAAATCAGAGACTGGGGTGGAGATTAGCAGATCAAAGATAGTAAAGATACAATGGCCCAGTGAAAGCATAGACCAAAATCTGACTATGAATCTGGAAATATAACTTTGTGAAACAAAGAACAAGGTCATAGACTTCAGAGAAACTCTCCATCCTGCTAATTATCAAGGGATCTTTAGTAGAAACTATGGACAGTAACAGATACAGGGAACGATTGTAAACTAGTTTTAACTTTGTGCAAAAAAAAGTTTCAAGGTTTTGATGTTGATCTGGAGGCTGAGTGAGAACTCTGCTGCAAGACTGGTGACTAGAATTACAAGAACTCTTTGAAATCAAAAGACATTTCTCCAATTAAAGTAATCAGAACTCAACAAAACTCTCTGAACAAGGGGAAGTCTGCGCTTCTGCACCAGGTGGTCAATGTGATTGTAATCTCTCAGAATGACCGATGGCCTTTCAGATTTTTCTGTAATCATTGAAAAAAAAAACTGGTCAAAGGCGGAATCTATTCCATTATCTTCCTCCACTAAAATGGTCAGAATCACTTCGTCACACACTTCTTCGATCTCTCCTGTTGTTGCTCTCGATGTCTCTTTCATCCTTGAGCTTTTGCTATCTTTTCATCAAGCAGCAGTCCAGCCAATCAAAACCCATCAATAAATTTCTATTTTAGCCCAATCACTGTTCAAGTAGTGGCTGATAGGCCGGAAATTACAGTACTTACATGGTGACAGCAGGGATATGGAGACGAAGGATGAATTATACCTGTCATACTAATGATAAACAGACTCCAGATATAATCTGGAGAATGCCACAAAGCTTGAACAATGAGTTCATCACAGAGTGATAGGCCCAATGATGAGACTGAGCAGATCTGAACTGCTCTTCATCACCTGCCACAAGAAATATAAATAAAAAGGAACCAAAAGGCTTTCATGAAACGGGACTTGAATAACTGGAGGGTGGAGGGCTTTTGTGTAGTGGCTTGAAACTTGAAACAGGAGAAGACTTGTTCTCACATGGAAGAATTTATATCAGGGACAAAGTTAAGCTTGTGGATCTCAATAACTTAACACTGAAAGAATAAAAGAGAAAAATCATACTTCATCTCTCAAATGCCAGAACTCTGTTCCAACCACTTCATACTGCTTTACATCATTTCTTTGGTCTGCTGCTTCAGTTGAGGAAACCCAAACTGCTGAAGATGTTTTCTTGTCTCAGCCAGACATCTCTATGTGTTTAGGTCTTCTGGAGCCTGCAGCTTCTTCTCTACTTCTAAACACTTTATATAGATTTACTGCAGCCAGTGACTTTAGACACACTGTCTAGGTAGTGTACAGTATCCATCACACTGGAGCACTTCTATCACTTCAAATACAGTCCAAGTATGCAAAAACATTCATAAATATAAGCATGCACAAAACCTTACCAAACTAAACAATTTCTTTCATTTCAAGTGCTTTATGGAGTGGCTTATACTAAAAATGTGGAGGAATAAAAAAATTATAAGCGTCGTTTTGCTGACCCCATCAGCAACTGTGGGATGTTTAGTTTCAAATCAAGAGATACTTATGGTTGAGGTCAAAATGTTCACGTTTTATTATTTTGAAACTTTAGTGTGGTTTCAGAAAATATGCTTTGACATGGGCATTCAGGACCAACATGTACATTCAACTTTTAGATACAACTTCAGATCATTATACACAATATGATTTCAGATGTATCTAAGGACTTAAACATGTCAAACTGTGTGAGAACCATGAGACAATAACTCTAGTCACACTGCATGGCAGATGATATGACTTGCTGCTGAAGCACAAATGCATCAAACAGATCTCTCAGACATATGAGCCTACTAAATAAATGGACAATAAGCTTTAGATATTTATGAGCTTATAATGAGGAAAAGATGTATTTTTACCTTCTTTGTTTACTTGCATTGGGAGAAGTGTTAATTCCAAGCAAATACTGAACCTTGAAGCATTTGTAGCTTTTGTTAACTTGTAATGCATGACTAGGTGGTGGATAAAAGAGGGAGAGGACGATGCTGGAATGAAGAGAGCAGCAGAGCTGCTTGAGGCTGGACAAAATTGGACAGTCAGATGTTGGCTGCCTATTAAATATCTGACTCGACTTAATATTTCAAGGTCATTGATTGCTGCAGGATCTCTGAACTGGTGTTTGGAGTGACTGTCACTCTGAATGACCCCGGAACATTAACTTAAGCCCCAAACAGAGATTTTCATTCATGGTGAAAAATTCTGGACAAGAGCAGAGATAATTGCACAGAACCTCAGTAGCTGCAGAACGTTACAGGTAGGATTTTGTCTGTAAGATGAAGTAAGTCAATCTTGAATGAACGTATGCATACTAACTACATAATAATGTCCCAGCCAACATATTTTTGCTGCAATGCACCAAAGCAAAGAACTGTGCAATAATAAAGCCATACTCAAATGTATAAAGATTTTAGAAGCAATGACTATATCAAAATCCACAGGAAATTTTGCCTTCAAATAAATTATACGTCTTTTTTGCTTTCAACCAAAACCACACAGTCTGAAGACTGAGAACCACACAATCACTTAACATATTTTCTTCCTTTTGAATGTTTCCTTGCAGACAAAAATGTATTTATGGTTTTCCTCTGAGTGTAACAAGCATATCAGCCATAAAGGTTTACAGGTCATGTTTGCCATATAATTAGACTGTCTAGAAATACCATGCCCTGCGTTTTGCTTTAGTCAGTGAATCAAATCATTTAATTGAATAATTAGAAACTTAAGTAAAACCAAGCATGGCTGTAATTTTCTTGGACGCAGTTTATGTATGCGGTGCCCATTCATAAATCCACTGTTCCATTCTTGACACAACAGTGTTTAGGCTTGAAAAATGGATTTTCTCCACTGCTCATTTCACACAAGGATCATCTGAGCCGAGAAATAATGTTTCAAGTTCTCCTCGTTCCACATTTTTGCACCTGCAGAATTGGTTGGTCTGAATTAGATTGCCGTGAATGAGACTTCAGAGAGTACAGCAGCGGGCCCTGCCCTGCCCCGGAGCTGCCCCGGCACATGCCTGTCTAATAGCAGTGATATGTGAGTGGGACAGAGCACGTTCAGCACACTGCACCCTATTGATGAAGACGGGATGATTTTCCTCTGACCAGGCATGAAACTGCCAGGTGGTCTGCCCTTGAGATTTTTCATCTGTGCGCATTGGTATGTGTGGGGTAACGCTTATGGGACGCATACACAGACTGAATGAATGAGCGAGAAAGTGAAGAAAATTAAGCTTTTCTTGTTCCAGAGTTTATGTTGTCCAAAACTAGCATAGGTGTACGGTGAGCAGACTCCAGTAGGACAGATGAAGTGGTTTGGAACAGCGGCTCCAACCCCTGCCAGAGAGAAACTGCTGTTCTTCCATTAACACAGTTCAGCAGCGTGTCTCCCTGCCAGATTGCTGAAAAGCCTCATTGTGCCGAACAATTAACTAGTTTGTTCTTGCCTTCATTTATCTGGGCAGAGGTTATTCTGGACACATGTTCTTATGCAATATGTCACATTCTTTAGTTATGCACACGTCTCCAGTTCCTCCCATTAGTCAACTGCTACTGACTACTCAGAGCTTCAATTATGTGCTTAACCCGATGCCAGTTTAAATATACAAAGGTTGCAATGAAAGAACATTAGCAATAGAAGAATTTTAGTCTAAACTGAGTATCAATATATGAATGTTAATTTTTCTATTAAAATCTTGGACTTAAGTAACATTAGCAAGAGTTTGGTGTTGCACATAATGAAAAACACATTACTGTGCTTTTGCTATTTCAATATTTTATATTTTATATTAAAATAATACTTTATAATTGTCTGAAAGTCCTCCATGAACCTTATTTTCTCAATTTCAATTAAGTCAGTCTATCCTTTCTCCCACTTTTTTATAGCTTATAGTCATCCATTCAGCTCATGTTTTATCAGTTTTTATGAACTTACCAGAAGTTGAAGACAAAATATACCATGTATATTACTTATAACAAATGCAATGTCAATTCATGTATACGAAAAGTTTAAGCTATTGAAACAACTAAGTTTATGTCATTGAAAGCAGATGAACAAATTAAATGTGTTCATCAGAAAACAATTCATTTTTAGATGAGGGTAAAATCACTCAAGAAGTTGAAGAGAAAGGAGTTTAAAGCCAAAAAATTTGAAAAGACAGATATAAAAATATCTATAAAATATAAACATTGCATGTTGTTTTATTATAGTAGGAAAGAACAAAGTACAGTCTGGTAATCAGAACTATTTTGAATTAAGTCAATTTTTGGATTTAGGATAAATAAGCTTTTGTTTTTCATATTATTGTTTTATTTATGTTAATTTTCTGCTGCCTGAATTTCTGTGTATTCTGTGTAATTGGAGCCATTTCTCCAATTTTCTCAGTTCATCTTTAGTTATTTATCTTTCCTCACATCTGCACCGTGTTCCTGACCAACCTGTTCCTCTTTCAGTAACAAACTCTTCTTGTTAAATCTCCTTGCTAATGCGTTAAACCCGCTTCCTTGTGGTTCTCTCATGGTTTATTATTTTGTATCCTCTCCTGGAATGTGTGTTTTTTTGCAGGTTTTTGAATTTCCTTCAAGTGAAATTGTTGACACTTTCTGAGAGTGTTTCACTTCACGGGAAAAGCATTTATCGCAATTGTTTTCTCCCTTTTTTTACACTCTTTTTTGCAATCTCAAAAAAGATGTAAATAATCAAATCGCTTGTCTTGATCTTCACGAAGTTCATGCCCATTCTCTGAAAATCAGCCAGATGTGTCAGTTTACACAAAGCCAACACAAAACCACATGAGACAAACAACACACAAACTCATTCAATTGGAAAGGTTAGATAGGTGTGCTAGTTAACCTAACATTCATGTTTTTCAGCTGAGAGAGGCAACCAGCGTATCAAAAAAGAAATAACTCGTACAAGGACATGGGAGAACATGCAAGATTCATTTGGGAAAAAAACGGCAAAATGAGAACTGAACCTGAGACTTTCTTACTGAAAGCAGCCAAACCAATATGAATAAAGGAGTCACCTTTCATTAGTGGAAAAATAACTTGCTAAATGCTGAGTGTAGTGTGGTGAAAAATGAAGTGTTATCACTTTTAAAAATACAATCACTTCTTCTCAACAAGAAAGAAAAGTGGGGGTGGGAAAAAAATCCAGGCTACTTTTTTGTTAAAACTATTTTCTATTTTCATATCATAATCAATGGAAAATTTCAGATCTGACAAAGTTTTCATAAAATTGACGGGTGGAGAACATCCAGAATTTCCATCACCCTGGAACTAATAAAACAGCCATATACTCTCTCACTTTTGACTTTGTCAGAAATGTTTAGCTTGATAAATCTTGAAGGCTGAGACAATTAAGGGCTGTGAGAGCTGCTGAGAATAAGGTTCAAACTTCCAATAACAAACTGTTCATAAGGCAGTAAAAGGGAAAAGCAGAAACATGT
Source organism: Poeciliopsis prolifica (assembly GCF_027474105.1). Taxonomy (NCBI): domain Eukaryota; kingdom Metazoa; phylum Chordata; class Actinopteri; order Cyprinodontiformes; family Poeciliidae; genus Poeciliopsis; species Poeciliopsis prolifica. The sequence goes on from NW_026562380.1 coordinate 9,484,047, forward strand.
GGCTGTGCAGTGTCTCCAGCCTGGCCAATGTTCCAGAAAATTCCCAAGAAAGATATGTTTCACAGAGCTCTACGACAAAAAGTGCAAGTTTAAATGACACTGATGTCTTAGTTGAGCCAATGTTGACGACTCAAATAAAACACACATCAAAAAGCAGCTCTCTGAAATATGGGGATGGTGTCTATCATTTGTTCCAGCTCATTAAAGAAAGTGACAATCATGAACTTTGTTCTTGTTGTAAAGCAGAGTCTGTACGAGAACCACCAAAAATAAATCTTTGCATAACCAGCAGATCTGTTTTTATTAAGCTGTAACAGAGGGTTCAGAGGGACTGCCAGACCTTCTTAAAAATTTAAACTGGAGACTGCTGAAGGCTGACATAAATGCCATGACTTTTCTCTAATCAACTAAAAATGTTATCTTACAATCTTTTCACAGAGATATGGGAAAATGATTTTCCTAGTAGTTGAAATTCCAAATTCTCTTGTTTCTCAAGAGAAGCGAGTTTTGAGCGTTAACTGATGACCCCCGAGCAACTCCTAAAGTATGAGAGCGGGCATGTGGACACACACACGCAAATCTGTGGAGATTAAAAGATAAAGTGGAGAGGAAAAAGATATTTTCTGTTCTTGCTATGTTGGTTCAGATTGCATATTGAAGGACAAGTATAGAACCAGTTACACAAAAACAAATAGCTCTGGTGATGGGAAAGTTTGTAACAATAGAGTCGACAGGTTGTGAATCACTTCAGGTCACCTTGAAATCATAATTTCCTTGAATGAACGCTCTGCTTTGTTAAATGTCCACATTTCTTTCTTCTTTCTAATTTTGAATGTTGTTGACCTTTGGTTATTTTTAGGGTCATGTCCACTCACTGGCTTATGGAAATTTTGTAACAGAGTTTCAATACCTGGATGCCTCCATTGAATATTCAAGACAAATCAGATCTTCATGTTGAACTCTAGTCTCATTTCTTTGAAATGCAACAAGTCAAGAGGCTAAAAGTGGGAAGGAATGAAGAGCATGAGATGTTAACTTTGTCCAACATTTATTAAGGGTAGTTTTAATATTTTAGAGGTATTTTAAGGTGCCACTTTGCTGGATTTAGGACCTTGAAGAATCTTTTTCTAAGCTTTAACACCAAGCCTTCATTCTTGCTAAAATTAGTTGATGATTGCAATTTTATAATTTGTTTCTTCCAGTTTGTGTGTTTTCTTCCTTATAGTAACGTCTCCATGAACAATTTGGACTGAGAGACAGACTTTTAAAATGGTCACATCCATACCATGCTGCATGTGTGCAAGATTTGTGCTCATCAGAAAGCGTTATTTCATCTGGGTCTTGTGAGGCTGTTTTTCAAGATCCTTGAATTCGTCTTCATCACCAGTTTCTCCCGGACTACAAACATTCTTGAGGGGGATTCTTTTTATGTAAATTTCTGTTCCCTCACTGTCTACTTGGGAACCTCTAGTTCTAAAACCATCAAGTAATTACTTTATTTTATATGCTTTTATATTGATCAGAGATGTCGTGAGAACCAGAGATATGCTTCAAATATTATTCCATGTCAGACAGAACTATATTGCCTGCTCTCCTTCCTCAGAGTAACCAGGCTGGTCTTAAAGGCCGATGGGTGAAGCTTATTTGACAGATAGGGAGTTGGGCTGTCATCTAGCCTGCTTCCTGAGAGCCTGAGATCCAGAGAACATGAGGCAGACATTTCCCAGCTGACCCAGGAGGGAGAACTCCTTTGTATTGCTTGATGTGACTGTGGATGTGAACATGTGTTGGAAGAGAAAACTTCAAAGTCCTTTCTTTCCTTTTCCCTTTGATCAGATAATGCTCAGATTACATGGCTGGAGATCCTTTCATACATGGTTTCATGAAAGCCTGTTGAATCCCCATTACAGCTCTGACTGCTTATAGCAATAAGTTTTCTGAATGTTCATTCACTACATCAATCCTGTACCGTTTTATTCTTATCAGGTGTAGTTGCTTGTTTGATATTCGTGTTTATTCTTGAACTGTATTTTCTTGGACCGTTAAATGTAAAAATGGAGTTGGTTCTCCTGGAATTGTTATATACATTGGAATAACGGGGGAGTAAATCAAAATGCTTGCATCTTATTTTAGCTTTTGGAAGTAAAAAAAACAACAAAAAAAACAACATGAAATGCAGTGCTGCCACAGTTACCAACTACAGATTATTAATGAATGCTTTAAAATATAAAGCTTTGCTGATTACTTTATTTCAAAAGGAACTAAGTTAGATTACAATTTACTTTATGCATTATATCCAGTATCTGATGACAACACCCAGGTCACGCCGCCTCAACCGACCTTTAAGCATTTATTGTGCAGCTTGAGGAAGCACTGGGTTTTCATAGAGATGAGATGTAAAAAATGATCCAGGAGGTTGGAAAAGTGTGAATTTTAACACACTGATAACAAGTATTACCCAGAATCCAGAGGAGAGCCATCATTGTTAGCTCAGTTATATTGACAGTTTGTCAAAGAAATACTGCCTCTCAATTTTTTTATTTTTTATTTTATTTTTTTTTGCATATGTATGTGTCTCAACATTCAGACATGTTTTCTGTCACTCAAAGATTTTACTGTTAATATGCAGGAAAGTTTGGGTCAGCCTTCTTCGGTATGTCTTCTTAGGTTGGGTTCCATGACAGATAGATGGTCAAGCTCGCTTAAAAAGAGTCAAACAAACTGAGGCTGAAGGCTAGTAAAGGTTTAAGTTGACCACTGAGGGAAGAGTGCATAACATTTAGGCTGGTCGTGTGACTGAACGTTATCCTGACCTCACATTGAAACATAAACTTGAGATTTATATATAACAAAAAGGGATGAAGACAGACACCACAGCAAAAGAAAATTGACCAAGTAATGAATTTCTAGTCAAACAGAAAGAGCTGAAGCCACATTTCATCCCTCACTGCCCAGATTGACTGACATGTACAGGTTTCTGCACTATGTGACCAAGTGGTGTTAAAATCTTCCAGCATAAATTCAACACATTTTTGTAACTATGTGCCATAACCCCTACTCCAGGTGAGTTGTTCCTGGCCTTAGGCAGACCAAGTGAAAGGTGAAATGAGGCAGAGTCAGTCATTTCACACAAGCCTGATGTTTCCTGGTGACACTCATGCTGCCAGATTTCTGCTGATTTCCGACAGTCATGGAGAAATACATCTCTGTCTTATTTTCATCTGTCTATTCTGAAATATAACTGACTCTGTTGATATTGTGCATTTACATGTAAGAGACATAATGATCATGCAGTGCATCTGGAAAGTATTCACAGCATTTCCCTTTTTTCACATCTTCCTATCTTGCAGCCTTACTTGAAATTGTATTAAATTAATATATTTCCTCAAATTTTCACTCAATAATACCTCATTATGATAATGTGAAAAAGGGGTTTTGAGATGTTTGCTAATTTGTTAAAAATAGAAAGCCAAAAAAATTCCCGTAAGTATTCACGGCTTTTGATTAATAATTTGTTGATGCACATTTGGCAGAAATTACAGCGGCAAGTTTTTTTAAATGGGGTACTTGTTTGCATATTTTTGAGGAGATTAATTTAATGCAATTTGTAATTAGCCTGCAACATAACAAAATGTTGAAAAAAATGAAGTGCGTCAAACACTTTCCGGATGCACTGTATGAAAAACATTAAATGTGTCACATTTCTGGTTCCAGTCAAAACTCTGGTGGCAGAATTTTGAACCAGGTGCAAATGAGATAATAAAGGCTGTTTAATGTCCAGATAAAGAGAATAACAATGGTCTAAATTTTAGGTCATCAAAGCAGAAAGAACCGTTTTCACATCACAATTGTCATGTTTTATATTTGCATATTTTTTGTATTTATATTTTATCAAATACTGACACTGATACAAATGTTTTATGGTGACCAGGAAACAGGCTGAAAAACTATAAAATAGTTTTTTTGTGTGAAAATGGAGCCAAACAAACAAAAACACCTGCAGACACCACCAGTAACTGCTACCAATCAATAAAACGAAACAAAAAAATATAAATATTGTCACCTGCCTAAAATAATGACCTATGTATTTTTCTTTTTTCTTTTTTTTGCCTAAAGGCCAAAAGTGACATTTGCAAAAAGAAAAGCCACCTAAAGAAGTCAGCATAAAACAATGTGATGTAAATAATAGCAGACTCAGTTCTGCAGACTTTAAATCTGTCAACACAATTCAAAATACAGAAAGTCATATGCTACAGAAGCAAACCAGACTCACAAGTTAGTTTCTTGGTTGCATACACACATTTCTAAGACTTTTCAGATGCAGGAATATTTCTTAAAAATGTGACATGCAAAAATGGACTGGTATTTGAGGAAATCTGATTGATTCATTATTCAAGACAAACCTTATCTCTGAATAAATCTGATACTGTAGATTAAAGATGCATTATGCTGAAAACCATGTGACAAGTCTTGTGACAAATGATTGCAGAATTTTCTTATATGTAACTGTCAATGTTGATCAATGTCGAGCAGTTGAAAGTTCTTTCCCACCTAAAATTAAAAATCATTTTTCATTTACCACCGACGTGTTAAATTATCTATCAGTGAGAGGAAGCATGTTTATTGGATCAAAACACATGCTGGAACAGCATGTAAATTCCACAGAAAAAGAACCAAGCCAAGATATGAACAAGTAACTTTCAAGTTGTGACAATACAATGATGACGACTACTCCAACATTCACCCTCTAATGTGTCCCGCCTTAACAAAGTATTTTTCTTAAACTCTTTATTAGTTGGATGAAAGAGAGTCAGCAGAATGAGCTCATCTCCAGTGCACATTAATTACTCTGCAAAAGACATGGGTTTTATTCATCTTATTAATACCAGAGTAATTGATTCTCATTTATTTATGATGCATTTTCCTAAAAATAAAAAATAAAATTCTTCAGGATAATTACAAATTTGATGTTGACCATTGACTTTTGACTTTAAAAAGCTGTACTAGACCAGGCGTCGATGAAAAAGCGAGGGTCCTCCTAACATCAGTCACTGTAGCAAACGGCCGCAGAGGAACAACAACTGAATAAGAGTGAAAACATCAGTTTTATATTGATAAATGCTAACAATTATAATGGAATTTTTTTAAAACTTTAGATCCATAAATTTATTGAAGTTAAAATTCCAAAGTTAATTTTAACATCTGAATCCATTTAATGCAATTAGCTTACTAGCCACAAATGATAAGGGAATCCTGATTAAAAGTCAAACATCAAAATATAATAAACCTCAAAAAATAACAAAAGTTAATGAGCTTTGCAATACTGTTTAAATATCTTTTAATAGACAGGGAGAAACTGTTGCCCAGAATGCACTGCATGATACCGTATGGTACCATTTTAATAATAATAATAAAAGATATATATATATATATATATATATATATATATATATATAATATATATATATATATATATATATATATATATATATACATACATATATATATGTATGTATGTATATATACATATATATATATATATATGTATGTATAAATATATATATATATATATATATATATATATATATATATATATATATATATATATATATATATATATATATATATATACATATATATATATATGTATGTATGTATAAATATATATATATATGTATGTATGTATAAATATATATATATATATATATATATATATATATATATATATATATATATATATATATATATATATATATATATATATATATATATATATATATATATATATATGATTTTCACAGTTCTTTTTTTTGTTGTTGTTACAATGTAGCCACAGTCATGGCTTACTTCGAGACTTTTCTGAAGTCTACACATAAACTACTACTAAATTACAAACAGTAACAGAAATGCAAGCAGTTGTAATTTGAGCACATCAGTTATCCTCAGAAATACTCTTCTGTCGACATTCATACCTGCAACGTCTGCAAGTCTTGTGCACAGTATTCGGAAATTTTTTGTTGTAATCGTGAAGCGACTCTGGCTGACTTGTTGAAACATCTTACCACCCGATCTTTGCGCAAGTAAACTGGCTTTTAACTGGCTGGAGAAAATCAGCAACTATCAACATTTAGGAAGTCTTTTTTTTCTGCTTGTTTGTGTGAAACTTCAGTCAGAAAAAGACATGCAACATGTTCATGCTTTTGTTGGGCATATCCTCACTACCATCTTCTTGTGTGGTTTTAAATTCAAACTCTTCATGGAGGGCATATCTGCGTAGCTGGCCACCTCGCTTGTCCTCTTCACAATCACCATGACACACACGGATTCACTATCTCCAAACGCACTCACACTTGCTCATACAATTGCTGAGACACTCTTTTCAAACCATGCTAAACCTTTAGGCACAACAATACAGACTGAACCTAATCTCATAACCCCTGGCCAATCAGAGGACTGGAAACCTAAGAGTGGAATTGATTGGCTGGTGGCCAGAGGGGCCAGTAATGGGGAAGGAGAACAAGAGGAGACAACCATTGTTGATTGATTACCATGAAAGACACTTTTGTTGCTGACTTGAAGGCAGGACACTGGGCTTGAATCTGTAGGAAATGCTGGCAGTCTTAAAATGGGTCACTGCTGCACTAACTTGCATACAAGTTACCTCACAAAGATAGCGATGTGTGCATGGACAAACTAGCCCCCCAAGCAGGAGTAACATCCACAAATTATTAGCTGTGAGTAATATTGATTAGCTGCAGTTCAAAGGTTAACAGAGAAATGCCTTATTTGAACAACACTCAAAACAAAATGTTTTTCAGATCGACTTCACAGGCCATGAGGTCAACATTTCTGGGGGAAAATTAGGAGAGGACGTCTGATGTTTCCGCACTACAGCGTATGAAAAACGATCTTAGGGAGGTCTGCATGTGCTTGCTCCGGCGGCAGCTTTTTGATTCCCAAGAAAATCAATCAGCGGCATTGGCGCACACTCCAATAAGGCAATGGCTTTAACTGTATCCTCAAGAAGATAAAACCTGAGAGATGTCCAGATTAATCTAAAGAAAAGAATGCAAATATGTTATTTACTGCTGTCTTGTTACAGCAAAACTTTATTATACGTAGATAAAAAGGAACATTATGGATGCGGCTTGCTTCCTCACATTTAGCCAAGTTTTTATCCGTTTGATTTTGTCTTATTGAATTAACCTTTTGAAAATAGACACCTTTTTCTGGAATTTTATCTTTCACATAATAGGAAAGGAAACAATACAAGCCATAATTTGTATCTGATTTCACCTCCAAACAGTCCAGTGCCCAATTTCCAATTTCCCTCTTTTTAATTTGTCATGACCCTTCAACAACATCAAAAAAATCATGTCATCTTTCTCCATTTTACATTCAACAAAGAACACGTGTGAGTATTCACAATCCTGGTGTGTTTTTGGTGAAATGTCAACTTGCAAAAACCTGCATTTATAGTTCATTCAGGGGAGAAGATGCATGAAGGCATGACGCACATCAAATGCAAATCCAAGAGCGCCCTGTTCACAATGCTGCTGCCTTTGCTCCAAAGATGAAAGATCTCACTGCATCAGCAGCATGGATAGAAAGAGACAGGGGTAGTGTGCCTCGGTTCACAGCCAAAATACACATTAGCATATTAGCTCATAGTGCCACCTCGCCACCTGTAGCCACACAACCATCTCTCTGTAACCGCCCCCATGCTGCAACTCCTTCACTCTCACCTCATTCATGCATTCCCCTGAAGCCTTTGCATGAGAGTTGTGATTGCAAATGTGTGCTGCTCCATGCCAGGAGAGGCTTGCTGCCAGACTGTTTTGAGCTAATGAAGTGAACAGACTTAAATGCCAAGCAGACTTCCTTTGTTGTATGCAAAGGGAGCTTCTTTAGTGTGCAATGAGTTAATCAATGTTATATAGCCTCTATGATATCATCTGCAGAGTGCTCATCTAACCAAAACATGTTTTTTAATTGTATTTTGGAAGAAACAGCTGCAGCAAGAACTTGTGAAATATTGCTGCCTTATTCTTTCTTGTTAACTTGCTTCAGAGGGGGAATTTTGTTGAGAATAAGTAGCAGAGGGAGTGTCCTGAAGACCAGTGGCACCCTCCCTCTGTGGTTTCAATTGGCTGAGGCAGTAGTGAGTGAGTCCAGGGGAGACCAGTAGGAAGATGAATGGTGTGGGAGCCTGTTGGGGGGGCAGGCAGCCGAGGAGCCAGCTCTTAAAGTCTAGGTACTCCTCTTCACAGCCACACACTGATAGAAAGCAGGAGTGGGCTTCAGACAGTATGAAGAGGGGGTGAAGGCAGTAGAGTAAGAAGCTTGGGGGGAAATAAGAGGTCCTACCTGCGTGTTCACCTACTTCTGGCTGCTGCAACCCCTTCAACTAGCTGAGGCTCTCATACAAAGACAGATTTTAAAGGCTGACTCTCCTGGAAAGAAGAGATTTAAAAACTTGTGCTTCCTTTCTGTTTGCGATATCCATACTCAGAAGAACAAAAAAAAAAAAAGGATTACATTTCATACGCCTGTCCACTTGTTGCAATCGTCTCTGAAGATTGTCTCTCCACTGGGTTACTTTGGAGACTTCTGGATACATCCTTCTTAAATAGCAGGTCTGAACTCCAAAAAGGATGGCATATGGACAAAAGATCCTGAGGTTGACATTAACCCAGGGTTTATTCAGCCTGGCACTGAGCCTGTTGCTCTTCTCCCTCCTCCCTAACATCGTAACCGCAGATGACTATGACTACTACAGCTGGCAGTCAGATAACTTCCACAACGGCCGCTTCTACACGAAGCAGCCACAGTGTGTGGACATACCAGCTGACCTGCGCCTCTGCCACAACGTGGGGTACAAGAAGATGAGGTTGCCCAACCTCCTGGATCACGAGACAATGCCAGAAGTCAAGCAGCAGGCAGGCAGCTGGGTGCCTCTCTTGGCCAAAAGGTGCCATGCTGACACCCAGGTCTTTCTGTGCTCGTTGTTTGCGCCCGTATGTCTAGACAGGCCCATCTACCCCTGCCGCTCGTTGTGCGAGGCTGTCAGGGACAGCTGCGCTCCAGTGATGGAGACCTACGGCTTCCCCTGGCCAGAGATGCTGTCCTGCGACAAATTCCCCATTGATAACGACCTATGCATCCCCATTCAGTTTGCTGGGAACCACGCCACGCAGCCTCCAGGTAGGACCAGCCCATGCATCCTCGCACATACAACATTTTATAACAATGTGACTAAGCCACTGGTCAGTTTCAAGGCCCAAACTGTAGATAAACCTGCCAAAAGTGATTTTGAACAAAACCAAGTTTTTATTCTAAAGTGTTTAATACCGAAAGGAGGCAAAAACGCTTTGCAAGTTCTTTATAATTTGTGGCATGATTGAGCATGGAGTGCAAAGCATGGATTTTTGTCCTAATCATAGGACAAAAAATGTCAAAAAAATTTATCTGATTTTTATGACACTAAAAGTACATTAAAGAACATGAAGTTGTTGATGTGCTCATGAACAAAAATGTGTTTTTAATTTTAATCAATTGAACAAATGCCATTGAGATTATTGCAGTAATGGAGAATCTGATCACTGATCATAGAGCCTGATGCTGCAGGAGGACCTCAACCTGGAAAATTGATTAATGGATCTCTAAGAACAACTTTAACAAAAGTTCTTAAGACATATTTAACTTTGTTTCCTGGTCATAAAGAAGCGTGTTGTAGTTTAGTGTAGTTTTGATTACATATATTTTTACAAACATATTTAACAGTCGAAAGCTGTCAAAACATCAGCGCTGCAGTAATGACATGAAAGTCTAAGGCAGAAACTATCCAGAGGAGGTCAGGGAGGAGTGACAGGAGCAGGATGTGTGTGTGTGTGTGTGTGTGTGTGTGTGTGTGTGTGTGTGTGTGTGTGTGTGTGTGTGTGTGTGTGTGGGGTGTGTGGTGTGTGTGTGTGTGTGTGTGTGTGTGTGTGGGTGTGGGTGTGTGTGTGTGTGTGTGTGGGTGTGTGTGTGTGTGTGTGTGTGTGTGTGTGTGTGTGTGGTTGGGGGTGGCTAATGGGGAAAGTTCCCAAGTGGACAGTTCAGATCTCACATGCCTTCAGGGGAGGCGAGGATGGGAGACTCAAAGACTCCAGTTACTAGATTCTTTAGTAAGTTAAGATAAATGTCCTGTGATGACGTATCCATCTCCATGAAAAAAAAGGGGCAACACACACTCACCTTTATCAGCAGAGATCCAGTTACACCTAATCAATCAACCTAACAAATGGGTTGAGGAGGAATGTTTAATGTCAATGTGAATGACTCAAAGCCCGGCCTGATCAGAGTCACTGAATGAACAAATGCACTTCAAACATTAAGGAATAAAAGAAAGAAGGTCACAAACGTTCTGATAGAGGGTTCTGAGAGGGTGAAATGTACAGGTGTGACCGCATGTGTGAGTTAGCATTCCTCAAATTGTAAGATAATTTTTCTGCAAATACTACGTTGTGAGAACCTACTTTTATCTGTTATGGGACCCAAAGTCCATTCCCCATAAGAATTAGGGCCGTTTTGGGACTGGGGTTAGACTTAGAATTTGGCCTGCACTCAATGATAAGATATAGGGGAAGGATTAGACTTTAGAAATGAATGAAAAATGAATGGAAGTCCATGCAAAGTGTTTGTGAAGACAGGAAGACTTTGCGCGTGCCTGTGTGTGAGTATGTGTGTGTAGTAACTATGCAACCTCTTCACAAAGCAGTCGGAACTGAGGGAGACTCAATGAGAAGGGACCTGTCCTCACTGCGTCCTGCTCTGCTCGACCTTTTGTTGGTTCTGGCAGACAGTGGACCAATTAACTAGAAGGCCAATTACTGAGCTTCGATAATTAGTAGACATGACAGAGCGAGTGGGGTGGGCAGAGAATGGTAATCGCCAAGTATGATTGTTCCTGAGAGAGTCGAATGGAGAGGAGTGAAAGGAGGGGGGAAGGAGGACGCTGAAGAGAGGCAGATGGAGCATAAAAGTGGAGAAAAGCTTCTTCCTGCTGCAGGAGAAATGTTTGGCTCTCTGTTTTCTGTAAGGAGCTTGAGGAAGGTTCTTTATTCCTCAAATAACTTACCTTTCTTTGTTGCTCCTGTTACTACATATTGAGGTTTTAGTGGATTAAAATGTACTTTTTTCCATTAGGTTTTTTCCCCCTAATATCCTAGACAGCTAAAGTAAATGCACAAAGCATTTTGTTCCTGCAGCTTCAGGGCACATCTTTGCTTTTTAATCACAAATGTTCACAGCACACTGTTACGTAATTGTCAGTACTTAAAAGTGTGACAATTATTGCTGGGTGATCCTCAAAGTGAATAAATGCACAACTAAGTTGTTCCATTTGGGGGGGGAAAAAATGGCTGTTCTGTTTTTATAGGATTGCTTTCAGCTATGCGACATTTTGACTAAAGAGTCATAATTCATTCTTGCACATAGTCTTCAGAAAAAAAAGGGAGGAAGCTTAACCCTCTTCTGCCATTGTGCTAGGAGATAATCAGTTGTTTGTAAAAGTAATTAATGAGTCAGGACTTCAGTTAAAATTCAGGTGGATGCTTTTTTTATTTCTATTATTTATAATGATTAGAAATAAATACAATAAACCAGATAAAACACAATCAGGTCCTCAATCAAATTAAAGTGGAGCAGCGTTTGACATTACTGTTTCTGTGTGCATTTTTGTGGCCGTGCATGACAACGTCTGTCTTTGAAACTGATATTAAACCCCTATCACTTCTCGCCTGAAGGCTCAGTGACATTTTCTTAAGATCCAAAGATTCTCAGATGTGCCGACGAGGCCATCCCAAGGACAAGTTTTTGACTCCAAAAACACACGCATACAAATGCACCCATACACACACACACACTCAGAGGCAGCCAGCAATAATAAAAAAGGAATTTCGGCTAAGAACTCTGAGAAGAGGGTTTTCTGGGAACCCTCAGTCACACCGGAGGACACTGACGATTCTCTTCTGTTGGGATCATAGAGGGAATGTCGAGTAATCCAGCCAAATGTCAGAGTGGAGTCAATCAGGGGAATTATGCACTGAGCTACCTGCCGCTCTCTCCGGAGGCCCAGATGCTGTCTGAGCTATTCTGCAATTACATGATACAGCACAGTGGGAGGATTCCTGTGGAAACTCACAGCAGAGAGTCAGATTCACTTTCCACCTCAGTGCCACTTCAAAACAATGAAAAAAATGTTAGAAAAACTCCCAAGACCACCTGAGCTCAGGTTGTCAGTGTGGATGATTTGTTTCTGTGTGTGTGCAACATGTTTATGTGTGTGTCTGTTTAAGGAGCCCATGTGGTGTTATTATGTGATATAAAATTATGTACATTGTATCAGGGAGGAACAGGAGTCTGCTGATTAAATAAATAGGGCTAGAAACACAAAATCCCTGCATACTCTGTCAGCCAGATAACTAATCCTCCCCCATCAACCCTACTTAAATAGGGTAGTTCAGTTTATTTTGTTCTTTCATTCTTTTTTTTAGCTTTTGTTTATAAGCAGTTAATAACTCTCTTAGCATCTTCATTTACAGTGAATCCAGATTAGATGGACCTGAACTGTAACATGAAGTTTGTGTTTGCCATTTTTGTCGCAATAAAAGTTGTCTCAAAAGAAATGCAACAGGGCATCTGGTCATTACATTTTCTGTAATTTCAGACCTTTGTGCTCAGCATTGTGCTTTCAGTCTATGACGGCACAATTTCATTAACCTATGTAGTTACAATGCTGTTACTGGAAATTTGGACGGAAATACCAGTTTCAAATAACGCAAAATACTTTTTCTAACTCTTGTTTTTTTTGTGATTACAATTTTAATGAGGTATGTGGAATGAGAATCAAGGGCATTTGAAGACTGTCTATCTGGTCATATGAATTACCACGATGGTAACGGTGAATGTGCGCCTTGACATGTATGTTGCATCCCAGCAGTGTTTTGCAATTGTGATGCTGTAAACAGTGGTTTTGAGGTGATGATTGATGTGATGCAATGTGCAGCTGTAGTAGAGTTTGACATCTTGTTACATTTTACTGATAGATGTATGGTCTAATGTAAACCAGGAGGAAACAATTATTGCCAAAGGCCACATATACATAAAAGCTAATCAACTATCCTGCTTCTTTAATAAATGGAGATGCAAAGAGATTTATGTACTCCAGATAAGATATAAAGTGATTTCAACATTTCAGGAGAACTTCAAAAATTCAGAACCATTTCTTTAATCACCAGGTAGATAAAAACAAAATAGATTCCTTACAGAATGATCTAGTTCCCCTGGTTTTCTCCATAGCCAAAGCTTGCTGATATATATTCTTCAAAGATTGGATGCTGCTTAAATGTGCCAACTCAAAGTATTGCATGTGCTCTTTTTGATGTGGCCAGTTTAGGTTGCAACTTCGCTAAAGGAGACAAGTGAAACTGTCAGATCTCCAGCAACACAATGGACTCTACTCATGTGGCCCTGGCTGCTATATGAAAAGGAAAATGTGATCCAATGCTCCGTGCATGGAAGACCGCCGAGGCCTTTTGAGAACATATTTTCTCGTCTGTATAGTATTCCTTCAGATGCAAGGAGTGTGCTTTGTTTTAGGACCCTCAAGGGGGTTTCCTCTGGGCCATGTTTAAGCTTTCCTCTGTCTGTCTGCATGCCACATTTAAACAGATGTGAGGCCCTTGGACGTAAATCATATCCTGCATTTCATCTCCTGCACAGTACCATTTTATGTCATAAGTGTTGCTGTTCATAACTTAAAGGGCCCAGATGAGACATAAGACAGTGACCTGAGCATATTTTAAATGGAACATTCTTCTGTAAAAGTCAGTGTGGAGCTCAAGACTGTGAAAGAAGAGGCTTGAGATGTGTCAGGGAGTCCGACCACAACGCCGTTAGATCAGGTTGCCTCTTTTTTTTTTTGTGACGACATGTGTGTGTTTGTCCTGGAGGGGAGAGACAGAGAGAAGAGTATGCAACATTGCACATACTCCATCTAAAATGCATTCAGCTGCAAAGTTGTTGTCAAGAAAGCCTGTCAAAAGTTGCAAACAGAAGCTGTGATTTACTATGTTTTTTGTTTTCAAATGGGCAATTGTCAAAAGTCATGCAAAGACAAAAAGGAGAACAGATTTCTCTTTTGCTTTTCAAAGGCTTTAATGGGGCTCAAGATTTATGGTGTTGTTTATGAAAAATTGAGGTCATTCTTTAAAGTTATTTCAAATCATTCACATCTATTATTGACATCTAAGTGATCTCAATGCTTTTTATGCCAGTGTACAATGGCAGGTTTGGGCAATTTTTACCCCAAAAACGATGAAACTTTAAAGTGAGCTTTTAACATTTTGTGCTTAGTATTAAACAGTTTCAATATGTGTTTGCTAGAGATTTCTTTGGAGATATGACAGATGGGGAGAAAGGAGAGGCTGCGTCAAAGAAAGTGATATTAACTTTGGAGCTCTGACTAAGTGAAGTAGTGCAGTTAAATTCTTGGACTCTTGCCGCTCACCATTTCCACTCTGGCTCTCTGTTTGAAGATTAACAGCAGTGCTTTCAAACAGACCACCTCCTTACTCGTACAGCTCCCATCAACCTTTTCCTCTTCCCCTTAATCATTGACTCATAGCTCTCTCATCCTCCACTGAAATAGTTCCGCGAGAGGTAACATAGATCTGCCAGAATCACTGATAACTTTAAAGGTTTGCAAAACAGAAGCTGTCAGATCTGTAGTCAAGTTTAACTTTTTCTCTCTCTCTTTTTTTTTTTGCACTTGCAAATACTCCTCATCTGTTTTGCAATGTTTGCAAAAATCAATACAAGAAATAAGATACATGCATATAGATTAACCTCAGAGGCATTGATTCCCAAAAGAACATGACAGTAATTACTCTGACAGACTCGTGTTATGAGGCGGCATCCAAATGCTGGTTTTCAGTCCAAGCTCAGAGAGTTTCTTGGAGGCACTGGTTTCTCCTGACACATGCTCTGGCATCAGCACAGGTGGGCATCCTGCCAGCATACCACCCGAGTGAAATGATTTCCCATGGAGGCTAAATAACATGCAACTTCAGGAGATTTCTTAAAAAATAATAATAATAAATAAATCAGTGGCTTACAAGAGTGAACCTTACATTTTCTGAAATTCAAACCACATATTTTAATGTATTTTAATGAAGCTTCATAGACAAACACATCAGAGCAGTATGTTGAACCAACAGCATTACAGAGACCAAGCAACACAAAATAAAAGTTTTCAAAAAGTTTCAAAATGTTTTTCAAAAAGTTATACTTGAAGCTTCTGCTTATTCCTGCAGAAGTAGGTTATACTTCCAGGAAGTAGTAAAGTGGCATTTAAGAAGTCACTGTTGAAAGAAAGGAAAGAGAAGTTCAGTTTGTAATTCGTGGGACACAGCAAAGATAGGAGACAATCTGGTGGGATGACAATTATTGCTTAAATGCGATCTTTGTGTGTGGTTGTAAAAACAACCTTATGTTCATCTGAAGACATCACATTCACTGTGATGGTGGAACCATACCTTTGGGTGCTGAACAGACTTCATGGGAACTTGATTGGGGTAAATACAGTGTAACACACACGCAAAAAAAGAATACTGGCAAAAAACTGGGATGGAATTTCACCTGCATGCTGAAAATAATGAAAAAATATCTAAATTAATATCTAGATCTAAATTAAATGGTTCATCTCAAACCATTTTCATGTTTTGTATTTGGAAAAATAAAAATAGAAAAGAAAACCATGTTATAGTTTTTGTTCCTGTACTTTATTATTATATGTTAATTTATGTCTGTCACATAAAATTCCAAATAGTTCAAAAACCACGAAACCATATATTTCCGTAAAAGTCTGATTGTGTCTTGTTCATGTTGGCGTGAATGGCATTTCCATGTGACTGCCTAGCCCTCCAGTAAGCGGCCGACAATTAGAAGCTGACTCTGCAAGGACTCACATGGCTCCTTTCTGGGACTTCTCTCTCATGAGAAAACTGTCGATTTTCTACAAGAGCATGGTTCGGCTATCCTTGACATGCACACATGCACTCACACAGACTTGCACTCACTGATGGTTATGGGGGTTCACCTCCCCACGACCTATGCAGCAAAGCATGCAAAACTTTGACCCTTCTCATTATCTGTCCAGACACTGAGGTCTGGACAGGGGACGATAACCTCTGAACCCTGACTTCTAACCCCGGGCCTCAACTGCACTGCAGCTCTCCCATGTGCATTTGAATGTGTGTGTTTGTAAGTGTTTGTTGTAGTCATGGGGGAACAGGGAGGGAACAGTGAACTGAAAGCATATTTTAGGTACAGCGATGAGTGAGCGATAGAAAAATGCAGCTCTTGTTTAAGCAGCCCTGGTAAAAAAAGACTTCCCACTCAGGGAAAGGTCAGAACTGTTTTCCCTACAGACGAGCTGAGTCAGATCAAATCTGTCTGCCCTGTTAGTGCGTACTGTACTGAGATTAACGGCAGCCAATATTTTTGGATCATGTGAAATCTTGAGTTTTGTGGAAGACAGGCATTAACAGTTCAAGGATTCCTGTTATCTGTAATCTCTAATATTGTTTTAATTGCTTAAAAAATATTTAATGTTTAGCATCAGATTGTTAACATAACACAAAAATCAAGCAATTAAGATTATTAGCACTTACACAAATGAAAACTTTGTTTAAATTTTTTTGATTTAATATTTAAATTAGCTATTTTAATTTCTCTGTCCTGAAACCATTTAATCAAATTTAATAACATCCCAGTTTGCCATAAAAAAATTGACATTTTTAGCTTTGTGGTTTGTGTTAAAATTTAAGTACTTATGGGAAACCTCTGAAGGCTAAGCAGATGCTTTGTTTGATCATGCGTTGGGCTGGTTCTGCTCTAAAATCACTGTGCTTTCTCCAAGTTAGTTTTGTACTCCAAGTCGTCACTGAAAGTGAAAATAACTAAATCCTCCTTCATCAACAACATCAAGACAGAAGAGTTTATGGTCAGAGTTAACTAGTTAATACATGTAATGGTGCATTCAATGATCAGGGTAAAATCAATATGTGATATGTAACCAAGCTGAAAATTGTTCAGCTTGGTTGAAATGACTACAGTAGGCAATAGTTTGGTGTTTTCCGGGCAAAATGTAAATTCTTTCTAAAAACATTTTCTGACAATAAAAAACAATTTTTTTTGAAAGAGACATATGTCAGTTGTGATTGTGCTGAGTTTTCTACAGCTTATCTCTATGTTCAGTAAAACAAAATTGGCATTGTGTTAGTGCCAATTCACACAATGCACTTTGTGTGTGTGTAAACCACACACACAGAAAGAAAAAAAACCTTAGAGAGAAGGGCATTTTTATTTTCTCAGTAAATTTCTAAAGTCCATAAAGATCCCCATTTATTTCCAGGATAAAGTAATATTGTCTAAACAAATGTTATGCTTCCAATTTACTAAGCTAAAATCAAATAGTCAAGAAAAGGAGGGGCTCACAACCATGCATGAACTGCCACTGATTAGGAGTGTAGAAACAACTGAACAGCTGTACTATTTTATTGAAAAAATAATAATATTTTGGGACCTTTGCTTTTACTGTGTCTTGTTGTGTCTTCGCTGTAATGAGAGTCACAAAGCTCCATATCAAAATAAGCAAGGCCAAACACGTTCTTAAGCACAACGTGCGTGACCATAAATTCTGAGTTCCAGATAAACAGGACTCATTGGTTTTGGTCTGCTTGCTGTTTCACAATGGGTGGCTGCTGTGTGTGTGCACGTGTGTGTGTGTGTGTGTGTTCTGAATCACTTTTCACCAGGTTCAGCAGCTCCTTGCGCACCGTTTACCTTTCTGCACGGCCAGACTACGCCTGCACCACCAAAATATACAAGTGGGGAGAATAAAAACATTTTTTCCAGTGTAATTGCAGGGCAAACATCAGTCAGTTTGCTGGACTTAGTATTTGCTCCACAGCAAATATCCTCTGACAAGAGGACCCAGTGGGGGCTGCAAATATGTGACTCAACAGTGCTCAATGTTTCACATCCTCTGCTTTAGTTTTGCTGACTGCACTTGACTAACAATGTTCAGCTGTTGGACATTAGCTAATCTAGGTTTAAAGGCATCAAACAAAATGTATTTTATTGCAACTGATGAGAAATCATGTTTTTTCCTTCAGTGTCAAAGGCGTGCCCTCCATGTGACAACGAGCTGAAATCAGACAGCATCATGGAGCATTACTGCGCAAGTGATTTTGGTAAGTAGGCAATTTTGACAAAAAAGACAAAAAATACTCCTGGAGTAATGGAAAACTGTACATTTTTCTTCATCAATGTTTCACATTTTAAGCTAATATTAACATAATCTAGAGATAACATGAATGATTTTAGAGAAGAAGCTATCCAAACCATCCTTGGCTTGTGAGAAAAACAGATTAAATTATCACTCAAAAGTCATAAATCATATTTAGAAAGATGAGTTCAGTTCCACTAGACACACCCAGAATCAAAAAGGCACAAAAGTTGAACTTGTCTGAGATGAAGTCTCAAAATGCAAAACATCAAGCTCCAATCTAAAGAGATTCAAATCAGATGTGAATATGTAATTAACATTGATCAATCTGGAAAGTGTTACACAGCAATTTATAAGGGACTGTGACTTCAGAGAACAACAATGAGAGCCAAAATTCACAAATGGAGAGAACATGGAACAGTGAGGAAATTTCCCAGGGATGGCCGGCCTGAAAGAAAACCTCCACAAGGCCTTCAATGACTCATCCAAAAGAGCCGTGGACATTTAAAGCACAGAGATTTCCAAGGTGAAAACAGCTGGTGACCGAAAAGAACACAAAGACTTCTTTCAGAGGACCCAAGAAATTTATTACTGATGCCCCAAACGTTTTGAATATTTTGTAGATCAAAGTGGCATAAAACTGACATAGCATTTTAGAAAAATGTCAAACTTGTATTGGTGAAGGTAATACAATGATGAAGGGCTGCTTTGCTGCTACAGTACCTGAACAGCCTAATCTAAATGACAGAACTATGCTCATTTTAAACAGTTCTGAAAAAAAAAACAGTATGAAAAATGACTAATTGCTCGTTATTGCTTTTTGGCCAACAAGTTATTACAGAAGGTTTTATTTTTTACTTAGTTTCTGCTTGCTTTGGATAGCTTTTTTCTTTCAATGACTAAAAATTATCATTTTTATTTGTCTGAAATTATAAGTTATCTTATGTACATTTGGTATTTCAGAGTTTGTCCACACTAAGATATCAATTAATAGTTAAGACAAATGTTTGAGGAAATACTGTTGACAGTTGTTTCAAAAATATTCAAATTATTTTCTGGTATTGTTTTAGAACGTTTTTTATACCTTGCTCACATTTTTTTTCTCATTGTGTTGAAGAATTTCTGTTTCTCTTTGAAGTCCACAGCAGCTTAGTTTGTATTTTTGCAGTGTTGTGCACAGCATTTTAACCACATTGCCTAGTTTTTATGCACCAAACCAGAATACTGAAGAATCTGGATATTCTTTCTGTGCCTAAGCCTCGTACATAATTAATCACCCCTTAAAAAACACGACCTGAACAAAGTTATCCTGAGCCATCATAAATAAAACAAGCTAATCCAGAATCTATAAACTATGTCTTCTCACTGAGCTGAAGCTGAAATACAGTCTCATTTAATCATAATTAAATGTGACATTTAACTGCTGAGGTCCTTTATGCAGTTTCAAGAATCATACTACACATTTTGTCAGGTTATTATAATAAAGTAATGGTTCCATTTAATATAGACACTTGAGTGAAGATATTTTATTAGTTAAGGCTGCTTACAGGTGATGTGTAACAAGATAAGGTAAGATATACATCGGTGAATTACTCTACAATGGTATTTCAATGAGCCACAGTTGTTTGCAGCTTGATCTCGTGGCCCTAAAACATTTTCACAATTTATTAAGAGTCTGCTTTTGACTCTTAATCCTTAAACATTTTTCCTTTAAGATCCAGAAAAAGGGCTTGTGCTGCATAAAACCAAGTCTTGCATCTCACGCTTTCCAATGAGTTTTGTTTGTTTGTTTGCTTTTGCTTTAAAGAAAATCTGCTTCTCCTCATAATGACAGCATATTTCTGTATGCGCACAGTAAAGAAACTGACTTTGTATAAAGAAGCGGGCATGGCATGTCACAAAGATGCTGGCCAGGCTGCACAGAGGGGCCACTGCATACTTTGTTCTAAGCATGAATGCACACGGGTGGGCATTTAAAGCGAAATGAAAGAGGAAGGGTGGCAATTTAATGCTTCGAACTTGTGCTGAATGCAGTCATTCATGAAAAGACACATATGCACAAGCACAGAATCACACAAACTGATGGTCATAAATACATGAGGAGGAGCTGCAGGACAGTCACAAAGTGCACGAGGAGCAATTCACTGAACATTGCTTTTGGAGTGTGCCACAACTGCACATGTATGGTACACGCATTAGTGTACTCGGGATTGTTTATGCAACCACAGACAGGCAGACGAGAAGCGACATGGCGATCTTCCAGCAGGCTTAGGCAAACGGAGATGTCTCGTTTCAGCACTGTGCCTTTGCCCAACCTATGATTAATTCCTCCTGTCAAAAGGGGTTACTCTGCAAATTCTCCTTGGAAATAGTTGCCACTTTAATTTTAATCTCCGACATGAGAAAATATGAACCTATAAACACAACACTCAGTGAGGCCTGAAGCTCAGCATTTCATCACGCTGACAAACTTGGCTTTGTCACATGTAATCAAAACTACGTGCAAAATTTTTCAGCTCCATTTTTGCACTGCAGGTTTGCATGAAAACACAAGTCTTATTACAACAGGGATGATGAAATCTAATTGCAGTCCTCAAAAAAGTGATGACAAGTGGCCTAAACAGAATCACAGCAAGTTTAGTACTTTGCTCCACACATGCTTCAGCTTCATCTAGATAATCAAACAATTTCCAGCATCTATTAATTTTACACACCTATCAGTTTGACTTGTGTGCAAAGTCAAACTTATTATTTTCCGTTGAAAAAAGATCAATTGGTCATAGTTTTAGTTGCCCATTCCTATGAGTCCATCACAGCCTGAAAGATTTTTTTGTACTTTATGAATAATTTGAAAATTTACCTGCATTGTAATGCCAGTCACATTCTTGTGTGTCTGCCTTTCATTTAGTGGAGGAGAATGACATGAAACCAAAGAAAAATAAGGTTTCTACTTCATCTGACAACTGTTGGGTTTGTAATGTGATCACCAGCTTTGCCAGGCTACATGTTGAAATTGCACTTCAGGATTTCCACAGTTCTCAGAGGCCATAAACCGCACATGTGTATCACTGGTACAGTTCTGATGCAAATTATATCTCAGTACTGACCCCAAAATAACATTATTTCATTTAATGCTACATTATACAACATATTCACTCTCCCCAGTGTTCCTGTTTCTTAAAACTGTAAGTGAAAGCATCAGTTACTCTCATAACAACCACACAGCATAGAGAAGCAATTCAAGTTTCATTCCCATGTGGTTACTTAAACCCCAAATATATTAAATAAAATCATTAAAATGTGAAATTTCATAAAAGTAAAGTACCAAATCATGGCTATGCAGATCACTGTTATTTCCACACCACTGATTCCAATAAACATACACTGTTTTGAATTAAATGCATCCAAAATGATATTGATAATAAATGTGTATTTAAGTATAGCACACATTACACAATACACATTGAGAAAAAAAAACATGCTTGTTTTGAGGTGTTTTGGTACTTTTAGCTCTTGGTATTTAACAATCTAAATTTGGCATTACTAGCACAATTAGCATGGTAGGATTATTGACACTAAATATCAGCCCCTGTGCTTATTCCTTGTGGAGTTGGTATTCCGCCACCTTAACTGTGAAATTTGCCAAATACTGACATTTCCCAATTCAGCATGTTGCAAAACAATTACAAGTGTCTACACAAATGGATTAAAAAAGACCAACTTCCTATTATACATTTGGCTTCTTCTAATTGTTTCACTTCTTTTATGCAGTTTGCATCAATTGCCTCAGTAAAAAAAAAAAAAAAAATATATATATATATATATATATATATATATATATATATATATATATATACAGCTGCCTCTCTAGAAGCAGCTTCTAACTTCTTGTGTGAGGACTTGTCTACTGTAGAATATTATTGTCAGCTCAACCTGAAAGTGACTTTGTACACTGCAGTTACTGTTCAGAACAAATGCCAGACTTTGTGCTTGAGTGTAGGTTTGATAAGCACAATCCTATATGAGAATAAATATCTTCTCTTCTTTTCTAGTTCTGAAGATGAAAATCAAGGAGGTGAAAAAGGAAAAAGGTGACCGAAAACTAATTGCAGCACAGAAGAAGAAGAAGGTTTTGAAGCAGGGTGTGCTGAGGAAGAAGGACCTGAAGAAGCTGACCTTGTACATAAAGAATGGAGCCAACTGCCCATGCTCACAGCTGGAGAACCTGGGTTCCAACTTCCTCATCATGGGCCGCAAAGTGGACCAGCAGCTGCTGCTCATGTCCATTCACAAGTGGGACAAGAAGAGCAAGGAGCTCAAGTTTGCCATCAAGTACATGAAATCCCATCAGTGCCCTTCTTACCACACTGTCTTCCAGTGACACTGCTCAAAGAATGTTCTGCAGAATTTTCCGTTTTACTCATATCTCACCCTGTTTAACAATAAATTCAATCATGCTTCAATAACTTAAGAAAAATATGAATTCTTGTACAATGCTAACTGCAAATGAAGAGTCGGTTACAGTCCCCAAACATGAACCCCATCAAAAAAGATAAATCAGATCGCTAAGGGCTTCATTCTCATTGATTTAGCTGCAGCTTCCTCAGTCGGCCTGAACAAATCTTAAGGAAGCTGATTCCTTTTCAGCTTAGTAATACAAACTGTTCAAAACACAATCAAGATGAGAAGTGAAATTTTAAGTGGTGGTATGATTGTTGAAATGTTGAATGAAATTTGAGGGGAAGTTATTTGTGCGTAAAACAAAGTGGACCAGATAAAAATATCTTTTTACATGTTGGTTGTGCAACACACAACTGCACACAGTTCCTTCAAAACAGAGCAAAAATAAATGATCCACATAACTGCATTTTATAATCATGTGCAAAAGTAGATTATCATGAAAAATAGAGAATAAGAAAACAGTTTTGTATTTTTTCTTCTTTTCTTATCTGTGATTGGAAAGACAGTCGATGGAACAAGGAGGGCATATGGACTGGACAATCCTTCTGCCAACCTAACAGCACTGTTATGGTGGTTCAAAACATGGAAACAGGATTTTTTTTTTTTTTTTTTGACTTCTGAACTTTTTGAAGAAGGAAAATAAGTTCCTACAAACACCTGGGGAGTACAACAGAAATGAACAAAGACTGAGAAACTCATAATAGAAAAAAAACCATTGGATCTTCCATACAGATGCTTGTGATATTCACTATTTTTTTTAATATAAAGCATTCTAATATTTCAATTTTTGTACTTAAAAATAATAAACAAAATCACATCAGTTTTACTGTTATTGTATCAAAGAATGAATCATAATGCAGACATAGCACCTACAAATACTTGCTGTAGTAATGATTTAATTTCACCAATAATGTCTAAGCTATTTTTCTGTAAGTAGTTATTTTACTGAAATAGATATTGGTTTTTGAAAAAGGTAAATGAATAAAATCTATTTGAATTTTTTATAAATAATACGAGCCCTTTGAGAGATTTCTTTTAGATTATTGTTTTACCCCAAAGTGTACTCTTGATGCCTGGAGAGAAAAGTATCTCAGTCTTATATCTAAAACATGGTTTTCCTTCAATTACACTGGGTGCAAAATATTATTGTGTTTTAATTGTGGCTAGGGGAATAGTCAGTGGTATCTTTAAATTGTATTAAAGCATCTTACACAATATTGAGTTTTGTAGTTATAATGTGCTTTTTTTTATTAGACCAGCCAGGTTTTCTTGCCAGGCTGTACTTTGTGCAGATTAAGGCACAGGACTTAATTAACACTCTTTATCAGCTGAAGGAGGCACAAAGTACTGTTTCTGTGCTGACTTTGGACTTCTTAAAATACAGTAGACAAACACCAGCAGATGACATGGCTCCCTAAGTCATCTCTGACTTTGGCAGCTTTACATTTTTATTACTTTACTTTACATCATTCATGTGGTTTTGATGCAGCACTCTGTCTTTAGCCAAGACGTTTTGTGGCTTCCTCTCCTTGTACACAGTGTAAGAGTCTGTCTTCTGGACAATTGTCAAATCAGCAGTTTTTTTCACTTGATTGTAGGGCAATACAAAACAGTAACATTACATTTCTGTATTTATGTAATCATTTCTATTGATATTCTGCAATATTCTAATTTTTGGCAACCCTAGCTTTTGGGTGTTTTGTTAGCTTTAAGTCATTATCATAAAAATGAACAGAAATAAATGCTTGAACTATATCTCCCCTGTGTAATAAAGGTATACATCACATGAGTTCAGTTTTTCTTTCACTTGAATTTGTATTTACTAAGATGCGTCCATAACCAGTAAATGATAGCAGCTTTCATAAACCCAGCTCCTCTAGCAGAGAAAGTTGTCCAGCAGAAACTCATCTAAGCACAAGACATGATTCACAAGACATGATTTGCTTGCCTGAGTAAGAGCAGCAATAAGAGTCAGAATGACATCTGAACTTTGATGGTACATCAGTATAAAATAAAAGCAGATCAATGAAGTTCATAAACCGAAGGCAAATTGGCAAAAAGAGTAGTCATAGTAAATGCCATTAAAATTGGTCCATTGATTATTGGGAGAAGTATAAAGCATTTGAGCATGCCCTTTCAGAAAGGGGCATACTAAAACCTTTCAAACATTAAAAAATCAAAATGAATACTCCTTTAATATTGTTTAATTATCTTTGAAAAGCCACTTGTTTTGTTTTCTTTGAAAGACAACATTACAGGTTGAATGAAAATGATTTTAAATCTATATCTGCCAACGATGTGAATAAATTTGGGCTTAACTGTGTTCATGGCCCTAAATTCTTATCCAAACATGCAGTAGATTGGATCCGTACAGATTCAATCTACTGTTGGATGCATTCCCGTTGATTACTTTCTCACTGTAAGACAAAACAATGGAATAAGACTTGGAAAAACAAGCTGTATGCAAATAGTTGCTATGAAGGCCTATTTTGGAATAAAAAAGGTATACTTACTGCCTGCAGCAAAACCACTTGAAAAAATAATCAATGATGTCAACTCTGCTTAACAGCAGGCTAATTAGCAAAGAAATCAGGAAAACTGCATTTAAAATCTAATTTTCGGCCCAAAGTTTTCATCTAGACCAGATAGTATCTAATCAACAACATTGGTTCAAACTTTGATGATTGTATAACATTTACTATTATGACACACTAGTAATAACATAACACGATAAAAGGCTTAGTATGTCCTCTTCCATGAAAAAATTTAAAATTGTAGAAAGACAGTAGGCTTCAACGTGTCTGACCAACATTATTTAAAAAATAAAAAACTTTCTTTCAATGCCAAATTGTCACCAGTGTGCTAAATGTGTTGCTTTACAATGTTTACTACCCTGCACTCATATTTCTCCCGATTGGAGGCCGGTTGAAGCTTGAATGCCGGTGCAGCAGTGATTGCAGAGATAGTGCCTTGAGCTCCAGCCTGAAGCATGACAGAAACAGGAAGGGACAGGCATAATGGGTTTACATGAGTTGGACAGAGGCGGTTTTCTTGGAAACTCAAAATTCTATGTGCAATTAAACATTAGCTGGAACGTCATATACCAAAGGGAGAGAGAGCACTCTACAAATGTTAGCAGACACTGTAAGGGAAATCCAGAGGACCCAGACAGTAAAACATTTAAAATATTTAAACCTTCACCCTTTTCCAGGCTCAAATTTTCTAGATTTTCTAGCTTATAGATTTATAAATTACAAAACAATACAATCCAAAAATCGGCTTCCAATTTCTCGTATCCTGACTAACACACACCAACTTTATATACAAATTTTTAATTCTTGCATTTGTCAATAGGTCAAAAAATATTATATATGATGTGGCATTTTATCAATCTTCAACTGAATTTAAATCTGTCTAGACGACAGTAAGTCAGATAAAAAACTGATGGGTAAAACCAACATGTGATGGGATAACCCAAAACTGAAGAATGAAGTTAAATATAAATGAACTTAAAACCATTTCACTTAACAAGCATTATGGGTATATAATGCTCTCTGGTGCCACACAAACCACCTGGAACTCAACACCTCTAAGACGAAGGAACTGGTTATAGACTTTGGGAGGTCCAGACCAAAGCCGAGACCAGTCGTACTAGAGGGAACGGAGGTTGAGGTCGTGGACTCCTACAAATACCTCGGGCTGTGGCTGGACAGTAAACTGGATTGGTCAAAACACACCAGCCACCTGTACGGGAAGGTGCAGAGCAGGATGTACTTCCTGAGGAGACTGCGGTCCTTTAACATCTGCAGCAAACTGCTGTGGATGTTCTACCAGTCTGTGATCGCCAGTGTCCTCTTCTACACTGTGGTGTGCTGGGGAGGCAGCACATCCAAGAAGGACACGTCCAAACTGGACAAACTGATCAGGCGTGTCGGCTCTGTGGTCGGCATGAAGCTGGACTCTCTGGTGACGGTGGCAGAGGCGAGGACATTGAACAAACTGCTGGACATCATGGACGATAGCAGCCACCCTCTACACGCCGTCATCAGCAGCCATATTTATCAGGCCTAACCATACAGTGCAATACCATATCACTGGTCAATCTATCCACCAAATTCCTATATTTTCCTTTTGTGTTGTATTTATATTCTTTGTTTTGTATTTATATTCTTATTACATTTACTGTGTACCTTGTATTTAATTTGTATTTTTTTGTATTCTTTTGCGTATGCTTACTGTGTGCCACTTTTTTGCCTGTGAGCTGCTGGTAACTATAATTTCCTGAGGGAGTCTTCCCAAGGGATCAATAAAGTACAAGTCTAAGTCTAAGTCTATTGTTCTTCAGAAGAATGAACAAAAAAAAGATAAAACATTTTTCCATAAAGAACTTCATTTTCTTTATTCCAATCTTTCCCAGACTCTTCAGAATTATGTAGGAGCCCTGAAAATCATAAGCAGTGTTTATATTTGGAGTTAAATGCAAGGTGGAAAAAAATGAAGGAGGAAACTTGGCAAAGTCCCAAAGACACCAATCAACACTTCCTCAAAGGTCACTTGTGTAGTTAATAAGGGCCCGATGATCGACTTGCAAACTCATGAACACACACACACAGACACACTCAAAAGCACCAAATACTACAGTTTACTTGCTCCCTTCCAGAGCAATCTTGACTGAGCAATCTGCTGAATGCAGACATAAACATTCTATTTAATGCTGTTGGACTGTATTAAAAGCAATAGTTTAAAGAAAATGAACACAAAAAATAAATAAATAAAAAAATCACTTCACCCACATTCCCACTGGATCTAGATTCTAGAATAAAGGCCACATTGTCTGTTTTCATTGCAGTGTGCTGATAAGCACTACCTTTTCACAGCTGAATAGTGGCTGTCTGTCACCTAAATGCATACACACTCACACACACGCACACACACACACACCGTTAGTCACACACTTTATTACACTGGACATTCCAGGACTTGCTTGAAAGTTTGAAAAACCCAAATTGTTGGGTATGATCAGTTTAAAACTGCTTGCTTCAATATCTGAGAAAATATTTTGCTTGTGTGATAAAGTTCTTTTGGGAAATGAGCTAATGGAGCTTAAAAGTATGTCTCGTAAATTGGATTTATGGTGTGGTTTCACTCCTCTTACCAGCCCTGAAACCAGTGGCAATAAAATGTTGATCCTTTTAAAGTAATTTCTACCCTTTAATGTAATTATCTTTATTAGCTTATAGCTTTTGAAAGCACAAATATACAATAACTAGAAAATGGATTGTGTGGCTGTACTTAGGATGAAAGAAGTAGCTTTGACTCTAGGGTAAGAAAATAAAAAATTCTGGGACCTCTTATTAGGAAGTAACGTTACTATTTCAGAAGATAATGTTTAATTGACATTATCCACAGTCCACATGACCAAGTCATTTATAGTCAAGCTAAACAAAAAATCTATTTAGATATAAAACAATGCTGCTAACTTTATTTTTTTGTGCCAATAAGCGACTGAACACCCTCACAAAATTCATATGCATGACAATTATGTTTTCCCAGTCTGCTTCAATGGGAAAAGGTGATTATATAACCCTCCGGAGAGTCAAAAGAATTTCTATTAGTTACAGCAGGCCTCTATAATCACCACAGAAGGTACCATTAAAACAGCATTAAACATTATGCCAACATCCTTCTGGTCTGAACCACAAGACCACCTGTCTGTAGGACGGCAGGATGCAGAAAGTGGAGGAGAAATTTCAAAAATGGCCACACATGAAGCTCTGCTCTAAATTGCAGCCCATCTTCCTCTCTGACAATGATGTTGTAGCTATTAGATGTGCCACCGTTTCACTGTGTTTACATACATCATTTTATTATTGTATAAAAAACGGTGTATTATAACATTACCTATTAATGTTGTTTTGTTAATGTATCCCTTCCTCTATCAAACAAAGGTAATTGTTTGAATTAGCGGTGTTGTATGGGAAAGTAGAATAATGTGCATTTCCTGCAGTGTGAATGTTCTAAGCTGAATATTTTGAGTGAAACTTGCAGAAGCAACTGTATTTGTGGAAATATAAGAAATAGCCAGAAGAATAAAGCAGAAGCATGCAAAATGCAAATGAAAAAAAGTAGAGGAGGACAGAAAACTTTCAGTCTATGAAAAAATCCAAGCCAAAAGCTGTTAAAAATTCATAGAGAACACTGTTTACAAAGGTAAGGAGGGCTGGAATGAAACCCTAATTCCAACTTTGCTTCAAAACATTCCTCTAACCCTCTTTCAAACTCTTTTTCCAAACCTAATTCCAAACCTCCATTTCTTCATCTATAAAGGCAGCAAAAGGCAAGAGCTTATAAAAATGCCCTGTTTAATTATTTTCTTAAATAAATAATTAAAACTGTATGATGTAGATGATGGGTAGCCATTGTCTCAGCAATGGGTAATGGCAATCCAAATACAAACAATAAACAAATAAACATGAGTTGAGTGAAATCTCTAGATTTGAAAATTGTTTCAGATATGTTTGTAAAAAACTGATCAAGTTATGCTTGTTTAAGTTGACACGATGTCAAAACATTTTAACATTTTTATTAACCAAATCAATGCCTTGTTCGAACAGCAAATCAAATGGCTGCAAATCAAATGTCCCAAACATCCTTCATCTATTGTAATATTGGCAACACACACAGGAATACCAAAGAAAGCAAGTATCTAAAATATGTGAGGCAATTAAACGTTTCATAAACTGAATTTTGGGACTACTTGGTACTGGCTGGTGCTCAGAATAAAAACCGTTGACAGTTTGTTGGGTTAAAAATGTGCAATCATTCTACAGAAATGAAAAATTTGAAGTATTTCACTGTATATGCAATGAATCATTTATGAGGTTCACTTTCTAAAATGAGTGAAAGAAGTCCAACCTTTTCACATTTTGAGGGTTTTTTCAGATGAATGAGGGAAACAATGAACCGACTAAAACATCATCAATCGAGCATGTATTGCGCATCTGAAAAAACTGCGACCTCCATTGGTGAAGAATATAACAAAAGATAAGATTTTTTTAAAATTTGTTTTTATGTATCACAACTAACACATTTTTAGTTAATAGAAAAGTTGCAACATATTCAGGCCAGCATGTTCAACAAATCTTGTCCCTCTTTCAGACACTACAGTCTTAAACTATAATTAAAGAAAAGAAAGATAACTTTAGTGCCAGAAAAAGAAATTCCTACTGATCGCACACACAATTACACCCAAACCTGTTAAGTATATAAGCCAAAACTAAAAAAGTACAACTGTGTAGTTGTGACAACTATCCACCCACAAAAAGTTAAGGTGTTGTTTCACTTCTAGACAGATGATTAAGAGGCTGCATAAATCACAGACTCTGGTGTGACCACAGGACAAACAAAAGTACAACAACATACACCTGAAGAAAACATGGCAGGCCACAGGGGGTCTGGGAAAGCACCAGTTAGCAGAAAGGAGTGGAGAAAGAAATAACCAGGCATCTCTCAATGGCAATTAGCACTGGGAAACAATCACAATCACAACGAACTCCGGTGTCTCATCTGCTGTGGAAAATGAATTAATTAATAGGTGGAGTAAAAGGCCTTGTGTGGGCAACATTTCTTTAGCCATCTGTGAAGGCTATCAGGGTGTCCCAAACCTGCTGTTTCCCTACTGAACCAACAAGTCTGTCTGGAGATTTATGGCCTCTTGGAAAGCACACACATACACAAACACATGTCTGCACACAGTAAAACATTGATTCGAGGTGCAGCCAAACCAGCATCTACAGAACACATCGCAGTCGGGGTACAATATCTTAGACAAAAACAAATGACTGCACATTCACATTAGACAAAATAATGTCTAATGTTACTCTTAATATGTGTTACTCTTAACACATATGCTTTCACGCTCAATCACTTCGCTGGTAAGAAGATTTACACTAGTTTGGAAAGACAAGCATCAGGCGATAAATAATTCCTCCTGCTCAGGGAGACCCTTTATTTTCACACCCACATCAGTGGGGGGTCAAGGGCAGGCAGAGATGAGCAGAAGGTCAGAGGGAGGTGAGAGTGCGTCAGTGTGTGATTGTGTGTGGTGGCTCACAGGCTGATAGCTGCATAAAGTCACAGTGGCAAAAAGTTTCCAACCTCTCCGAGGTCGCGAACTCTGACCCCTTGGGCCCTGAGAGACGGGGCAGTCTAGCGAGGTGGGACCATGGCCACTAATTGACATAATCTCCCATCTTCAGCTTGTCAATCTCCTTTCAAACAGACATAATGCATTTGTCTGGACAAGAGAAAGCGTGGGTGGCATTCTGCTATTGTTAAATGGAAATATTCCCGGTGCTGTTGTTAGCTAAGCTTTCGAGAGCTCTTCTTCTTCCACCCAAAAGAAGTGAACACGCTGAGTTTGGAACAAAAACAGACTCCTTGTCAAAGGCTTTTGAAATATCCACACTTCAGGTATCCAGTACCAAGACACAAAAGAACTTATTGGTTAATTGGTGGCTCCTTTAAGTTTTAGCTCAGATTTTTGTTGAACAAGAAAATTTATTACAGTGCAGCTTTAAAATCAAAAACTGTTTTACTTTGACCTGCATATATTAATGTTATTGTAGGTTATATTTTTTTGATGGACTGGTAACCTGTTCAGGGTGTTCCTCATCTTTTGCCCAATGACTGTTTAGACAATAGATGTATAGACAGACACACGTTTTGGATGAATTTCTTACCAATTGCGCAATTGCTTCATGTAGTTCAAATATTTATCAAAATTCAAATGAAGCTTTAAAAACTGTTTTTGCTCTTAAAGCAAACTTAAGTACACATTAAATGAAACTCAAGACTGCTGAATGAAAGCCTCTTTCGGTGCTTCAAAGAAGCCAGAAGTTCAGATAATTCAACCTAAATGTTGTTGGGTTCAACTCCACACTTCCCACATAATCAATGGATTCCAATTACTTTGGTAGACAAATTAGCATATACTTCTAGATTGTATGTACATTTCTCTGAGAGAGGAAACATCCACATATGCCAAAAGAGATTTGTTGCCCAAAATAATTTTTGGAAAAAAAAAAAGCAAAATAAAAAACAAAACGTTGCTCATTATTTTAGGAAGGCAACAATAACATGTACGTACCAAATGAACCTTCTGATTTCCCTTAACAGTGCTTTGCAGCATCCACCTCTTATGATCAGGGTTTAAAGGTAAATCTTTTGTGAAAAAGTTCTAAAAATCCCCAAATCCAGATTAGATGCATTGACTTTGTTTTTCTTCATTAAAGCAGCTTACAAACTTTAACCGGCATGCAGCTATTGCAGGGTCAAATTCTTCAAATTCAACTTTGTAAGTCTTAAGCAGCATCAATAGAATAGGCAATACTAAACTTCTTTCACTGTAAATAATGATACTCATGTCCACATTTGCCCCTTTACATGATTTTATTCTGTAAAATCAACTTATTTTAGCTTTATGTCATGTGTAATGTCATTCTTTCAACAAAAAGTTACCTGTAGTATTGCTTTGATTCTTTCATGGATATTCGAGAAGACGCTTTTTCCTCAAAGCTGCAGTTTCCAAGTATCTGATCTTCTGCCTCACACAGCACCTGCGACTTTCCCATTCAGCTCCTTTAGATTAGCCAGCAGCAATTGGCAAACATCTCATTGAACCGCACATTTGCTAAGCTCAGTTTATGAGCTTTTTCTCATTGCACCGCTGGTAAAACTGCTGTTGAAGGATTAATG
The DNA here is from genome assembly GCF_027474105.1 of Poeciliopsis prolifica. Classification (NCBI taxonomy): domain Eukaryota; kingdom Metazoa; phylum Chordata; class Actinopteri; order Cyprinodontiformes; family Poeciliidae; genus Poeciliopsis; species Poeciliopsis prolifica. Next base: position 9,516,598 of record NW_026562380.1, read on the forward strand.
GAGATGTGATGTGATGGCTTCCTGAAGGGAGAATTTCAGAAAGAGCAGGAGTTTTTAAAAAAAAAAAACAGAGACACAATTTTATGTTTCTAAATTCTTAAGTTTTAAATATAGCATTTGTATAACATCCATTCGTCAAGTCATCCTTTATCGTACACACTTATCCCTAGCGGGACCTCAGGGGGTGCTGGTGGCTATGTAAAGCGGTCAACGGGCGAGAGTCCATTCCAGATTTTTATGACAATTGAAGTTAGTATAGTTACTAGATTTTGCTATAAAATGGTACTATGTGCATGAAATATACACATACTGACACTTTAAAATAGAACTCAAAAGCTTTACAAACATTTGCATAATTGTACAGGCTTTCTCACATTAATGATGGGACAGTAATTTGAGCATTTGTAAACTTTTAATATTGGATAACTTTTATTTCTCTCTCATCATTCAGACATTGTCTAATTTGTCAAAAACAGAAAAGTTTGATTAAGTTTGATTTTATTCAAGAGTTAAAGCAGTATATTTACACAGTGTGTGTCTACTGATTTTTACTGATTAGTTAAAATCGGTATATATCTGATTTTAACTCAATATATCAAAAAAAAAAAAAAAAAACCAAGGGCCACAATTGTTCTGTGAATACATGCTCAATGGCAAAAAGAATAGCGATGAGTCAATTTAATGTGTGCGAATGATGAGCCACTTGGTTGCTTTGACCTTCACCCATGTGAAAGAGCTGCCCTGCTCTGTCATCGCACTGAGTATACACAACCTCTATCTCTGTCTGTCAGCACCAGCTTATAAAGAAAGAAGGAGCCATCGCAGGCAGACAGCGCTCACAATTGAGCACTCATTTACAGACGCAGACAGTAACAGCTTGAAGACAAGGCCCGTTAACTCAGCAGTCACACAGAAAGTAGTTTTGGTGCACATGAATGCTCCTATTTTTTTCCGATGGCACATTTCCTGACAATGACAATGACTGTGAGAAACAAAGGCAAGATTCCTCGTTTATGTGTCATTCAAGTAAGAATGGGACAGTGATAATGTGAAAATGACCTCCCACTTTCTGATCCCTTTGTTGCTTTGTTGTCCCTTTAATATATTTTCCTGGAAGCAGGTCTTTGAACTACGTAAGGCCTCCATGTATTTGACATTACTCACTGATGATTGGTACTGGTGAGGTATGGTTTATTTGCCACCCATGGCTCCTAACCAGCTTTTCATTTTGGTTTTGTCTTAAGTGGAACCCAGTGAACAAAGCCTTTGCCTGAGAGGGACAATGCAAGATCTTCATCTTACTGACCACCCAAACTTTTGCAAGTTGTGAAATAGGTCTTGGAAATACTAACATATATTTCTGAAAGATTTTCTTTGTTAGAGTATTAAAAAAATATTTTCTAATTGCCAAGTTAATCAAAATTGTAAGTAGTTTTAAAAAATAATTTTCTAAGAACACAGGTGCATTTGTATCATGAAGCTTAAAAAGTTGAGGTGCAACATCTCATTCAAAATGTCATACAAAATTATTAAGTCACATGAATCTGAATCCCAAACTCCTTTATTCCTGAAAGAAAACATCTGTTGTTTTTCCACCATGCTCAATTATTGATTCACTTTCATACATGCAGAACATTTTCTGGCTACAGCATCAATTTTAGATTTTTGAATGAGTGATCTTTCAAACCATACCAATTTCATTTGAGATCTTGGAAGCTGCAGCACAGTCCAAATGAATGATAAATGTGTATGTTGACAGTATAACTTCTGTCCTGTGGGAGTCTGTTTGTGTATGTTGCTCTGTTGATCTAGAGGGAAAAGTCAGCAAATCAACAGCTTTTTATGCCAAACTCATCACACAACGCTCAAACTGTGCTGCCAAACCTCTTCCACACAAATAAAGATTTGCACAGGGACTCTTGAACTTGCACACTATGAACAAAACCAGACCATTACAGCTACATGTAAAAAGTGAGAAATTATTTTGATTTGCTAATTTTTTTCGGAGTTCACAAGCTGATAAGAGCTAAATATTAAGGTCACTGATGATTGCCTGGATAACACCTAAACTTGTTCTTCATTGGCTTAAAAATTGAGTTTTGGCATTATCGTCATATTTTACAGGTGGCAACAAGATATTCTTGTTGCCACCTATCTTGAACCAGACAAACTGGCTCAAGATAGGTTGGTAAATTTTTGCCATAATTAAAAGATCTTAAAAACTAACTAGAAATTGTGCATTTCCTATGAAAATGCAAGTGTGAATGCTCAATGCTCAATGCTGAATGCTTTTGGTGAAAATGGCAAAGCGTTTGAATCCAACATCAGAAGACTTGCAGAAAGGTAAGAAATCCAGGTAAAAGCTAAAATTTGCAAAAAAACTAAAACTAGCTAAAATACTAATGTTAGAATGTAAGATAATACTAGTATGCTGGGTTACAGTAATATATTCAATGTAAATAAAAAAATAATATAAAACCTAAAATTTGAAAAGGACAGAAGCATTCCCCTATTCCCTCTGATAAAAACAATAGATGAATGAAATCCATACTTTTTAAGGTTTCTGAGATGTCAACATTTGTTTGGAGGCATCGTTTAGCATGGTGACTACAAAAAACATGCTACATGCAGTACGAAAAAAGCAACGTCAAAAGCTCAATTTATTCCCAGGTGTTAAACAGGATAAAAGCTGTTAAACTGCACAACTTCAAAATGGCCTCTGCTTTCTTTCCTCCATGACAGGCAGGATCTAAAGCGTCCACTGTTATATTGTAATTCACAATTCTGCCACAGGATGAGGTGGTTTCCTCCATGGGGAGAAAAAGTCATAAAAAATATGAAGGTTATGAATATAAAGAAATATAGTCGGCATTAAGAGAGCAAGCTGAATAATATAAAATGGTGAATGGTGAAAGCAGCACAAAATATCCAGCAGAAGAAGCACGGCAAAATTTACAGAGCAGCCAGAAAAGTGGAACTCAATGGTGTGAATGCCTGCAGCATTCGCACTAATGAATGCCTACAGCATTCACACTAATTAATTATATTTAAGTTTCTCTATAACTAAAGAGTTGACTGATTCACAAATACAGTGGGCAGCACATGTCAGTGCTAATTTTTAATTAAGTTCAGTTCACTTTATTTCCCATATTGCAAGTGCCAAGCTATTAACAGGCAAGACATGGGATATAGTGAGCTATATCAGGGCTTCCGCAGAGACAGAGACAAATCTATGCACATATATTTTAGTTGCCAGTTAATCTCAAATGCTTGTTTTTACACCATGGCACATAGCTGGTACATGAAAAATCAGAAAACTCTACAAGAAAAGATTCCAGACAAGATTTGACTTGGCAACATGCTAACTGTGAAGCAGCAGAGCCAACCATCAGAAACACAGCGCAGCCACAAATCAATTTAGTTACATTTATTTTAGGTTAAGCCTTTTACTTTATATACATTTTTGCCCATTTTTGAAGTACTGCTAACGCAATCTATTATGGCATTAAGTCTGCACGGTCCGGTCACCAGCTAGCGGTGAAAGTAAAGAGATTAGCGTCTGTCAGAATAAGAATTTTATTAACAATAAAGCTGCAACTGAAAAAAAACATGTTATTGATTTAAAAATGAGGGCCAAGTTGTTGCTATTATTCACCTTGTCACTTCAAGGTTGATGACAGTTTGTTATCGACAAGCTGTCATCAACCATTGACTTTGGAGAGGTTGCTCCATAAGAAAGGGACCTTTGTTCTTGTGTGCCCACCTCCCTGTGCGTTTGTGTGTTGAGACGGCTTAACGTTGATAATAAATGGCAATCAATTAGGGTGTGCGCTGACTCTTTAAGATAAGTTCCAGACAAGGTAATATCTCAGGACAAATATGAGACAGGTGTCATAAAGCTGCAGAAAATAAAGAAAAATGTCCAATAAATAATGACATAAAAGCATACTATTGCCTTAGATGTCTTTCTTAGTATATCATCAAAGATAGCTATGTGTTGAAGGAACAAGCCTTAACCTTAAAGAGTAGCTAGTGAATTGTTACCTGTCTTTGTATGTTTGTGAGGGTACCAGCCAGGCATCTCCAGATCCTAATGACAGCTTATGATAGGGCAGAGACAAGAGTTAACTACACACACTAAAGATAATGACGTTTTTCCACTTTTAGCACTTAAGCAACTTTGGAAAAATAAGATGTGAATAAATAATTAAATAGTTCCTTGAGAAAAGTAATAAATTAATATGTCTCAAAGGGATTTCTTAATTTCAGCCTGTTATAAGTGCATTGACAATTAAAACAATAATAATAATGTTAATAATAGTAAAATGTTTGTAGTACTGTCCCATCACACTTCAGTGAACTTTAATTAAATGTAAAACGAACTGGTAGCATAGAGTTTATTGTCAATCAGCTAACATCAACCTGCAGTCCAAGTAGATGTCAGAAAACACAATAATCAGAGGGTTTATAAATTACACTTGAAGTCTACAAATAAATCTGCCTTCTCACTCAGGCCTGACAAAAAATTTTTTTAAAAAAGGGTAAAGTTGGAAAGACGTTAAAAGTTGTCACCTCATGGCAGTATTTTTAGGAACATTTTGTGGTTGATTATATTTGTGGAAAGACGAACAAAACAAAGGAAATTGAAATTCAAGATGTTGTTTCGTATTAACTACAGCAGCAGGGAAATATGAAGCCAATATGCTTAGTTTTAATATTTCTCGTGAAAGGTGAAAAAAAAGTGATGATGTATAGTTTTAAAACTTTGATGCTGCAAAACCACAAATGGGGAGTTTTTAGAGGTTTTGTGGACACTTTCAAAACACAAAATCTCATGGATAAATGCTATCTTAATCTTCATGGTTTATCTCATCAAACATCAGACTTTAATCTGCTTTGAGGACTCAGGATTGGTACCCAAAGTGATATAATATTTGATTTACTTTTTAGCAAGGTGCAGAATTTCAGAGTTAGGATTCTTTGGTTACAGCCCTTTTTAGATTTATTGGATTTAAAAAGCTACCTAAAATCTTTAGCTGTTTAGCAGAAAAGATGAAATAAGTCTGTAAGTGATGATGACTTCCTTTATCAACAAATAACTTCAAAGATAAGTTGAGTCTCTCCTCCAGAGACTCAGGGAGACAATACAATCCTAAGGCTAGCACTGAGCCAGTCCGTACATTCAGTAAACACTGTAGATCAAACAAACTGTGGAAATACTACCCTGCTTTTTGTCTACAGAAGAAAGTAGTTTAGGCTTAAACCACAAAAGGCTTCATATGGAGCCGTATATGTGGAATGCTTTAATAAAAAAATTATTTTTTTAAATTGGTATGTTTTGTTTTAAAATTTGTATAATCAACACCGGCAGAATCACCGAGAGATTGTGGATAATATGTGAAAAATCTAGTGCCAACATGAGAGCATGCACAGTCACCTTTCTAATCTTTTTCTAATTTTTTGAATGGGTCAGTACGTCATAGTTTGAATCCTTAGGCTTTATGGCTCTAAAATATTATGCATTTGTCCTTTAACTGAATTGATAACAGTTTTGTTAATAAGGAGAAGATAAAGACAAGACCCACAATAACAATCTTTTTCCATAGCTATGTCGATAAGAGCTAGATTTGATGTTTCTACAAAGACCCATCTGCAGTTTGTGATGGAAAGTGGATATAAACAGGCACTTGAAAACATTTAGGAAGATGAGACATGGAGGTGTGACCTCCAGCTACATTTATCTCTCTTCAAGCCCATTACTTTGGGAAATGGTCTAACTATTAATATCTATAAAGAAGCCACTGTATACACTCCGTGTCAGCATACAGATGACGTGTAATACACACAGACTGCAGACCATTCCTGTTTGTAATAGAAGGGACGTGGCACCAGTAAATCCACATGCCACACACAGTGTCCATAATTCATATTTAGGGTATCAGAAGCCTCTGTGGGGAAATCGTGTAATCGTTTCTTTATGGCCCCTGAAACAAAAGTAATTTGGTTTAAATTCTCCACAGATAAATACTAATAATCCAAGAAAATGGGATTACAAGAAGACTAATATAATGGATCTGGCATTGTTGTTTGCCTTTGTTTGACCGTAGTTTGCCATCATTGGTGACCAGTAAAATTAGATACCTGATTGCTAATGAACCTACTTGGTTGCTTATAAAGAAGAAAGATTACATGCATAGGAATGGGAGAGGGCAAAATTCAAGTGGAGAAATGCAGAAGAGAGAGAGAGAGGCAGAAAGAGAGAGAAAGAGAAAGAGAGAGAGAGAGAGAGAAAGAGAGAGAGAGCAAATGGGGAGGGGAAACAGGAGGGAGAAGGGCAAGGTCTGAGTGTAGGAGACCTAGGAATGTTAATCCTCTTTGTATGTCTCCCAGCAATGATTAAACTTTTCTAATATCAGGCATGACAAGTAAAAACGGGTCAGAAATGGGTCAGCTGAGGAAGAAAAGAAAAAAAAAATCACTAAAGCCAGTGGTTATGATCACAGCAGTAGAGATTTAAAAATCACACAGTACAAAGCCACAAAAAGCATGGGCTACCGCCAGCAGGCATTCTTATACAGCAAAACATCCAGGCTGTGTTGTTAGTTACGGTCTCTCAGCTGCCCTGAGTTGCTTGCACATCGGGGAAGCGAATGTGAGATGTCATTAATAAATCCAAGGTTCATTACACTCATATTATGTCGGCCTAGCAATCAGTTTACCGCAAAAGTGAGCACCATGTGTCAAATGAAATGTGTCATGCCCACCGCTACTGTGTGAGAAACTGGAAAGCTGAGTGAAGGAGTCACAGAAAACCACTTAGCGGCTACGCTAGGCTAATCAGAGGTGAGAGGTCGGCTACAAAATGTGTGTGCTTAACCCCTGCGCTTCCTGGAACACCACGCTCTCCAGAGGAGGATGAAGACACGGCGAGTGAACTTTTTCCACAGTTTGGGAATCCCTGAACCCCTGGACTCTCTTTCTTTTTCCCTCTCAGCCTCTCTTTCCAGTTTGAATGGCCCGCATCATTAGTAGCAGATTTAATGGCGGGGCAGATGAAGAGTGAAAGCGAGGGGCACGAGCAGGGTTAAGGAGGTCTCGTATGTGTCAGTTCTGCGGAGGGTGTCGGCAAGGAGACAGATTGAAGAAGTATTTCCTTGAGGGTCAGAGGAAAGACCTTCTCACTGGAGAGCTCAGACATCATAAATCCTCTGTGATTCTTTCCATGCTCTTCTCTCTTGGTCCTTCTCCCACTGAGCCCAGATTCTAGTCAAAGTGTTGAAAACGACCTGATTCATAATTTCCCCCGAGTGGTACTGTGAATCAGCCCCTCAAACAGCAGGCCACGCTTTCACACAGTCTCTATTCATCAGTGTCTGCAGTGAAACAATCCAAAGCTGCATTAACATCTTCCAGGCTTGATCAGAACAGACTATAACCACCTCCACTGATACCTTATTGAACTTTAACAGCGCCGTTCATCTTTGTTAGTCTGTCATGTCTCGGCTTCTTTTTTGATTATGCACAAATTCTGCTGTATTTCATAAGGACTTTACTTTGAAATACAACAGACACCCACTTGGACACTTTCACACGCTCTCACTTGACTCTCTATATATATTCTTACATCTAAACTGTCACAGCCCTAATCATTAACATTCTTATGCCGACTGGCAGTTTTATCACCCCAGCTGCACAAAGTGGTTACTCCCTTTGAAGTAGAGTTATAGTCAGCATCAGATGAGCAGAAATAGTTGAATTTGGTTGCCTAAAAAGAGAGACAGGCTCTGTCTATCCTCTTCAATATGTGACAGAGGGATTTACACCATCACTTCTGGACCAGTTCAATCATCAGGCCATTCGCGTTCCTCAGATTCCTTACAGGACAGACATGAAAGGCTGGTCCGTAGAGCAAAAATAAAATACTCAACCCATATTTTTTATTTTTTTAATTAATAAAATACTAAATTTAAGGGATGTATTTGAAAAGATGCGAGAGCAAGTTGACTATTTGTACTGCACACATCTGCCCCCTTCTGGTGAAGGCTGACATGTTGAATTTAGAGGAGAACCTGTGAATTGCTGCAGCTTTCATTTGACTATAATATTTATAAAACTCTAACTTCTCATGACGCTGATTGGAATATGATGGTAAATTCAGCAGCAATCTTTTCTAAACAGGTTATATAAATGCTGGATATTAGAGTTGAAGATGACTGAATTTACAATGTTTTGTGAAAGGACTTGTATATGTTGAACCTCCACTTTACATTTTGTGGAGTTTCAACCATTTAAATTAATGTATTTTATTGAGATTTTATGTGATTGAGATAGGTAAAGCATATCTGTGAACTTTAAGGTAAAAACATTATTTCAGAGCTCAATAAAAATATGTCACTATCCTTGGATGTTTGTGTTTTAATCACTTTTCTAATTTATAGGCTGTGTCGTATTCAGGTCATTTGTCTTTGTTCTTTTATGTTAGAAATGTATTCCCATTATAATTTAATTCCTTTGTGTTTAGTTTCTTAGTTTAGTCTTATGGTTTGTTCATTTGCATTAAATTTCTGGTCCAGAACTCGTGTACTTATACAACACCTTGAATTATAGCCAAACTTTGAACTTAATTTTGAACTTAACCAAATAGACCAAAACATGCAAAACACAAATAAATGAAATCAATTGTGCAAATGTGAACATTCATTGTTCCTTGAAATATTCAAGTATATAATGACAGACAATTTACTAACAGAAGTCACAAAATAGATTATTTATCGTTGTGTTTTTATTTTGTTTTATTTTGGGATCACAGCGCTACCTGTGACTCCAAAATGTTTAGGTGGTTTGATTCTATCTCATAAATGACAAATATACTTATCAAGAATCAAAATGAAGAAACAAAATTAAAAACTAAAAATCAAATGAAAAGACACAGACGATTATAGGACCTATCAGTAAAAATGGGACTTGAGACACCCATAAGCAGAGACACAATGGACATAGTGGGGTGTCCCAAAGGGCTTCAGTGATTAAAATGACAGCAGAAAACACAAAAAGATCCCTTTAAAAGTCCATCATGTCAGAAGAACTGTACATGCCTGTGTCAAGTGAAGGTATCGGTCTTCATAGCACATCTCTGAATTTGAATTTGTCTTCTGATGGGTGACTTACTGCTCATTGGTTTTCCCTTCAGCCTTAGCTATTAGCTTCTTCCTCCCTCAGGTCCGGAGAGAAGCAGAAAGAGCGCTCTCTATACTGTCCCATGACACATATTACCTAAACAAGCACTTTTCAAAATATTTTTGGTTACCATGACAGTACCTCTGGCCTGAGAAAATAAGAGAGGGGAAGAGACCTGTCTGCAGAAAAGTGGAGTCAGACACTGACACACTTCACAGCAAAGTAAAAAAGGGCTTACCTCCTTACAGATTTTTTATTGTTTTTGAGTTTGTCTTTTAGGAACGCTACATGTTTAAAATCATAAAATAAATATTACATTTTTAAAGGTCATTAGTTATATATTGAGGAAATATGGAGAAAACCCCATTTGGTATTCAATCCATAATTGCCAAATGACAAATTTGGCAATTCAGAATTTGGCTGAATCCCATAAGTGGTCATGGCTGTAGTTGCAACCCAAATCAACAACTGAAGTTGATTTGGGTTGCAAAATGAAGTCTGGTTCATCTGCAAACTTCATCTGCCTCAGTTGTGTGTTGATAACTTAGCGATAAAAAAAAATGCTGGGCAAAAATTACCTCACAGCACACTTCCAACATGGAAACCATTGCTGATAAACCCTCCCATAAATCCTTGTTCCATTTTTCAAAAACATGTTTATTCAAGATGCCTGGTACAAAACTATATGTTTATCATGAGACAGAAGTGGAACTTCTTGAAAAACATGTGCATCCCATTACATTTGGTGTAAAACTAACTGCATTTCTGAAAAGCATGATTATACATTGTCAAACAAGGTAATGGCAGAATAAAGTGAAGTGTGGTTTTTATTCCATAACCCGAATGCCTTACTGTAATAGAACCATGGTCTTGGTCTGGTCTTTACCAAAAAATACAAGGAGCAATATCTTAACCATGTCATCAGCAAATCCTCAAGTTAAAGGATTTCCAAATAGCCTAGTTCAAGTTTTCCTTATATCTGATTTGGATGCTGTGTTCCAATTGGACGCATTTTGTAGGCCTCTACTATGGCTGAATTAAAACAATTACACAAAGAAGAGCAAACTGGACAAGCTACATGCACTCTTCCCCAATCATTGCAAATGTTTTGTGGTCCTTGTTCCAGCCGATTTTTTCAGATGAACTTAAGTACTTTCTGACAGACGGACCTAGTTGTTCTAAATGGTATTTTCTTTTTCTCTGATTTTATTTGTCTGGTATCAAAATTTGCTTAATGATTGGGATGGGGCAAATACTTTACGACAACACTGAGCATAAAGTAAAAAACGTGTATCCATCCATCTGCACAACTGTCAGGGTGCCTGTCAGGGTTCAGCAGATGTTCTGCACCGATTTCTTAATTGCATATTTACTCATGCTTGTTGTAGCTTGTAGAAATGAAGTAAACCACATCGACTGTCTTTGACTCTTAATATGGTTTAGTTTTACACATGCAAACTCATTGTGTCTGGCTCAATGGTTTTCTTTCAGTATCCTCTGAATGCTGCAGTATTTAAAATAGCTTTGAATAAAGTTTCAAGAAAAGTTTGGAGCATCCAATTGTTCTAAAAAACTGTTGGATCAGCATCAACTAATGAGTCACTGTATAGACACAAACACAATGAGCAAAGGCACACAAGCACACATACTATGACTGACAGATCATTATAGTCTGAGGCAATGATGCTGAAATATCAGGCCATGAGCACATTTAGATTCCACTACATAATGCGCTAGTGTGCAAACACATCTATGCATTCTGGACTCAAGCACATGCATTTCTTCTCTGGTCCCTCATTAATAACACTCTGCAATCCAATCGTTATAGGTTGAGCTGGCAAGAAGTTACTCACTAAAGGTCTTTATAAAGATAAACATCAAAAGTCGGGCGTCCGCATTCTGTTTTTCACACACATATATGCACAGAAGTGGGAGCGCCACAGACACATACCAGCAGATTTCAATTAGACGCGGATGAAAGACATGGATCTGCTCAGAGTTTAATTCTCTTCCATTTCCATCTTCAAACCCAGAAACATATGGAACCTCATGCAATGATTTTCAGCCTCCTCCCCTTTATTGTGTGACATGTTATTTATTTTTTTAATCATGTTTAGATCCTAATGTGAGGGAAAAAACAAGTTCATGTATAGTACCGTTTAATTGAGTACATTGTGTGGGTACCACAGGCACATCACCAAGCTTTTTTCATTATATTTACACAATTCAATGATTAATGAGATGTTTATTGATTGCCAGATATAATAAATTAACTATGAACACTGCCTGGCCCCCCCCAAAAAAACAACCAAAAAACACGTTGCCACTGGGAGTTAACTAATCAAATAGGTATAAGCCTCCTATGAATAATCACAGCAAGGTCAACTGTCTTTCAGCTGGTAACAAGTTATTTAAGAAATTCAGAAACAACTGAGAAGGAAAGTAATTGAGATCTATCGGTCTGGAAAGGGTTACAATGGAATCCAGCTGGCCACAGTGTGACTCACAACTCAACACAACTGGTGAAGACTTGGAACAGTGGAGAACCTTTCCAGGAGTGGCTGGCTGACCCAAATTACAGCAAGAACTCAGTGACAACTCGGTGACGAGAGGTCACAAAGACTCTAGAACAATATCCAAAGAACCACAGCTCAGTGGATGGACTGTGGATGGATGGACCACATCCCATGGCTCAGTTAAGGTCAGAGGTCATGCCTCCATCATCAGAAAGTGAGAAAAAAATTACCTGCATAGGAGATCCTAGACAAAAAATAAAAAAAAACCTGCTGAACCAAAGGAGCATTGAGGCTGGTCTCTTTTTTCCAAAACACTTCAGAATGATCCCCAACACTTCAAGGGAAACATTCTGTGGGCTGATGAGACAATTCAGTTTTTAGAAAAATAACATCAGTATGATATGGTGGTAGTGTAATGGTCAGAGGATGTTTTGAATCTAGAAGACAGCAGAATTCAAGGTTCCATTTTTCTCAATGTCTACCAAAAACTACCACACCATTGTAAGTAATCATATCATGACTATTTTTAGGTGATTTATGGCACTTTTGAAAAGCCATTGTAAATTGTGATAGGAACTGTTGAATACCATTTTAAAGTTTCAGTTCTGATACAATGACGTATTTTTAAAAAAAAACTTATTATTGTAAGTCTATGTATTTGATTATCTTTTCAAAATCAAATTTCCTTAATAGTTGTTCTTTAAATTTGCACCAATCTTTTGACATCTAAAATGTGGACTTCATCTACCATAAAGTACCACAAATACACAATTTATTACCTTAACACTTTTGTCAGTCTGCACTATGTGTCTTTCCAAGTCAGAGTCACAAATTTAGCAAAGACATGTCACAGAATTAAGTTAGCTAGTTTTTTGGTCACAGTTAAATGCACTGAAAGCAATTCATAAAACACACCACACTGCACTTTACAGATGCATAAAATGTGGTTCTAACTACCATTGGGCCGGTTCATTTGCATTTGCATGACAGAACTTTCTGTTGCAACATCAAAAAGCAATGGCAACCCAGTCCGTCCATCCAACACTTTATTTTTTTAGATATGACCCAGTAAAGCCTTTACTTTTGGCCCATTGAGGACTCCTGGGTAAACCCTTGCCAAGTTCAATTGGCCCTCCACCATGTGGTGAAACATCCACCATACAAAGAGCACATCTGGAGTTGAACAAGCTCTCATAGCCTAAGGGGAGTCAGGGTATAGCCCTCTGTGGTCAGTGCATAAAAAGCAAGCCTGGGATGCAAAACTTCTTGCAAAAAATTTTCCACCCCTTAAACCACTTTAAGAGATGATATATGCTTTCTTTTAAAATAAAATAAAAGGCTATAATGTGTTGCATGAATTTATGAGACTGTCACTTGAAGGTAAATGGTAGCGCCAGCTTTTTCATCATTTACCAATAATGGAATGCAAAGTAGTATTAGTATTATTATGTAAAATGTATAAGTTTGATGGAATTGTTACTATTTTGTCATGCCATTGCCTTCCAATACAATTCTATACGATTCTCATCTCCCTTCAGTGCTGCATCTGGGATTTCTCTCATTGACCTTAATTTCTCTGGTAGAATTTCTACCAGCTGAATTAGCAGACAGAAGCATGAGTTGAGAATGGCTTAAATTTTCTGCTTTAGATTTGCAGTGTGTCAAGGCTGTTTCAGAGTCATACTTTTTACTTCCATTCCTGAGATTAAAGTATAACTTCCTAAGGCTCAAATGTCCATAGATGCTGAATTTCATCTATGGACATTAGAGCAAATAAGGCTACATTTCTTATATTTAAAAAAGTAAAAATGTGTGTCCTTAATCTCCCTCTACATACAATGGACTACCTTGTGTTGGTGTGTCACATAAAATCCCCCCAAAATACTAAGAATTTATAACATGGCAAAATGTGAACAAGTTACATTTTTTTCTGCACAGCAATGCATTTCTAATTAAATTTGGTCTTATAGAAGCTTGTGGTAATTTCAACATCTCATAAATCTCATCTTCTCTCTGTCCATCTTCCTGTCTCGAAAAATATCTTGATCCAAAAGTTTTTCCAAACACTGTAGAAAAAGAAGAAGAAGAAGAAAAAAACTTTGTTACAAAAAATATGTTCTACCAAAAAAGAACACAGAAAAAAGAAAGCAGAAAAAACCAAGCATGAGTGACCTGAAAGCAGACAGACAGGGGAGCAGCCAAATGTGGAAAAACAAGATGGACAGCAGCTGCCAAGGAAGTCTGCTGGTGTGGTCAAACGTCTGTTGCACAATGGATCTGTGTGTGATTAAACAAATAGCATGTTATCAACAGTTGTGATGGATGTACAGTAAAGCAGTGTGAGAAGAACGTCCTTTCCCCGGGACACCTTACATCCACACTCACTTGGACAGCAGCACTGAAGCATAAACACACACACGCACAAAGTGGCATTGCAGATCTTTGTATCAGCTGAGATGTTTTTCCTCAGGAACTGTACAACCACCTGAGAAGTATAAATTCTCAACCCCCAGGGTTGCACGAAGAGGGCCAAACAAAAAAACACACACAGAGATCCTGTGTAACATATCAGCACAGCTGTCAGTTGAAAGAAATACATTTTAAATTTGTTGAAAATGCATGTTCTGTGGAAACACAAGTGGGCACATAGCCAAAGAGAGGTTTCCCTCACAGGTAATTTTCTATGCCATGTTTTTTTATGTGCAAAGAATCTGACTTGAGTTCCAGTATCTAGTTGATTAATTTACTGTTGTAGAAAAGGCAATGGAACACCATGGAAGTAGTCACTAACATGAAATATTTATTTCTCAGAATATTGTTAATTTAGATTAAACAATTTCTATTGAACACGTAGAAGTGACTGTTCCTAGAAATTCTGGCATGAGTTACCAGTCAGTTTTTTTACACAATCATGTTGTCAACCAGAACAATGCAGTACCATAGATAAATTATAATAAATCTAAGTCAAAATAACACTTATGACTAAATGGAAACCTAAAAAGCACACATACAAGAATAAAGTTCTCAGCAATAGATAAATTGTGGTTACACAAAGATCCTGCATCACAAAGTGTCCCCCGAATGTTTTTGTTCTGTTACAACCACAAGAACACAACTTTAGCCTTGTTAGCTGGAAAGCTAAATCTCTTTTGTTTTGAAGAAAGAGAATAACAGCTTGTTGGAGAGGGCTACGTTCATGCCAGTGGTTGTGAAGGATTTCTGGGGATTCAGAGTAAAGCCATTTGAGGATCATAAAAATTCGAGGAATGAAAGTTCTGAGGAACTTACAGCTGGTTGAAGTTCAAAATGTTAGCAAATTACAATGAAGAGATTTATGTGTGAAGTCAAAGTTAACATGAAAACACGTTCTTCAGCTTCCATGCAAATTGTTTGTACTTGTGTGCTGATGATGTAATGCGCTATACTGATTGAAGCTCATTAGAATCTGTTTCTGCAGTCCAAAGTCCCTGCTCACAAACACCAGAGAGCTCCTAATAACATCTGCTTAAGATCTGATGAGTTTGTGTTATGTATTTTTCAGTTACAATTACCCAACCAATGTACTGTTACCCTCAGTTCTTTTAAAAATTTGACACCTTGAAACTGGGCAGCTGTCTCTTTAAGAATCCCCTATGCTTTGTGACACTTTGCCTTCAGCTCGTCTTCACAGAAAGGCTCCTCCATTATGGTGTTTAAACCTTATTTTGTATGATTGGAGGAGTGTTGAGAAGTAGTTTATATAAGGACAGCAGGCTCCCAGTTCCACCAAGTGTTTGCTAATTGTGTCTGCCACTAGTCTGTAGGAGCTGAGTAGGTAAGGCTTGTGGGAGGGGTCCTCTGTGGGGCAGTGCCTCAAAGTTTGTATGATAAAACAAGCTCATATCATGTGAGGCAGAAGCTGAGCTTCTATGAGGAACATTTTTTCACAAAGACCTCCATTGGGAGATTCAAGGAATGCTAAAAAGTAATCTGTATTGAACCAGGTGAGTTATTAAGAACAAAGTTTTATTTACAGAAACAGTGCTGAAGTATTGCTGGGATTCTTTCAAACATGCATGACAGAATCCAAACAACACTCCGGATATGTTTATGATGAGGGAATAACATTAAAGTATGATATAAAACTAGAGGAGCTTTAGGCTTCATTTCAATGACAATTTACAGATTAGAAGTAAAAAAGTTTATATAAAGCTCAAAATAGATGGCTTGACATAATACTCCTCTCCAACCCATCGCAGATCCCCTTGTTTAGGAATAAAGATTTCCCCACATTGAAAGTAAAAATCAAGACAACCTAAATCCGGATACACACACCTTTTGTCAGGGAGTCGGTAGGGCTAAAAACAGAACTGTCACACCGCAGAAGTATGTTCATCAAACAGAAATGAAACATGAAATATTTATGAACATGTGCACACACACACACACACATTTATGCAGCCATAGGCAGAGGCGAATGCACACAAAGTCAGTCAGCACAAGCTTTTTAATTCCAGGAGGACATCTGTAATGAAGACCGAGTCATTTGGATACAATTATAGGCAACCGAGTGGAAAGAATGGAGTAAATAAGTTCAGAGTGATCTCAGTAAAGAAAACTCAGTTTCAATGTGTAAACTCAATTTGCCATGAATTTAATTAATGCTGGTTTAAATGAAAGCATTCAAACATAAAAACCACTGTAGTATTCATGTGACTCCTGCTACCCCCTCTCTATGTTCTCCCTTTTTTCCCCCTCATGCTGTGAAGGACAGAAAACAGTACTTTAGCGCCATCTGTTGCCTCTGAATTCCTCCTACAATATTTAAGACGGCTCTACAGTGGCTGTTAAAAATGTACACCCCTTTGTTAAAGTGTCAGGCTTTTGTGATTTAAAAAAAAGTGACACAAATTATTTCAAAATTGTTTCCACATTGACTGTAAAGTAAAAAAATTACAATATAAGAGAAACAAATTGTAAAATTAAATACCGCTGCAAGTTGGTTGCATAACTATGAATACTCAATTTGTGTTAACAATTATTAACACAAATTGTTAATATTCATCATTCAGTCTTCTTGATTTGACTTTGTGAAGGGATCTAAAGTATCTGATTAACCTGAAACAAATTACAGCGGTCCCATTAGGATTCTCCTGACATTTGCTCAAATGCATCCTTGAGCTCAAGCCATAAACTGCAGAGCAACGAGTCGAACGAGTCGCAACGAATCAAAAGGATCCCACCAGGCAAAGATATCAGTTTGGAGAAGAAATGTCCACAGTATTATGCATACAGAATGACAGAGTGAAGGCAGAGGGTTATCTTTATCTCTCAATATATTTTCAGTACTTTATTAAGTGGTGTCTGTCTGTTTCAATGTGTTTTTTTTCTCTCTCTCTCTTTGAATGTGAGTGGATTTGCTGAAGAAGTCTTCAGCGTATGGATGCTATGTATTGTCTCTATCGAGCAGTGTTGGTCGATTCCAGTCCTCAGGAACCACTCCCTGCCCTGCATACATCAGATGTCTCTGTTCCTGAACACCTGGCTCAAATGAGGATTGCATGCCATAAAGTGTAACAGAAGACTTTTAATTTTGTACTTATTAAAGGCAGGTGTGTTGCAAAAGAGAAATACCTGACATACTCTATAGCAGGATTTCTCAATTCTGGTCCTCCTGCCTTAAATGTTTTACGTGTTGGAAGATAACAGAATTAACTTCTTTCAAAGAAAACATTCAAGTCTTGCTAAAATATCCCAAAGTGTTGTTACAGTTTCCCATGAAACCATACTCTAATTTTTGCCACAATTCCAAAAGACAGGTTTTGCATACAACACTTAACATCACAGAATGCACTTTCCATTCATTGAAAGATAGTGGTGTCAGCATCGTTATCTGGGGTTACTTTTCATCTGGCTATTCTGAGGATTTTGTAAAGATGGATGAAGATATTCATAGTTTCAAACCCTTTTAATATTTCAACGTCTTATTGACACCAAGATCATATGAAATCAACACACAAATTGTTAATGGAAAGAAAATGAATGTTTGTTGTGACAAACTCAGAATTTAATTTTGGGAATCTTTACAGACATTGCCAAGGAAGGGATGTTGGATGCTGTTAGAATCTAACCAAAAAATACAAAATCTTAAAATTAAATCAAAATTAGATTGTTTCTACTATTTTACAGGAATCATGTCTTTATTGATCTGAATAAACTTTCTTGATTTTCAAAACGTTTAAAGAAAATAATATGTTTATTTTCTTATTAAATAAAATGTCCAAGAAATGACTTACCTTGTGGCCAGCATTTGTTATACTATTTTTCCAGTAATACTCTTTATGAATAAAATAATCCAATTGTATTTGATGAGGACATGATGAAATCACCTTTACTAAATTAAACTGGTGGCATTGTTCTCATCGATACTTATTTCTCACCATGGAGCCTAATTTAAATTTAAATTGTTTTCAACTTTTTGAGCTTTCCTTGCAAAACTAACTATATTTTCATTTTAACAAAAAAAAAACATTCCTCTAGATACCCCATTCAAACCAAATGCTATAGAGGTTTTTTTGTTGTTGTTGTTGCTTTGTTTCTTAATGAATCAAGATTTACCATTTAGATCTGACCAATATCTCCCCAATAAGCAGCAATGAACATCAAGTTTTAAAGACTGCTGCTATAAATAAATATTTACTTAAAAAATAAACCTAATTCAACATCATTACAAATAGACCTACATCCATTTGGATGTTTGCCAACAGCATTTTGCCAGTGTTTTCTTCATTATTGTTCTGACCCTCAGCTAATTTTACTGGGAGTTTCTCATTAAATGTCTGTTGCTGATAGAATAGGAGACTTCAATGAAGTGAACATTCAAAGCAAGCTTTTTGTTTTCTCAAAAAAATGTTAATTGTTAAAAATTATTTTAATCTGATTTAATTTGACTGGATATGACTGAAACAAATCAAGGCAGTTTGAACTGGGCTTGTTTGTTGATGTAAATTCAGAATGTATAATTTATTATTGCGAGAATATATCAAACAAAATATAGTCGATTGGAAAATTCAAAATATTTAAAAAAGAAATATGGTCATCTAAAAAGAAAAAAAAAGTGGCGGTGACCCACAGGAGCTTTTAACTGCACATTATATTTATTTCCCGCTAGATGGCGGTAGCTACCTAAGGCAGATAACAGGATCAAAAGTGAGGCAGATCAAAATAAAAATGAAAAGCAGAATGCATTATAACCTAATCACAGAATTTTTGTTTTTATGATGTATGCTATTTTGTGGGGAAAAAAAGAGAAAAAATTATTTTGAAACAAAATGGTTGGTTTCAGGCAAATAATGTGAAATGTAAGTTTATCTTTTTATTCTTGAATTTAAAGTACAAAGGCTGTGTAGAAACCAAATCGCATAGGAGTTTGTTTAAGACATATTAGTCATGTGATGTGATTGTATCTGATGCATGTCCTGCAGACGCTGTTAGATTAAAAATACTGTGGTAGACATCTGATGACAGGTTTGTAACCTTAGGGCTCACATTGATCTGTCTCCTCAATAAATTATTTTGTCACTAGTTGAGATCAGACAAGCCTCGTAAGTGGATTATTGATGTTCCATGATAGATATAATAAAAATAGGAGTTTCAGGGGGAAAATTGTTAGTTGGTAAGAATATATCACTTCTACATACATTATTCAAACCGTACACATACTTTGACTTTTAACAACTGAAATCTATAGGTTTGCATTTTTATTGCCTCAATAATGTGAGGATAATTGAGGAGGAGGCCATTAATCATGTAAAAAGGATACTGCTTAGAAACGAATGCTAGACAGATTATTTATTCGCTGGCTCCTTTTTTCCTGACTGGTTTCCAGGCAGGGTAACAAGTTCACATTAATTTTGATTTAGCTCCCTCTGTGCAATCTCAGTGTCGCCTGGCCTCTATATATTGCTGTTTGTAAGTGATCTGAGCAGTAATGTTAAGGATTGCTGATGCTCCTGAAATTAAATATCTTGCTGGACTCTCTCTCACCTGTCACCAATAAACACTTTATTGTTAAGAACTTTTGTGCAATGTTCATCAATGACCTTGTGAACTTCAATTTGTTTAACTTGTTCCTTGCAAACAAGCTCCACTCGTTAGGCAAATGACAAGACCTGTAGCTATTTTTCAGACCTGAAGGGTTAAACAATATGTGTCTACTTTCTAATTACTTTGGGGAATTTGATTCTCTGAGGTAGCACAGCTTCTTATCAAACTACAATTCACCTCATTTGGCTAGTTCCAACAGCAAGTGCCAGCAGACAGCGCCCGACCTTGGCCTGACATTAAACTAACCGATCCAATGTCTTAGCAGCCCAGACCGAATAGCACAGTAAATATTAGAGGCTAAGATGATGTCACAAAATAAAGAGACTTGAAATGCCCTCCCAACACAAATAAAGACATGCATTGCTTGCATTTATATCTCTGGGAGAAACTTCCACATAGTCATTGTTAAAATAAAATTGGTAAATCTCTTTCTATATATATATATGAAAAATATAAATTTGTATATATATGATTTATATAATTTCATATAAATCAATGTATAACAAGCAGTGTGCCACAATGACCCAATATTATCATTAATTTAATTAAACACCATGTTGCCATGCAAACTGACAGTGTGACCTACTTTTTGATTTATTTCCTAAATAATTTTATGATTACTTGTGGGGTCCTCAGAGAGCTGACATTGAATTGCCAGACAGTCAGTAGATTTTAATTGTGGGGGGAAAAAATCAGACTGTCATGCCAAATGTAACATAAATTTGCTTTACTCTCTGACACAGTTTAACACTGTGATCTTCACACCTTTGATCCCAATACACTGTAGTGCACACTATTCCACCTAGGAGCATATTAAAAGCAACACGCATACCTCAAAAACCCAACAGGATTTGTGATAAAATCTTGTTCATTTTCTCTCAATTAGATCTGTGTAATGTTTCTGGTACAGCAGCACGGACTGTAAGATAGAAAGAGTAGAAGTAGTAAATCAAAATCCTGATTTCTAACACTGTTTCGATAAAATGTGAAAATCGAAACAAATTCAAATCATTTAAACAAAGAGATCCAGAACGGTGACTATCATACAGCACTAAGTACATCCTTCATTTGTCAAGATGTTTAATTCAAGACATTTGTAAGATATTATAATATGAATAAGATTGGTGTATGTCTTCTGTTAGCAGCTTACTGAGAAAGAGAAGTATTACATTCAGCATGATAGTCAATATCTGCTCAATGACGAAGTTGTTTTCAAGGGTAGTTCAAGATTATTGTGCTCATGCATGCAGGCTGATGGAGATTTAGCAGATGTCTGGACATCTGAATCCTCACTAAAGAAAAACTAGCAACTCTATAAGAAAGAAAACCCTGCACACATGCAAGAAAACATATGAAAAAATGAAAATTAAATTCAAAAGCCTGTGTGGTTTTTTTTTCAGGAGAAAGGCTACATTTACAGGTAAGGCACTATTGTCACACAGACCATTCTCAAACATTATTGATTGAGAAGCGTTTTTTTTTCTGACTTTGGATGGATCTACCTAAATAAATCCAGACAGAAAGCTGCTGAAATCTGACTTCTAGCTTGCAGCTTTAGGAAAATGCCACGTCTGAAGTTCAAGTGTCAAGTGGCTTGAGAGAGATTGTCGACAGATGATCAAATTTAAATCACATCCCCACAGACATGTAGAGATGGGCTGAATTTGTTCATGATCTGCACTGTGCCAACTATGCGAAACACTAAGAATACATATCGATCTGTTTAGCAGCACTTCTTCTTTTTGTTTTTCTGCGGTGAAGTTTTCTAACAGTCAATGCAACTATTCTGAAAGCAATTGTCGATCCTGAAATCTAATTACACTCAGTATTCTCACTACCTCCCACTATTTAGTTCTATGCCTTCAACAAACTCAAGCAGATAATTTCACGTCTTTGCACCAGGGCACCTGACAGCTAATAGAGCAACAGATTTATTTCATGGACCTACAATCAGCAGGTGATGCTTTTGAAATTTGGCCATAAGCAAAAGTGCAAGCTGTATTTGAAGACTTGCTTCACCACTTTGCCAAAAGTTACACATACAAACACACACACCCACAACATGAGCCCACAACACCCTCTGTCTCCAGACCGATACTGCACTAACCATCCTCAGGCCTGGCTTGGCTGGTGGTTTGATAAATTGGCCCTTTCATCGCATCAGTGTGAATTGTGTCAGTGGATTAGTGTGTGTTTGAATCTGGGAGTGAATAGATATGCATTTGTGTGTGTCTGCCTCGGTATATTGTCTAAGCTGCATAGTGTTTGGCTTCTTCACCGAGTGCTGCTGTCACAGCCCCTGAAAGCGTATAATAACCGCCCATTCTCTCGGCATGAATGCACATCCATACACAAGCGCAAAAAAATGTGGCATTTCAAAACGACCGGGATAATCGAACTGAAGAAAATTATAAAAAGTGGCATGGCGATGTCATTCTCTTCAGCTAAGCTCTAAATTTGGTGAACATGACTGCTTTACAAACTGGATGCAAATCAAGTTGAATTTATGCCATTATTTGATATATGTGGCTCTCAAAAGTCTTCAGTGACTAAATTTTTTTCTTCTGAAAAAGACAGATTGTTCAAAAAATTTGGTGCATAAGTGAACTCTCCCTTAAAATAGCACGTTGCTTTAACACCTTCTGACTTAATTTCAGCATTCAGTCTTTTCTAGTTCACACCTTCTACATGCTGAACTTGATGAACAGAAAATGAAGTTCATCTGTCCTGGTTGGGTGGTCCTAACACTTGTCATAGTAATACATTTTATTTACAAGCGCCATTCAGGACACTCAAGGTCATTTTACAACAAAGCAAACAAAAAAAAATAGAAGAAACATAAAGTAGAAAATAAGAATAGTTAAAATGAACAGAGTGCATGCTGTAGTAGGAGAGTTTAAGAAAAGAAGAGGGTCAGTTTTGTGCATTTGTTTGTAAGGGGTTACAGATTTGCTTCTCAACAGCCAAGTAAAGTATCCCCAGTTTTCTATGCATGAAACTGCGATTTTAATCAAGACGGAAGAAATGTTGAATAGTTCCAAGAATTGTTTCTCACCCAAAACTCTCAGTTGTCTGGTTTAAATGTGAAGATGGAGAGGAATTAAATATTTCAGCATTACTGTGAGTCCAAGCACATCGCTTCGCCAGAGGGAAATTTAAGGTTTATAATTGCCAGCCAGAGCTGATAACTAAATATAATTCTGTAATTCTGCTCTCACCTGAAGAGTGCAATGAACAAGAAATGCCCTCCGGCTCTGATAAGTCTGCCAAACAAATACAAAGTAATGAGGACAAATATACTTGTTGGTATGTGGGGTGCAAACTAGCAAAGACTGAATACTAAAATTTAATCAAAGTGTGTTTTACCTAAGTATTAGTTTAAGAGTGTACACACTTATGCACCCAAGTTGTTGCCATATTTTATTTTTTTGATCACTATTACTCTTAAA
Source organism: Poeciliopsis prolifica (assembly GCF_027474105.1). NCBI lineage: Eukaryota > Metazoa > Chordata > Actinopteri > Cyprinodontiformes > Poeciliidae > Poeciliopsis > Poeciliopsis prolifica. Next base: position 9,539,825 of record NW_026562380.1, read on the forward strand.
GGTTTTGGAATGATTTATCAAGACTTTTTCACTTTTTACATCAGAAAATGCAGTAATTTTGACAGGGATAGGGACGATTTTACTGTGCAAAATGGAGAATATTGGTAGGAAGTTTTATCATAAGACTTTTATATAACATTTATTAATTTGTGTTCAAAATTGTAATCAACTGATTATAATTATTCTACAAATGATTATGCTCTAAAACAGCTGCATAACATTAGCAGATATGTCATGTCAACATAACTGTTGTGTTGTTGCTACTTTTTCTTTTGTCAAAACATAATAATGTCAACTGAATTTTAATGAGCATGTGTTGAAAATGTGAGCATGAACCATGCTGTGTAGCACCATGGGAAAAGTCTTGTGCATATAACTAGCATCATTCTAAGATATACTCCAACATACTAGACAAAGAAATATAAATATTCTGACAGTAAAAAATAACAAAAAAACATACATACACACAAATATACTAAACAGGCATAAACCCAGGACAACAATGCACAGAAGGACTATAAATTGACCAATTTGACCAAATCATTGGCCTCAGGAGGGCAATGACAGCATTGGGTTCAAAGAACCGGACATTAGTTAAATATGTATTGATTATATTCCAATCACTTTGAAGCTGTGCACTGTTTTTTAAAATCCAGTGCTCCAAAGCCCAGGATGGTCTGAGATCTACATATTTTTCAGAGTTGTTGAAGCATGAACCATCTGGACTCCGAAACTTATCAGAAACCCATTTCAGGTTCTGAATTTGAGAAAATATGGACAATCCAAAATCTGAAAACCAGAGTGCTCATTTGGATCATGTTGTGCCTATTTATTTGTGTTACTTAGAATTATTTCGTAATGCATATGTTATTCTAAATGTAATTATCTTTCCCTTTTCCTTTGATTTTCTTTTTTCTTTTTTTGTTTTCTGTGTGTGTAACTTCAGTTTTGTGTGCGTGAAAGGTGCACAAATCAACCCCTTACCTTAACTAAACCCTGGCAAAGTGTCACCAAGACGCGTTGCTATCGCCTCCACCTGCTGCACTTCAGCGTCTGGTTTACCATCACAGTCAGGATTTAGGAAATGAGGGAAAGTAACAGCGGGAGTTCGTGACAAACACCACACGCGCAAAATCCCACCTCAGTGTCAGGCTATCGCTGGGAACGTTCTGTTTATACGCGCTGTTATTGACGTGGGAGAACCAAAGCGGAGACCCGCTCCGTGGACCTGAGCTCACATTCACTGAACAAATCGGGCATTGAGCGTGGACTCTATCGCACACGCCGTGTAAGCCGAGAGCGCTTTGTGTCTTTCATTCATCCCGGGTGAAGGCTGCCGCTTCCCCTCACACTTCCACCTCGTCCTCCTCCTCCTCTTCCTCTTTCCTCACGCCGGGAGAGAAGTCCTCTCCGTCTGATCTCCGCTGTGGCTTTACGGTCCGAGTTAAGTGGATGATATCAACAGAGCCCGGCGCTCCTCTCACCTCCTGCGCGGCACCGCGGACCAGATAAGTCGCCGGGGGGACAACCGGCGCGTCACGACGTAAAAGCATCGGGAAAAGGAGTCTGTTATTTTTTATTTTCTCAGAGGGCACGACGCGGTTTGAGGCGAGATATACAACAGAAATGTTTATCTGGATGAAGCGGAGTCCCCCTGAGTTCTGAGGGATTTTAAGAAACAGGTGCGGTACGGGAATACAGACAGGACAGCTGGCGGATGGTTGTCGGCTTCGAGGAGAGAAGTCTCTGCCTCTGCGCAAGGTGAGTGATGGACCGCGCTGCCCAACACTGGGGAGCACTGACCAGAGCACTGACAACAGATGAATTATAGACTAGCTTTTGTATTTGACTTTTCACATATGTCTTGTAGAAAAGCCACACACACTCAAAAAAGTTTTGTGGCATCACTTTACAGAAAGACCTTGGAAACTTTGAGCTGTTAGTATATTTAATCAATTAGAAGCGGGTAATTCTGCATGTTTAATGTGTAACTCACAGCAACATGCAATGATGATGGATCATTTTAAGGGTATTATATCCCTGAATAGATACGATTTGAACACATGACACTTCAGTGCCAGAACTATTTGAATCAAGTTAATAAACGCTGCAACTATAGTTTTACTAGTCAAGGCTGATCTTATTATACATTACGATGCCTATTAAATAGTTCAATTTAAGGTCTTAGATATGTTGATTTCTCACCAAAGTATTAGATTTGAGTAATTAGGATAAAAGCCCAAAAGAAAGTGCAATGAAAGAGAATGAATGGATGAGATGGATCACTCATTGTTGATCAGCATGGATGGTGAGGCAGTTATATGCTAAACTCTAAAAATCATCCACTTTTAAGTCAAGGTAGAAAGAAAGAATGAATTTGCTTTTTTGTCAATGAGGATGTTCTGTTAGACAGTGAGCAGGCATGACATTATAACCAGAATTGGGACCGGCTTTACACCATCCGTAAAGATGATGTAGAGATTTCATAAAGATTAACTTCTTAAACTAATGTTTCATTTGATGGTTTGGGCTGTAGGAACTGGCATTGTTCACTTCTGTTCCTTCCTTAGACCATTTATGATCAATTCTGCCCAACATTTGGGCACAGCCCACTCGAGGTGCTGTTTTTGAGATGCCTTCTAACCCAATAGTTGTTCCAGTTCGGTCGAATTGGCTGAGATCCTGACACTTTTCTAACTGTTCCTGTTTCTCACACACCAACTTTGAAGGCATAATGTTCACTATTACCAAATGATGACAAGATAATCTGTTGTTCACTGCATGTGTTTGTAATCTTAATAGAATAGAATAGATAGTATTTATTGTCATTGAACAGGATTCAACAAAATTTCTATTGCAACTCCTGTGATTGCTGATCAGCATACGTCATATCAAATGTCACACTGACAGTGAAGTGTAACATTAGGAAATTACATTTTTCTGTCAGTAAAGAACGTGATTAATAGATTTTTAAAAATGTGTTAGTCAGGTGATATTCCTAACCTTGCTTTTTGTATTTGTTCATTCATAAATTTCTTTTATTATGTAATGTAAAATGGATTTGTTTTGATACAAATCCAACCCTGACATCTGTCATTTAGGACTAATATCCATTTAGCGTCATATTGGAAGTCTGCAAAAGTTAATGCAAGATTGTACGGGAGTTACTCATCAGGTTTTTGCTAGCTAACCGATGAGTGAGTGAGTTAGTTGAGGCTGCACTCTGCTGGTCGTTGCGCATTCTTGAAACTTGAAGTTGAGTGGTTAAAGCCTTTCCTCTGCCTTCATCCCCCAAAATGCTGTGCAATTTTGTATCAGAAATATGGCGAATTATTGAAAATTATATTGTACATATTTTCTCATATTGATCACGTGCGTATCGTGATGTATGTTGTCATCGATTCATTGCCCAGCCCAACTTAGTGCTCAGGTGTTAATGCCTTTAGAAGCGCAGGAAAATTGATACCTAACAAAATGACTGAAGTAGGAGCACTCTTGAAGAGTTGTTGAACCATCTTCAACTTCTTCAACAGGATGGCAGTTGATTGAGCACTGGTGCTAAAGTCCAGGGACATGAGTTTGTTTCTTTAAGATTGACAGTGGATTGTTTGTGTCTTTGTTTGTTCTTTTGGAGGAATGTTCTATAGCAACAGGCAGTGTATCGGCTCATCCTTAGATATGTATTTTTCATTCATGGTGTGTTGTGACCTTTCTGCTGACACTGTTGTCTTTGTATGGATGCATCTTCATGTGTGTTCCCTTGTTTCCGTGTGTGAGTGTGTGTGTAAAAAAGAGCGAGAAAGAAAGAGAGCTCTAATCTCATATTGATGTGTGGGCCATTTGACATTTAATAGTATACTTTCATTAATAGCTGCATGATGACTAATTTGCAACCATTAACTGTTACAGATGCATGATATCAACATATCAAAGTGTTCCCATATAAACATCAGTAGACCTTATTTAAAGGGGTTTTTTGTGTAAATTGTTTCTCTCAGATATCACGCTTGCCTTTTTATTCAGATAATTCAGATTACTTAAGAGAAAAGTAGCATACTTGCCATTATTTCTTTCACTTGTTTTAACAGTTGTGCATTACTTTACAACACTCAATGACCTCATCTATTAATGATGTAGTTAAACAAGGATGGATAGAAACTTCACGCAGACTGTTTGCGTAGGCTATTTGGCAAGGTCATGCCCTGTTTGGATCACACCTGTGTAGATTTGTTTGTGCCAATTTTTGGACCATGTGTTTGCCTGCAGGCCAAAGCAAGTTTATTTATGTAAAAGGCACACAAAAGCCAGATATTCTGCTTTACAGAATATCTGCTGAAAACATTTAAATGGCAAAAACATTTTTTAAGAAACGAACATTTTAAAATCAGTTATTATTGACACTTCAGTAATGGTAAATGGACTGAACTTATATAGCGCTTTTCCAGTCATTTTGACCACACAAAGCACTTTACACTAGAGTCACATTCACCCATTCACACACACATTCATACACCGATACGCAGACCGGTAGGCAATTTGGGGTTAAGTGCCTTGCCCAGAGGCACATTGACATATGGCAGGAGGAAGCTGGAATCGAACCTACAACCTTATGATTGCAAGACGACAACTCTGCCACACAACCACAGTCGCCCAGTAATGAGACTCCTTGATCAAGAACTGCCATAAACAATGCTTTAAACCTAATTGAAAGGGGCAAACGTCTCAGGTTTTCTGGAAGTTTGTTCCAGAATGGAGGCACATAGAAATGAAATACTGCTTCATCTTGTTTCGTTCTGCTCCTGGGAACAGAGGAAGCTGGTCTCTGAAGAGCTGAAGGGTCCCATTGGTTCATATGTCACTTGTAACTGAATTGTAAAGCAGCTGCAAATACCTGTAAAGACACCATCACAATAATCCATCCTACTAAAAATGAAAGCATGCTCCATTCCAGTAAGTTTTCTTGTTTGTTCTGTGATCTTTAATGCCAATGATACTAGTTTTGTGCTATTCTCTACCCTCACATGTTGGGGATGATTTCTTTCTCATCTGGATTAAGCTTAAGCATGTAGTGATGCTTTGTATAACATCGGCAAAAGATGGTATGCAACTTTGCAGTCAGGCATGCTCAGTGTGCAGATAAAAAAACTCTTGCACATTTTGATACAGCTTCACTTGTCTTTACAGCGGGATCCTACCTGCAGAGAGATGTCAAAAAAGACTTCTCCTTCAGGAAGACCTCTTGTAGTTAAGGTGAACACAGTTATCAATAAAAATTCACCAATTTTCCAATGTCAAAACTCTCGTCTGTTTTTGACAGAAGCAGAAACATGTATTTATACATGAATGCATGTATAAATGCATTCATGAATAAATGAATGATCAAAATTTTAAAAAAGTGTAGTTGTAATTTGTAGCTCTCAACTAAATCGACTTTAGTAAAGTAGGAATATTGTTAATATTGTTTTATTCTCTTTTTTTCTTTTGTAAAGATAATTTTGATCCATATTTTCTTGAATTTTGTTTGGTTCAGATACATTTGAGGAAAAATATTTAATGTATCTAAAAGCGGATACCATAAATGACACTGATGAAACCATTTTTGTTGTGCACATATCCCCTGAGAAACAAAATGTATAATTGTCTGTGAGCTGCATTGTACTGCATCTATTTATATATATTGCTCTTTTACAGTCACACTATCAGACTTGAGTATGTTGGAGTTTCTTGCTTAGCATTTGATTTGTCAGTCGAGTCTTTTGTAATGAAGAACAAGCAGCTTACATCTCGTTTTTGTAATTAGGAAGAGGAAAAAATGCCATATCGGTCTTTAGTTGGTAGCACTCATGTCAATTCAGCACTAAAATCAAAGAGAGTGAGGACAGCAATATGAATGAGGAATGTTATTAAAACGTATTCGTTGTGTCACCTCAGTGGCTCTGGTATTGCAATTATATACTTTATTTATTGCACACTTCTAATTTGTGTTTTCAGCATTTATTATGAGGTCAAACTGATTCTTTGTTGGTTGTGTTGAGTGCCTCGTGAAAAGTCTGTTTGCATTTTTATCAATGTTAGTCTAATCCAGTAGAATGATATGCACTGCACTTTGCAACACAGTGTGATATTGATTATAGATTAGTTTTGTTTGGGTTTAGAGAATGCATTAACAACAATATTGACTTTAAAAGTCATTGCTTACTGTAAGTCCTCTGTTTTTGTTGTTGCAACGTTGAGTCCCGTGTACAAAGACAAAGTGTCTGTATTGTTCTATGCTGTTAGCTGGTTCACAACCTCAAATGACTGAGCAAATATCTGCAAGTGAAAAAAACAAAGATTCTTCAACCGAGCTAATTTAGAATGAACAGAAGTGAAACGGAAAAATGTTCTTTGTTCTGATGTTAAATTTGAATATTTCTTTTAAAAATAATAAACACTGTATCATGTAGAGGAAGTAATCAGTGCATTAACTCCTCAAGAAGGTTGTAAAGCACTGATCAAGGTGGTGGGTTGCCAGTTTGAACCTGTGCTCTGTCTGTCTCAGTTGTTGTGTCCTTTGGCAAGAGACTTCACTCTGCGTACCCACTGGTGGTGATCAGAGGACCTGATGCGGTAGCTCACCGCCGTCAGCATGTGAATGTGTGCATGAATTAAAGTGAATGGATCCTGAGGATGTGGTTCCCTTCAAAGAGCCGTAAGTCCCACTGCTCATTGACAGTCAACTCTGGGAGGTGGGGTTATTGCAAGGAAATGCAAATGAGTTGCCTTTGTTAACACCTCGAGGTAGCTGATCAGGTTTGGGGACATTTGACATGAAGCCAACTCAAGATTTCTCTGCCACATGGAAATCAAACTAAAGTAGAGCAAATGTCCAACAAACGAACAAGGTTATAAGGTAAAGGTAGTGAAGCTCATGGCGTTACCCGAGACATTTGGTGAGGCATTTTTGCTTCGTCAGCCAACATTAAGGCAAAGAAGATTCCAAACAAGTCATACATCAGGTCTGTAAAGTTACTTCTGGGCTTTACATCCACGGCACCCAGACATAATGGTGTTGTTTGCACAATAATGTGAGGGTGCGCTGAAATTATTATTTTGTCTTGCTGGTCAAAATTGGCATTGCTGGAGAATATTTTGCCATTATTGTAGTTTTTTAATCTTCCAATTATTTGACCAGCCATGTTTTCTGTCATTGTATCCATGCGTTCTTTTCGATACAGTTGTGTTGGAATAATTTTACGTGATTGTGAGTAATCGCTTAGTGACATGAAGTACGCAAACGAGCAAATTTTTGTCAGCATATCTTATTTTGAGATAAATTGCAACCATCAACAGTTACTAATAAACCCATTGATTTGAATGACAGGTGGCGTCATGTCAATTGTTTTCAAATTTTGTGGACTGTTTTCTCCCTGATCTTGCTTCCACTGCAGTGACAATCTTTTTTTTTCCTTCCATTTCTTTGTGATTGACATTAAAAAGCTTAGAATTTTCACTTTCAAAATGCTTCAGGGGAGATTTATGCCTGATTTTCTCATGACCAGTCACATATACTTCACTCTGAACGTCAGAAAAGAAAAGAGTATTCTGCAATCTTCCTGAAAAGAAGATTGTCTGAATGCTAGATGCCTTCGCTTCTGTGTTCAGAATGCAGACGGTAATTTGTCCTCGATTGTAAATGTAATAAAGGTTTGTTATAATGACTTTTTTACTGCATGTAAACAAATAATCTTATTGTTGTGCACCATGATTGATGCATTACATATATAAACTAGACAGCTACATTCTGAACTCTGGTAGAGTCTTCAGTATGAACATTTTTTGCACAAATTATGAAAGGCCTTCTGACAATCACAGCCTTTAGAAATAATAGTTATTCAAATCAAGGAATGTATTTTTATTCATACATTTTTTTATTTAAATAAGCAGGTTTTCATCCAGGTAATCAGACTGACACTCAAGATCTATAAAGGTTTATCATGTTGAAGCTTGTTTAGAAATGTTCTTTGACCTAAATGTTATATATTTTTCTTTGAGAGCTAGTATTATGAATCAGAATCAGTAATAAAAAGATGGAAAACAGGTTGAGATTAATTTATAAAATAATGTAACTGACAGTTGTCAGCGACCTAAAATCAGAGATGTTTCTAATGTAATTTTATCAAATCCACAGCATCTTGTGGACCGATAGCCCTTCGCTGCTGTAGGTCAAGAATCCAAACCTGTGCTGTTTGTTCCTTAGGTGTAAATTATCACAAACATTTAATTATGATATCATTTATATTTTCACATCAGAACTTGCACAGCAGCTGCACTCTGCAGCTCACATACTAGCTGCCTTTCACTCTTCATTACATGATATGAAAACTGTTAAGACTTAACTCTTAGATCAGGAGTCAAACTCAAGTCTGAAGTAATTTCATTTTTGGCACTTAACTGTGACTCGGGGCACTGTCTCACTTACGTCATCTGACTGCATAACATATTGAAGCAGGCCTATTGTTATGCATATGGTTGGAAAGCTGGCATAAAGTATGATTTGAGATTGTTTTAGTCCACATTTGGGGTTTTTTTTGTTGTTGATTTTTTCCCCTTGAGATTTTACAATGGTGACATGCCCTGTGAAGCTGGTCTCTTATTACCTGATAATTTTGTTAGCATTTAATAAATGTAAAACTCAATATTCCTCATATTTTATTATCGAATTAGTTTTACATTTTGGCGATTCTGGGTCTTGAGTTCAGATGGTCAATTAGTGTTTTAAATCTTTAAATGAAGAAAGAAAAGACTGTGAATTATGTCTAATGAAGTCACAGAAAACAGGATGGAAACATTTGAGAAAAAAATAGCTTATATAAAAACAATGCAATTAGTTGCTAATGGAACAGACAGACCCCCACAGTTCTTTTGCTATCCAGCATAGCATCCTCCATATGTTACAGTAACATAAACCCCCCTCATTAAAACTTTGGCTTGCCTTTTGTCTCCCACCATTAACTCAGTTTGCCTAGAAGTCTCTTACTGAAAGACACACTGGGTAGGAGATGTGCTCAGTTAAACTCAGAGAAGCAACTTTTTTTTTTCTTGGAGGAATAGTCTTTAATCTTTTAAGTAAATATTGTGGCCTGAAGCCATTGATCTTTTATAGATAACATTACCAGCTAATGATGCACAGAGAGATTTTCACACATACAACTGAAAGAGTGCCCTCTTGATTTCAATTATCCTGTAAAATAAGGGAACACATTACATTTAAATAAATAATATGTAGTTAAAGGTTGCATATGGTGGTTTATTTGACTGTCCACACTGATCCTCTTTGCATTTCTGCACATATCCAGATTTTTGATTCTCAGCAAAGTAAAAATAAAAGAAAAAAACAAGCAAAAAACTGAAGATTTTCAACTTGTCGCCTATGCATCAACAAATAAAACCGTAAGGTTTTTAAGCTGCAAAGCTAAAGGTAACAACTTGTTCAGCAAGAGAAAATAAATACTTTTCATCAAGTTCAAAACACCATTATCTAACTTGTACAACTAAATGGTTTGAGTTGTAATGTGCATAATAATGTAGTGAGAAGTGATGCTCTTTTTTTCCCCTAAGAGTGAATAAGTCTTGCCTGCATAAGTTCTTCTGAATTATCTCTGGCTTAGGGGAAACATTTTACCCTGTGAAAAAAGAAGAGAAGTGGATGAGGACAGAAAGGCATAGAAGCTGATGAGGAGCATAGCGACCATATGTCAATAATTTGGATTGTCAGTATTAATAAGTTGAATCTATGAGAGACTGAATACGAGCACAAAGTATTTACCTACTGGAGAGAGCGTAGAAAAAATCTGAATGTAAGGTAGATTATGACCAGTTTAACAGTATTATTGCTGTTGGACTGCTACGAGCCAATAAACTCATTTTTTTTCCATTTTGGAAAGTTGCTCTGCCAGATTGTGTTGGTAAAGTTCTCAATTTGTGGCTCACAACCATAAAAAGCAAGCAATTCCAAGAACATTTTGGTTATTTAAATCCAAGGTTATTTGTTTTAGCTTCAATTTATCAAAATTTGATTATCAGGTTGTCACTTTTGGTTTTTTAGCCCCCGCACTAACTTTCATGCTTTATCTGATGACCAATAAAAAACTACCACACTGATTGAGATATGTATCAACAATTTAAATGCAAGTTGTAGCCATGTGGTCAGAACAGATATCTAGATGTCTAAATTTTTTCATTGTCCTTCATTTTGACTGACAGGACCAAAGATCCAGTTAGTCTATTTTAACCATCTTTTTTTTTTAATGATTACAATGGAATATTGAATTGCATTTAATTTTGATTTGATTTGTTTAATATTCGTCAAGGTGAACAGAAAATTTACACCGTGCCATTACACATTAAGCAAATGAATATGATGTCACAAAGGAAGACGTGGTGCTGTCCTATTCACAGAAGGAGATTATACAAAATATTAACACCTGGGGTTTATGTAGCAGTCACATCACTGATTTAGCTAAAAATAAAATAAAAAATGTAAAGGTCATGATTGTGCTGAGAAGGAGTTGGGCCCAGATGGAGATTATTTCATAGAGATGATGAAAAAAAAATACAAACTTACAAAAACACTGGAACACAGAGAGTCAGAGCAAAAAAAAAAAAAAAAAAGATTGGAGCCAAGTAAAAAGACAGCAGGGTATAACAGGAGGAATAAGAGCAGAGTTAAAAGGGAGAGAGCAGAAGGCAGACCGAGGAGAGGGAGAAAAAATGCCACCATGGGGCAAGGAAGAGTAAACAGAGCAACTAGAAAAATCTCTAACGATAATAAAAAATATTTAAACACAAGAAACAAGTAAACATAATTAAACTAGTGAGAACACACAATCAAAACTTCAACCCAAAGTTCTGACAGTTAATTTGGGAGATATTTTTTTCTCTCAAACTAAATAAATGTAGTCAAATTAAAGGCTGATTTTTTTTTCTTAATATTTACCAACATTTGCTGCTATAATTTTAGCTTCATTCATTTTAAAATATATTTTCTACACATCTTTGCTAGATAGGGTTGCCAGAGAGTGTGGATGGTGCTGCAAAGGATGGTAGATGAAGGGAAGGCAGCATTGAGAAGGAATATGTTTCCAAGAATGAAACAGGAAAAATGTAATCTGGAACTTCAAAGAGACACCTCACAGTGCTCTCCATATTATTAACCCCATCTCTTGTTATTGCCGCTTATGACTCATTAGACAGGTCACTGGCTCACAGGATGGTGTCAGTATTTCATTATCTCTATGCATAATTCGAATGTCAAATCAGGATAGTAATATATTTCAAGTCAGATAGATGGAAGTGCGATGGAAGAAAGTGAAAGAGAAGAACTCAAAGTCCAGTTCACAGGAGTTTTCTTCCTAATGGAGCAGAGATGAAATGGAGCCAAGCAGGAGAGAGCTCAGCACAAGCTTTTGCAACCAGCTGGTTTTCACTTTTTTCATTATTATCTCTGTGTCTCCTCTAAAAAGTGGGGCAAAATTTCCACTAGTATTTTTCATCACACAGACAAGTTGTTTTGTGTCTAATAAAAAGTTTTTTTTGGTATGGTGCCACTGAAATTCCCAGCTGAAATGAAATGGCTTGCGTTATTACTTTATATACAGTAGGGCTCTCATAAGCCTTTTCCACATATTAACAATCTATCTAATAATGGAATGTAATAATGGAAAATCCATTTTTGAAGGATTGTTGTTGATTATAAATTAACATGGAAACAACACTGAATATATTTTTAAAACATTGCAAAAACAATAAACATTTTGCATAAGTTTAGAAATGTAGCAACAAATTATAACATTTTACATATAATTTACTCTTCTCTTTTACTTCCTTATAAATCCTATTGTGTGGAAATGTGGCAATACACGTGAGAAAATAATAATCACGATAGTTTCTAAATGCAAAAATAGCCTACTTTTACATACATATTTATTTTTGTGGAGGACATCAAGACCAAAAAACAGGGATTTGTAAACAACAAGCAGCACCAGCTATTCCAACCAGGACTATCAATGACACTAAAAGACAAAAAAAACTAGTGGACTGGAGGAGTCGTCACGTTGGACTTTGCTTTTTGGCTTGTTGGATTGTACAGGTTGTAGACCTCTGGTGCCGAGTAAATGTTTTTCTTCCCCAGGTCCAAATTACCAGTTTGGAATTGTTTATTTTTTTACTGCATTGAGAAAATGTGTAGCATGAGAGTGACTAAAAACTCTTTCTTGGAGTGCCTGAGTCTAGCTTCTGACTGCATTAGAGTAGAAAGCCCTCAGCACACACACATCTTTCTATGTTGCAAATTGTTTCAGAAAAGCAGGAGGAAAGCAACAGCCCTCCCCAAAGAGAAAAGTTACTTCATTTTTACTTCAACTGCACCACCTTTAGGAGCTGATAGCCTCAGGCAAGCACTTCAGGCTGTATGAAATACAATTTCAGATTCAGGAACTCTCATCTAAGCCCATTTGCACTATAAACAGAAACAAAAGCAGAGAGCTCATTGTTTTAAACAATACTGTTAACCACCACATTCTTACAATATACAAAATTGTATTTTCTCATAGGTTTGGTTTTGTTAATTTCACTGGTACTCCCACATGATCATGACACAGTTGATGTAACACAAATTTCATTGTAGTTAGACAGAATTATTAAAAAATATATTGACATAAAAGAGTATGCTATGGGGTTGTTTTTATTTGCATGATGGTGATGCCCACACTTTCATCGTTTATAATGTTTATAAATTTTAAAGTATGTTCTTTCTTACACACAAATAATTTACAGTCTGCTAGATTTTCAGGAAAGCAAAACTAACAATGTAAGTTTAACAAAAGGCAACTGATTTTCTCCCCTGCCAATTCAGTGCTGCTTGTCAGTATATGTCCAAAAAGTTGCTATTTCAATATGTGTTTTAATTCATGTCCTAGTCTTTGTAGTGTGAGGCACTTCGGGGATCTTGTGGAGTAGATAAAGCGCTGTGCAAGTACAGGCCATTTGCAGAGAATAAATTACTTCTACTGTAGCAAAAAATTTAATATTTTAATGTGCCCATTTATTTTGTGCATAATAAAAATAATTCAAGTCTACATTTTTAAAAGCTGAGAAGAATTATTCAAGGTTTAATTGTCTATGTTACACAGATGATGTCATCATCTGTGTTTCTTTGGGTTGTAGAAATACATTCATCCTGTGAAATTAAGCAATGTCGTAGAATGAGAGTTTTAATTCTCATTCTATTAATTTTGTCATTAAATTTCAACTAATTAATTTCGTGGTTCTCAAAATTATTACAGAAAATTCTTTAAGGTTACCATCTTTAAAAAGTAGACTAATAAAGTCAAATAATTTGGATCAATAATTTCTAAATCGAGTTGGAAAAGTCAACAGCTTTCCTGACATTGGAATTCCAGTAGGAAAAGCCAGATGCTCGGTTAAGGAGAATCCAATAACTTCAAATTTAATACAGCTATCTTGCATGTAATTCCCCCAGTAAAAACAGCTAATTAGCATCCTGAATATTTACATCTTATTGCATCTTCATATACAGCCCCTTAACCTCCCTTGCTAATGATGTTAAGGCAGTATTAAAAATAAGGGGCTGATCTATGACCAGATATTTTCAAAGGGTAGTCCAAGATTAGACATCCCCAAGCTGATTGGCTGATGATAAACATCAGCCAATCAGCTTGGGGATTGGCTGATTGGCTGGGGATGACCCCACAGTAATGTTTCCCAGCTAATCCCAAATTACCAGAGTGCTAATTTGGGATTAGCACTCTGGTACCAAAACCAGAGTGCTAATCCCAAATTAACTGCCTTAGATTCAGTGACTGTTTTATGAAAGATCTCTACAGAGGGGGGGAAAAAAATCACACAGCAGTGTCTGCAAAATGCAAAACTTCTCATGTATTTCCAGGATTTACACCATGTCTCTAGTGGCACAAAATCCCTCCTTTTCCCAAATGTGGGATTGGTTTAGAATCTATTGGGATTGGAAACAGTTGTTCTAACATCAGAAATTAAGCTTTGTGGATTGGAAGACAATGGGCATGTGCAGCATTTCCACTTAGCTGTGGGGTGTGAAAGCAGGAAAACCTTTTTGAAGCCAGCATTCAGTTTCTGTATTATTTGAAATTAAAACAGCATATCTTGAACTTGAACAAACCATGGATTTTAAATATTGTAGTCCAGGTTTGAATAGCCCACATGTAGCGGTGCTTATTCTTTCCAAATCTACATGTGTTCTTCACACCACATAAGCAACTGAAATGTCCAAACACAGATTGTTCAGAGGTTGTTAACAATATCTCAAGAACTCCTTCCTTAGTAATCGTCTCCAGTGTACAGTGTGAAGCTTAAATAATTCACCTCTATATCCAGGGCTCATGATAATTGCTTAGAGCAGTGGATCTCAATCCTGTTTCTAAGAATCCACTCTCCTTTATCTTTGATGACTCCGGCACACCAGATTCAAATGAGTGGATTACCTTCTCAACATGCCTTCAAGTGCCAGGTTTCAGAACTGCCGGTTTATATTTCACCAGAGAAGGTCACATGCTGACAGCCACTGGAGATAGTCTTTGCTAATGACAATAAACACTATCATGCAATTTTGTAAGATCTGGCTCTTCGAGATACTGTAACACCACCGATGACAATAAATACAATATATAGTGTTGCACCAAAAGTCTTTTATGAGCATAGGTAATATCATTGTGAATTTGATTTATTTTTTCGCTTCAGTAAGGAGTTATTTGTCTCTCAAACTACAAAATAGAAGGTACCTTGAACTGTCTTAAATCAAAAATGATGGTTTGTACATGACTTCTTCTTGGACCAGAGCAAGATGATACAGACTTGCATTAATTATTTTCTTTAAAGTATATTTTCTGGTGTGAGAATTTCTGGATTTATTTATTTTTGCTTCCATCTTCAGCAGAAACTGCAGACACAAGACAGCCTTTTTATTACTCAGATTTTGAATGGACCTTCTCTTTAAATTATGAGGAAACAACAGATTTTGAACACACCGATGTAAAATGTCTATTCCTGAAAGAGACTGCTTCGGGAACGATTACATCGCTACCAAACACCTTCACAGTGAAATGAACTAAACTAAACTGACCTCCTCCTGTTGATCCAACTTTTATTATTTATTGTTCTATAATTATTGCTATACATAGTTTAAATGAGGTTGAATCCATGTAAGACACATATGCACTGGGTTTGCTCTCCCCCATTCCTCTACACCATCTTTCCTTTTATCTTCTTCATTATGTTCCCCACACTCTATCTTTCTATCTTTTCTCTTCGTTGGGCATGGCATTCCATTAATCTCCCCAACAGATTGGCTCTATTAATTAGTCTACATTTCCCATCTTGTGTCCAATAATCAAAGGTAATAGAGATATTATAAAGATATAGATATGCCTTGCATCACACTCACTTTTAATTAGCCTAAAGATTAAAAGATAGAATCGTGTCAGTCTGGCTGACGTCCGCGGGTATTGCAAGGTCTTTTTATCGCTGCAACATTTAGGCGCGTGGCATATTCTGAGGCAAATTTAGTGTGTCAGTTCTGAATATAATCTCTTATTTAATGCCTTATAGGGCACTTCAATATGGAGGTAATAATGTGACATTTTCTAAGGATGAAGCATCTTTTCAGCTCCTCATCTATGCCTTTCCAGATATAAAAATATACCTCATAAACATCTACATCTGCAGAGTAACATGCAGAGGTGTCCTGCTCTAGATCAAATGCATTTCCTTTTTTTTTTATTCTGTTGTATAAACATGACACTCTAAAGTTTAAACGGGTGATGAAAAATAATGAAGGATGCATTTGTCCACCGTGTCTGGTGGTAATTGAAAGGTTGAAGGTCGACTAAACAGAAGAGAGCAGATGGATGATAACAAATGTGATTTTAAGCAGTGAGTGTGTGCGCATGAACAAGCAAATACATCAGTGTACATTAATTACACACCAGACCTGTGATGCAGAAGAAGACTTAAAATCACAAAAATTTGGATTTGTCACACACTGCTATTCAGAAGAATACATCACAGTGAAAACTGACCTGAAAACTTCCGTGTGTTTTGAGCTTCTAAACACTTTACCCTTGTTAAACCTCTGCTGTTGCTTCCCTGTTGAATGAACCCCACGCCGTTTGATAGCTGATGTTTCTGAATCATTCCCTAAAGACTCATTACTCACCCCAGTCCAGTCAGAGCGGTGCCTCAAGGGGACACATAATGAAGAAAATGGAAAATTGAACACAAGATCCCAGAGTGCACCACTAAACCCTTCTTTATAACATTACCCAGGATAAAAATAAAGAAAAACACAGCTGCCCACTTATTAAGACCCCACAGTAATGTTTCCCAGCGGATCGCTCGGGTCTTCATTGTTTTATTTGCTAAAAGAGTTTCTCTCACATTTGAGCCTTTAAGACATTTTAGAAACTTTTTTCTAAAGAATTTTGTTGATTTTAGTTCAAAACTAGTTCACATTTCTTCTACTTTGTAGCCACTTTGTAGTACTTTCAGTCAATCAAAGGGGTTAGGAACTGTGTTTAAACTCTATCACATTTCTGCAACAAGGTGCGATGAAGTTGTGTAAGTTTGCCAACGCTAACAAATATTTTGTCTTATTTCTAGTTCAAACAATCTCTTTATACTTAAAATAATAACAATATCAACAAAGTGTTTTACAACTTGGGGTAGCTGATTAACATTAAAGAGGTGCCATGAACCTGAAACAGGACCTAATATAACAGACAGGGAGAGAAAGTTCAAACCATCTCTTCCATTGATTGTAATGCGCAAAAATTGGCAAATAAACCGGATGCTCTGGACCCTCTGGAAATGACTGTGGAAAGATTTTTTACATCAAATAAAGAACATAATGGACAACCATGAGCACACTCCTTATCAAGCTGCTATAACACCATGTATCATCTTCTGTCAGAGGCTTCTGTAGAGCATCAGTAACACAGATCGCTGCAGGAGAGCATCCTTTTTCACAATGATAACTAAGGTCTGATATTTATACAGGAATGAAAAACTGTGTGCTCAGCGTCTGATGTTTGTTTGCAGCACATCATCAGTGAACAGCCCTGATGCAAACACTGCACTTCCATCAGTGTGGCATTCAGTGTCATGAATATATAAATAAAACCAATATCAATGTGTTTACTGCAACAAAAGGCTACATTTTCACTCTTTTTAAGAAAAATAAAACAAAGAAATCTTAGTAATATACCAGAAATGCCATTATATCATTATTTGCAAGACTAGAGGACCAGAGAAAACCAATATGTATTAGAACAAATTTCAAACCCGAGACAAATCAATGAGGCAACAGAGCAACCCATTCCACCACAAAGCATTTGTGTGGATTTGTATAAACAGTTAAGTTATATCTGAAGTTATATTTATTTCCTTTTATGCAGTCTTCTCCTCAGATGGAGATGAATTAGTCAAAACATTCAAGTTTAATTTATCGAGTTACATTGTTAGAATTCTTTGGAAGGTAATTAAGTACAGACGACTTAAACATCACACAAGTACAACACAAATCATGCAAATGTAAATTACATTGGTGTGCCCCTATGAAATTAACTCTTAGTAGTTCAGTATGTTACTGAGATTCAGACCAGACTAAAATAAACTTGCTCACCTTTATAAATTATTATTGTTTAGAGCAACATTGATTTAGAGTTTACTTCACTCTCAGGGGTTTTATGTGGCAAATGAAAGTCGACTAACTAAAGTAAACCATATATATATATATGTATATATATATGAAAAATCTTTTGAGACTCATTGTTTCATTTACAAGACAGACCTGTTTCATACACTGCAAAAATATATATAAAAATAACAACTCAAAATACTTAGCATTTCTAAATATCAATACTATATTAAAAATATATTTTTAAATGATAATTTTTTTAATTAAATTTCTTCCTAAAAATTGTTCTATTCTGAAATGATTGCAGTTTATAGGAGTGTTCAAAAAATATTTTCTGTTTTTCCATGTCCTGAGTTTATTGACAGGAGTTTGACACAAAGTCAACAAAAAAAATATAATGTTTTGCTCAACAAAATGTAAAACCAAAGCCTGAGCCTCTGGCTACTGTTTTTAAAGCCACAGCCAAAGTGACCCACTAGAAGATAATCTGATGGATAGGATCAACATGTTTAAGGCTGAACTTGTGTGATTAATTAGTAACTTTGAGGAAAAACAGTTTATAGGTGGAGAAATATTCATGCTTAAACAGCTTCCACACAAATTGCAATGTTGCCTCACATTTGATTCGATCGTGCATTTTAATACTGTATATTAATTTTCGTTCTGGTTGGCTGTGTGTGTTCATGCAGGTTCAGATGAAGATGAAGTCTGCGGGCGTCGTGGATGGAGGTTTATTCACAGAGAGCTATTGCAACATCTGCAATGCTCAGCTCATCTCCGAGTCCCAGCGCACCGCTCACTATGAGGTGAGCTTGTGTCTTCAGTTTCAGAGTTATTTTTCAGAGGAATTAAAAGTAGGATGGTCTAAAGCAAAAACTGTCTATATGATTACTACTACTTTTTTATTTCTGATTCCTGCAATGCATCTGCTTTATTTGTACCAATTTGTGCTTGTGCCATTCATCACTGTGCTCATCCATTATACATCGGATTACATGAATATGGTAGTTACTTGCTCGCTTTGTTTTAATGTGGTCTACTTTTCAGCAGACCTTCTATTAGTATTATAATGAAAGGCCATTAAATAATCAGTCTTTAAATTAGGTAATCTGAATCTATATGCGAGTGCATCTGTTTGTTTATCAGGGCGTTCTTGATTCTGTGCGAAGCACTGAGGTCAATGTTGATTATATATGGCAGGATTAGAATTTAAAAAGTGGACTAATGAGAATGAGTGGCTTTTTTGAGAGACTTAAGCAAGGACAATGACTGTGTGCGTGCGTGTGCTTGCGTGTGTGTGCATCTGTCTGCTCACAGGTGTATATGCTTTATTCTCATTCAATGACAATCTATTTCTGACCTTGATTTTTTAAGCCTGACAAAATCAAAGCAGGCGTTAGATATAGAGGACAAGATGAGTCACACCATGTTGTCGGAATCGGCCTTTATAAAAGATCTCTGCAGAGGTCAATGGATCAAAAAGACAAGGCAAGAAATCACTTGAAGGCAGGTGATTTTGGTACATTGCAGTATTGTGAAAGCATTATTCACCCCGCCACAGATTTTTTTTGTAACATTTAGAATCTTAGAATGTTTAAATCTATTTTAATGTCAAACCAGTAACCTAAGTGAATAATAAAATTGCTTAGATCAGGTTGAGTGTGGCCAATAGCTCTTCTCAAGGTGCTGGGGGTTCAGGAAGGGAAAGGTCGTGAAAATATAGTGGAATAAATTATTGAACATTTAGCTTCACCAAACTTATGCCAGAAGCAAAATCAATTTATTTAAGGCATTTAAAACTACAGTGAGTAAGGAGGCAGGTTTAAGTCAGGCATCTGGAGAAGAGGATTTAGCCTATAAAGTGCTGTCCATTAAAGGGTTAAACAATGCAGCGTAATTACATGTTTAATTTCACATATCTATATTTATGTTCCCTGAACAAGTTTTCTCCTACTTCTATGCATAGTGGAGCAAGTTTCCCTTATTTCTTGTTGTGTGCTGGGAAACTTCATTACCTGTGTTCTGCTACAAAAAAAGAAAAAAAAAAATCTCACAATTGCTTGCATTTTAATTGGTTGTAGTGCTGCAGGAGGGACTTGCGCATGACACAAACAACGTGCACATGTGAATTTACATTTTGTTTCTGCATCTGTTTTCTGTTTTATGTGCCAAATAGGCAAACATACTGTTATTATTTGAGAGAGAAACAGCAAAAACTAACAAAATTCTTTGTTTGTAACTTAAAGACTTGACTTATGTAGACTTTATTCAACTCATTTCAGTCAACAGATCTTAAATTTCAAATAAAGATCAAATAAGAAGTATGTTTCCTTGACGTGCAAAACAACCAATTTTCTTTCATACAAACAAAAATTAGGCCTAAGTAAATGGGGGTCTTGTAGCTGAAAGAACTCTTCGAAATGAAAGAGAAAAACATTGAAACTTGCAAAGTGTCAAAATGTCAAAGCTATGTCTTCACATATGTGTTTTTGACCACCTGAAACACATATGAAGACATGTTTCTGATGATCATCATCTTGACTCTGATCTTTATATGTGCTGTATGTTGCATGTATACAAAACTCACCATCACAAAATGCCTTTTTTTCCTTTTAGCAGCCCTCTCCTCTGTCTCCATCCACTTGATTTGACACAACAACACAGGAAAAGGAGAGAAAAGAAACATGCATCGTCCATTAGAGCAGCGAGCACTGAGGGTCATTGCAGGGTAGCCTACCAACTCAAGGTCCAGCTTTTACAGTCCAGCTCCCTGAGCCATCACAAACACAGCCATTTATATACCTATAAACGCACAGTATACTCTCAAGACACTCGAAAACGTGCATATACCCCCTTACAAAACGCATTAACAGCCATGTGTCAAGTGAGGCTGAGGAGGAATTCTTCTGCTGGGGGGGAAAAGATCCAATATAAGCTGATGGGCTACAAGTGCAAGTGCAAGTCTTATCACAGTTTCCCAATTGCCTTCTTTGTATGCTTTTCAGCCGTGATAATCGTCTTGCTTCACTAGAACATTAGCCTCAGTAGAACATGTCCCATCAGCTTCCAACTGCTATACATGTTTGATTTAGATGCTTGAAATCTTTATTTGTATCTCAGCTTTTTATCCTGTTTCTCTTTGTAGCTCTGAAACAGCAGCAGTCCATAGAGATTAGAGACAATCCTAGGTTTTATATAGAGATTGGAAATGAAGGCCTGACTTTGCCTGAGATGTCTGATCACGTTCACATTTACACATCTCTGCCCTGCAGTTTGTCCGGTTATTTCCATTGCTCGTTATTGAAGTGACAGCTAGCAGCTACAAGGACAGCTCACTGTCTTTTCATATAAATATTTCTGCACTCATTATTGCTTATAGTCTTTATATTTTAAACCCATATGACACAGGAAGCGATTGCATTAGGAGAACGCTCTAAATAGGTAGGGAACAAATAAAAAAATATTTTGCACTCAAAACAATCACAGTAGATGTCACATTAACATATCTAATACATTTGTTGAATTTTTATTTTTTCCTTTTTGTTGGGTTTCATATTTATAGGTAACTATGACATTGTTGTTGTTGCCATAATTATCACATGTTGGCCCTAAACTCTTTTCTCACTTCTCTCAGCAATAGAAAGTGTGAATTTGCAGGTGAAGAAATGTCCAACTCCCTAATCTCCTTCTTAATATTGTAATTATCTCTTAGGAAGCTGATTGCAATTTATCACAGTGTGCTACAAAAACACCATTCCTCTTGAGCTTCTTTGCATTTCGTCTCATTACAACCACAGACTTTAACATATTTTTGCTAGCATTTTATAGATTACATGAGCATAGTAGTTACTTGCACCTAAACATGCTCACTTTGTTTTAATGTGGTCTACTTTTCAGAAGACCTTCTATTAGTATTATAATAAAAGGCCATTAAATAATCAGTCGTTAAATTACAAAATAGTACAAAACGGCTAACTGGCATCAAAATAACACACCAATTCATCAACTAGCTACATATACTATCAAATTAATACATAGTTTACACTATTACACCATATTAGATAAAAGTAAAATGCTGCAAAGTGGCCCACTTACATTTGTACTGAGGTCTTCTCAGTTGATACTTTATAAAACCACATTTCTCTGCAAATTCAGCTTGTTGTATCAGTATTACATCTCAAAAAGCTTTGCATGACTATTAAGAAGCAATGGGATTTCTTTCATTTTAGTTTTACTGTGTGTAAATTAACCTTTTGTATGTGTGGTTGAAATGTTTGTTGTCTTGTGGGTGTCTTCTGTGGCAGCCATCTTGGAAACCTGCTAAAGAGGAGGCCCGCCTTAAACTCAGCTCTTTTACAGAAAGAGCAGGGATAAGAGCTGGAGTTTGATTGGCCGATTTAAATTGAAAAGGCGGTGTTTAATGTAAGTGGACTGCTGTATGAAGAAGAGAGAACTAGAACATGCAGGATACCGGTCTTACAGGACTGCCTTTGGACGCAGAGTTCTGGCTGTCTGTTCCTGAGATAAAACTGGTGAACCTCCTCCTAATTATCAAGTGTTTTGCTGCCTCTAACTAATTTCCCTTCAGGATTGCATGTCTGTTGAAACATGTATCCCTATAGCATGATGCTCTCACTATTTGTCACTGTGCTCTTTTCAGGAAGATGTGCATTATTTTTCCCCATAGCCTCTTGCCTGTCATGCAAAATGTTTAATTTTAGTCTCATCTGACCAGACCAGTTTGACGTTTCAAACAGATTCATGAGCTATAGGTCTCTCCAGCTTCCCCAGCTTTCCCATAGGCCTCTTGGATGCTTCTCGGATTAGCACCCTCCTATCCCAAACTAACATTTTAGATGAATGTTCGAGTCTCTCTGGCTTTGCAATCGTGCCATATTCTTTTCATTTTCAGATGGTGGATAGAACAGTGTTACTGATTTACAACCTATCCCTGCTTTATAAGCATACCACTGTTTTCAGCATGCTTTTTCTTCAGATTTTGTTATGTGCTACTTTGTGCTGGTCTATGTCACAAAAGGTCTAACTGAAATATATAAAAATTTGTGGTTGTGGCATGCAACCACAAATTTGGTGAAAGAATTAATGCGTTCCAACTCTAAACCTTTGTTGGCAGAAAACCCTCTAAACTAAAAGCATGGAGAGACATGGCGAGATGGAGTGGTGGTTGTGGACTGTCTTCAGATTTTTTACTTTCTGTCTTTCTTGCAGAGTAAGAAACACGCTAACAAGGTGCGTCTGTTCTACATGCTTCACCCTGAAGATGGAGGACCACCTTCCAAAAGACTGAGGCCAGATAACCCAGTAAGCTCATACTTAATGTTAGTGTATATTTATTAGTCTTTTTCTGTTTTACTAATTTAATATGAATATATTTTTTTCAAATCAAAGTAGAAGGAGTTTATAGAAGGAATTTCCTTTTTATATTTTTTTTCTAAATGGCAAAAATCTACACTGACCATCTACAGTTGGAGACCATAACTGCTGTAGGAAAGTGTTTGCTCTTCCTTATAAATATTCCTGAGCATGTTTTGTAAGATTGAGTAGAAAATCTGACAAGTCCTATATCTGACAATTGCAGCCCTTTTCTAAAGAGGTCATTCTATTATTCCAGTCCTCCTGTGTGAATTTGCCCTGGAAATGGCATGATTTGCATCTTTTGCAACTATGGCCATCGCTGAGGTTGCATTTGCATTTGTAGCAAATTGTTGCACATCAAACATGAGGCATAGAAGGTATTTTGGTGCTTGTTTAAATGTGCAGCCATTATTATGTATTGAGAGTCCTACAAGAAAATGTACAACTCCACAATGTGTGCCAGTTATTTGGAATGGCCCATGTGTCATGAAGTTAAATAAACAAAAATAATATTTCCAGTGTCTGCTTTGGAGAAACAGCTTTTAAGAAATGATAATAATAATAATAATAAAAAAAAAACTTCATACCACAATCAAAACATTTTGCCAGAATAGAAGGCTAGTCAACGTGGAGAGATCACTGACTTTTTCTTTTTCTTGTCAGAAAATGTAACACTTTGACTAAATGAGCTGAAGCAATTATCAATATTCCCATTGTTGGAGATACCAGATAGAATTGTCTTTATTTTTATTAGCAAAATTATTAGGACAGATTTTGCTCCAGAATAGAAAGAGAGTAGTGTACTGCAGAGTTACTGCTATAAACCAATTGCCTTTGTTGAGATAAAAACATTCCCTTGTGATATATTGCCCTAGATTTTAATGTATCCCCCTTGCCCGATAAGATGAGATTCTCTGATGTCTTTGTTTTTCTCCCACTGTTTATAGTTGTGTAGACTGTGATTGTTTTACATAATTTATTTCCTCCGTGTGCATCCAAACATTCATTATCACATAAAATATTATATTTACTGGTAATCCTATTTTAACCACAATTAAAATATATTTGGTCTAAAATCTGAGATGCACATATCAGGTATTTATGGATCAATACATATTTAAATATTTGAAGGTCCAACATGCTGATTTGGACCTTGTTTACTCGCACTGTCACACACATTAAGTCACTACAAGTACTGTATCAATAGAACAATTAAGTGGAAAGGCAAGGAATCTCAATGTAAAAAAGAGATCCGTTAAGAATGACAAATGAAATTAGAAATTGACAAAACTAATTTAAAAGTACATTTTTAAAAATTTAAGTTTTCCATTGTCTCTGAGGTTTTAATTAACTAAGAGTTTGCAAAAGAAAAATTACAATTTTGCAACCACTCAATATCAATTAAAGTCAAAGCACAGAAGCAATCATAATAGAGGAGGAAAGCAGCCTTACTTGTTGAGATCTGTGCAACATTCCCTGAAACCAGGTTAAGCCTTTTATGCATTTCCCCACCTCCATCTCTATTAGCTTGAAAGATAATGAGGTCTCTGGTTTAACAGCGGTTCAGTCTGCCAAGGGTTGATCTAAGCCTATCAGGTGCACTGTCTCTTCTGGCACAGGCTTGTGGATGTCTGACGGTCCCTTAACCGGATCACTACAACTCAGGTTGCTGATACGAATGGAAAACACTTAGAGAAATTGACTAAGTGACACTAAGTGCATGTCTGAGTTATATAGGCAGAAATTTCCATTAATCTGTTAGAATTTAGGGCAATAAAACCTAGAAAAGGTGATTAGTCTTACATGCAATTTGATTGGGAGAATATTGTTGATAGAAATTTTAGTTCTGTCATAGTCTGTGCTTCCAGAAGAAAAAGTTGTCTCAATCAACTGGATTTAGTTTAAAGTTGGGCACTCGGCAGTAAGTGGACTCCTCTTTTTCTCTTTTTTCTTCAGACATCAGACAGACCAAAGTTTTAAAACAATCTATAACTTTAGCTGTAAGTTTTTTTTCTTACAATCCTGCAGTGGCTCAGTGTTGCTGGTTTGAACCCACTTTCCATCCGTCTTGGTTGCCAGATCTAAAAAAGAAATACACAAATGAAAACCTTCATGTACTCATAATAATAACTAAAAGACAGGTTTAGACACTAAATTTGACACAATTAATATTTAAAACTATGACTCACACTGGATTATTTTGAAGTGTTCAGAATTTCTGCAGGAGCAAAATAATAAGACTTCAAAGAAACTAAAACATCTATTTACAGGCACTCAGACGAAAACACTTATGCTTATCAGCTGACAAGCACATAGTCTTCTCGTGTTTTTCAGAGTTACCAGCTGCACGGAAAAGAATTTGCTTTTTACCGAACCTTAAAATATACAAGGTCCTTTTAAGGTGACATACAGAAAATACCATAGGTATGTGAACTAAAGTGGGTTTTAGTTCACATACCTATGACTATCTTTTATTATTCTCGGAATCATCCAACACCTTACCAAATAAGCCATTCCGACTCAAAGGCCAAATTCAACATTAGAGAGTCTGTTTTCTGGCTTTGACGTTGTTTTTCTTATGGAAAAAAGTGACAACTCCTGCTTTTTATCTAACTTTCGAATGCATGCAGGTATCATGGCATTGAGGGAGCCTAAAAGTCCGTTTATAAACAGAAAACTGATGAGTGGTAGACGAGTACCTAAAGCTTTTCCATCATTGGAAATGGAAAATAAAGCAAACTGGAATCCAGTATTATCCATATTCAAGGCACATAAAGAGAGCATTTCTGAAAAAGTTCAAGAAAGGTTTTGACAAAATGAAATTGGGAACTTAAGATGTCTTTAAGCTGGAATTGAGTTCCACTTGGATTCAGCACTGTTCAGATGTTTAATACTTACCTTGGCTCTATTAAACTCTAACATAGTTTCTAATAGAAGTAAAATTGTCCAGATTACACTTATAAAATGATTTGTCAAAATATTTGGGCTCTACACTTACACTGACACCCAGTGCAGAAATATAGACACCTGCGTCTCCATCTGTCTCCCAAGGTGAATAAGACATGACTCAGCCCATCCTGGCCTGCACCTCATATGGGACAGTGAATGCATATAAACAGGTCATCAGACAAGCACACACCAATCATCTGCCATACTGTAATGCAGTGTGAGTGTTGCAGCTAGTGCTTTGTGCTTCATTGTATCAGATAGAGCTGGGAAGCTGATATTAGATGAGCAGAGATGAAATACTCAGTCAGTCTGGGAAAAAAAAAATCTTTTCTCCTTTCATCTATTTTATCTTTCCCCTCCCATGGGAACTTTCACACACATTTTCTCACCGCTGCATCTAAGTGTGTTTTTTTTCTCTCTCTGTCTCTGTTTTTGCTCTGATTGACACGCCGCTGTCCGGTGGGAGAAGCAGAAAAGGTTTTCCTCAGAGTCAATGAACTGCCAGAGTAAAATGCCATGCCTTAAGGTTTTCTGTGTTTGTGTGTAAAGTGGAAGTGTTTGTCACAGAGAAGATGGAGAAAAAGTAGGTTGTAAAGGTGCTCGCAAATGTAAGGGATGGTTTCTTTAACCTCTCATTTTATCTGTGCAGTTTTCTACCTTTGCAGGGGGTGAAAAATATCACATTATCCCTTCAGCTTTTATTCTTGTGTTATGATGCTTGTGCTGTTATCCCTTTCAATTTGCCCTTAGCGCTTCCTCAAACTCTGCACTGCTTCACATGTAAATTTAGCAAGACTTCCCACAGCAACCCGGCGCAGAACGGTGGGAGAATCAAGAAGGAGCTGAGAAAAACAAAACAGAAGGAAAAGAAGATAAACACTGCTAATTAAGAGTCTATTGTTAGTTGCATGAGTTGGAAGAAGTCACCCTAACAAAAAAATAAATATGTACGCAATACAGACGTCACTGTCAGACAGCTGATAAGAAGGCATACATGCATGTTGATACAAGCACACACAACAATTAGATTGCATGCAAATCAGTTGCGATAGATGTTTGAAGTGTGACTGGTAACAACGGTAAAATAACAGGAAAATTCGGAAAGGTTGATGACTTTCAGCAAAGGCAGAGGATAGAGGGAAACAGTGAGTCAGGCATGTTGTTTATTGTTTAAAGGGGTTGTGCAGAGTGGCAGCCATAATGAGATGGCAATTATTCAACTGTCAGTCACCCACACATGCATGAAATTGTTTAAAAACTTTTCCCCTGCTTTCACTAAATCCCTGGTGTGACATATTTCGTCTTTTCAATCAGATGCTTCACTGTGGTTTGGTTTCCATTTGTCTCACTGAATCTTTTACTCTTCTCTGAGTCTTGACAGGTGAGACCCCTGCAAGTTTCTGCATGGTGTCATCTTCAGATCTTTGTCCCTAACCAATAAAAAAATAAGAAAAAAAAATGCTACAGGAGGACGGGCTGCTCCAGTTGATTTCCCTCAGCTAAGATTTTGGTTCAGAGAGGTTTGAAGTAAACAATGTAAGCGAGGGTTTAGGTGGAAGGAAGGAACGGAAGGATAAAAAGAGAAGGAAATGTTGCATAAAGTACACATGAGAGACTTTGGGGGAGGAGAGATGAAGGAATGGGGGATATGAGAGGAAAAACTCTGTTTAAAAACAAGACGGGATAGAAAGCATTTCCCCTCCGGATAACTACAGTGTATCTGAAATGGCACAGAATTGAATACCATATAACTATGGAAATTTTTACTTTTTAAAGCAACATAACATCAAAAAAGTGCAGATAATTTTCTGCTATTGGGATTTATCTGTCATTTACATATAACATCGATAAATCAGTCAGTGAATATGTCAACTAATTTTTTTTCTCCACTTGGTTGCTTAGAGCAAGGATGGAGTGAGCACTTTTCCCTCAGACATCAGCAATGTTGGAAATGTGAAAGTTAACACTTTCACAATGCTAAGCAAACACAGTGACAGTTTTACTCCAACTGCAGTCTTGGTATTATACCAACAGTAACTCAGGGAACATAACACAACTCAGTTCATACGATGTGTAAATCTGATAGCCGAAGCAGGGAGTCACCAGCCTGACCAATGATTTGACCAAAGCTAAAAGCCTAACATTTCACATGTATGTTTAACCTTGGTAACTATCTCATTATTATTAAATATTTGAAACAAACCAAACAGAAAGGACAATATTTAGCTACAGATGCCATCTCAGTATTTCAGCTTGGTTTCAACTCCTACATCTGTTGCATTAGGTTTGTGTCACATTCGAGAGCCAAATGGCATGTTGTTGTGGAGACTAAATGCAGATGGACTGGTAGACTATTACATGCATAAAATAGTGCCCTTAAACTAACACTCTGTCAGTTTCATTAGTGTAGTACAGTTAGGTCCTCACGAGTAAAATATGGACTGATTTTGTCGAGAAAATGAGACTTGCAGAATCAATGCACAGCTTTCTCATATAATGTATGCTACATTGGCGATATAGTTGTTGGATGAAATGACAGTACTTAAGTCTAGGGACATTAATTTTTTTTATTTTTTTGCAAGCAGACTGGACTCACCACAAAGCATTTTGAATTAAATTCAAGTTTATTTAATAAGCGACAGAGCAGGAAGAAATGTTGCATGTTAGAAACAAAGCAACCATTGTTTTGTTTGAAGATTTTCTCACTACAGGCTAATTTGCAAGCAAAGTCCTTTGACCTTTTTTAACAGATAGCAAAATTGGAATTAAAAATTCTACATATGCACACGCACACACACACACACCCCTACACACACACACACACGCACACACACTAGGATGGTAGTTTGCTAGACCTCCAAAATACTGTTCACAAACTTCCCCATCCTCATGGAGGATTATCCAAATAAATATTCACTATATAATCTCACTCTTGAGCTGCAGATTTGGGTTTTATTACTCTTGTTTGAAACAAACTTTTGGCTACATTCTCAGCTTGTTTTGTGCTCTGTTATGTCTTTGATACTTGTTTTTACATAGTTCTATGTAAATGAACGTTACGATCTACATTTGTTTTATGTCCTACCATCAAAAAAAGATATATTAAAGGGAGAAGTTGCACAAATTATTATGTATGCCATTTAAGTCACAGAAAAGGGAATATAAAGCAGAGAGAGAAATTCAGTTTGTTTTATTGATGCAGGGGAGAGGCGTAGGACAGTTGATGGCACACATTTACACGTCGTTCACAGCAGGAGGAGGCGAAGAGGCGAGGCGGGAAAGGGCAGGGAGAGGAGGGGGTGGCGAGGGCCTGCCAATACAGATAAATATTTCATCCCACAACACACAGAGTCACTGAGACTGGGACCCAGAGGGGGGGAGAGGATGCAGGGGAGGAAATGCTAAGAGCAAAGGGAAGGGGAAGGCAAGCAAGACAAAAAAAAACAAAAGAAAGAGAAGAGAGTAAAGGGGAAGGAGAGAGAAAGAGAAAGAGAGAAAGCCTGGAAGGTAAAGGTGTCCTTATCTCTCACATCACCATCCGTGACGTTAACCCGGGATGACATGAGAGAGACACACACATCCTCAGAGACACACAGCTTTCACCCACTCATTCAAATATGATGTTCAAGGGACTGCGCTGTTACTATATTCACTGATTGTAGCAGCAATTTCTTGTGAAAATCTTTTTGTTCAGTTTTTTTTTGTTTGTTTGTTTGACAGCAGGCAGATAAAAGAAAAATTTTAAAAAATAATAAAACATCCCTAGAAAGTAAAACACAAAAATACAAGGATGGATAAGAAGAAAGAAAGAAAGAAAGAAAGAAAGAAAGAAAGAAAGGTGACACTCAAGACAGATTTATCTAAAATTCTTAGACTGTAAAAGGAGCCATGCAGCTTGTTTCATTTTTTACTGGGGTATTGTACACAAAATCTTTCAAATGTGTTTCAAAAATGTTATGATATTCACATATTTAGGGAGCACAGCAGTTGGGTAGACTTTGAGCAGCAGTCTAAATAAAATATTCTCTACACTAGATAAGAAATGATTTATTTGAAGCTGACTTAAACATGTGTTGTTTTGTTTACAAACATGTCCTCCACAGATTTCTTTTGTTTTTGCTTCTTGTCATGACTAAATATTTTTGATCACCCTATTTTTATTATTTTTTTGGTCTAATACCTTTTATTTGAGAGTGGAAGCGGATCTGTCTCAGTCTTGTAGAGGGCTAAGACATCTGTGCACACACGTTTGGGCATTTCTAATGACAGCAAAGCTGTATTTTTGTCTATCTTTTTCTGGTGAAGATGTGAACTTGTGTGTGTTTGCACATTTTTGTCAGTCAGACAGTTGGTCTTTTCGCTTGCGCCGTCTCCCACGGGGAGTAACACTGGCTCATCATTAGTAATGAACCAGCAGCAGCAGACAGACCACAATCTCAGCCCTGAGAGACAGATGCATATTTGATTGTCATGCTTTTTGCCTTTGTGTGTGTTGGCTGTGTGTGATTGTGTGAGAGAAAAAGCCTACTGAGTTCAGAGAAAGGGTTATTTATCTTTGTTCCCTATTGTATTATCTGCTACTCTTTCACCTGCACTATTTTCTTTTGTGTTTCACCAGATTCACCGTTTTCCTTCCCGGCCTTTTAGCTTCCTTTAACCATCTTTCCCACTTCTGTTCTTCTAGGACTGTGCAGAAACAGAAGTAGACAGAAACAAGTGCTGTACCTTGTGCAACATGTTCTTCACCTCCGCCATCGTGGCCCAGTCCCACTACCAAGGGAAAACACACGCCAAGAGAGTGCGCCTAGTGCTTGGGGAATCACCAAACCTACATACAGCCATAACCAGCCCTACAAACACAGGTACATTTTACCCTTGTTGTTGTCTGTGCAAATCATTATAGCAATAATGTAGACAACTTGATTTTAGAACTACTGAAAAATTCATTATTAATTAATAAAAAATTTTAAAAATTCTAAAATATATTGACAAAAGGCAATTATTTATCAGAAACAAACTAGGAAACTTATATTTAAAGGGGAGGTATTATAGAAAATAGAATTTTTTAGTTTTAAATTTTGTCATAACATTATTCCCTCTTCAAAAACAAACCCAGAGAGTTGCTTTCATACCACCTGTGAAAGCATCGAGCTGGGTGTGTCATTTTACAGGTATGCTTTCCTCCAGCAGGACTTAGATGCTACGATAGCTACCTTGAGTTCCACCAAGCATCAGACAGTGCATGATGAAACTGGGAGACCACCTGTATTTTATTTTACACCACCTGTATAAAAGAAACTTAAAGCTGAAGCAGAACCGGAGCCTTTAACACAGCATTGAACCAAAACATGTTTGTAACACATAATTCTTAATTCATACCTCAGGACTGGATATGAATTAAGAAACAGAAAGCTGAAGGCCAAAACTCAGATCTGTATCCTTTCCATGGTGTAAAACTCGAAATGGACTCAATATATAACATTTTACATCATTTTTAACAATATATCCAATTTTTTATGCATGTAGGTATAGGAATGGCTATATTACATTATAGGCACCTCTCAGTCAGAACATTCCACCTGAAAATCAAGAGAGAAACAATACCAGAGGAGAGCCCAAAGGCAAAATTTCGAAAGCTCAAGGCACAAGGTCAAGAATAAGCCAAAAAATATAATCACTCGAAACAAACTGCAAGCACTGCTGAAGCAGGAAAACCAAGCATCTCTGGAGCATTTGTGGGACTCTTTGCTAAAAAAAAAAAAAAGAGTAAAACAGACTGGAGTAAGCAGTTTTGTGCAACTTCACCTTAAATAAGAGTTCAATTTACAGGCTAACACTTAAATGCTAGTAGTTTATGTTCATGGTTCACCACCTTAAAAATTCTGAAATAAGTTCTATTCCGCCACAAAGTAGTTTAGCATCAAAAGCATCTGCCCATTATTTGCTGTCACTTTTAAGGCACTTCGAGGTGGGTGTTCCACTTGGAAAAAAAGTTTTATTCTGTTTCAAGTTGTCAGCTAACACAGTCAGAAGTCTTGATTTAAAGAAAACATGTACTGCCATTTCACTTAGACTTTCCCATATGATTGGCAAAAAGCTGAGTTAAAAGAGTCCAAATGTATTAGGGTGCAGATTGCAGAAATATTCTGTTTTAACGCTTTGACAAAACAAAAGAAGTACAGAAATATTTTGACATAGTATTTTTTGATGTTTATGGCACAGGCCTTCAATTTATATCATTAGGTTAAAATGATGGGGGAAGCTGGTTCCCAAAGAGACAAATTTGTGTTTAGCAGCAGGAATTGCACCCACACACAGATTCACACTCTTAGCAGTCAACAAACTCTGTTCTTGCAAAGTAAATACTGGAACACTTTTCCACACAAACTAGCTATTGTTTTCCCTCAAAGTTTCTTATTTTACAATGGTGCTGCAAAATATGTAATTATTGCAATATCACTGAATAATACATGAATATTGCAAAGTACCAAGACTGCAAAAAATAGAGTATTAAGTAATTATTTAAATTTCAGGCATTCAGTCTCTCTATGCTACTAATATATTTGGTGACACTTCTTTAATGTACTCTAAAATTTTGAAGAAGCGTAAGTGGTGATAAGTACTAGCCTGGTAAAAAGACAGTGCCTTGCACTTCACTTTGCTCCAGGCAGAGGGTTTGGGCTCTTGGCTGTTGAGAAACGATTGATTCCTTGAGACATGAACTTTGTTGAGGTTTTAAATTGTACCCAATTCCTCGCACTTGCCCATTACCGATGTAATTCGCCAGTTTGATGCTAAGAAACTTATCATAAATAGCTTGTGCTTTAAAAACAACCATCTTCCACTGCGAAGAGAAAAGTGCCAATCTGAACAACGTGGCTGTTAATGTTAATTCAACATATTTGGAAACATGGTCAACACAGAGTTTTTTCATTCACTTCCTCCCCTGCCATTTCTAAAACTAGAAATGGCAGAGAACTACCATTTCTACTGGTCTAAAATTTAGAGATGATCAAGAGAAAAAAAGCCTAAACTGAAAAGGCCATAAAAGTAGCAATACAAAATCTCTGCCAAGTCAAATAATCTGATAGTTATTTCCTAGTCTTTGTTCATGGGTGTTTGAGTATCTTTTTCTTAAATTTATGTTCTGGTGAGTTATCTCCAAGGAAGTTTTACATAATGTGAAACAAATTGGACTGAAAGGGAAAATTCACAGAGCTGTAAACACACCAGTGCTCCAAAACGGAACATTATAATCAACCCCCAAAGTGACTCCTGCTAAACTTTGGCCTACTTTGGAAAACTGTCACTTCTGTGCTGCTGCTGCTGTGGAATTTCTGTCTTTTTATGACAGTGGGACCTGGAGGAAAAGATACAGGGGAAGTAGCACAAGAAGAGAGGAAGAGTGACCTGGGAGAGAAGGAGAGGATTTCAGGAGAGATTAAAGTCAAAGCTAGCCTTTGTGAGCTCACTGAGATGAGTGCAGCGCAAAAGATGCACAGCCAAGTTGACAGGCCGGGCCGTACATGGGCATCACAACACGAATACACTTACATGATCATCAGAAACACACAAAAGCAGAATGACTGATGCATTTACTTAGAAACCTGGACTCCCACATTCACTGAAGTAAGAAAAAGAAAAGTCAATAGATGCCGTAGAAACCCTAGAGAGGTAGAGAAGAGATACCTGTGTCTGTTCCTCTGTGCACATCAATTGAGCACTTCCTGCACACACTCTCTTCCTCTCTCTCTGTGCCCCACTCCATGAAAAACACTTACTTCTGCTCCAATGTACAGAGATCACAGTCAAAAGGGGAAATGGTGGGAAAACAAAGGCAGGGAACGAGAAATTACATTGGATGATCTCTCTCTCTTCGTTTCTGCTCAGTACTTGTTCCACAAAGCTGTCAGAGCTGAGGAACTTCACTCATGCATGGGCACACATAAACAGACAAACATCATCCAGAGCTTTGATGACCCCCTCGTCTTTCACGGGATCAGAGAAAAATTTAAAAACACATGACAGCCACACAGTTATAGGTTTGTGTTTCAGTAACTGAGAAGACGGGGTGGCATGGCAGAGACGAGCAAAGTGAATGTGAGTGGGTGTGGCGGGTTCGATGAGCAGAGGCACAGCCATAGATACGGTAACTATGTGAACAGAGACTGAAGACACATCAAGGTATCAGTAGCCAATCAGATCGCAGAGGTAGAGTTCAGTCAACACAGGACCGATTAGAGCAGACCCTCTCAGTAGCGGACCTCAAGGGTCAGTGGTCAAAAATTCATGCATGCTCTTCATTTGTTAGTGGCTGCAGTTAAATAAGTGACTCATCCTGGTTCAAAACCATGCATGCGTGGGCTTTTGTTTGTGATATAAAATGTTCCAACGTGCGGTAGTGCAGGTTTACCGTCACAATCAGTCTGACTCTGACGTCTTTGACTCATTCAGGATAGTGAATTGGCACATTTGGAGATACCATCTGGCTTCATAAGCTTTCTCTCTCCGTCTGGCTGTGGACCTAGCTCCCCTCCCGGGTTGATGTCTTTCGTACATGTATTGTACCTTAACACATGCAAGCAGGCTGTGCTGGATCGTCGTTCTCGCACATAAACACACACTTTCTCTCAAGGGATTGCACATTCAGTCCGTCGCACAAACACCCACACACACACGCAGATATGCCATCTTTTCTGTGAGAGCCACTACTACGTCCTGTGGCCATATCAGTGCCTGTTGGCTATTAATGGACAATCACCATGGTAACCAGTGTCGTGTCATGAGTAGCAGGTCACCTGGACGTCTGCCATTTCCCCTCTTTTATTCCCTCAGAGGACAGACAAGACAAGGGGATGTTGAAAAAAAGATGAAATGGAAAGGATTAGTAGGATGGTAAATGTGAGCAGAAAGGCAGCTCTTGAAGATTGGACCCCAGAGTGCCGATTACTTCGGCACTCTAAGGTGACAGATCTGGCCAACAAAGTCTAATTTGATGGGTACAAACTACCATTAGCAAGTGTAAATGTAAATGAGTGTGCACAGGACCATGCATTAAAAATGTCATCTTGTTTCATGAGTGAATATGAATGCATTAAATATTATACAAGTATAATAATTTAATAAATATCTTTTCAATTCATGTCATTTTTGCAATAGGGCTCAATTTGCATTTGAATGAACGTTAATATCCACCTTTACTCCCCCTTCTTTTCTTATTAATCCTGTAGAACTGCCTCCTCGGCTCTAATTTTTGCCCTGTTTTTTTTACTTTCTCCTTCAGATTCCTCACCTTCCACCCCGCTGCCCACAGACCCCAACGCTTCCCCTGCCTTACCCTGGCCAACGCCAGAGCTCAGTGGAAACGGTGGCAGAGAGGCTGGGAAGTACTGCTGCCTGTGTGGAGCCTGGTTCAACAACCCTCTGATGGCCCAGCAGCACTACGAGGGGAAGAAACATCGCAGAAATGCCGCCAGGGCCCGCCTCCTGGAGCAGCTAGCAGGCAGTCTGGATGCCACAGAGAGCACAGGTCAGCCTCCAGAGTCCCCACTCAACTTGTTGACAACCGTGGCTTGTGAGCGTGTTACAATGAACAAGGTTAAGTGAGTGATCATATCCTTAGAGTGTGGCGTTGTGGGTGGTAAAATGTCCATACTGTGCACTTGTAAATGTTGTGTACATTTTACATTTGTCACATTGGTATAAGAATCACCAGTTATTTCAGTCAACATTTGCAACAGTTACTTTAAAAAGTACTTACACGTCAAATTTACAGTTTGACTAACTTTGATGTCTAATTGAGAGACATTTAGTTCATTTTTGTTACCCAGCCTTTCTGAATTACATGACTAATGTAATAATCTTTACATTTGTATAGTATCATGTAGGTTTATCATTTTGATAGTTATTAAACTCTGAGGTGTATTTTGAGCAAAGAGTATAAAATAACTTTTACAATAACATACAGTGATCTCAATACAACCACAAATATTTATATATTTTAATCGCAAATCTGAAACCTTTCTCTACTTTAACATATATTTTTTTGTTAAAGTAGAAAAGGTTTCAGATCGCGCACACGTCCTTTTACACACCTCGTAAACGTTATTCACTCTTTTCAGACCATTCAGCAGAAATCACATGTAACGTAGCCTTTACTGGAGTTGTTTTCCTTTCTCTAGAAAAATATCTATCTGAAGACCAGTACAAATAATATTTGTTGATGACCAGAGCAATCAAGTAATTTAAGAATAGTGGATACAATGTGTGTGTGTGTTTTGATTACCTACAGCATTAATCCATTTGATTTTTTTTTTTTTTTGCACAAAAATAATGAGGCATTTATACTTGACCTCTATGTTAGTGTGGGAAAAAGAGCCTTCATAGTGATCATATAAATGCCAGTACAAGTGAACCTGCTCTGCTAAACCACCTTCCTAATAGACTATTATGAGGTGGACGACCAGACACTGCGACAGCGCACAAGGCCAGTTTAACATCAACGATAAACATAGCTTTAGCCTGGGATACGAGATAGTGCTCTCCACAGTAGCTAAGGGAAACATACAGTATATTTATCTTTCATGATTAGTTGAGGAATGGTAATAAAGTGGAATGGTGATAAAACATGAAACTCAAATAAACATCTGACCAGGGCAACTGCAGAATGATCAAGGTGGCAAAAATTAAATCAAAATTCAAAATCTACTAAAAGCCCAGATGGAAAAAGAACAGAAGAAGAGCTATAAACCCCATAGAGTACAACATTTTAAATGAGCAAATATATTAATCCATAGAAATATTTCTCACTCTTTATATAGCTGTGAATTCCTCCTCAACTTTGACCTGATATCTTATTAATTCTGTTTGCTACAGTCTAGCTTTCCAGATCAGTTGTCAGGGTTCACAGTCTGCTCAGATTGCAGCACAGCTTCTACACTTGTTAGTTCTGTATTTTAATGTGCGTAAAACCCATGGGCCTTCTGTTCCATAGCATAATTTAGCTGCTCAAACACCTCATAGTGGAGCAGGATTTTGCAACTACATAAGATGATATCAATATTTATGAAAAAACTTTAACCAATCAAATTCACACTTTAAATTTGTGACAAAATTACAAATATAAAGCAAACAGCAATGTACTTTGCTTTCTTTAGTAGAAAATTGCAATGATGCCATGTCTTTGCTTTTAATTTTCACATTTCAGAGCCTTTCTTCAGTCTGTCTCCCACACAGTTCCAGGCTGAAGGATAGCAAGAAGAAGCAAGGCTATCCTTAATTGAGATGTCATATTAACAAATGTTTGGCAAAGAGATACCATCTAACATCGTCCAACTCCACTTTCAAGTTTGGCGCACCCATGGCGCACATTGCACAGCGTCTACAAGCAAATGCTGATTCTCTAAGAGCCTGAGCTGCGCTGATTGCTCTGTGCTCCAGGTGCTATGACACAAACCATCATCTCAAGAAGCCAATCATATTAAAAGCATGAGTCATGTTGCCGCCTACAGTGGCTCAGAGGCTTTAAAAGTGTCGTATTGGATATCGTCCACAATCCAAACACTGTGACCCAGATCCCACAAACTGAGCTCTCTCTTTCTTTCATAATTTTGACTAAAGCATTTAAATGTGTGCTGTTATAAATATCAAACAGACACCTTGTTGAAAAATATTACATTTGTTGTATTTAAAAAAATTTCTTCCTTCATTAAGATGTCTTCATTATAATCTGAGATGTCATTCTATGATGTGAATTTATTAATATTTTTGCATGATATTTACAAAGTAGAATGAAAGAAAAACATTGTTTTGTATATTTTACTGATGAAAAGCCAAGGCGTGTGCTTGTATTGAGCCCCCTAAATTCGTCCTTTGTAGAATGAATCACCTTCTCTTTATATTACAGCTGCAAATCTTGGAGTACATTTTACCCACTCTTCATTGTAAAATAGCTTAACCTTAGTCAAATTAAATTGAGATGTTCTGTACAGTTGACAGTTATTGCCTCAGGTTTATCTGGGCCACCCGAATGCATAAATCTCGCTTGATCTAAAGAAGGCATTCAGGAGCTCCAGTCACCAAGAGATCCTGTCCCACAGCCTTTACATTAATCATGAAGGTGTGCTTTATTAAAACAAGCATGAGTTCATTAAATGAAGAACACATTATCAGGCCTCTGTGGAACAATGACCTCCTGCAAAGGTAATTCAACCATTTAATCCAGGTGTGTTGAAGTAGGGGTGGATTCAGGAGAGTGGCCCTTTAAAGTCAGGGTTAGAAATTCCTAATCTAAATCTTTGCTTTTTAATGTATTAATTTGCAATGTTCTAAATCCCTCCCAAATATGTTAAAGTTTGGGGCGGTTACAGTTTTTTTTTCACATTTTCTTTATGTAATGACTTGATCTTTTTTGTTTAAATGCGTGACAAGGACCTCAGATATGGCGTCACATCTCAACTGTCATCGTCATTTGCGCTCTGCTAACAAGGATGTAGTGAATTATATACGTAATATTCGTCCCCTCTACTAACTGTGTCTAGAGTCTGCCTACTGTTTTATCCTTGTATCCCAATGATAATACATTCTCACGCTTTCATTAGACTTTCTTATCCTATCTACCCAGCAGCTAAACTTATCACAAAGTAGCATGATATTTACATGAGCATCATTTGTTTCTTGAAGACATTTCCAGTAGATAACGAGAGAGGTGCTGTGGTTGTGGCCAAAGGTGAGGGAAGGAGGCTGCCTCACTCTGCTGAATCTTAACATAAATCACAACAGAGTAGAAACCCCTTAAGAAGGCCCTGTTCTTTGTCTTTGTGGCTCTCTGGAGATTCAGCATGGAATTGGAAGCAGTGAGATAAGCGTCTGGGATGGGAGAGTGTGTGAGTGAACGCTTGCATGGGTCCGTGCGTGGATGATTCGGTTCAGAAGCTGAAAGAATACAGTCTGTTATTGATGGTTGTGTCTCAGTTGTGAGGAAGAGATGACCTCCTGTCCCCGGAGATAGCACTGCTGGACAGAGCTACACATCACTTTCATAGATATCCACAATCTATTCAGGGGTTTGTAGATAAATGTGTTTATCATTGAGTCAAGATCAATAAAATGCCTAACTCTTACAGCAGCAATAGGAAATAGCTTGTTTAAATAAGTTTTTATATAGATTTCTCAATAAATTGTCTTGACAACTGTTTGAGATTACTATAATCAGAAGAGATGGCTCTACATAACATAACTCTGAAGTTCTCATTTGCTCTATGTTCATTAGTATAAACCCTAAGTACCAGTGGGAAGTTGTTTCAAAAACATGACATACCGTCAATTTTGTTAAATATTTTTATGACAAAATCAATTACGATCAGCCCATATTTTCCACTCTGTTTTTCTTCTTTATCACAATGGCCCAATTTCTGCAATTTCTGAGCTTGGTAACTGAGAACTGTCTCATTGTTTGGGTTTAAAGGAAGGTCACAAGTTCATTCAGTTCACACAATTTACTAATGGAAAGCAAAGCTTCAATGCACAACATTGTAATCAACCAAATAATGCAACTAAGAAGTTTTATGCCACTTGCACTACGACACACATTGATTTTGCAATGAGAAGTTCTATTTAGTATGTTGCACAGCTCTCATTTATATCAAAAAAGCAGAACGATATAAGAAAATTATAAGTCCACAGCATCTTTTTGAATCTTCCCCCTAAACCTCACAGCTGAATGACAAAAGACATTGCTGCTGTTGCACTGCTGTCTAATGGACATTCATTTAGGTTGCTGACAAGTAAACAAGTTAATTATATAAACTGTTGGCAAAGGAGATCACAAATATTTGAACTTTACATATTATATTTCTTTAAAGTTGAAAGAATGTCATTGTTTATTTTATTAGAAAATATTGAATGAGACAGACAAACATAATTAATAGTTTGCATTTAAATTATCGTTTTAATATTATTAATGTGCAAAGTGTTTTACAGTAAAATATGTCTTAATCAATGTTGACTTGAAGTGGAAAACAGTTAATCTAAAACACAAACATCAGTTTAGGCGAGTTTTATTCCTTTATGATTTCTACTTCATCCTCTCAGAAACAAATGTCATTTCCAATTTCTGCAAAATTAATTAGACTCTCCTGAAGTCCTTGAAATTTTTCTGGTGAAATTCCTCTTGGAGGCAGACTGCTTCACACTCAACGTTCAACTGTTTTCTGCTGTGATGTGTATGTTGCATTCCTTGGAGACAAGCAGTCAGGCCTATGCATACTGTTAGTTTTGATTGCATCTCCCAGGATTTCTTTTGAATCTGCTTCATTTTTAGTTGTGAACAGTACATGGCCCACTCATGGTGTATCATAGGATCTTAGGGCAATGGGGTGGGAAAACCTTTATAAATCTGTATCCAAGCCAGCAGGACATTAAAAAAAATAATTTCAATTATAAATTTGTTTTGAGATGTTTAACTTTCACTTCTTCTAATTTTACATTGAGTAGAAAAGGAAATGATAAAAAGCACCATTCATAATTTTGGCTGTGCACCTTTATTTTTCATAATCTGCACGGGTTAATTGTCCCTCTCTGCTTGATTTAGTGTAATTTAGCAAACTGTACTCACCATAAACAAGATTTCATAATTGTCAGTGTTAAATGGTACCATAAATCCCTCTGAGACACATAAAAGGAGTTGGAGTAAGAGCTTGGCAGAGCTTTTAAAGTGACTAAGCCACACATATTGTGCCCCTGAAGGGACCAATAACGTTGTGAGACGTGAATCAAAAATGTTCAGTTGTGTATGATATGTAATATTTAAAGGTAGGAAACTGAAGCAAGGACATGTCAAGATTCCTCTGCAGTAATGGCCTCATAATGAGCATTTCTAGATGTTAACATAAAATGTGGTTCATTTTCAACCATTCAAGCAGCATTGATGCATCTGCAAACAAGGAATGGCTGCAGTGCTAGAAGGCTTTGCACACTAAACGACAGTCACAACTCCACACCCACTGCCTTTGCTCATCGCACCCTCTCTTTTCACTCCCTCCCTGGCCTATCTTCTTGTGTAATTAGCAAGGCTTAAAACACCCGCACAAATACTGCTCCCG
Source organism: Poeciliopsis prolifica (assembly GCF_027474105.1). Lineage (NCBI taxonomy): Eukaryota > Metazoa > Chordata > Actinopteri > Cyprinodontiformes > Poeciliidae > Poeciliopsis > Poeciliopsis prolifica. The sequence continues at coordinate 9,580,979 of NW_026562380.1, forward strand.
CTGAAAAAAAACAGCTAAATTCTTAAGCCTGAGCTGCATGCTGTCATGCACACTTTCCTTGCATGTAATTAACATGGATTAGGTCTTTTGCCAGAAACTTATGCCAGAACCAAAAACACAAAGCGTCTGCTCTTGAGTGTACGTTAATGTCTGTCTGTGTGTGTGTGTGTGTGTGTGTGTGTGTGTGTGTGTGTGTGTGTGTGTGTGTGTGTGTGTGTGTGTGTGTGTGTGTGTGTGTGTGTGTGTGTGTGTGTGTGTGTGGGTGTGTGTGTGTGTGTGTTCAGACTACTGGCACCAACACAAAGCGGCAGCATATTGCACATCAGTGCTGCTCGGCCACACACTGGGGAGGTGACATCAATCAGGCAAAAAGCAGGGAAGCTGACATTATCTATCCACATACACACATGCACTAATAACACACTTAGTCTTATAAAGAAGAACAGAAATCTTTGTGTAATCCTTTCAGCAGTATAGATTTATTGAACTAAGAGCAGAATTGGGCATTATTTTCTTTTCAGTTATTTTCCAATAATCACATAGAAATTTAACAATATGAAATTCAGTGGTGCAGTTGGTAGACTCGGGCCTTGGTCATTCCAAATTCTCCGTAGGTGTGAGTGTGTGTGCATGGTTGTTCGTCCTGTCTGTCTCTGTCTTGCGCTGCGACAGACTGCTGACCTGTCCAGGGTGAGCCCTGCCTCTGAAGATAGAGACCAGCACCTCCCAAAAATGGATGGATGGATGGATGGATGGATGGATGGATGGATGGATGGATGGATGGATGGATGGATGGATGGATGGATGGATGGATGGATGGATGGATGGATGGATGGATGGATGGATGGATGGATGGATGGATGGATGGATGGATTACTGAGACTAAACAAGTGTACTTAAATGATGATTTAAAGTTAAGTTATGCTGATCATCAGAAATTTTATCTTATGAATATTTTCCCTTTTTTATTTATTCTTTTCACAGATTTAGCTACCAGCTTTAAAAAGCTTCAAAATATCAGCAAGTTAATCTAATACAGTGCCCTAATTTGCTCTGGGCTTTTCTTTTTTTAATGACTGTATGTCCTTAATCACCCCTGTCACAGACGGAGTGATTCCTGAGGCAACACGAAGTGGATATGCTACATTATGCAGCTCCCACCCAGTCTGAATGATCTCACAATGCTCTCAACTGTGTTACAACTTCATTTCCCAACATAGTTCTTTAGCAATTATTGCCTCGAAAGGTCAGAAGGTGACAGAATACACTGACTAGTCATAAATCTCAAAGACAGTAATGACAGCGGAGAAAAGGGCACCCACACTCAAGCAAACACATCCAGCTCCTTTTGCAGCACAAACTGAATAATAATAGTTCACATTAAAAAAAAACTCCAAAAAATAAAAATCAAACTCTATCAAGCCTGAGGGTCATAGACAGCTAAATTTAAAGCATCAAGGATTATGACCTCTGATCTTCGTAAAGCTCTGCACTGATGTTCCTGATTATACAACATGTTAGAAAACATTAATAGCCCTTCATTGTATCTCTGACCGAGATTACAGAGCCAATTATGTCACGCTGTTGATCACCCCATCCTCCTTGACACAGAGAACATTTTCTCGACTCCCTCTGCCCTCACAAAAGGCAGACATTTTTAGAATCGGTGCTGCCATGCCAACAACTCATTATGTGTCTACTCTTCTTTATCTGTATGTGCATCTTACTTTTCTCTGGAAATTTTTCTCATTTCTGCTAAGCCCTTTCCTTTCCCCTTCCTGCCTCCAAATGTTGTTTCACCCTGCTCTGTCAGTATCTCCAAACTCATCTATTTTTGGGGTGCTCATCCCGACCACCTGCAAACCCTCTAATTAGTTAACATCTGTGTGTGAAGCATGCGTTCACTGCTACAATGTAAAATGTGCATTTATGCACGTCTTTTCGCAGTGGAAGGAAACACAATTAGCTGCTCAGTTCTCTCTGTTCGGTGTCCTGATTCTTGTGTTGAACCCCGCTCAATTTCAAGTTTGGAAGAGACACCCTTGCTCACGCCCACACACATTGTTGCTCGAAAGTCAGAGGCATTGATTGAAGGGCCTAAAACTGTAACTGGTTTTCTGCTAATGATTTGTCTAATCAAATGCTTTTGCAGATGCACTTTAATTAAAAAAAATTACTTTCCAAAGCTGAGAGTAACAGAATCTTATTTAGTATCTGTTGAGAATTGTATTGTTGCCCAAGTTGTCCTCATTCCAGCATGTTTGTACTGCACCTCATAAAGACGGTGGTTTGAATTCTACATATCCAAACTTCTCTGCCCAGTAACTTGTGCAAATACCTGGTTGTGTTTGTTTCTCTCCAGGGCTGCGCAGTAGTTACTCTTGCAGCGTCTGCAGTGTGGTCCTTAATTCCATCGAACAGTACCATGCACACCTCCAGGGCTCCAAGCACCAGAACAAGTGAGTGGAACTGTTGCATGTTCACACAAGTTCATCGCAGTAAATTAGAGTTATCAGCAATAAGTGGATATATTTCAGCTATTTATTTTTAAAATGAATGTTCTTTTAGATGTGTGTAGAAATGTAGGTCGACTGGTTAATGAAGAGCTTCAACTGCCTAAAGAGAAACATGATGAGAAAGCTCGTCAAAACAGCAGAACGCTGCAGCTCCTGAATCGTTCCCTCATTCATGAACAAGACACTTAAACTTCTACACTAGGGGCAGGACGTCCTTCCCAACCCAGAGAAGGCCCTCTTCCCTTTTCAAGCTAACATAAAAATTGAGTCTTAATTTGGCTTTCAGTGAGTCTCTATTGTTTGCTCTGGTCTCTCTCATTTTCCTCTTGACAATACTCCGTCTGTTTTTTGGGGGGATTCAGGTCTGTCGTGCATCCTGGTCAGTCAATCATAGTAATAGCACAGCCATTAAATGGATATTTGTACTTATGATGGTGTGGGCAGGTCCCCATCTGAGACCTTCATTTTCAAATAAAAGATAGTTTCTTCCATCTGAATAGAGGATGTGAACCACTGATCAACTATCCAGTCCAAAACGATCAATAAAACTGACACATATTTTTTTAAATATATTTGCTGCTACCAATAAGCTTTAACTTTAACAGAAGTAATTATTTTGCATCTAATGAACCTATCTTTAAGTCTTGCTTTTTTAATTGAGTTACTTTCCAATTTACCAACATGCATTATGATTATGTTTAAGATGCAAGCACAACTTCTGAGTCTCTGCTTCATTCTCAGAGACCCATTACAAATACCTATGAGAAAAGGCTTAAATACCTTAAATTTAGTCAAAAAATATGAACATAGCCTAAGATACTGTGCATTGCTGCTATGAATTCAGTGGCTTTACTTTTCTTTCTTTTTCAACCCTGAAAGCGCCCTCTCTGAGTTGGTATTGCCGCGCTTTGTTCAGGGAACTATTTGGTCCAAAGAACAAATCCACTCACACCGAGCTTTATGGGGAAAAAAACACTTTGCATTATGTTTAAACAATAGCTACTTTTATCTAAAAGCATATTTTTGGAAAATTGAATTGAATTGGAAGTTAGAAAGATGTGAACAAGTGTTATTCTATGAAAACAAAAACTGATGAAATTATATATATTAAATATATTTAACTGAATGAAATAGTCGCCTTGGAGATGCCACATCAAAGTGATGTCAGATATTTGTGTACAACATTTTCTTCAAAGTTGTTTTGTCTCATTCCTGTCAGATGCAGTTTAACGTTGTTTAGCAGTGTGGAAAGACTACATGAATGACAAATGAAGGATGAATGCTGTACTGCCATTGCAACCCACAAAATGAAAAATACTTTATATCCACCAGCAAAATATAATCTGAAACAGAACTATTGTATTGCATCCATTTACCATGAGATAGCTGTGAGTGTGGTTCAGGCTGTGTTGTGATGCATGGGTGAATGCATCAATGTATTCAAAGCAGTGAAATTAATATCAGTGTTTTGCCTGAAATAAAAAAGCCACAAGGCCTTTTGGCTTTCTATTCATGTTTTCGTTTGTTTTACAGTTAAGGAATCAGAAACATATTATTTTTAATGGCTCAGCCTTCAATGTTCCTCACTGGCGAGTGCAATTCAAACATGTTTGAGGAGGAAAAAAAATAAAACGACTTCAAAATAACTTGTTAAATAGAAATAACATGATTGTTCTTTGAGAATGGTGTTTAGTTAGTCTGTGTTTTTATCGCCATTAAAATACAACTGCCCACATACCATCAATGTCAATATGTTGACAAATTTGTCAGGTGTTTTATGTATTTGTAAGGAGCTGTTGTTAATTGGAAGAGATTAACTTGAAGTGAGAATACAGATTAAGTTCTGGACATCAAACAGATCTTCACATGGAGCTCCGGATAAAAAAGTATGATCTAAACTCACAGAAAGAGAGATTTTTCTAAAGTATCATAACTCTACACAGGAAGAATATTGTGGTGAAAGATGACTGTTCATAACTCTCGTGTCAGTTTTACTGTCGCAGACAGCAGACACTAAAAGAGTCATGTTTATGACAAAGAGAACATAAGCAAGACTAATTGACGGCATCCACCGCAGACACCAAGAGACAGATGAGACGAGACACGCAGGGAGAGGGAAAGAGACATCAGGTTTGAGACAACGGGGTTTAGAGATAGCAAGAGGCCACAATAAAGTAAAGACATGTCTCTATGATATTGTTTCTTATTCACAAAGAAAGGCAGGATGTATTGTAGAAAGGACACTGCAAAGATAATAAAGAGGGAGTGAAACAGACCTGCAGTTAACAATAAATCTCCTAGACTGGGCAAAAAGGTAGAGCTGGAGATATAGAGGAGATTTGGAGTGGACGATGAGGTTAACCCAGCATGCTGACAGGTGCAGAGCTTTAGGATGGAAAGGATGGATAGGCCAGAGACAGATAAGAAGAAATGAGGAAGACTTACAGGGGAGGCACAGGGCTTTTGTTTTTACTGCTCTCACACCAGTCGGCATAAGAAATGGTTACAAAAGGTACAAGACAAGTAGTAGATACATTTTCTGACTCACTGAGTTTTTGATGACACCTCAACTCTGCAGCATTTGAGGACAGGAGGACGGTTGCTGAGGATGATATCTTTCACACACCCACATGCACACACACGCCAGTTTGTATTTCTACTCACATTAGAACTTTGTATTCACTTCCAATCATTTTATTAACTGCAGTTATCCCTTATCCCACACTCCAACAGTTATCCCATAACTAGAGTTATGGGATAACTCCAGTTATCCCATAACCAATACCAGTCTATTCCTAACCCTAAAACTAAACCTGAACTCTAATCACATCTTAATCCTAAATCTAAACCAAAAACAACACTTTGCTGGTCACATTGTCGCAACAACTGTTTGGAAAATGGTCCTTTTTAATGCATTAAAAAAAGAGGTCACACACATAAGCACACACAAACACAAATACGGAGCATGAGAAGAATTTCAACTAGTTCAAACTGTTAATTCAATTAACTGGAAATGCAGCAAGTCCATTACATGTCAAGCTGAAAAGCCTCAAAGCACAGGATGTTTTTAGACACATTGCAGGCGTTGAGAGACTGAATACAACTGATTCTGAAACCTGAAGCCTGGCCAGCTCTGTTGCACTGCGGTATCGATCCTCTGGGTAACGGAGAACAAGACTAAAGGTTCCACCTCATCAGCCTCACTTCCTCTGAATTCACCTAGTCACTTAGGTGAAACACAACACTGCACCAAAAATCTGTGTCTGACAACAGTTTAGGATAAGCCTCATCTCCCACCGTTCCCACACCAACAGGCATCTTATTCTATCCTTTATTGTCCATGGAATGATATAATAATGACAAAATAAAACTTAAAGGTGCATTTTGACAATGCAAACAAGATGTTTCCCTCACACTGAAGAAATGTTACTGATTCAGCATCAGCAATTGTTCCACAACAGCAGGATCTAGAATCCAACTAAATAGGCTGGATCAGACTAATACAGCTTTATTTCTACATGTGAAACTTTCATGATTTTTTTGCTCCTGCCGTTTAATTGAACAAGACGTATGAAAGCAATAACAAAACCATTTTTTTTAATCTCTTGGGTTTTCTGATTTATGAAAATCTAGGACATTTAACATGAGTCACTGGTTATTTTTTGTTTGGAAAAAAATTGCTAATTAATGTTGTTGCTTGTTATGTTATTTAAAATTGATAGCAAAAAAGCTAAGTGTTTAAGGGTTTAAGACGGAAGACAGTTAAAATACAGCGCTGCAAAAATTCAACCGGCAACAAAACTGAACAAATCCCTGATTAAATAATACCACCCTGTCGGGGTCATTTCTGCAGGTAGCTGCTAATGTCATTTGGCCCCTTGTTTTGTAGTTTGTAGAGATAAAGTTGAGCAGTAGCTCCAGAAAACTTTGGTCCTGAAAAAGAATACTGCTGTGGAAACAAATCTGGATAGTAGGTAAGAATTATCTTTAGACATGAAAGTGGCTATATGGGGAGTTATGTTGTGATTTTTTTATTTCTTGGACAATATTTCGATAAGGGCAAAGATTTAGGTCTTCCTAAGTCTTTGCGAGCATATGCATGTTTGTGTTGTATATGAGTTCTTTCATACTAAGTATGAGCTTTGGTTGTGTAAGGAGCGTTCTGGATGTGATGAAAGCGCGGCTGGCAGTGGCAGAGGATTAGCTTCCGCTGAAGAAACGTGCGAGTCCGTATGTGTGTTTTGTGTGGTGATTGGCATTAGGAATCCATCATCCTAAAACAAAGACAGATTTCTCTATTGTATAAACAGCTGGACTCCTCGGTCTACCAGCTTCTCTGTCTTATCTAAGCCGGCCATCTGCTTCACAGGCAGCCGCAGGTCACTGGAAGCACAGCACACTCCACAGTTGGTCCAAACTGGCAACTATAATTGGACTTGTAAAAGATAACAGCAGTAGATATGACATGATAAACTGGCAGCACATTTTTGCAGTTTACACTGTGTGATGATTAAGTCCATGCACTTAGCTGGACAGCAGACAAACAATACAACTGAATCAGGCACATGAGATCGAAAACACAATAACTAAAGCACCCCTAAAATCTAATAACTTAATTGCAAACATGAAAATGAAACAATGGGAAGCAGACCCTCAGCCAGCAGGAGTTGAAACTTGTTTTAGCTTTGCTGTTGTATAAAAAGCAAGTATTTTACTTGTAGCATGGTACATCCTACTGTCAGGTAGAATTATCTACAATATTGTCTAAAAAAATGTTTTAGACTTTCTGTAAGAATACAATTTAGAAGTAATCTGACACACAATTTTATTTTCTAGCAACATATTCCAAAAAGGAGCTCTAAAAATAAAGTTACATCTAAATCCACAGTCGTTAGATTTCAAAATTATGTTCTCTGGAAAATTTCTACACCATTTCTCATTTCTTTATACACTTTTGGAGTATCAAGGCTTTCATGTGACATTTGGAAGCCTCAATACATTGTGTATAAAGAAATAAGTGGAGTTTAAAGTGGTCTGAAGCAATCAATAGTTCATCAGACTTTCTGGTGCAGTATTAGAGTTTTTCTTTTGAAATGAAGAAAGTGTGAAAGCAAAGAGACCTTCAGAAAACCTGGGGAAATATTGCTCAAAACAACTTTAAATAACTTTCAAAGGCTACAAGAAAGCTCTGTGAAAAGCAAACTTTTTTGTTTCACTTTTCCTCTTTACAAAGGTCAAATGTAATTTGTTTTGCAATTTATAGATAAATACCTTTGTAAGATTATCAATATAGAACTGAAAATCTTGTTTTTATTATCCTTGCCTCTACAGCATGTTTTATGTTGATTAATTTCTTCTGCTTTAAAAATCGATGTGTTTGGTCCTGCAGTTTTACTGTTTAACATCAAGTAGAAATTGATATAAAGTCATATAATCTATAATAAATGAGTAAGTTACTAGGCATACCAACTTCTATCAACTTGGACCCTCTTCTGCCATAAAACTGTGTTTTCCTTCATAACACATTCCTCAAAGGATTTGGTCAAATCAACTATCTATGATTATCTAGACATGATTTATATTATGATATGTTTCTACCATACAGTAGATATGGTCTGTCAAACTGTATTTTGACAAGACTCCCAAGTTTCTTAGATTACTGAATTATTAAAGCTGAGACAGTGCTGTTGTGTATTTGCAATAAAAAAAATCATTTTTGACCTTTTGGATGTAAAATGTCATCATTTCATTCCCTGTCCAAGGAGACGTATGTCTCCGAGTTGAAGATATTCCCTCAAGATGTTCCCGAAATGTCACATTCACAAGAATGGAGAAAATCGAGGTCACAGTAATTTTGACTTTTAAACTTTTACAACTAAAAGTCTTTTTTGGAATCGGAAAAATAATCTTTTTTCCGATTCCAACTGAACAGTTGTGCCAATTTTGAAAAAGTTTCTTAAAGGTGTTTTTCCTGACCTCTTTTAACTGAAAAGGACTTCAGACTCACAATTTAGATACAAAGAGGTAATAGAGTATTTCAGGTCACATCAATTATTATATAAAGACATCTTCAAGATAAAAAAGGTGAAATATAGCTAAAAAAATGCAACCACATTCATGCACATATAGGCAGTAAAATAGATGTAGAAGCACAGATGCCTAGAGAAGCTGTGATGTTAAGTTTACATGATGACCATCAGTAGATCTCTGCCCTTAAGCTACTGCTGTCTCTCGTCCGTTTACCTGAAATCAGACTCCAAATAAAGTTTTTATTGGAACGATAAATTAGACTGTTACTAAAAGTAGAATTGAGTCAGCAGGAAGTAGGACGACACTCAACCGGGGATAGCCACTAAGTTACAAAAGATTTCAGTGAGTCTGGTGGCATCTTGCCTTTCATAAATAATAGAAAGCAGTAGATATTGACCAGTATTGTTTCTGTGCCACAAATAGGCTTTTAGAAGAGGTAAGCTTTAAAGATTTTCAGAATTAGATTGAAATTGAGATATTAATAATTAGTGAGGTGTTGATGCAAGCAAAGAACAGCCAGATTATGAGTTAATTATTCTGTTTTCTCAAGAAAAATAAACATTTGTATGTTGTAGAAAAACTGATCATTTGTTTTCTTAGAATATTGACACATTTCCTATTAATCTGGAATGTTTTTTTATTGTAACAAAATCATTACAGCATGAAAAGTAGCATGTTTGACCTCTCTGTCTCTCTCTCTACTTATTACATGTTTGAATTGTTGCAAATAAAGGTAACTACCAGAAAAATATGGAACAAAAAATGTTGTGTTCATCACTGACACACAGATGTGGCGAGGGTACAAAAAATTACTGAACTATAAAGAGAAATACTTCAACATGTTTTGACTCAAGAGTAGTCACTATGTAATTATCGGACTAAGAGTAAAAAGTATTCTGTATGAAACCAATAATTAAAAAAACATATTTGTTCTTCTTTCAGTGAAGTTACTCATGGTGGATAATGTATCCAGAAATTTTACTCAAATAAGTGAAGTAAAAATATTACAGAAGTAAAAGTAAAACATATAGTGTCTCTTAAATCAATGTGTTTTCCAAAAAGTTACTCAAGTGAAGTTTACTGAGAAGCATAGGTAGCCACCCACCTCCACTGACACAATAGGTAGTTTTATTCTCACTGTAAAGGATGTTTGTTGAAAAATAAAAGTTTTTCGTCATACATTAAAAAATGTAATTTAATTACTATATTATTATTTCTTTATTTATTTTAAGACAACTATTTTTTTTTTTTTTGTTTTTTGCTTCTCCATGACAAAGGCACGTGAAGTACAAAGGATCTTATTGTGTTGTTGTTAGTGGGCAAATGGATCTTGAATAAATTCTTCTTTTCCCCTGAAAATCTTGGCCATGTCTTCTGGTGCAGTGTACCAGAAATAATATTGTGATTTAGGCAGACAACTTTGTTTAAAGATGCAGGGTCTACACATGCTACTCTTGAAATATTAATAACTAAAGGTAGATTACAGTTTTTTAAACTGAATCAAAGATAATAATATTCAAAAGACACAAATCAGCATTGCTTTTATCTTTCTCTGACTGATTTAAATAGATACAGGATGCACTAAACACATTTTGTTTTCAACAAGATTAAAGTGCATCTACTGATAATTAGATTTGTGTATGGCTGCAGTACCATTTGGATTTATTTTCAGAAAGTAGGTATTGTCTAAACATTATGCAACTAGATAATCTATACAGGCTATATGTAGCATATTATACACATTGTAAAGATTTGAAGAAAAAAGGGTTAAATATTATAATTGACTACTAATAACATTCTGCAGTGCACCCCTTGAATCTCCTCTAGCAATAAATTATTAATTACTGGGATGATTTTCAAATGGTACAAGCAATGTGTAACATACAATGTGAGCACGCATCAGGGAAGACTTACAACACAAAGTTGTAAGTCAATGTTGCCTTTTCTTAATTGCAATAAATAGGTGATTAGATGTATAAATGTTTTGGATGCCTAAAGAAATCCACCTAAATCCAGTTACGATAAGAAGGATAATATAAGATAAGACCGTATTAGTTCCAGAGGGAAATTCTTTGTTACTCCTGTCATTTCCACTACATAAATTAATGCCAAAGCAGAGTTTTGTGGTGGGAGGATGATAAACATTTATTAAAGGTTATATTCTCACTGCATTTGATTTAAACCTTTCCCACTCTAAACTCATTGGCCAGGTAAATCTTCTATTAACTTTTAGCAGGGGTAATTTCAGCTTGGTGAAAACATCATCACTTATTTTGAATGTCATCAGGTTTTTGAATGCCTACTATTCAAATAATATTCACTAAGGTTATTTGGAAATTAGTCCATTTAATTAACTTTTATCTACTAAATTAAACAGGCTTTCGCTTTCAGAGTTTGTGGAGGTGGAGAGAGTAAATGATCTTCTTAAACCAATGGTGTAGCAAAATATCTTCTGCTTACCTTTAAAGTAAAGAAATACTAAAGTCTTTTACTAAATCCAAAGTTTATTACAGATATATTTCTAGTGGGCATTCAGTGGTTTGCACTAAGGTATAAACTGTAATCACCATGACAGAATTAGTGGTTGGAGTTTGTTGCTAAAATTCGGGCCAATGAGAACGCTTTGGGAAGACAATAAATGTTAGAGCTGCATCATCCAGACCCACTTTTAGTTGTAATGTTCTTAACTGGGTAGAACAGGTCCAGTATCAACCTTGCTGCTGGGCCTGAATGCTTATGAAAGCAAATTGCTTAGGACCAAAAATATACTCTTGAGATTTTCCCCATTTAAAAAAATCTAATTACTTCACATAAAAATAATGGAGTTAGCCTCCACTCTCTCGACTGGTATTTTAAGATTTATCTGCTGTCAGCTTCTATACTTGTCAAGGTTCAGCTCAGAGAGACCCCGGGACAGCTTAAGTGACACTTCAGTTTATAAGATCGAAGAATATTGTTGGTCCAGTGACATCTGAACATGGGTGCCTGGTGCAGTTTTGCAACCTTGACCCTCTGAAATCATCCCATCCTCCCATCTACTGTTTATAGCTACTTGGACTGGAAAAGTGATAAATGTGGAAATCACATATATTTCTTCAAGGTGCATTTTCTTGCAAGTTTAACCAAATGTAAGTTCTTTCTTACACACACACATGCGCACAGACAAGGCTTTTCTTTGACTTCCATTCGTTTTTTGTTAATTTCTGTTGCCTAACCCTAACTCTAATGTAAACTCAATTCATAGCTTGAGTATGAATTGAGTATCCTGGCCCAACATGAGTATTTGCCACAACAATGGGCCTTACAAAGAGAAAAATGTTTGCATTGTAACCCATATTAGGACATTCTTTCCTTCGCAAAAGATCCTGGGCTCCATAAATGCGTACACACTCACAGCACGCAAAGGTGACCTTCAAATGTCCACAAACACCTCCGGTGGTTATTAGAGGCGCATGCACTCTCTTTCAACCCACTGTCACACTCTCCTCATATATCTTACATTGCGCACATGTAACCCAGAGACAGATTATTGGAATAGTCCATTAACAGCCTGTTCATTTACAGACCATGACCTTTTTTTGCCTCCTTCCTCAGCTTGACTTATATTTCTGTCTTTGCTCCTCATGCTTTAGTATTTTTTTCTTCTGTTTTTCTTTGTATAATTCTTTTATATCTCAGATTATTTGTGTTGTTGTTGTCTTCCCACTTTAGGAGATGTGAATAGTTTTTTTTGTTTTGTTTTTTTTGGGCCAACATTAGTAAAGCTTTTACAAGACAGTGGCACTAATATAATTTGAGCTTCAGCTATATACTGCAGATTTATTATGCTTAAAGCAATGTGCTGTAATGTTTTAAAGCAAGCAATGTTGTCCCCATAGAAACAGAGAAGATACAGAACATTTCCAGGTAAATGTGAAACAAATAACAGTGGTAATAATGGCTGCTGTGTTTGACATAAAGCTAAATATAAATTTAACTCCATCTGTACATATGGAAGTGTCTCCACAATTTCTGTTCATGAATTTACCTTGCTGATGAGTAAGTCTGCAGTGATGATCAACCTACTGCATCACTTTTCTCAGGCAAACACAGTAAACAGTCTGTAAGCAGATCTACTAGTATTAAAAATTCCCTTTGTTATATATTTATTTGTTATTTTGCCTTTTTCAAAAACCACATACTTTAATTCGAAAAAGAGAATAATTGACATTATCACCATATCATTTACATTTTTATGGTTCGTGGTACGTAAACTGTATTGAAACTTTAATTTAACTAGTCATCCTCTTTTCTGCGTTACATTTTTTTTTCTCTGCCTCTCATCTCTCAGCCCTCCTGGCTGCTACCTGTCCCCCTCCAGAAAACAAAACAAGCTTCCTCACTCAGGCCCTCCCTCTCTTCTGAGACTCCAACAGATAGGTCCTGACAGAGCAGACAGGCTGCAGGAGCCACTGTTTTAACAGCCATTACCGAGATGGACGTTGACATGCTGGTTTGCCTGCAAATTCTCCTTTCTTTCTCAAAATCTGTCACTGTGTTTGCACAAACGGTGATTATGAAGGTGCACTGTGAAGAGGTGGCAATTTACCAAAGACTGATGAAAAGAGTGGAATTGGTCATGCTGTCTGCGGTTCATGTTTTCATTTTAGGCTCAAATTGGCCGCAGAGTATGGAGGAGACATTTGTTTATTTGTTTCAACTAAGGTAAATGGTGAGAAGCATAAGCTCATGCCGAGACTAAACGATCCCAGAGCTGCATAATAAAAGACATGATAATAGCATCGCAGATTGAATGTAGGATCTATGACACAATAATTCTTAAGCGATAAAGAAGACATCATATGTTTGTGTTATGACTCCGTACAGCACGCATCTCCAGCTCACCCTCGTCATTTCACTGATACAGATCTACAGCAGGATTTCCCAGGATGTTAGTTCTCTATAACACTTAAAAAATAAGGCTCACTCAGTGTGGTGTGAGATGGCCTCTATGATCTTCAGTCCGACTTATCGCTTTTCTTTTAATTGAATACAGCTTCTTTGCCTCTCCACTTGCTTTATTTCACAGTGATAAACCTGCAGAATGCAACCGCAGCGGCTGTCATCGAGAAAAACAATTAGCTATTCATGATAAAGGCCAAATCCACAGCAAATATTGCACTTTAAACATGAGGGTTTATGCTCCTATCTATTTTCTTTGTTTTAATTTGGAGCACAGCCAGATAGCGGGCATAACAGATGACTGTAATTATGAGAAGACAGTGGAGAAGGAGTATTGGTTAATGTTTCGCATATTGCCGAGCTGCACTTTGCAGTAAAGGGGATTTGTTTTAAGTGAAGCAAGTAATGAGAAGTAGCGGCAATGTAGAATTGCAGTATTATGTTTGTCTTGTTAAAATACTAATGATGACTGTGTTTATTGTGCCATCTGTTCTGGATTTAAAATGTCAAATGGACTTACGGAAAAATAGGATTAGTTCAAAAGGACCAGGTAAGGTCTTTCACTCCACTGGGTTTTATGCACCCTACGGTTAAAAAGGCCAGGTCCTGTCAAATCTGAAGAACAAGACTAACATATTCTTTCCTGTGTTTTGTTTTTCAGCCTAAAGCAACACCAGCAGTAAGTCAGACCACACGGGAAAGAAGAAGCAACGAAGACAGATTGGGAGAAACTACTTTGGAAAAAAAAGGACTTCGTACCAGAAAGTAGTGCAGATTTACTGCAGTGTCTCTGCTTGCGTACGTGTGTGTGTGTGTATAGGTGTGTGTCATGGGCATCTATGCACATATCTAAAGTGAGTGTATGTAGGGAATAACGGTGTGTTCATTTCAGTGTTCGAGGTGTATTCAGCACGTTGTGTTTGATTGTTGAACGGCCTGAACGATCTTCAGAAGACTTGCAACTGAGGATTACCACGTAGTTCCTCTGTGAACCACAATCATAAATTAAACTGATGTCACTGCATTACCCAGACTGGTAATAATCATGAAGTTTATCGCCACAGAACAGGAGTACTAATAACTCTGTGATTAGTGGTGATCCAGGTGTTCTGACAGTGATTTGAGTCTGGATATGATCCTTTATGTCTTTGTGTTTCTAATACAGTGCCTTGCAAAAGTATTCGTACACTTTGAACCTTGTCCGATCTTCTTACATTAAAACCACAATCAAAAAAGCATTTATGACAAGTTTAATATAATATTCTGAGTTGGAGGATCTCAAAACTCTGACATCTTTTTCCTCAGCATAACTACTTCAAGTCCTGTGGGCCATGTCACTTTCCGCTACACACATCCAGAAGGGAAAACTCTCTCTATGTGCTTGATTTTCTTTTCAAACTACTTCAAGCTTAGTCAGATTTGATGGGATGCAATTGAACTTAGTATTCAGTATATTAGAGAATGTGTTCGGATGTGTTTCTGTTGGAAACCTTAAAGCGTTGAACATACTTTTAATTAAGTTCACATTTCTCTATATTTTTTTTTTCTATTGGTCTCAAGTTCGTTTCTAAAACGCCATGCCTTAATTCATTGAAAGCACAAAAAAACCTCAGAATTAATAGAAATAAAAGCTTGGGAACATGAGTCTGTGTGTAATTAATCTACTTTCTTAGTGAAAGTTGAAAAATTCAACTTAAAAATGTGCTGATTTATTGGATATGACTATTTATAAGTCTTGACACCAGTACAGAATGTATGTATATGTGCATGCCACACTTCTCTGTTTCATTTACAGTTTTTAAAGCCATCCATTGTTTTTCTTCTACTTCACAATTATGCAGTACTTTGTACAGATTAATGATATAAAACCTTGATAAAATGTAAATGTTACAGTTCTGACATGGCAAAACACGAAAAGCTTGAATGTGTACGTCTGCTTTTGCAAGGCGCTGTAATGCAGCGATGAGTTTGATGACGGTCAGGCTGTATGCACGGTTCACTTTCAGACCACTTGAAACCTACTCAGGCCCAGACTTTAAAGTCTAAGAGCAAGAAACTCCCCTGTGACCTCAGCCACGACTGACTGCATGACTTGCCATAGCTTCAAACAAAGAAATGTTTTTGTTTTGAACATAGCAATGCCTGTCAGTGTTGTGGATTGGTCTGTTTTCAATATATGTCTCCCTCCTAATCAGAATCTGGAGAAAAAGGGTAAATGAGCAAAGAGACTCTGAGTTTTACTGTTGATGAGAATCTGTGGATCATCTACTGTTGAAAACATTCCCACTGCACTAAGTATTGATGTCAAATGCAGGTTGGAGGTGACAGAAGCTCTCTCTGTAAAGGGCAATATGTAGATAATATTTCTATATTTTATTTTGGTTGCTATAGCCAGAGGAAAACAAGCTTCCCTCCATATTCATGTAGCACCTAATACAACTGGGATTGTTTTCGATGCATGCAACCATTGCATTGATTTGCGTGTATTGCGTGTTTTGACTGTAGTGCTGCTTTTTAGGAATAGCTTTGTAATGCATTACAGCATATGCTTGCAATGGAACTTAAAGGTCACTTTCAGAAGTGATTTATTCATCCAACAACGGAAAACAGTTTGATACTTAGATATTAGACCTGTCACTGCAGCATAATGGCCTTGTGTTGTTTCTTCTGCCAGACAGTTTTAATAGAGAATTCAAAGCTTCTTTCAGTGAACAAAGATGGGATGGATGTATTAGCAAGGAGAATAGTAGTGACTCTTATTTTTCTATCAGCTTATGGAAAAACTAAGAAGAAATATCCTGAGCTGTCACAGTTCCAGGGAAACGTTTACATACACTCATCATTGCCATCTTTTGCCCTTTAAAATCCATATTTAAGCTGGATTGATCAAACTAAATTATCACACAAGTGAACAAATATACTGTTTATTGTGGATTTTCTTAGATCCAGATGTTGACCGATTCAAAAATATACATTTGATCTTGGTCATATTTTGGTTAGAATATTGCACTTGGAGAAGATCCTCTTTCTAGCCATCAACAAACTTCTTGCATAATTCTCGCTTGATGTTGGGCATCTTGTTTTTTTTCAGAATTTTTGAATCAGATTGAAAAATAATTTACAACAGGTTGAAAATTTGATGTTCCTGTTTGTCTGTTTTATCCACCTCCAGGCCAGTTTTGATGCATATTTGGTATCATTTTATGTTGGAAATTCTAGTTGTGTCCATGTTTCAAAAACCTTTAAATATAGTCAGAGACAACACAAATAGAATTTAACACAAAATGCATTTTATAACGGAGTAAAAAATGCAAACCTACATGGTCCTGTGTGAAAAAGGTTGTTTTTGTTTTCTCCGTTAATTCTATTTCCACCACAGCCGAGACTGTGTGAAGTTTCAGACCTTCACACTGACTCCTCCAAATGTTCGCACCACTGCAGCTAAAATAGCTTAGCCTTTGTCTCCTCGGACCACAAAACTTCAGAAGGGATTAAAGAGCAGCGCCGTCTTTCTTGGTCGACATCTATTTATTGAATAGTAAACTAAAACTCCCTCTGGTGAAACTGGTGCTCCAGCAATTTTCAGTGTGTTATTAGCTACATAAAGTCTGTTGTCAAGATGCAACTTGTTATTTGACAGCGTGCATATTATTAAGCATGTGTCTATAATTTGGACAATTTCCAGATTAGAAAAATAAAATCAAAAGTTGTTCATATATTTCTTGTTTATAAAATATAATCATAATCAGCAGTGATTCTTGCACTTTGCACCCATGTGCCCGCAGCAATTTTAGTTTATCAGAAAATCAAAGATTAATTAATTAATCTATTTGACGCTAGTCTAGTACTTTACAGGTGACACAACCAAATCAGTAAGTGCATTAGAGATGATTAAATATGTATCAGATTCTTTTTAAAAAACTGCGAAATGGCTCTGTCGCTTTGTACTAACTTTGAGAGTCATTGGTCATGATGTAAAATATCAGGGGATGATCCTTACGTCACTCACATAGAATTGGGGGAAAAGGGAAGTTGTCATATCATCAGCTGAACCATGTTGTCAGGTGCAGCTGACAATATTTTCTTTTCCGCTTTTTAACGTTGCCTGGCCCCAGGTCACGCCGACTAGGTGGGGACAAGCGATTAACGATATTGATGCTAAGATAAGTGTATGTAAACTTAAAGACTGGATCTGCATTTTGGTTTTAATAGTGTGAAAAAAAAGTAAAAACTATTTTTTTCTTCATTTTCTTCTTTTTATTTGTTTTTACAATGAGCAGCGTTAACCACTCTGAACCTGTTTTGGAAAGATTTCCGTCTGAGACGTGGGGGAGTTACAGTTTTTTTAAGCAATTGTGCCGTGAGATCAACAACCGTGGAGTGTGGGCTTGAAATCAGATAGTTTATCTATGAAAAAAGCAGTGTGTGTTCTTTAACAATAGCAGCAGGTGAAACTTGTGTTTTAAAAAGAAGAGTTTTGTATTTATAGTGTTTATCTGCACTGAGCCAAGAGTGGTAATGTTTCTTATTCTATTAATGAGAATTATAATATGCAGGCACTGGAATAAAATCATTTGATGAGTCGTGTTTTCATGTTTTGTTTGTTTTGTTTTGTTTTTTGTTTGTTGAAATAATAACCTGAAAATGTGATGAAGGACCAAAATGCAGCAAATTGCTGTGTGTTTACCAATAGGATTTATGATGGGAGATGTTTTTATTATGAAATATGCAGTTCTTGTGATACATATACCCACATATAATCAGAAAACTGCCAAAAAAAAAGTCTTCAAGCTACAGCTGGGTTATTATTTAACTCTAGCAAAAATAGGAGGATTTTTTTGTTTGTTTCTTTATCATGTGCATCAGACTGTTTTCACGTATATTTCACTCTGACTGCTCTCTCCTGCACTGGTTTACTCACAATAGATATGTGTCAATATCTCAGCCCGTGCAAAAGGCCAACTGTGCCATGAGTCACATATTTTAGTAGATGTTATATAATATGTGAGAGAGCTTTATGAGTAGAAATTGTGTGATAAAATGCTTTTCAGTAGGTGTCAGAATGTGAAGCTGTTAGCTGCACTAACAGTGAGAGACTCTTTGTTAGATGTGTACTGTAAGCACATTTGTAAACACACCTGATGATGAATACAATGAAACTGACATCTATGTCTGTCATCTCTTGCAAAACCCAAGTCTGTTTCTCTTGTTTCTTTTTTTTTTTTTTTTGCTCCACTATAAGATGTTTTACAAATATGTCTAACACATGAATGAGCAGCCTAACACTTTTGCAGAAATTGCATAATTTTGTTGTTTTATAACTTTTATTTCATTTTTCATGGAATCTTGATGAAGAAGCATTTTTACACACAGAGATCTTAATACTTAATTCACATAATGCAGGCAACTGGTATGTTGTGACCTATATCAAATCTTTTTTTCTTTTTTCAAGCTTTGTCCCCATTGTAGTTTTCTGTTTAGACTGAGATCTGTTGGAGTACAGTGAACTCACTGTCATGTTCATGATATCACGTTGAGATGATTTGGGGTTTTTTTTTAGGATTACATCATGCATTATATTTCTGGAAGTAACCACCATTAAGTGGGTACACTGTGGACATTAAGTAGCACTATTTAATGATCACAGCTGCATCATGTTTAAACGATGCTCAAGTGGTGCTATGGGCACAAAAACGTCCCTCACACCATGACGCCACTTCAACAAGTCTGAACCATTGACACATGACAGGATCCATACTCTCCTTCCATCTGAATTTTATTTCAAACTAATTTACTTCTAATGTGTTTCATTAGAAATAAAAACTTTTACATTCTTTTTTAGAAACATGTACATATACATTTAGTGTAACTAAATTACATACTGTCCCAAATGAATTAGCGAAGTAGTGCAAACTTACAATCAACATTCAAAAATATTCAACATCAACCTCAACAAACCAGAAATTATGTAAAAAAATAATGATGTGCAATAATATATTAAACATAACCTACCCACAATGCTTCATCAGGGCAAAGATGTATGCAGATGGGACTGGACTGACTGAACACGTGGACGACTCTCAGCCTGGCTTCCTGGCCGAAGCCATATGACATGCAGCTGGGCTGCACCTCTTAAAGGGAAAGCCCCCACACACCCACAAAAAACAGACACCTCTGTGTGTATGCTGAAGATTTTTATTTTTTAAAACAGTTATAACTTGATCCAAGGTTTGTTGTTCATTAGTAGTTGCTCTACCAGAGCAGAAATTTTTTTTTGAAAAAGCTTTAGGGAGCAAGTGCCAGGTGCTTATACAGTCACAGTGGCTTCAGGACTTACACTTGGACATGTTTATTTTTACGACATCACTATTTCTGCCATATTAGGTATTTGAATAATTGAGCATAATTCCTGTCAAGACCAGTGCAGTCAAGATGGCACTGTGTGAAGTTTTTGCAGGGAAACAAAATATTTGACGTATTTCTTGTGATTTTACTAATTGGGAGCCAAACTTATTATTCACAAAGACCAGAGCGGTAATTGCATGAAAGAAACAAGTGGAAGTTGGAGAGGAAGGAGAGCAGCAGGAGTGCAAGAGGAATCAGTGCTAACAGGAGGTGTTGTGCACTCTTAATGGCTTATTGTACTGAACAGGAGAGGAGCTGAATAAAACATTAAAGATGGTATTATTCCATTTCCGCTGCACCACCCTGCCTCCATGAACTAGAAAACAGTAGGTGTGAGAATATAGGGCCATCACCTCACTTAGCTGATAGTAGGGCATGCCATCTGAGTTCATCCATATTCATGACCAGATACTTGAAAATCCCTGCATTCTGCTGGGATGTGCTCTTGAAAAGGCGATCTTTTTAGACGTCGGACAGTTTTCTGAATTTTGTGAGTTGAAATGTTGGTAGTTTCATCATAGTTTTTACACATAATTGATTAACATCGAGTCGTGATGGTTTCTGGAAAGTAGATTTCAAGTTGCAGTTTCCTTTGCTGCACTGCTGTATCAAGAAGAGCATTGATCTATCACCTGTGGGATATATCTCCTTTTAAAAGATGAATCTGGCCCAGGAGTCTCAGAAAACCATGCTTCCAAAAAGAAAAGACAAAAAAAGAGACCAGTACAATAAAAAAAAACACTTTTGAATTAACAAAGAAGAATGGTCTTTACAGAGTCCTTGTAATTACAGTTTCTTAGCCTTCGTTTTATTTCGCTGTAGTTTCATTTTGACGATCAATAAGAACTGGCTGGCAATCCAGTGGTGGATTCTGCAAAAGAAAAAGAGCCTTTTACTATCTAAAGCAAAAAGCAAGGGCACATAGTGAGCAGGACAAGAATTTTCTGTTTGTTTTGTTACAAATGCATGTCTGTACAACATAGTACTGCATGTGATTCAGTACACAATCCTGCAAGCCAGCGACAGAGTTATAAGTTCCCTTCCTCCCCAATGTGTCACAGACTGTATCTGCATGCTCCAGTCTAACTATCAACGGAGATGATGTAACCCCCCACACACCACAGAAGCACAGATTTTCTTTTCCCTGCTCTGCTTCATGTAGCAAGCTGTTCATTGTTAGAGCTTGTTGGAGCTTCACTGTCAAAAATTATTGTTGTCATCACAATGTTGACCCCCATGCCCTTTGCCCTAAAGCATTACAGCCTGGTGAGCGACGTAAGTGACCAAATTCATGCATCCCAACTGAATGCATCTGCTTTGATACTGAAGTCACTGGCATCTAACAGTCCAGAACATATTTCAAATCCATTTATAAGACTTTGGGAAAAATCAGGGTTATAATTCACAATTGAAGAGAAAATGCAGCCCTGGTAAACCAAAAATATACCAAGAGCACATTGACTGTTCATCCAGGAGGTCACAAGAAGCCCACAACATCTAAAGCTCTGCAGGGTTCTCCTGAGTCAAAGTCAGTGTTCAATATTTAGCAATAAAAAAGAGACAGCACAAAATCACCTGTGTAAGTGCATAATAAGATCAGCGCCACTGCAGATCAAAAAGAGCAGAAAGATCTGTCTCACATTGGCCTCCCAAAAATCTTGATAAACCTCCAGACTTTTGGGAGAGACAAAAGTAGAACCTTTGAATGGTTCATCCTGTCAGCTAAATCTAGCTTAAAATCAGTCCAGATTTTCAGAAACCTACTGAAAGTCAAAGATGGTGGTACCCAAAAGGTCTGCTGGAGAGTGTCAGTCCATAGGACAGGACCATAAAACATTTCTCTGGAAGAAACTGGCTCGTTCCACATTTCAATTAAACCAAATCTGTCCCGGGAGCCAATATTGATCAGGTGAAATATTCATTATGAATTTTGTAGAAAGGTTGTTAACGACTTCAATATTATTGGGACATCTGTATATAGTTAAGCCTGTATAAACTTTTCAATGAAACATCTGTAGATTTTCTCATTCCATGTAAGAACAAAACTGAACTGACGCTGAATGCTAATTGCAGTCGGGGTTAGCCTAAAAAAAGACCATGGCAAAAGTCAAGCAGACATTGTTTGGCTTCTGCTGCAATCTGTCTCCTGCTGTTTTTTGTAAAACGAGGACACATCGGCAAGTGCCAAACACAGGACCAGTAAAACCTTTTTGTCGTTCCTTCTCTGCAGCTGTCCACAGAAACCGGAATCAGCGCTGGCACAGTCAGCGCTGATTTCTGGGCTTTTGTTTGAGCATGGAAAATACAAGCGTGCATGTGCATTTCACATGTATGTGAGAGATGTATTTGTTACATATTTATGTGTATGTAAATGTATCTGTGTGACAGTTGTATGTGCAAGTAGCTATACTGAGTGCAATCGCTCTTAAAAATTCATTACAATCTTGCTCCTCCTGGAATCTATTTCTCTGTCACTGAGCCTCTTGTAACAAATCGGTCTGTTTTCTTCTCCATGCTTCACACAAGCTTGCACAAGTGTAAAAAATATATATATATATTCAAAAAAATATCCTAGAACTGGGTCCTACAAGCCATGTTGTATGCATTAAACCAGGTTAACAAAGAAATTTAGGCAACAAATGGCCTGATATTGTTTATATGTGGAGAGCAGCCAAAGCAATAAGGATGTCTATCATCTAACAACTACGTCTCATGGTTCCCTGCATGTGACTGCTGTCATCCTGAGATCCTGCTCTCAGCTTGCAGATATCATCCCAAACAGGGATGGTATCTGTAGCCACCACACACGCACACACAAACACACACACACCCCCACACACACACACACACACACACACACACACAGATAAGCAGCCAAAAACTGCGCCGTCTGAGCTAACTGGCAGCTACAGTAGTCAGATGCTTTGTGTCCCTGTCAAGCAACTTTCCTCTCGGATCCAACTTTAATAATAAAGAATCAAAGCCTTTGTGCAGTGCCATTTTTTACTTGACTGACTCTCTTGATTGTCTGTCTCCGTGTGTCAGTCGAATCTGTGGACAAACAAGACAAGCAAACTGACAACAAGACCATGTTTAATTCACACAGAGCAAAAACCTTATAATGCTTTTAATTTAAGCTGTTGAAACGGAAAACATGACCAAAAAAAATACCAAGGCCCCCTTGGTTGTCTGGACAGAGAAGTAATCAATGTCAGACTGCTAAGACATAAAGCCAGTGTCAAAAACAAAAGTACAGCAGTCTGTTAAATGCAATTATCATTCGTCATGTAGACTTTCAGATGTAAACAATCTATCCTATTATCCATAGTAGGAACACTGAGAAAAAGTGTTCCTCGCTGAACACTTTCAGGTGCTCATTTTTAAGAAGTGAGCACCGAGTTGATGCTTACATGTGAGGTAAAGATCCTTCTTCCTTGTTAGGTTTCACTCTTGCTAATTAATGTCTGGTTCAGCTCTAAATGAGTTAGTGTAAATGTATCTGAGTGTGTCTCTATTGCAGGGTGTTCCTCACAATTTCATTGCTCCAATGACAAACCTCAGCAATGGACAATAGCAAGGTTGTGGTTCTGATGGACTCAAATAAACCTACATATTTGTGACTTAAATTCAAACGGCCAAAAGTCTCAAGTAGATAAGATTAAAGCCTAAAATCACGTTACATCTCAATCGCCATTTGAGTATTCTTACAAAATTTTAATAGTTAGAAACAGATTGCAATGGAGACGTACCCAACTTGGCCAGAATCAAACCAGATATTTAACTGAATTGACGATGGAGAGCCACAACATGATCAACATATCCTAACTTGGTCATCTCAGTTGGTTGGCTGCCTCCTCAGGATCTGGCCACTGAGCTAGTAATTATTAAGTATTTATGACCTTTCATCAAAGGTTAACTTACTGGAAACTGAACATCTTCCATTTCAGTGCACGAGAGGAAAATATGGACACAGCCGATCTCAAACTATAGCAATCGCTCAAAACAAATGGATCTTTATACGTTCTCTATAATTCATACCAATTAAAATTGATCAAACAATTACTCAAAATAAATAAAGACGCTACCGCTGATGCCTCAGACAGATGCGTCTGTTACTTCATTCTATAACAAAGGGCAACAGTGACTCCATGCAGTTTGGGTAATAATTTGCAAACAAATGGTGAAGGATTACTATTACTAAAATTATTCACAATTATGCATGTGCCTTTAAATGAAAAGAAGTTGCTAATTTAGAGTCATTACTGACATCTTACTGTAACTAAGACAAGGGAAGCCTGTGAAATTGGACAGAGAACTCAATTTTAAAAGAACTTTAAAATATGGATTCCATTTCAGCTACTAACTAAGTTCATACCTTACAATTATAGTTTTGCATAATGTATATTTACATAGTTTAAACATTACTCAAGTCCATTTGTGGGTTTGTTGTTTTTTGTTTGTTTTTTTTTCCTGCAGCATTTGCTGCAAAAAAGTCATATCCTTTGTCCTTAAGGAATACGTTTTATGATTTGAAACTCTTCAAATTAAGAGTTTCAGCAAAGCAGAAAATTACCTTACAGTGCTTAACACAAATCAAATCAAAGGCATGTGCAGAAACACAACAAAGCACAGGTTTTTTTGAAAGTATCAGCATTACACTATTAGAAAGAGATGGAGGGAAAAGGAGGGCGAACATACGCAGGAAGAAAATAATAATTGTATTTCTTTTTAAGGCTGCTGAGTGCTGCACAGAGCAGTCAGTGACACATTTCCTACTGTTTTGTCCTTTGTTCCGGAACATGTGCCCATAATTAAGGAGTGACTAAAGTAAAGTACTGATTCAAAGCTTTTAGAAAGTTAAATGCCATTAACATTTCCTCTGGTTGAACACTGCGGTTTCTTTCTGCACTTTTATCCTCTTTCATGGCCAGTTCTCAAAGTTAATAAAAAAGCCTCCTTTGAAAAGAGCCAATAGCTGAAGATGTTTGTTCACCGCAGAATTTATATTCAGGTTGGTTTTTAGGTTGTGGTATACTCTTTTTGTTTGCAGACACTGAATTGAGCACTGAGTTTAAGATCCTCAAAGCTTCGAATATTGTTTTAAAAATATCTCCACGACTTCAATTTTGATCTTTCTACTGTGTTCTCTCATTTTTATGAAGCTGTTTGTTCACTTATATGATCAGAAAAACATTGTCGCATACAACTCCAATAAAATAAAAACGGCATAAATAATTTTAACTGGGAAAGAGAAACAAAAAATATGAAAAGAGCCACCACACTTTTGCCATGTATCGTTTACTGTAAATAAATTAACTATATTTTATTATATTTCCTTCATTCATGTACTTTTTGTTACTATTGTAGCCTCTGAAAGTACAAACTCAAGCCCTTTTTTCCAAAAGTTGTTCTGATACTTACTTATTCTAACCCAATATTAGATATTTTTCCTCAAAGGTCTACACAAAAACACCTCATTATAACGATGTGATTTTTTTTGTAGTTTCTTTTAAATGTATTTTTAAAATAAGAAGCCAAGAAATCCAAAAATGACACACACCTGTCTGTATAAGGGGCCACAGTTGACAGTGCAAAAACCAAGCTTGACATGAAAGGAATTGTCTGTATAGTTACACACTAACTCACTAATGTCTTCAGTAACATACTGTATAAATAAATGATTGAACTCTACTCAGGCTCACTGTGTTTTTACTTGCCGAACAGCAAGTAAAAAAACATTATGCTGGTAGCCTAAATGTAAAAGGCAGGGGAGGTAACAAAGTTGAACTCTTCACAAAGAGAGACACATAATTCTTCAGGTCACAAGCCAGAGTGTGGCTGTCATCCCAGTGTGTGTGGGATGAAAAAACACTGCAAGGGCTTCTATGGTCTCCTAATGCCTCTCACATCCTGAGGGCGGATGCTGCCATTTGTCCTAAAATCTGAGCTTGTTTTGACGTCTGTGTGAAAGCAGTCGACAGTTCACTCATGTGAGTCACAGGCGTTGCAAACCAAAACAGGAAAGTTGAAGCAGTTCAGCTCTGAGTGTGGAACAATGGAGAAGAACAAGAGTACAAGTATTTTTTAAAAACTTTCAAAGAGGACTGATCAAGAGCTGTCTTATTGTTAAAATGTGACTGTACATTTAGAGCAGCTGGATGATTAAGCTTGTGGGAGCTCACAGGCTTTATCAACATCTGGCTTAATGAAAACACAGTCAAGTTCCTTTGACTCTCACAGGAGCTTCAGAATCAGAAGAGTTTTTGATTTGGGAAACATGACTCAGGTTTCAAGAAAAAAATGAAGGGCTAATTTAGTATTTTTAAAGGAATCTGCACTGTATTTAAATTTAATTAATCACAGTAAATGATATAAGTAGGAGGGGCAATTATTTTTTCACATAAACACAAGTTTTTTTGGTTGCATATTATTCCTTAAAAACGTTTGATAAGTGCATGATGGTTATTTTTGTCAAATATATAAATTTTTTGGGATGATCCGAAACTCTTGAGTGTGACAGGGGAAAAAAACAACTAAGATCTCTATTGAATTGTGCTCTGAGCTTGCCTAGAAAAAAAGGGACTGCCTCCATGCAGAAACATTAGAATTAAATGAAATTTCATGCGTGACTGTGTTTAAAATCTCCCACAAGACAGTGCCGCTGCCCATTTTAATCATTTATACCATAACAATTAAGCAACAGCTCATCAACAGCAGCATTTATGTGATTGCATCCTTTTTCTCGCACTTAAACAGTAATTGCGAACATATTTTGCAAATCAGCCTATTCATTTAAGGATAACTGTTTGCCAACAAGCGGTAAACAGAAGCATTCATCTGAAAGCAAAACGAGACGCTTTTGCTTTGACTTTTCAAACGCAGTTCAATCAGAATATTTAGATTAAACCCCTCGTGCACAAACAAAGTCTCCAAGCGGCTTTTCACCCTCTGCTTACTTTAGATTCAGATCACACAGTTGAATTTGAAATTGCATCACTGTTACACGTGTGACAGCTGATGAAGCTGCACAGAATGACATGGAGGAAGGTGGATGGTTGGGACAGAGGTGTGACTGTTGGTGATTGGACCAGTTACCCTCCGGGTAAAAATAGTAGCAGAATGTAAGAGTGAGATGGGCAGGAAAAATGCATTTTTGCATTTCAGTCTCCGCCACACACAGTTTTCTATTAGATGACAGATGACACGCTTCACACCCTGCACACTGCAGATATCACTCAGCGCTCTTTCCTTCCCTCGTTTCTCGCTCACCTCTCCATCTGGCTGCCAATTTTACCACCTTCCCATCAGCACCACCCCCCACGTATACCCACAGTGCACTGCCTGCTTCTTTTCTCTCTCAACACTGGCACTCCAGCCAGGTATGTTAATGAAGTTAATCGGATTGTCACCGGAGGGGTATCAGCACAACTTTCACTAACTTTTCGCTTAATTTTACCTTAAATTAATCAGCCACTTCCCATCGTCTTCCGTTCTCTGTATGTGTGTGTGTGTGTGGGTGTGTGTGTGTGTGTGTGTGGGTGGGTGTGTGTGTGTGTGGGGGGAGAGGGGGGTTGTGCATTTGGAAACTTTTTCTTTTGTCCCCTGAACCTCATCACTAGTTTCATATTAGCTAGACTCCCGCTCCATCTGCCACAAGCATAAATGTGGGACAGAATTAGCAGCAGGTTTTTTTGTGGTTATCTAACATTTTGTGATGCATCATTGCAACATGATGAGAATCTCAAACATTCGCTTAAACACGAGATCTGATGTAAAGTTTTTAATTTGTTGTTTCTGTGGCTCTGACCTAATTTGTTATCGTAGTTATGTTTTTGAAGAACAACCAAACGACAATCGTCTGTCCCTCCATTCATATGAGTCACTGTTTCGTCTTCATCGTGTGACATAAATGCTTACTGTGGGTGTTTGTGTAGACGTGACTTAGGTGTGTCACATCGTGCAGTTTTCCACATTTGTATATACTCTTGATTTGACCCTGCTGTTTTACGTATTGTCTCCTTCTGCTTGAATGTCAGCACTGTCAATCACATAACTGTCCTCAGCTGCCTGCGGTGTTGCTACCGGGCTCCTCTAACGAGCAACACGTCAGCGTTATAGGACAAACGCCACCGGCCAAACAGAAAAACTTTGACCACATATGAGGGAAGACAAAAACAATTCTTGGTCTTTTTATTTAGAGGACTTCATAAGAAGGCGTCTGTATCGAAAAGCATCCGTTGCAGCATTAATTTGGTCAGGTATCATCATCTGGTCAAAGCAGTAGTGCCCAAACATTTTGCCACACAGGTCAAAATCATCAAATAAAAAGTACTTGTGAATTTTAAAATGGGCCTGCTCTTGTTTTTTTCTATGCTCAACCCAACAAAGTCTCAGGACCCCAAGATTCCCAGCCTCCCTTTTGCTGACTTTAGGAGAATCCACTGGTATTGCAAATTGTAACAAAATTTACTGTATTCTGAGTCGATCAGAGTTGGACTTGGGGTATGTTTTAGATTACGGCACTGTTGCTTGACCTTATCTGACGTAAGTGAGGCCTACTGGGCATTTTGCCACATTACTGTGCACTTCCAAACCTTGTCTTTTGCTATTGTTTATTGTCACACTAGATTTTACCTCATTTATATGCATTAGTTTTTAGAATGTTGCACAATTAAGAAAGTTCCAAGATTCAGGCCAAAAATACTTATCGCCCTTTGTTTTAGAAAACATTAGAGCAGATCGGAATACCTTTACTCTACCCAAACTTTAAATAATGTACAATGATCACTGAAAGAATGGCACCAAATTAATGCTGCAACGGATGCTTTTTACTGCCACATTCTCAATCCCGGCTTCATTTTATTTTATTTCCTTATTTTTTTTACGCACACAATACAAGTCCCTCTCTCGCATGCTCTCACCCAACCCTACAGTAAACCGCATTATAAGGTGGTCGATCAAACATATAATTTTCCTCCTGTGCTGTCAGAGGTCTCTCACCAGTGAACAGAGACAAGCCGTTTTATCGACTGGCGTCCAGAGGCCTCAGCAGCTATAATAGCAGTAATAAGTGAGTGGCCCAGTCAATAGAGTTTCTATTAGTCCATTGCTCCCTCAGCTCAACGCCAGCACACACAGAAAGTATGAGAAAGACAAAAAGAAAGGGAGGAAGAGAATGAAGGAGAGCCCTGGGATCCCTATGAAGGGCAGGAAGGAGCAATGAAGTCCTGAGGGAAATTTGCTATGTGGGAGCAAGTGTGTACAAGGCAGAGGACCAAGAGGGGATCAATATCAGGAATAAATAGCCACCGACACCAATCTCAGCATCATGATACTTGTGTCATGATGCAAACCACTGCTAAATAAATGAATATGACAAATATGTAAAACATGCACATTACTCTGTTGCTGATGAATCGGTCATAAACATGTCATGTGATCAACCTGCAGAATCATGTTAACAGCACCCTGAGGCAACAACATTCATATAGATAGATAGATAGATAGATAGATAGATAGATAGATAGATAGATAGATAGATAGATAGATAGATAGATAGATAGATAGATAGATAGATAGATAGATAGATAGATAGATAGATAGATAGATAGATAGATAGATAGATAGATAGATAGATAGATAGATAGATAGATAGATAGATAGATAGATAGATAGATAGATAGATAGATAGATAGATAGATAGATAGATAGATAGATAGATAGATAGATAGATAGATAGATAGATAGATAGATAGATAGATAGATAGATAGATAGATAGATAGATAGATAGATAGATAGATAGATAGATAGATAGATAGATAGATAGATAGATAGATAGATAGATAGATAGATAGATAGATAGATAGATAGATAGATAGATAGATAGATAGATAGATAGAGATAGATAGATAGATAGATAGATAGATAGATAGATAGATAGATAGATAGATAGATAGATAGATAGATAGATAGATAGATAGATAGATAGATAGATAGATAGATAGATAGATAGATAGATAGATAGATAGATAGATAGATAGATAGATAGATAGATAGATAGATAGATAGATAGATAGATAGATAGATAGATAGATAGATAGATAGATAGATAGATAGATAGATAGATAGATAGATAGATAGATAGATAGATAGATAGATAGATAGATAGATAGATAGATAGATAGATAGATAGATAGATAGATAGATAGATAGCACATGGCATGCAGTAAAGCTTCCATCACCTTGGTGCTTGCTCGAGGCAAACTTGAACTCATCTAGGCGAGGGCCAACATACTTGTGCTGCTTCGCTCTAACAGAGGGGATAATGACCAAAGAAATCACCCTGATTCATCCCTGAACATCTCATAATACCACCTTTCACTAAATTAATAATGCTACTCTGCTTAAGGAGACAACGATAAATCTGACAGCTCCAGAGCTCGCAAGTCAAACAGAAAAAGAACAATGGGAGCTTCAGCTGAGCAGTTTGAGGTAAAGTAAATATGAAAAAATAGTTGGATCCAGATGCGGCGATTTATATTTAGTTATTACGGGGGACCAACTTTGAGTATGTAATTTAAATCAAAACTTTACAAGAAAAGGCTTCTACTCAACCTCTTCAATTTCCTGACCTGAAGAGGTACTTTTTTGAGCTTTGAATCATGCTATAATGCTAATCCTTCATCAAAAACATACAGGAAGTGTTGCCTTGATTCTTTCAAGCATGTTTGAGCAATTCTCTATAACCTCCTGTGGCAATAATACAGCTGGGCAAAACACATGGGGGAACCAAACAGCAGCTATTCACACAAAGTTCCTCCTCAGAGCTGCAGTCTCCAAGTTTCTGAGCTTCCAGCTCACAGAGCACCAGCTCCTTCAGACTAGCAGCAGCAGCAAGTAGCTGATGGAACTGCTTATCTACTGAGCTTATTGTATGAACTATTTCTGAGGCGTAATGGAGAAACATTGTTGCGATAACGTGTTGAAGGCGGAGTATTGGAGAGAGCAAGAGCTTCTTAAAGAGACAGAGGCCCAATTTCAAGGCATTAAATTCCAAAATCAAATGTCTTTGATATACATAATATTTTCCTAACAATAGAAGGTAAGTTCCTTGATTGTGCTACACAATGGCTTTATGTGCCTGGAAAATACACAATACATCCCCTTTAATTGTTTAAAACAGAGTTTCAATTTATGAAACTTCATTTGATGTTTGAAAACAAAACAATTGTTGCATTAGGACAAGCTTATAATTAGGCAAGCATAAAAACCATAAAATGTGGATTAGTCAAATATGCACTTGAAACTCTGTACAGACTGCTAAAGGACCATTTGAAACACAGTTATTGATCTGTAAAAATGCTATTTGTAAGAACATGCCCATGGGGATTTTATGTTTCACCAAAAATATTTCTAGAAATATTCATTTTTTGTGAACCCAATATGAACTTGGGTGTATCTGGAAAATTCATCCAAAATAAGCCAAAATCTTTGCAGAAACTAGAACAAAAAATTGCAAATTCATGTGTGCTCCCAAGCACTACAAACAAGAAATATACTTGACACAGAATTGGAGATGGGAAAGTAGCCGCATAAAAATGTGCACAGATTGAAAAAGCTCCATCCCTAAAGCCCATCTGAGTCAACATTGTGGTGCGCAGTTGGAAAAAGAACTCAAATTATATGGCAAAGCAAATAAGAACAAAGGAAAGGATTCGTGTTTTCAGCTAGGAAAAAAAAAAGAGTCGCATTTGGAGAGTCTGAATCATTTTGAAGCTGCCATCACGAAGAACTCTTGATCTTCAAGTGTTGAAAACAGATGACCAAAGTCTGCCCAGTGCTGTCCGTCATCAGTTATTAAATGCCAGCTCAGATACAAGTGAAACTTTTCTATATGTGAAAAGCAATGAGAGGACGAGGATGTGTCCCTAAAGCACCTTGCGAAAAACAAGTTGTTTTGTTTTTGATGCCATCAGTGGAGTCTATGGGTCAGAGAGACTATAGAAGAAACACAGTGCTTTTTATTTTCATAATAATTGCACTGAATTAGCATTTTCCTTCAAAAGCTATTTGTGTCCAGATTACACATAATCCAAGTGGGCAGCAGTGCAGCTGAACACAAACTTGAACTGAAAAGGGGGCAAAATCAGGGAAGTCATGATGAATAACACTTTCATGTCGGTTTGAATTGATACCGACAGTCACTGAGGCCTCAGATGCTACATATTGGAAGCTGTAAAGAAGAAAAACAAATTAAAACAGAAATGACTCAAAGTAATGTCCCAAAAATAAAAGTGCAGCCAACTGTATTGCAGCATGCCCTCCAATGTTACACAAAACATAACGTCTGCTGAAAATAACAAAGAACAAGCAGCACAGTCCATAAAGC
This sequence comes from Poeciliopsis prolifica, assembly GCF_027474105.1. Taxonomy (NCBI): domain Eukaryota; kingdom Metazoa; phylum Chordata; class Actinopteri; order Cyprinodontiformes; family Poeciliidae; genus Poeciliopsis; species Poeciliopsis prolifica. The sequence goes on from NW_026562380.1 coordinate 9,613,260, forward strand.
AGTTCCTGAGACACCAAGTGTTGGAAAAATGTCCATCCACCCTTTAATCGATCCAGTGCTTTACATTTGCAAAAGCTACTGATAATTCTTACTGACCTAGATGGAAATTAATGTCAAATAACCTCACATCCCCTTGACCTGACACTTATGACTAGTTTAGAGAACTGAATGTGACAATATCAGTGTGAAAAACAATGTTACAAACATGCAGTGCTTTGCTGAATCAATTTATTATTACATCATGATGCATATTCTTAAGTATACAGAAGCTCTTCTTTCTTTTTTTCAGACTCACACACATTTGGTACAGTAACCTGTGAGTGTAAATGTGTGTGCGCGTGTGTGTGTGTGGGTGTGTGTGTGTGTGTGTGTGCGTGTGTGTGGGTGTGTATGTAAGTATTAGTTTGTTCCCCACAGACAGACATCAGCAGCCTAATCTTGCAGTTAGAAATGGAAAAAGCTAAAATAAGATGGACAACTCAAAAACACTGACTTGAACTTTTCTCTCAAACTCATAATATGTTTTTCCCAAACATTTAAAGATCGATTTGGATTAATTGTCTCGTCATTTTACAGATGGTTAAGCAGAGTCTTGTCTTTTTTATGTGGGCTTATGAAATGTAAAGTGCTGTGGCATACTTTTTTTTTTTGACAAACTTTTTGCATTGTGAGAATAATGTGTCACCAGTAAAATAAAAGACACAATTGAAAAATAAGCTGAATACATGAAACAGAATGGAGGAAATGAAATATTTTTTGCTGGTTGGCTTTCCGACTTGTCAGGTTGTTTTTTTTCTTCACCTCTCTGGGTATTGTACTTGGAAGCTCAGTGTACAGGTCTTGTTCCAAAACTTGCCAAGTCATCATTACTAATGCAAAGATAGCTTGCTGAAGAAAAAAAAGCCCACAGTCTACAGATTCTGTGGACTAAATTCGGACTGAGTTTTACTGAGTTGTAAAATAACACTCAGCCACTGCAGATGATGAAATGCATACAATGTTACACTTGCTTTAAGCTATCTACTGAAAATATTGCACCAAAAATATGAGCAGTTGTCTAATCAATTATAATCCTTTTAAAATACTCTTATATTTTATAAAAAATATATCAATAGTGCTATCTTCTCTATTTCTTTTAAATATGAACTTACAAGGCAGTAAAATGCAGTATAGTTTCAAGTGTTTCTAATTTACATCCAGATAAAGGGATTCAGCAGATTTAGATTCAGAAGCTAAATCTTCTGAATGTATCTTGGAAATGGGTCCAAGACACATGTAAGAAATTTTGGAGTCTTACCTAAATCAAAATTGAAAAACAATTATGAACCGCTATATTTTTCTGCTAGCTGATATGGTTTTCTTTTGTGTCTGGTCGATTAAACCTGTGCATGTCATTAGAGTTTCCCTTCTTGTCCAAACACCACCCCAAAGTGAGAACTTTGTCACATTTTGTGTGTCACACTTGAGCTTGAAGAAATGCAACTTGACCACTTTTCTTCTCTTGTGGTCAGGTGGCTTGGTCTGAACTTCAAGGTTGGAATCAACATGTCACAATCAACATTTGAGAAATTCTCATTTGTTGTGCCACATTCATGTGCACCAAGGAGCACAGCTGTGTGCGGCTAATGAAACACCTGAGCCCACCCACTTGCTTGATCACATTTGCTATAAGGGAGCAAATGCAATAACAAGAGGATGATCTTAAATTCTAAGTGACAACCAAAGCCCGAGGGTGTCTGGGTAATGAATGTAGACGATAGAAGTCTTTGCAGAAAAAGAAGAGGCGGAGAGAGCAAGCATATTTAGGACCAAAGGACCACAAAGCTCTCTTTTGAGCTCCATTGTGACCACAGAACAGTTTACATCATTGACAGTGTTTTTCTGGACTGATCAGAGGGCCAAAGTCCACCATAAATAATCACAAATCCCATCTTAGCAACTCTGCAGCTCTCTCATTATGAGGAGCTAGCAGCTGTTGTGCCCTGAACAGGAAAGTTGGGGCTAATTGTTGTGAGTGTGAGGGTAATCCTCGCACTTTTGAGCTTCTTCCCAAAACCCAGATTGGCTTGGCAAAGAGATGGAGACACTGGGAGCAGCAGGGGATTGTGTGAGATTTTCCAAGTGAGAGTTCAAAAAAAAAAGAGAGAGGGAAAGGAAAAATGGGAGGTTGGGAAGGATGGACGTGTGAGCCAGAGAAGAGAGAGAAGGAAAAAAAAGATATGAACAGGAAGAGAATGCCAGTTCATGTGAAGTGTGTGTATGTGCGATTGCTCTTGTATGTGTGCACCAGACTGGGTAAGCCTCCCTTTATTTGCTGTAAGGATTAAGCACACGGCTCCAACACATGCACATTCTCAGGCTTACCGTGGTGCCAGACTCTGAGGCACACTCACAAGGGAAAGCATGAAAAGGAAAAAAAAAATGTGAACACAACGGCTGCAGAAATGATGAGCACATTCAACAACTCCAGTTGAAGGCTTCGCCACAGGAATGGATGTGAGGACAAGGATAGTTTATTATGCGGTGTGGGAAATTGTGAACGCCAAGACATGCTGTTGACACTTCAAGAGAGCTGTTCTGTGATTGGAATTGGTGCCCTGCAGAAATTTCACATCTCAAAATTTGAAACTGGGAATCTCTTCCATTATGTTTGTTAGTTTTTGTGCCTCCTGAAGGCAGAGCCATGTGCTGCTGACAGATGAAGCAGCTCAGACTATATAGGGATGTCACGCAGGTCAAATACTGTCATGCCAGGTCCCTGGGTTTGAGTAACATTTAATCTTAGCTGACTCAGGAGTAGATCATTCAAATAAAAACTAAATTTCCTAAATCCTTCAAATGGATAAAAAAGCATCAAGAACAGATGTGCAATTGCTGCCATACAGAAGATAAAAGAACCAAGATTGGCTCTATGAGTATTCTAGTCAACACTGGGGAGACTTCCAGTCCTTTTCTTTATGCACTGGTTACATTTATTCATATTCATATATCAAAGCTCCCACATAGTTGGGGATACTGTGAGCATTCTGTCACCTTCGTGGACTCTACTCACACTGACGGTTTAGATTTCATAGTGGAGCATACTGATGGCATACATTTTTTGTGATAAAATTTCTTCTTTTCGCACAATCCCAATGGATAGTACCAAGTCCAAGAAATGGACATCTGTCCCCCCATTTCTCCTCCACCCGGGCATCCACTGCTCACTTGCGAGTGTGGCATAGAGTGTGAGTCAACTTTTTATGCCAACTTCCAAACTTACCGAATCGGTAAGTTCATAAAAATGTACCATCCGTCGGATATTTGAGTCTGAATTAAGTTCACTTCATGTACTCTTCTGCAGAGTGAAGTATGCCCAACTATAAGTGGGTCTTAAGAGTTCCTTTTACTGGAACTAAAGAGCTGTTCTCAACTCCTCAAGCTTCAACAGGGCTTGCATATTGACAACCCCTGTTGCCTTGCAGCAACACGGTCTACAGTTTGAATCTTGGCCTGGACTCTTATTGCACAAAGTTTGCATGTTCTCCCTGTTAAAGTGTGGGTTTCCCTCCGGGTTATTTATATGCCGGGTTCACAACCTGTTCAATAGTTACACTTAATTTTCCTTCTATCTGATTTTGTTAATGATTCCCCGCCTGTAAGTCGGCAGCACCGGCTGTGTTTGTTCTCAATTTTTTGATCAACAGAAAGTTTTCATTTTAATAACTTTTTTTATTTTTTAAACTACAGTCTTTCCAATGATTCGCATCCCAGCGGCTGCAGGCCTTGACTGAGCACTGATGTTTGTTTACTGCTTTCACTTCAGAGTGCAAAAAGATTCACCCAATAAAATTCTGACAGGCACACCCAGAGACTCACAATATCTTCACATAGACACATACTCATGTCCCTGACCTACATATGAGCAATTTGCCAGTGCTTCGTCTCTCCCACTTAAGATTCCAAACAGAGCCTGCCTCTTTTCTGTTTCCTGGAGCAACAGTGTTTGTGTTTGTAAAACACTTTGTGATATTATGATGAAAAGATTTGATCGAAAGTGCAAAAGAGTGGAAAAAAAAAGTCTTAATCTTACACTGCTAGAACTGGTTCAATGCCTGGAGAAACTTTTACTTTCAAGTGAGTAATATGTATGTTTGGAATGAATTATTTTGTGCAAAATAGTCCTTTTGGCAATTGTGGTCTGTCACATCATAATACAGTAGGTGCAAGGGTGCGGAAAAGTATTTGAACTCCTTACAGATTTTCAATTTAGTTCAGTTTCCATTCAGTTCATTTATAAAGCACCAATTGCCATCTTGAGGTGAGAGAAAAACAGTTTTCTTTTTGTTTTGCTTGTTTATTTGAAACATTGTAAGATGTTTAAAATAACCAAACAAATGTTAACATCAGCCAAACATAATCTGAGCAATTATAAAAAGCTTTCCAAAGATTACATAATTTATCTGTGGAGAAACTTATCCAAACTGACTTGATCTTGTGTAAAAAAATAAAAAGTAACACCCCGCCACCTCTTCCTTGTTAAACTATGATTATGACATTAAGTTCAATTTCATGAGCCACATCCGAAATCTCATTCCTGCCAGACATGTAGATTAAAAAATGAATGAAATATTATCTGTGTGCCAACATAAAGTAGGCTCATCTGAAAAAGCAACGCGTCATCCCCAATCTGAGCTAATTGAAATACAGATGTGAAACAAAGTCAACAACCTTGATCAGTTTGAAAAGGACTACATAGCTATTTCCAAAGCTTTGGGTATTCCAATAAACCTCAGTGAGAGTCATCATCAAAAAAATGGAGGAAACACCAGGGATCTTTGCCAGGAGCGGCCAACCTACCAAAATTTCTCAGAGTGCAACAGCAACTCATTCAGGATGTCCCGATGGAGCCCAATTCTACATAAATGTTTTTCCCTTCGTAAAAAATCTAATCATTGATAACTACTTTTTGTATTTACATTGTAGCAACATTTGATGGTGGAAAGTATTCAGGTATCATGAAAAACTAAAAATATTGTGTTAGCTGATTAATCCTTTTTCCCTCAGTGCTGTTTCTACAAAACTGAACAAGTGTTTTTAATCCTCATTTCTCACTAAATCTGCTGTTTAGTGCGACAGGCGTGATTTCCTCCACAGCTTTTCCCCTCCTGAGACACAACGTCTCATTTCTTCATTGCTGACATCTGCCCAGTGCTTGTTATATTTATTGCAATGACATAAACAGGTCAGCTCAGATTTTATCATTTACTCATAACTGTGTGAACTCACATGAATATGTTGCCTCCTCAGCTCATCTGTCCTAGAAAAAAAAACTATTTCTAGAGGTTAGACAGAAATATCTTATACCAGCTCTTTACTAATAAATGTGAATATCAGTCACATAATGACCAAAAGTCTGTTATTTTAGCAGAAAGTTAGATTCAAAATTATAGGAATGATCATAGAAAGAGAGAATTAAATATTTATTCCCTGTGGAAAGAGAAATAGGTTTTTTAGTGATGCCGTTGAAGGTGTGAGTGTGTTAAATGTGGTTACTCCACGTGATGCAAGCAGGATGCAACCGAGTCTTTAAAGAGTCCTCCAATCCAAGAGCTTCCTGCCGTTTTCATCGAGCAGAACGAGGAGACGCAGAAGCGGACAGGGACAAGAGCCAACTGGCAGCCAACACAACACAAAACAGTGAACAATCTACAAAGCTTTAGTGTTTCCGAAAGGATAATTTGATTTTTTCTCTCAGTGCCGCCAACTCACACACTTTTTCCAAATTTTCAAAGTCACGGCGGGGTTAATGCCACAGCTTCACAGGATGGATTTGGATTCTAACTCATCATCAGGTAATTTTTTTTTTTTTTTTATGGAATCATTGAGGATTTAAGAGACAACAAACAGAGACAGGTCCACACATCTGCTTCTCTCAAGATTACTCTGGGTGTATTCAACTTAAGTTATAGGAAAACATTGCATCACATAAAAACTCACTACAATCCAAACTTCTGCGATTACTTATATCCTTTCACTGAAGGTCACATTGCAGAAAGTGTACTTCTGTTTTATTAAGCCCTGTATAAAAGCACAAGGAATGGTTTCTCTATTTTCGGGGGTCACTGCTTTTATGAGTGCAGGTTTTTGGCCTGGAGATATAAGAGCCATTTGTTGAAAACAAGTCATGAAGGAACGGGGTGACAAATGAATAGAGGAGCTGAATAATTTAACTTAGAGAGCAGAAACGTCCTCTCGGTACGGCCTCAACACCTCCATGAAAAAGCCAGTTCTACTGGCAGCTAAAAAGTTGTATAAAGAGGAAAAGGAGAGTGAGAGAGGCATGGAGAGAGCAATTTGCCTCTTGCAATATTGCATTAGAAGTTTTAGACGAGCTAAGAGAGAGCAGAGCTTGGGGGTAAAACAAAACAAACCTCTCAGACTTGTCAATTTCAGCTCTCCTTCTTGTTTCAGGTTCATGGACTGAGACACTCATGTCTCGTTTTCGAATGCTGAACCTCTGGAGGGTTTTGTGTGTTGGTTTTCTTTTATGGGTAATAGGGCTCACCAGTGAGGGCATCATTCTGTGAGGGGGCAGCACTTGGCGTGGATGTGGGGGGCAGTTTTCTCTCATCTGGGTTCAGGATTGAGGAGTTTATTCCCTCTGTTTGTTCAGTTCTGTTTCATTTGAGTTTTGGATTTATTCCTTTTTTTTCTCATTTGGATTCCTTTTTCTCCTTTGATTTAGGCATTTTGTTAGCTTTGTCATTTCTTCTTGTAGCTGTTGGATTCATCATGTTACTTTTAGTATTTTTTTTATTTCTGTTTCAGTTTGCTCCTATTGAGTTTGCCATTTGCTCTCTTTCCCCAGCTGCTGGTCATCTCCTCATTAGTCTCACTCCCAGCTGCAATGTAATTAGTTACTTCCTCCTTTTCTATTTCTATTTTTCTCTGTTGGACCTTGTTGTTGGGCCTCCATGTCACTGGTTGTCCGTTGGCTCTCTGTGGCATTTTGTAAGTTGATTGGACACATTTCCTCCAGCTCTCAGCCTTTAAACCTGCGTCGTGACATCCAGGCTAAATCACTTCAGAGGTGAATCCTTTTTGTGAAAACAATAATTGCTAATATTTAGTTTTCTCAAACATATAATTAAAACCTCTTTACATACCCTGTATATTTTGCATGCAGATAGAGGGGCTCACTCAGGGCAACATTCATGAAAAAAACACCCACTGCCTCCATTTGACACATTCACACTGTTGCCATGTCTGTCCACCTGTCGCTAAGCTTTCAGAGCCCTTTAAAGGATTCGCTGTCGCTAAAATGAGCAAAGCAGCAGAGAATGAGTCATTTTATTAATGCACCTCTCATCCCTGCTCTAATCCTTGATTCAAGCACCTGTCAAAACACGAGGTTTTACTTAAACCTCTACTTAAATCATAAGCAGAGATGCGTAAAGGACTGCAGCTACTAAAATACAGAGTTGCACAAAAAATAATACCCCTAGATTAAAGGTTTTTGTATTTCAGAGAAAACCAAAAAAATAAATAAATACTCACAGCCCGAATCCACAAAGTTCATCTTAGTGCGTGAGACTAATAGCTGTTTTTCTTTTTCTCTGACCCCTTAAACATGCACCAGTGCTTCTCATTACCCTTCAGCATGTTGTACATTCTCACATCATGAGTAAATATTGACACATTTATTTTCAGCAGTCAGTATCTTTCACACATCAAGTAGAGCATCACCCCATGTAGGCATAGGGCAAATCCTAGGCTCTGAGGCAGATTAGTGGCAGGTTATGTTGGCACCTGGGTGAAAAGCTACGTAAATCCAAACCTCTCCCCATCCAGCTGATGTAAGTTATGTCAGCCCAAGCCAGGCACAAGATTTACTCTGCCAGTCACACATGAATCACAGCCTGGCAAAACAACATCACAATAGTGGCCTATTACTTGAAGGCTGGACAGGATTGTGTCAGCACACAGGCTTAGGAGACAGACTGCAGAGAGTGAAAAGTGTGTGATGTGTGCTTTATCCTCGAGTACTGCTCTTTTGGAGTTTTGTCACCCTCCACCCGGAAATATGGGAAAGCATGAAAACGCTTTGAAAAGCAATCAGGCGTCCCTGTGTCAAATAAGAAAGTGGATGACCTCACCAAAGTTTCCAGTGAAGAATGAATATTCAGCGAAGAACGTGAAGTGAGCATCATCCACTCTGATGCTGCGTAAGTGCGGCACATAAACTGACAAAAATATCAGGGCTTTATGCAAATTATGGCTGCTGGGTCTGACGAAATAATACTGATGATGAGCCTCATCTGCATCCAAGGTAAAAATAATATTGAACAGAGGCATCCAGGCAGCACTGGGGAAATATCAGTCTCTGATAGATATGTTGATATTGCTTAAAAACACAATCATGAAGTGTGGTTTCATTTCAAGCCATGATAATTGTTGTTTCTTTAGTATCTTAGCATGAAATAGTAATTTATGATTAATATCAAAAATTACTTCTCTGATGTGATGGTCAGTACAGCTGGGAGGACAAAAGGGCAACATGGGATAAAGGTAAATACCTTTTTGACCATTTCACACTAAAGCATGCACAACCTTTTATCAACAACAACATGAACTCACTGTGGTAACAGTCTCCTATGCAATCTAAAACTTTCCGTACCTCTTGAACATTTTCTCCTTTTGTCTCAATACAACAATAAACCTAAATGGTTGTATATTGTTTTGATCTATTATGTTAGAGATCAATCTCAAATAATGCATAAAAGTTAATTGCAAACACAATATCCATGTTTTTTTTTTCAATTAAAAAACCTTGAGTTAATACTTTGATTATAAATAGAGCTGCAGGTCTTTTGAGAAATGCTTCTCTCAGGTATGCTTGAAAAGAAAGTGTTTGTCATTTTTGCAAAATTGGATAATCTGACTGGATGGGTAATCCAGTCAGATCGGATGGACAATATCTGTAAGTATAAAGTCTCACCACAGGTTCTTAAATGAATTCAGCTGGATACGGTGAGTGAAGGGTGAAACACATGAACATGTTTTAATCTAAACCATTCTCCTATAGTTCACTCAAATTTTCAGAGCTATGCTTTTGAAGGTGATTTATGTTAATTATATTTTGTGGCTTATGATTGGTTTCAGAGAGCTAGTAAACAAATGTAGGTGACATTTTCAGATTTTCAAAAAGAAAAATTTTCAAAATATTCCACCTCACAATTATGTTCTAAGTGATTAAATAAAATCAGAAAGCAGAATGTGTTGCTCTTCTTGTTAGCAAAAATTTTAACAAAGTGGATTAGTCCTTATTCCTTAAACAAAAAAAGAGGCTAAAGACCTTGGGTTGGAGTGAATCAGGAGTCTTCCTGCTTACTGTAACCCATCAAAGTAAAGTTTCCAAAGAAAATCTGTTTTACCTTTGTGAATGTTAAAATGGTGATTCTCAGCGATTGGAATGAGGAATCGAGAGAGGTTGGTTCTATGACTAAAACAAGCCCAGAGGCTACTCCAGCTGCTTCATCTGAATATATGAGTCTGTCTAATCAATAAGTCATCTGCCCTCTGAGAAGCGTACCACACAGTCAACTAAGAAAAATACACTCATAGACATGATGCCTCATTGTCTCCATACAAGCACATTCTGAATTTTAAAGCAGAAATACAGAAGGTCACAACAGTGTCATGTTATTTTCTGGGTTTTGGCAGGTCTGGCTTCAAAAAAGCAATTCATATTTTAAAAGGCACCAATGGTTTTCGGTTAATTGTACATGCCAGTTGCATGTTTGTAGGTGTAGAAACACCTACAAACGTTTTTTCAACAGGTACTCATTTTCATATTTTTTTTCTTTTGTTGAACAAAACTTGAAAATAAAATGGGTACAGATTCTTTTATATATATATATATATATATATATATATATATATATATATATATATATATATATATATATATATATATATGTATATATATATATATATATATATATATATATATATATATATATATATATATATATATATATATATATATATATATATATATATATATAAATCAGACTTCTCTAACCATAATAAAAATGGTTAGAGAACATTTATAGGCATCATTCAGAATAACATAGAGTTAACTTTCATGAGATTTTAAGGAATTACTTTAAATTTGTTGCATTCAGTAAGTGCAAAGTCATTTAATCAATCATCAGTTCCGCTTTTCTTTAAAAGACTTCAGTATTTTCTGAATAGGTGAGTAAAGCTTGTAGTGTGTGGCTTTAATCTTCCACTCAGCTGCAGAAGTCGCCATTGCTGCAGTCTGCATTTGTTGTTGCAGAAGCAATAAGCTTTTGTTACCTGGCTGCTATTGAGCCTTCTCTAATGTGATGGTCAGTATACCTGGGAGGACAAAAGGATAATAAACCAAAGCTAGCACATGAAACTTAGATTCTGTCATTTATAGCCTATTTTCACATGCCAAAGATTTACTCATCTCAACAAAATCACCAGAGGAATAAAAAAGACATCTGTTATTTTGTACAAGGGAACATGGTCAGTTGAACAGCGGAGTGTTTATATCGCAATATAAATTATGGATTCTTTCCAGGAGAGTCATAATTATGGATTTTAACAAAAGGCAAGAAACTATAAATAACTTTCAACATGAGATGAAGCCAAGTCATCATGCTATGCTCTGTCTTTCTTGGCAAAATCTGTGGGTGTGCTGTCAGTATGTCATTTAAAAAAGCTGTCCTTCATGTCCAGTTGTCCCTCAGGCTACCTACACCAGCCTTGGTGCAGTGAAGTCATTAGGCTCCCAGTGCAGAAGCCTGCAGGGGTGTATTGAAATCAAGGTGACTCAATGTCTTTCTGACAGAGCTCCAGAGATATCTCACTGTCACACAAGCACATGGTGTTCCCCACAAAAGCAATCACACAAACAAAATGTTATAAACAAAGTCAGTGGAGAAATAGTAAAATTATTAAACAGTAATTATGCAACTTTTAAAACTTTCATATATCAAAATCTGGGCTGCCTAGTAAATGTTTGGTTGTAGGTGTAAGAATTTAATCTTTTTGCATGCCCTGCTTAACGTTTTGCATGGCTTGTCATTCTTTATCTCATTCTGGAGAAGTTGTTTTCTTCTGCAGCTTTGTGGCCAAAGAGCCACGAAAGCCCAGCTTATTTATCACCTGCATGGCATTCCCATTGTGCATATGAATGATTTCTTATTCAGCACCTGAGTCAATACATTCGAAATTCGGTCCTGGCTGCCTTTCTGCTGTGTCTAAAAATTTACTTCTAGTTTTTATTGTTGTCCTTAGTATACAAGAGGCAATCCTTTCTCTAATATTCAGGGAACATCTGCAAAAAATTACTAATCCTTTTGTGAACTTGGGTAGACAATAAGTGTCAGCGATCAAAATAATAGGTTAACTTTAATAGTGATAACTTCATTTTGCTTTTCTTGAATGTGACTATCACCAATTTGCAACATTTTGCATCAGTGGGCGCCACTACAAATAAGGAAAACAGCCTAAATGTGAGCCAGTTTTCTAGTATGTGTCATGTTCAGTCAATGAGGAATGGGCACTTTATTATTTTTCCACAGAGTATACACTATATATAAAGAATGATGGCACACTATGACAGCTTACAATGTTGAATTTGGTTCAAGGTTTCTTATTGAGGCCACACTAACGGTATATCTCATGATTCATGAAGTCCAGTCTGCTCTCCATGATTTCCATCTATCTCATGATTCATGAAGTCCAGTCTGCACTCCGTGATTCCGACAGAAAATCTGGAAAATTTAGGTCAAACTCAACAATATTCTGCACTGAATAGAGAGTCTGAAAAGAAAAAGATGAATAAAAAGATTCTGTTTGTGAAAAACACAATAAGTTCTTCTTTATTATGAATTGAAGCGCTGATATCCACCAAGTGTTTAATCCATCTAGAAAACGTCTCAAAAACACAATAACACTGATTCTTTTTGTGTTTATGTTGTATTGATATGATCTCAAACAATATCATTTATTGGATTTATTGACAGTCCTTTATAAAAAAATGACACAATTTATCTGACATACAGAAGATGTCATGAGTGATAACATTTATATAATTGATAGCAGTGTTCTACTCATCAGTCCTTGTAAAACCCTTAGAGTCAATTAAATAATTGGGAGCCTAATATTAAAGGAAGTTAAGTGCATTTAGAGAGTCTCATCCTCTATTATTTACAAGTATTAGGATGACAGCTGTCACAGGCAGAAATATGAAGCTTAAGGATCCAAAAAGCCTCAACCACTGCCTTGGCATGACAATATTAAGTATTTATTCAAAATGCTTAATATTGGTTTTGTGTTTTTCATTTGAATTCCAGTGCTTAGAGTAAAAATGGAAGTTGTTACAATTGCAGCATTGTCACATTCAGATTATGAATAAATTAGTCAGATACATGCAGATAGACTATCTGTGATTAAAAATCAAGCAGTAGGGCCATAATTAAACATTATTCTTATATTCATTTAACTTATTAACAATCTGTGATCTTCTGAGATTATGTAAAAGTCAAATTTTTGACATTTGAATTTTTTTTTTCATTTTTTTTTTGTTTTGTTTTCTGTTACAGCGTACAATCAATTTTTGGAAAGACAAATGTAGGAAAGCTCTTATCTTACATGTAGCATCGACCATCATTCACTGTGTTTTTGTCAACAATGATAGGGCTGTGTCCTGGAAATTCACAGCCAGGGAGATACTGCCAATAGCAGAGAAAGAGAGAAAAAAAATGGCAAAACGACAAACCGTTTGAACGGGTAATTGATGAGAGTTGCTTTTTTCTCCTGTCTTTAAGTCTTAAAAAAACAACAGGTGCAAGGCAAGTGCAGCTGTCCTGAAAGCAGGAAGGAACACTTTGGAAAACTGGTTAAAAATGACAACAGCTTTTCCTTCTCTCTTATCTTTCTCTGCCTCTCGTTCACCCAAAGATAGCACTCTGTAGTCATGAATTTTTTATTTTCACACTTCTGAAAGAGAAGAGTGCTGTTTCTTCTAAGACTACTCTGCATACTAACTAGAAGCTCTTTGCCATTTTAAGAAAAACAAAATCCTGTGAAGTCGATAGATATCATGTGGAATTGAGGATGAGAGATGAAGTAAGGAAATGATGGCTGGGAAGCACCATCAGCGAAATCAGATTTTTCTCTATGATTGCACAACCCTGCGACTATGACCTCGCTTCATTATAACAGTGGGGCAAACTGAAGGTCTTTCCTGCTTCGTGGAGTTTAAATGTTTCAGCTCAAATTTACTGTGTGCAAAGTTTAGTCTGGCTTTGGGGTTCATGACCTTTAAGATTCATGCACAGAATCGCTCAGCTTTCCTCCTTTTTGTAATTTTAACAGCCAGGGCAGCCAAATTTAACCGTTGTGTTTCCACCTTACAATTTTGTTCAGAGTTGCATTTTGATGATGACATTTGACAAAATGCAATGTTTGTTGTTGGTTCATGCTTACTAATTGCTTACAAGTTACTGTATTATGTTTTTATGGTGCAAAAGTACTTTTTCTCTGCCATGTTCCTAAATGTGATGTATAAATAAACTTGACTAGGCCCTAATATTGTAATATAAGTCAAATAGTTACTTCACATCATAAATGCAAGAAAACCATCTTCACGTAGTGAACAAGTATTTAAATTATTGATTTAAAAAAAATCTCTCGGGTAAGAGAACTCTATGATCTTTAAATCAAAACTCAAGTTTGGAACATTGTCAGAAAAAGGTTTAATAATAGGACCCAGATAGATGAAGATGTTAGATTAAATGTGTAACTTTATAATAAAAGTCTTCAAATAAAAATGTGACAAGTTCAGCCACCACTGAGAATAAAACTTCAAATGCAGGATCTTAATGAGCACCTTCACTTTTCGCCTGATCCCACACTGTGCTCTGCAGCATCCTCTTGCTTTGATTTACACATTTTTCTGCATTCACAGATTTGGAGAAGCACAGCAACAAATGGAAAACAAAGGAACATATGCAGCAGAGGTCTGAGTGGAGTCTTATTGACACATAAAACATGTTTATTTTGCGTTATTTTAATTTTGTCAGCATTTCCAGAATGGAACTGCAGCTGAATAAGTCAAGTCGCAAGCTTGATTGTATCTGTCTAAAACCCTCATTTTTATGAATTTTTTTATTAAATCTCAAAATTTAACACAATAACAACGTTTCTCTTAATTTGTTTCATTCCACTTTGTAGCACTTTATTTCCCCATAAATGATCTTCCTTCATTTTTCTTTCACTATTTTTCTCCGGAATCTGCTTTTGATCTTTATGTGCTTGCTGTGCAAATTACTGATCTTTTTCCAGTTTGTATGTGTTTTACAAAACATCCAAGGACATTCTATAACTATCCAAGGACAGGACCAGCATGGAGCAGCCGAGGCCCAATTCTGTTTCCTTCTCTTAATTAAACCATGGACTCCAGCGGCCCTAACTTATTAAAGACACAGAGTGTGCAGCTCCTACCTACACACCGACACATCGACACACATACACACATCCAGACATGCACACACATCAGCTGGGGCACTCCCACACTGTCTCTAAGCTCACAGCTTCCCATCCTTAAGCTACCAATGACTTAATGCATCTCAATATTTCACCTTCCACAGCTGCTTAGTGACCCACTTGCAGAGAAATAAATTATTTCCTGGGATCTTCTAGCAGTTGCCTGACTCGACTGAAGTAGGTTCTGCTGGAAAACTACCAAGAGAAGATTAAAGTTTTAAAAATAGCTTTATGAAATCTATGCTTTATTTACTTGATACAGAGCACAGCTAGAAAGAAGAGGGCAGGGAAAGTGTAAAGTATATTAAACAGCCTTGAGTTAAAAATTTTTGTTCCTGAAGTAAAAGGAACTTGTGCAGAAAGAAATGTTTAATCAGAAAACAGGTATAAATATGTGCATAACAGCTATCGATTTTTAGGAGGGTTATTTACTGTGTTCTTACAGAACACATGACACACACCAATCTTCAAAGCCCACTTTTCAAACGAGTGAACATTATTTCTAAGGGTATTTTAAACACATTGATAAAAGTTTATGAAAAGAAACACAGTTAATCAACTATCAAGAGATTAAGCCATTTAAAATCCAAGCTTGATACATGTTCATAACTTTGACTATTTAAAGTGTCAAAACAAACCCGATATGCAATAAGCAATCATTCTGAGCTGTACTTTGATTTCTGAAGATCATCTTATGACCCCTTAATTGAGGTTTTGTGGCTCCCTGATGGGGTCGTGAACTCTACCATGAAAACCACTCTTTTCACATCTTTGACTGGTTGGAGGGATGATTAAAAGGTCAAAAGGTCCCATCATGTATACAAACTGGAGGATGTCCAACATTTTTTATGTGCTCAGGCAACAGAGCCTACGCCAGTTACCCAGCCCTTGATATGGTCCTTCTTCAGCTTGTCCTTCTTCCATCAAATCATCACATTCTTTCCATAAATACTGGTTTCAATGATTTAGGGTTCTACTAAACATCTTACTGCAATTAAATAAATATGAGCCTGCATTGCAATGTCTAGAGACAGACACAAGGCTGCCTACAACCTAAGGACTATACAATATAGCACAGACAATGGCTGGGCAGATGGATAAATCAAAATAAAACGGAAAATATGCTCCTTGTTTGAGCGATGCAATTCTCTACGCTACCCTCAATGTGGAAAAATTGTCTGAGAGGGAAAAATGTCACCTTTTAAGATTAATCAAAGCTGAATGCTGCTATAGTTATTTAATCCAATTATTTGGACTTTTCAGAGCACTTTTAAAATGAGTTGTTTAAAAAAAAAAGCTTCCTGAGCACCAGCAGGGTGAAAAACCACTTCATCTGGATGTGTTTTATTATCTGCCACTTGCTTGTTCTGCTGTAGCATGTGGTGCATTAGGGTCTCTTGGGGCATTAATACTCATTTTTATTTGTCACACAGTAGCTACAGTGTGGATATTTCTTGCAGTTCAAAAAAAGATCTTCAAATGTGTGGATCATGGCATTCAGAAATGAGAGATACAGATTTCAACAGCATTCTGATGTCTCTGAGAGACTTAATTTATACATGAAGCCTTTTCACTAACACTAAACTGACCATTTCTGCTGATATAACTAAAGCTTATTTAATTTTGCACAGCGTTAATATCAAAGGGTTTCATCATAATGAAAAGTTTACAAAGTTTACAAAATGTCAACCTGCAGCCTCAGCAATAAGGCAGGACAATTTTGCAAATGAATTACATTTTTTCTAAATTGTTTTCATGCATTTTTCTGATCAAAATGAAACTTCTCAAATCTTTAAGTTCAACCTCTACAATATGTAGTCAACCATGCACATCATAGTAGCAGTTTTCTCATTCTTTCCAATAAATTGCATTAATTGGACATGTATCAATTGTTTTATATAATTTCCCACTGCTTAAGTCATTTTAGCCAGAGTAAACTGTTCTTATGAATGCTGGGAAGACGCAAAGTTTTTGTTGATTGCTTTAACGTATTTGTGAACTCAAACTCCACATTTCTGCAATGTAAAGTTAAAAACTGAAATGTTCGTCAGAAAACCATTGAAAGCTGTCAACATTGAAAGCAACCAGACCCTCCTCTGGTTGCTTCTTCATTAGATTAGTGAGGGCAAATAGATCAACACTAAAAACAGATGCTAACGGATAGCTCAGTACTGTGAATGCAAATTGCTATTGCATTTGTTCAATTAATTTTGATTAAATTATAGTGATTAAATATTTTCTACAAAGTAATGCAGCCATTCAAAAACAGAAGATTAGCATAAAATAGTAAAAGCAATACCTGGGATTCACACACAGACAAACTCCACACACTGAAAGATATATTTATATGAATCTGATTGCAGAACCTAAAAAGAGGTGATTGTTTAAGAAAGGTGTTAAAACTCGTACAGGAGACAGGAGATGAGGCTGCATGGGAAACTAACAGACACACAAAGATGAATCATAAGCTCCCTGGAAACAGAAATAGCCATAGAGCTTCATGAGTGCTTTGAATGATGTGGCTGTTTGTGTCTTTATGTGTGTTTGTGTCATGGCAGCGCTGGAGGAGACAACAGCATTTGCCCCATTATGAAGCCATGCAGATTGGGGTGAAGTGAGAAGCCAGCTCATATCTTGTGCAGCAGCACAGTGTGTGTCACACTGGATCTGAGGGCAGGGAGTTCAAAAAAAAGAAGGAAGGGGAAAAAAATCTGGACATTTATATTTAACATTATCTCTGTACAGCTGATTCCAGAACCATAGAACAGATTCAGCAGCATATTTCCTTCCTGAGAGGAGTTACAGAACCTAAACACGTCCAGGTTCTGTAATAATCAAGGTCACTTTAACAATAATAAACTTTAGAGCATACAGGTGCAGAATAATTACATAAATGTAGCAACAGAGAAACACAGAAGTTGCATAAATAATCAGATTGTGCATCCTTGGAATCTTTACATTAACCATTGTTGTTCTATATTTCTTAAATTATCACTGCAAAAGGTGAATTTGCTCTCAAGTTGTTGCTGGCCATGCAGAACAGTACAAGTTGAATCAATAAGGAGGCAAACCTCTGAACTGCAAATGTTTGCACTGAAGCCAATAGCTGTTCCTTTACATAACAATCCTCAAAGGTTAGGCCAGACTTTTTCTTCATCCAGGTCTGTGTTGCTGTGTTGACAGGGAAAGACCTACTGTGGCTCATCATCCTCCTCATCAGTGTGGTGGAGGTCATTCAGAGTGACAAAGTCAGTCCTCCATTCTTTTAGCTTTATCGTCAAAAACAGTCAAACTCCTCTTTCTAGACGAGGCAACCAGCAAGTTTCTGATGTAAAAACCTTTCACAGCAGAGCAATAATAGGCATTAGGAGTGAATGCAGTCAGATGCTTTTATACTGATCATGCCAATGCAATGGCTGTTACTTTTGCATTGGATTGATTGATCCCTAATAAATGTATTATTTCCTAGATAGTTAAAAAGGAAAAAGTCATTTACCTGGCTAATTGCTAATTATTTTCTGTATCAACCACCAATAAAGCTAAATTGTACTTGGTATTTTTGATCTAATTTTCAAATCAAAAGACTTTTATTGAGCTGCATCCCTAGTTTGCTGAAAAATAAATACATCTTTTCATTCCTGACTAAATGTTTTGTTGTTTATTTGAGCCAATTTTATGTGATAAACCAACAAAACTGAAAGTAAAACATATATGGTTTTAAGGTTTTGCAGCCTGTCGCGGCAGATTTTATTCCAGGTGAAACAATCTGTGGGTATTTCGGTTTTTGGAAATCACTTGTTGGATTTTATTAAATTTGTTTCTTCGTGTGTCCTGCGCATGTTGTTTTTTTTTCTTGTCCTGAGTATCTGAGTTCTTCTAGTTCTGTCTGTATATATCCTGGTTTTGTCTTTTACTACTCCCTTTGGTTAGCATACTCCACATGTTTTTGATTCAAAACATTTTGGTTTCATTTTGTTTTTCTGTTGTTTTGATTTTTAAGTTCTTTCTCTTTAGCCAGATTTGCGGTGTTCATGACATTAAGATCTCCTGGCGACAGACTGAAAATGAACACCATAACTTCCACTGACAGATAATGAGACTGAAGAATCAGTCCAGAGAATGACACATTCAAATCTAGTTTTCATTATATTTATTATGCACATTACAGTCTGTAGTGTAAGAGTTGAAAGCTATGATGCAAATATGTGAAAGCTCAACGATGTCAGTCATTTATCTGTCAGGTCAACAGAGAGAGAAGATTTGGCGTCAGGCAGATAGGCAGAGATCTGGAGATGAGCTGATCAGTGAGGCAGAGGAGAGGAGAAGCTGACAGGAAATGAGGGAGAAAAGAAGAACCTGGATTCTTGTGCTCACTATACTGGCATGTTCAGCTGAGAATAATAGTATGTCAACGTCTGAAATGAGGCGACGGACTGTGATGTTATGCGATCACATGGTGGTGAAAGGACACCGGTGGCTTGGGTTGCCTGGTGTCACTTTGATTTCACAGCATCAAAACTGCCAGACGGCGCTTCAAAGCCTCAACGCAATCAATAATAGCAGAATTATTCCCAACAAACTTTTTTAATAGCCAGCCCTCTTCTGTGATTTTTAGTTTTGTCTGCTGCTCTCTGCAGGCCCCTCTCTGTGTGATCGCTTTAATCACATAGATGTAATTAAATAGTCTATACCTCTCCGCAGTAATTTCATGGCATCAGATTCACTACTCAGATGGGGGATAAATTAAGATTTTCAGCTGAGTCTCAAAAAAAGTTCCCAAAAACTATTTAGGTTTGATTAATTTTTATTCCTCTCCTGCAGGTTTGTGCCATATCTCTCCCCCAGTTGCTCATTCCTGCTAAAATGAGCAGCATTGAGCAGGATGGTGTTAAAAACCTTCCTGCTGAGTGAGGGTCTTCACTGCATGTCTGTGTAGGGAAGAACCATAGCATTAATGAATGCTTGGAGTAGCTTTATGAGTATAAACAAGTGTGTGTGTGTTGGTGTGTGTGTGAAAAGATCATTACAACCATTCCTGTGTTTCAATCTTGGATCAAGTTCAGGAACACAAGGACTTTGTGTTCACAGAACAGGAGGAGGAAGGCGAAATCTGGGAAGACGTTATTGGCCATTGCTTATATAAATAGCTTCTGTCATCTGAGTGCCGTTTTGTCACACTATGCATGTAGCTCTCAGTGGCACTCTGCCTCCCCTCATATAACCTTTGAAGGCCAAACAAAGAAGTCAGAACAAAATTGTTTTTCTTCATATTAAATGCTGGCCCCATTACTGTTTAGAATATATATTTCAAAAGCTCTAAATGATTCACAAGGCCTTTTCATAAACAGGGCTTTTGACAAAGGCCCCAGAGGATATCAAGTCGCAGCTAACATCAGAGCCAGAATACTCAGCTGTGGTGCAAATGATGAATAACTTAAATAAGGTTTGATCTTGTCACTTCCTTTTTTAAAATTAATACGTACTTATTTCTGTGTTATAAATAGAGCTTGACTTTTATGAAAAGAGCTTGTGTGTGCATGACAGATGAGCTTTCATCAGGGTGAAATTATTGGCACTCTGCTTCTTGTGTTTTATGGTCATTTGTGATACTATGCACTTTAAAAAAGTACAGATTTTTATGCTATGACATCAAGTACTTAATATGCTCTTCTACATTTTCATCATTATTTTTGACTGCATTCATTCTAGTTTTTGTGACAAAAAGCAGTTTTCAGATTAGTCTTATGGGGGACACCAATGCATTGGTGTGTCAGAAAAGACAGAGGTACATTGTCTGTATAGTATTTTATCAAGTCTGGAGCACCCCAAAGTACATCACACTACATTCATTTATTCATCCATTCACAGGCTAATAGTGGTGAGCTGCTGGATAGTAGCCAGAGTTGCTCTAGGGTGCACTGGTGCATAAATCTGGGTTTCCAAAGGGCATCCATAGAAAGTCCTAGCAGACCATAGAGGGTGGGAACAGTTGACTATTTGCATCTCCCATGCATATCAGTAGGTATATTTGTCAGCTCTTTTTTTTTTCCTGCTCTTCCCTCTTCACCTTGAGGACAGCTCCAGTCAGCATGCAGCCTCAACATTGAAGTCTGACCTCCTGAATCGTCTCCACACTCACAAAGCCACACTAAGCTGCCACATCTCACCCGCAGTATGAAAATCAGATCAGCACTCAGAGCTTCAGCTGGTGTCTTGTGAAAATTCACAGAGTTTAATGAAGCACATACATATTCTCACACACACTAATGATACAGCTGGATGTTTCGGTATAATTAGAGCAGATCTGGAAAACGGCGTCGCACAGGGATATTTCATGAAAGAAATTTAACTGATGGATAGACAGACGAGCAGAGCAGCGGGAATTGTGTCACAGTTATCTGATATTCTTGCCTTGAATCTGAACGTGTAAAGCAACCCTGACAAAATCTCTAATTATTTCTCTCTTTGCCCAGTGGCAAAGACTAAATTAAGGTGTAAGTTTCATCTACATCTCCTTTAACTTAAACAGTCAAATTAGTCAAATCTGAATTCAAGGATCATCAACCACAAACTTTATCGATAGGACATGGTTGTTTTTTTTTGGGGGGGGGGTTTGGAAACATTTTGTTAAAAAATATGTGATGTGAAAAACCATTTACCTTCAACAGTTTTATTTATAAAAAAAACCAAATAATTCAGTTTCAATTCTAAATTAAAACAATAATAAAAAAAATGTTTTTCAACCCACCCTAGTGTGTAAAAAGTAAGTCCAGATTTTTGACTAGACTACTTGTCAAAGTAGTCTATTTGTTTGTTTGTTTGTTTTTTGACTCATTCAGAGGTGCAGTTGCCTTTGAGTTTAGTATAATTGTCTTATTTTCTGCATGTGCTTAGTGTCCTGTCAGAATGTTCTGCTGAGCAGAACAATTCATGGTTCCATCATTTATTGAAAAATCTTCTAGGTCCTGACACAGCAAAGACGTTCCAGATCATCGCGTGAACACAATTATGTTTGACTTTTGGTATGACGAAATTTTGACACTAGCTGTAATTGAGCACATCTTGCAAAAACTTGCACTTTTACATGGTCAGCTAACAGAACATTCTTTTTTGTTCTTTAACATTCTGGGTTTCCAGGAGACATCCATAGAAATGTCCATCAGAAATAGAAGACGTGACTGCTGTCCTTTTTCCTTGGATTTATGGTTTTTGTTCTTCTCTGGCTCCCTTGGTTCTCTGTGATTTTTGTAAGTTTTTTGATCATTTTTCTTTCATTAAGCCTTCAACACTAGTTGTCGTCTCAGATTTTTTCTGCATGTGGGTCAATCAACAAACACACAGAATAACAATTATAACTTTTTAAAAATATTATTTAATTTTATATAATGAGTTTTGGCTGGATAGCTTTTTAAACTTACAGAAATAACTTTTTTTTGATTGGAACACAAATTTCTTGTTTTGATTTGAAGGAAGCATCCAGGAATTTAATATTGTATTTGAAATAGGTCTTTAAAATGATAGTTTTATATTGAAGAGAACATGAATAATTTATATTTTATCAATAAATGCACGTGCCTTGGGTGTTGTTCAGACCAGCTCAAACAGAAGACGTCTCATGTTTCTCTTCTTGAATAAAAAAACTTTTCTACCAGTTGGATGATTTTTGCAATGACTAAAACTGTTGAATAAAATTGTTATTTTATGGCTGAAACAGTTAACTCCTGCATTCCTGATTTTCTTACAAAATTATAAATATATTGGCATGAAATACATACAGTTATGGAATATTTATGCAATATATGAGAATAAGATTTTTTTAATCGTTTTTCAGGGAACATTTGGTTCAGATAATCAGGTTCTGAATTTTGGTGTGGAAAATGTGCTGGGACTCAGACCTGCTTGTTGTACCATAAATAATGTGAGTGTGAACATGTTGCTGCCCTCTGAAGACATTTCTTTTTCACTTTTCCTAGACGGACATCTTTTTAATATTTAAAGACTGAAACAAAATGCAAAAGATTTGTACAACCAGAAGCCACTTATTGGAGGAGAAGATGAATAGCTGAACTAACAGGCAGACAGATTGATGATATATTTGAAATCAGATAAACAGTGTGTTTATTTCTGCACAACTAAATTAAAATTTAGTTGACAGACCTTTTCTGTATAAGGTCTGTCATAATTTTTAAAATAAAGAATGTGAGAGCAAATAGTGTATTTTTACTTTCTTCAGACACAGTGCTACTACTGTTTAAGATCATTTGAATATTAGCAAGTTTACAATGATTTAACAATAACAATATTTAAATATATGCACCTGGAATATATTTAAGGAAACAACTAAAACACAAACAACAAAGGTGGGGATCAGCTGAAGAAAACCTCTGCCTATAAGCTGTCCCACTGGAGGAACGCTTCAAGAGCCTTTTATAGGAACAGGTGAGGCTCATTAACATCTGATTGGCTTGCTATCCTCTGCTGGGCCAATGGGGTGTAGCTCCTGCAGCTTCCGGGCAGCCAATCAGAAGAGGTGCTGTCACAGGACCCTGCATAAAAGAAAAGAGCCTGCACAACAAGAGGCCAGAGGCCGTAACAGAAGTCTTATAGTGACATTTGGTAATACGCTACTGCAGATTTTTTGAGACACATAGTGTGGTCTGATTGAGCTAACATGTAACTATTTGGCCATAATGACTAGGAATCCATTTGGAAGAAAAGGAAGAAGCTTCTAAGCCTAGGAACAATATCCCAACTGTGACCTAAAGTCATGGTGCTTTCATGGTTTGTGAGTGCTTTGCTGCTTGGAGGGTCTGGTGTACTTCACAAAATAGATAGTGTCTTGAGAAAAAAATAAATATTAAAGTGACATCCGAACACATTTGTGAGGATTTTAAATTTGGGTGCAAACGGGTCCTCCAAATTGACAATTGGTAAATTTCCCAGCAAACTCAGGTGAGAAGTTTGAGGAGCATTTTATTCAAGGAAGTTCCAACAACTCTTGTAAGAGCTGTATAGAGGTTCAGTGTCAAAGTATACAAAACAAAAACACTTGTTCATTTCTTCAATCTGCAAATCAGGCTGTGAAGTGTTTGATGGACAAATGTGAGAGTCTCTCTATGGTTGAAGAATAACTTGGTATTTAGATAGAACTTAAATTGCCTATGTTTGTTTCACAATCAAGCCAAAATTTAGTTCTGCTACTTTTGTTATTGATCACAGTATAAGAAAATGCAAAACATCAATTGGGCAATCTTCTTTATCATTGAGGGCCACAGATTTGGTATGCATTTCCACCAAAATGGAAACTGATGCCTTGGTGGATCAATAGCTTAAACAAGGACAAATCAAGAATGTTCTTTATTTATGTATGCAGATGATGCTGTCAGAGCTTCTCTCTCCACCATGTTGAAGTCACTATTGGGAATGTTAAGGTCACATGTTATTGGCACTCTCATGCATTTAGTTGTTACTTGAAAGTTTACTTCCCTGAAAATTGTTGTTCTGACAACTGTTTATGAGCCTGCTACTTCTAAGCAGTGGTCAGGATCGAAGAAACAAAAGAAATCCAGGTAAGCATTTAGGTTTGTGGTGCCTTAGGTAACTGAAAATCTTTCCTTTTTTTTTTTCCTGTTATTTTTTCATCAGTTTCATGTGAGTTTCTTTTAGGTTTTGTTTCAATTCTGAAACAAGATTTTTATATTTGTGAATTTTAAAGGTTTAACTGCTCAATAGCCCAACCAAGGAACAGACATGCAATTTATCCTTCAACACAAGACACTTCGAGAAATGTAACACTCTTTTATCTCCAGACGCTTGTTAAATAAAGCGTATAAATAACAGCAAGGTGCTCTTTTTGTGTTTGCTAGAGTGTAATTTGTGAGGAATTCTGAATGTTTCTCAAGTATCTTGGAAGCTAAATTATCCTCCCAGATACCTTTTTGTCTGAGGTGAGGTAAAGGGCACAGTTAGAGATGAAGCTGCCTGTAATAAATTCTTCAAGCCCTGAAGTGAGCAGAGCAGGGATGAGAAAATTTGACAACTACTGATGGTGAAAATCCTCCAACCCTGAAACCACAATGAAGTGACAAATTCTCTCCCCACTCATCTCACACTGTAGGCCCCCCTTCCACACCCTGTAATGATAAGTGAGTAGTTTATGTAGCCCACTTAGAGCTACAGAATGATAAAGTAATAGTCATAAGTAATGCAAGAAGCAGTCAGAGCTGTCTTAACGTGTCGCAACACATCGTGACAAGCCAGAGATAAATCAGGTCCCACCAAAGATGAGAGGGGTTGTCCTGAGCGATGACTGTCTGTGACTGAAATAAAAATTAATAAATTTAAAGAAACAGCAGGCAGGCACATGAGGTCCTTTGTGGCTCACTGCTTTGATCCTCAGATTGAGAAAGACTGCATGTAGAAAATGCAAATATCAAGCCTTTTGCAAAAAAAAAAAAAATAGATTTAATGATTATCTTATTCATTTAACCTAATGAATAAGTTCTCACAAAAATTCCTGCATCAGACGTGACTTTACCTTTGCTGTTTTTTTAACTTGCTCCTCATTCTAAGTGTTAGTCATCTATTTTTTTTTTCAGTGACAGCCCCTCTTCTAAACTGTGTTCCAACATATCTGCTGTTGTAGCATTTAAATTAGCCCCTTTGAAGACAGTAATCTGAATGCAGAGAGATGGGCATGAAGACGTGCCTTATGGATGCAGGATTTTCTTTTTTCTTATTTTTTGCTACACACACGCGCACACAAACACACACACACACACACACACACACACACACACACACACACGCATACAGTCTTTCTGTCCTCATGTCAGCTCAGGGAGGTTTAGAGGTGCTGCAGGGGTATTTTTCCATTAAGGATCTCATCCGTTTTAGGCCTCTGTCACGTCCTTCCCGGCAGCTAAGCCAACATCAAAGGTGTTGGTGGAAACACTTTTAACAGGTTACAGTTCAGGCCCTTCATCCTCTCAAGTGCTGGTTTACAGTGTAGGCAGAATGCACACAAACATTACTCCCCCTTTTTTTTCTATTTTCAATCAGACCAATTTTTTTTAATCAAATAAATCTATGACTGCTGTGACATATATTTGTAATCAGCAAGCTTCAGTCAATACTTTGCAGAACCACCTTGTGCTGCGATTAAAGTTGCAAGTCTTGTGCCTCGTTCGGCATGGAGCATACATCCTGAATTGATAAATTACACATGACTGACTGAATGAATGAAAGAAAGAAAGTGTCGATTCCAGCATCATATGGAAATGCAAATGTCATGAGAGCAGGGATTCCAGATGTGGAAGTGTGCCTGTGAAAAAACACTGAGTCCAAAGACAAAGAAACACTACGAAACCCAAACTAGGGAGTCTATAAACATAAATTTGTATTTTTCATCACAGATTACCAATGAAATTTATATCTGGACTTTGAGTCATTCTAGCACAAGAGTAAGATTTAATCTAAACCATTCCCTTGTAGGTTTGCCTGCTTGTTTTCAGCCATTTTTAAGCTAGAAGATTTAGCTAAACTTTTATGAAAACTTTTACAAAGGTTTTCATTTAGGATTGTTGTGTATTTTTGCTCTATTTATTGTCTGAACTCTTCATTATTTTCCTTATTCTGCTGAAAAAGAGCATCTGCACAGCATGACGCTGCTACCACATTATATGCTATGGCTGGTGTATTCAAGATGTTCATTTTCTGCCACATATCATGTTTCGCATTTATGGCAACTAGTTGCATTTTGATATCATTTGACCGGAGCACCTTATTGAGTCCTTGATAGCAAGGACTCAATCAGCTTTAGGCAATCTACCAGTGGGATATATTCTAGTTTTCTGTCAATAGTCTTGCCTCTCATCTATGAAAGTCTGTTTTATGGAGTGCACATCAGATGTCTTGATCAAATTCACATACTTTTCAGATTAGTAGAAATCTACAGGCTTGTGTCATTTTCCATCCACTTTATTTGTGAATCTTTTGAGTTTATAAAGGAAGGCTTGTAAAATATCATAAAAGCTCTCAAGAGTTTGAGTGCATTCTAGGGCACTGGAAAGCAGCATTATGTCTGGTAGTACAATTGATGAACCCACAGAGGTTAAAGGCCTGTACTTGTGGTTCTGATTTGAATAGCTCTGGGGTGTTGTTGTGGTTTCAAAATGTTTTTGTTTAAATCAGGGTGGAAGCTCTGAAAAACCAGAGTGCTGTTTCACAAAACTAGGATAATGGATTAAATTGAGATTTTCTGGATATCCTCTTCTTATATGCTGTCAAGTGTTTTTCTGTATAAATATCCAGAGGATGTGAAACACAAAAGAGGAGCATAAATGACTCTGCTTTCAGATTGACATGTTATAATGTTAATTTCCATTGCTCATTTACTGGTTTAAAGTTGTTCATTTGAGCAAATGACAGTAATGATTACAATGTCTTTTAAGAAAGAATGGATTGGAAATTTATATTTTGGGCTAATTTTGTATGAATCAATTTGCTATTACTTCCGATAGCAAATTGCAGCGCCAGTTTTCTTTCTTTAGTATAAAGTGCTTCAATTCTTCATAATCCTCCATCAAAAGATATTACCTGTTTGGTGTGAGGTAAGGGCATACACAATTTATCTAGAGTAGCATCAGTGAATCTGCTATCAGTCTTTTACTCTCTTGAAGATGCACATTCACTTGATAATGCCAGGCCAAATATGCCTGACTCAACATACTCACATCTCCTGAGACTGGTTTGGCCTTTATGAAATGGATAAAGACCAAACCAGGATGAACCAATTACTTTATCTCTTACAAAAAGTCAGGGAGGATGTTACAGCGAGGTAACATCCTCCCGGTTACTTCCCACAAGCATGCACCAAGCACTGCAGAACAGCAGGTGAGAAGTAAACATTATAAACTGAAGGGGAACTCAGTCAGAGCCCACACATGGAGGCAGAAGATGAAGGTCAAGCTTTTGAAACAGTTCAGAGGCAGAAGAGAAAAAAAAAAAAAAACGTTTCAATCAAGGTTGAAAAAAGCAGCAAAGGAGCACATGAGCAGAGAGTAGAGTGACTGTGATAAATTCCCTAAAGCCACAGACAAAGCCTCACTCCAAACCCTCCCTTTCTGGATTTTCCATTTTTTAAGCTGCTTTCTTATATTTTAACTTTTTACCCTGTACTATGTTCCCTGTGAGATGGATTTTTGAACTGCTTCACACACAAATATCGAGCCAGTAGTGCTACACAGAAAATTAAGTAGCAAATGATGTCAGGTGTGTTTTTTCTGATCTTGATTTGTGCAAAGCTATTTGAGTAAATAGTACCATATGGTCAAAAGTATTGGGTCACTTACCTTCACACACACACGTAAATGAATGTGTGTTACCTTTATCATATGTTTTGTCTTTCCTGGTCTTAATTGTACTTTGATCAATAGGTCTCAATAAAACTATCCACAGGTATTGTGAGAGCATTACTCTCTTTAACGCTGTGATGGATTTAGTGAGATTCAGAAAAAACTGTTATCCTGAACTTCGTTTTGTCACCAAATGTTGCAACTAATGAGGCAGACAAGTTCAACTTTTCCACACCGCGTGAGGTCCGAAGCTGAAAGTCTGTGCACTCATGTACGTTATTATACACATGTAAGCAAAAGCACAGCCTCAAACATGCGAATGACTCTGCATGCAATTTCCCTCATTAGCTGAAGGTTACTCCATGGATACTGTGTCCCAGACTCAGCAGTTTCTTTTAAAGTGAATTATTCAGATTTGCTCCCCCTCTTAGTTCCGAGCCAGTGGTACATGTTAATATGAGATTAGTCTCACTTTCCCCAGCAGATCTTCATATGCACATGCTCCCATCACGCATCTCAGTAAACCGTCCCCTGCAAGGAGACGTCTGAATAAATCAGGACTGCGTGACGATAAAGTTGTGCCAAGTTACAAACTGTTGTTTCATTCAGCTTGTACTTATTCTGCAGTGCACAGGTAAGCTTACAATCTGAACTCTACATCACTGAATAATGGCATAAAAGATACTTCCCATCTGTTTTAAATGGGCTTTTTTTTCTTTGACATGCTTGGCAGTTTCAGATCATTGAATAGATTTGTGACAGTTTAGGTTGGACCCAGATGCAGAGAGTATTTTAATAAAATTAAAATAAATACAGAGGTGCGAATGACAAGAAGTTAAATGGTTATTTCAGACCTCCTCTTTGTACTTTGATATTAAAATGAATTGGGTGCTATAAAAAAATAATGATGTAATACAACGTTAAGCAAAAGCACTATATAAAATTGCATGATCTGGATGTACTATCTAACCACTGGAGTCAAAAAGTAGTGTTTCTAATTTGGGTTTGGAAAAAAAAAAAACATCAAAAGATTCACACATTTCTCCAACTTGACCTTTTAATAAAGGTGACGAAGCCGCTTGGGCGATTTTCGCCTGCCTCTGCTGATCGCAATAGTTCAAACTTTCAATGTGGCTGAAATGGTTTGATTTGATTTGATTTGAAGTTATCTTTCTCAACAGCCCGGGCTTTCGGGGGCACGAAAGCAGCAAAGCATGACAGCAAACAAAATGGTTTTACATGAAAGGAGTTGAGTCTGTTTTTTTGGGGGGTGGTTTGCATTTTGGTGACCTCTGACAAATTACATTTTTCTTTCAAAAACGTATCTTACTGTACACCTCTAGTTTTCTCTTTACGGTTTTAAATATAAGATCTTTCTTATGCGTCTTACCAAGTGACTTGTATTTGAAAAGTGGAAAACATATGCTAAGAAAAAAGATGCTGCCTTCTGTTCTGGATGACTCTTCTGTTGAATCATGCTTGACGTCTGTGTGAACCTCAAAGACGAACGGGAGTAGAGTGCCACGCCTGTGTTTGGAGAATCAGAGCCCAAAATAAGAGCAAAGCCAGATACTGACACACAAATTGAGGACAAACAATGATGGCTTCGCTGCAGTGTTGTGTGATTTTACCTTGAAAGAAGATGCAGAGTGCAGCTCCATGGCTTTGTATTTGCATGTTAGAAATCATTATCAGAGAACAGGGAACCTATTCTGTATGTACCCTCACATAATTACCTTTCCCTGCTCTAATTATGGTGCAGCAGGGACACATTGAATCCTCAGATCCTTCCCTATCTAAAATCACTCCATAAACTTTTTTATTTTGTCAGTCATGCACAGGAACATTTCTATTTTCTTCCATGGAAAATCAGATCTGCTGCCAGTGCTCCCTGTGCATCTGTCACTCATCTCTGTTCTTTGTCGTTTGTCTGTTTTGCTTTGCCTCGCCTCATCTGCACACAAAAAAAAATGTCTGGAAGGTGAGACTGTAAAAGCGAGCCTTTTATATTTGACATCAGAGTATACGTCTCCGTCGGAACGACCTCATGAAAAGTTGTCAACCAAAATGACATTTGCTGGGCTGATTTATATGACAAGAGGAGGGCAAAATCCAATTTATGAACCCCACAAAGCAGGATTTAATCAAAAATGCGAAGTAGATGCAAAGTTAATAGTCTGCTGCAGTTTTTAGGGCAGGCTGCAAGAGATTAGACGGGCAGTGTTTGTCATGTTTTAGTTAATTTACTTCTGAAAAAAAAGCTGAGAAAGAAAAGCAAAGACACTTGGGTTTTAAGTACCACTGGGCTAATCAGTGGACAGCTGGACGATAAATGCTTTTCTGCCAAGAACCAATATGCTGCTTTATTTTTAGGCACCAATTTAATTTTCTTTGTGTGCGGAGACTTCCAGAACAAAAGGCTTATAACCAAAAACATTGCACAGAGAAGCTTTTTCCTCTGTCAAATTTTATTAAAACCTCATCTCCACTCAGAATTTTGATGTTCATTCATATGCACATAACTTAGAAAATTGTTAAGATGTAAATGTGCCTGAAAGGCAGCAGCGCAGCACAAAGAAATCACAGCTTGATGCTTCAATCTTTCAGAATTCTAGGAAAGATTCCTTATAGGAATAGGATTAAAGAAGATTTAAGCAACATTGAAACTGAAAAAATTGTTAATCTATGTCATGGTCACAGGTCATAGGTCAGGAGACATGCACAACTATTTTTTCTAGTTTAAAGTGACCATATTTTGCTATCTTACAATCATAAAATCCATGATATTTTACATGAAAGTTAAAACAAAATAGAGAGTAATTGCAATATAAACAGAAAATGATAAATGAGGTGAAACCTGCAAGCCAGTTCAGACAGCCAACTCGAGCTGGCTGCAGCTTCACATGTGCGCTTTCTTACACTCTGTGGAATATATCATGCACACTCTGACAATTTGAGCTGTCTACTTAAACTGCCAGGCATTCTGCTGCACTCCGCTTTTCAAGCTCTTCTTTCTGCCTGCCTGCTGATGCCAACGACTGCTTGGATCTCTTTACCCCCTCCACCAGGCCAGCACCCTCATCGGGCTCCGAGGTCAGATAACCTCTCCGCCCTTGCTCCAGAGGGTAGAGATTCACTCATCACTCCGTGTCATGTTGAACAGCGTGGCTGTGGAGCAAAGAGATCAAAGCCAAGACACGAAACTTAAACTAATAACTCACACTATAATATGAAACATCAGTGAGTCAGCTCGAGAAAATGATTCTGTTTTAGGCTTTTGCTAATCTTAAACACATGTGTTTTATTGGCTCATTAAACCAGTTTTAATCTTTTCAACATGCATACATTAACGACATCTGCAAAACCATCAATATAAACAGGATTATTAGGTATTTATTTGTAGATAAGTAGCAGGATGTGGTGGATGCTCCTACCACTACCACATCGTGTTAGTATTTTTTTAAATTTATATTACTTACAGCTCATAGTCTGTTTAAGTTAGTTATTTCATTTAGACATATATTTTCTAATGGCTTAACACTTTAGTTAATGTCTGTCTGAATGGTTTACTTACACTTGTTTTTTGTTTTTTTTGTTTGACATGCTGCTGATACAAACCAGCTGGAGGAGGAAACCTGGAACAAACCATTTGTTTTTCTGAAAGACTGAAGGGGGGGAGACTTTGTGTTTCAAGTTGATCTTAATTAGTTAATTTTGTCATTTATTATTTGTGCTAAGTTAAAGTTAGTTTTGCTTTATTTGTTTCATAGCTAATTTTGTATTTGTTTGTCCTTTTGTTATGCTGTGCCTCCCTCATGTGGTAGCTCTAGGTTACTCCACCCCCCATTCAAACAGCCTTTTGTTTTTTGTTTGCCGGTAAATTTTGTTTGTGTTCAGTTACAGTTCAGTTGACCTCAGTCAAATTGGGCCCGAATTTGTTATTTGTCCTTTTTGACTTATTCTGGCATTAAATCTTTATGCTTTGTTTACTATTTTTGGAAGAATTAAATTGAACTTTTTCTACTTTGAACTCTTTTTTTGTCCTCGTTTGAGTCTGGTCCCTCACACAGGACAACAGCTTAAAACCTGCTGAAAAACAAGTGCCACATCTACACAGAGAATGATAAAGTTTAAATAAAAAAGCTTATTCCGTAGAAAGGAAAATGTACATACACTGTGAATATGAAAAAGAGAGATTTTATAGCTGTAGATATATTTCATTGCTGGATCATCAGTTCATATGTGAATAGCTTAAATAGCCCACAGAGAAAATAAATTCTTCCGTGCACCGTGCTTATTTAAATACAACAAGGTGAGAAGTTCAACTCATAGGGGATTTTCTCCGAGCCACTCAGCTGCTTTCTGTGGGTTTGAGGGAATCAGATGAGCTCTCAGCACCTCATAAAGCCACCCCATAGTGGCCTCAGGCCTGTCAGGGCTCCAGCTAAGCAGGCACAGCCAAGTCAATCCAGGACAAAGAGGACAGTATCCCCGATTCAATATTAGCCTCTTTCTGCTCCACGTGGCCAAAACGGGTCTTTTATGGTAGCTTTAAAACCGCACACAATCTAAAGGGGAAAGCAACTATAATAAAACTAAAACACTTATTGAATTAATAGACTGGAGCTGTTTGTTCAGAAGGTATATTGTGTGAAACCATAAAACAGCCCATTTATTACAAATTTCTAAAATCTTATACAAGGTCTACAGTACCAAGTCAAGTTTGATTGGTAAAAAGTTTGAGGAAAAATCTAAAATTTGAGTTGTTTCCAATTCTAACTCGGTCAAGTTATTTTTCCCCCTTCAAAACTAAACATTTTGCGCCATCTAGTGTCTAAAAGTTGACATAGCTATGAGAATGACAAATAAACATGAGCGTGAGAGGGCAGCAAATGTTTCTGCTGAAACATGTGCTGCCCTTCTCTGATGGATTGTTTTCTTAAATACCTGCTCTGCATATTTGTATATATAGATAAAATACAATAAATAAATGAATAAATGTCGTTATTTATAAGACAGACTTTTTATTATAATACACCATTTTTTTAGGTCAAGATATCTCTCCTTTATCAATCACTACACATGTTCTCATTAGGCCAGCTGTTGATTATAACACATTTTGTTCAGCATAACAGAGCTTTCACTAGCAGAGGTTAGTTTTTAGAATAAATCCCCCCCACCTTTACTGTGATATTTAGCATAGAACCCCTAAAAGTTTATTTGACAATTTTGCTTATTGTTGAAAAAAATGACCATTCTGAGTTATAAATAGATATCAAAAGTACAAACTAATGTACTGTATAATTGATCAATCTAAAACATATGTGTACATTTTTGGGCAAGTTAAGTTTTTCACCTCAATGGTTACCTCCCAAAAATGAAGTCTGTCAAGTGATTTAATTTTTCTTTTTTTTCTTTTTTTTTACCTGAGCCTGGAGTTGATGTAAAGATTCACAATTTTCAGAACTATTGATATCAAGTGAAGGACTGCTCTTAAAACATGTTACGATTCTTTGTTTTTTAGGGTTTTTTTACTTTGACCTCCACACCTGTAGAAATTAGCTGCAAATCTGATCAGCCCAAATGAAGTGCCATTTTGTATTTCATATGAAACTATGTGTTAGTGATAACTATTGTACTCCTTGACAAAAATATATTGACACAAGTCCTTTTGATATAACAGAGGGCACCATAGCTAGTAAGACAGTCAGACAATAATGTGGCTTTGTAAAACTTCTTTTGATTCCAAGTTTTACATTTGTTTAAACATTTCATAAGGTCTGGTTCAGTTTTAAATTCCCTTGCAGTTAGGAACAATGTGAACTATGAGGTTCAAATACTGAGAAAAAGAACCCAGAATAGCTAAATGAAAGCAGGTGTGAGGTTAAGATGTAGGTGTGTTTTGCTATATTCTTAAATTGTCTCAAACTAAACACAAAAAGGTTTATGAAAACAGTGCATCAACATAAAACACAATACCAATAAATTATTTAAAAATGGGATCTCTTTGTAGTTTTTATAGTTGTGCTTTCTGAAAACTACAAATATTCTTGTACCACACTAAAAGTAGAAAAGATGAAAATAATATGGTAATGTGCTTAAATTAGGCCTTCTGTTACATTATGTTGTGATAAATAGACAATGACAGACAATAAAAATCAAAAAGATTTTATTCCCAGAGTTCAAAATGGAGCATTTCAAGTTTATGGAAAAAAACTAACAAAAATCCCAGACATGTTTTCCAATCTCCAGATGAGAGAAGTGCTTGTTTTTACAAAAGCACTTCAACATATTATTTTTGGTCTATTAGCAACCTGAGCTTTCAGTAAGTAATAGATTTGGTGATATATTTTTTCCAAATAAATACATTTTAATAAAACAAAATCCTACATTTTTTATGCCAATCATCTTATTCTCCTTATGCATCTTAGTGTTACTACTAATATGAATTTAAGAACAAACAGAAGGTGGGCAACAACCTTTCTTTAAAGCTATGAGATGGTTTGAATCAGTCTGTGGTTTAGGCGAAGATACTAGTGGAACTGCATTTCCAACAGGTGATAGTACAGTGAGAGAGAGCAGCAAAGGAAAGGCCAAACATACACATCCTTGTTCTGTCCTGGACATCTTCCTGTTCTTTGTTTCTCAGTGAAGTATTCGGTGCAGGTATCTCTCTGGATTACTTTCTCCTGTCCTCCTCAGTCCTGAGCTGGTTCTAGTTGCTCTGTCAAAGTTTCCACCAGGGTTTTGTTTCTCAGTTAACACCGATTCGACACAAATCTCTCCTGAAGGCGCTTCAAATGAGGAGTGTCTGTAGGACTCTGGACTTCTCTTTGTCTCAGCTCTAAAATCCCTGTCCTCGCCAGCGTCTTTTCCCTGTCTCCTCGGAGAGGTCTCTCCAATCCTAAGCAACAGAGATCGTTGTTAGGGATGACATTACAGGGGAAAGGTTAGTATATAGCAATGCATGATACATTGGTTTTAACATGAGAGTCGGCCAATGTTAGAACAGAATAGAAATACAAATAACCTTTATTGTTCCTCTGTGGGGAAATTCACTTTGTCTTTTTAGTATATTTGTATCTTTCTCATATGCAACCTTGGGTGACTATTAAAAATCAATGTTTTGTTCCATCTTGTTGCTAATTGTGTGTTTTAGGAAGTGGAAACCCATGTGGTATTTTTTGGGGGGTATGTGACTTAGATAAGTACCTCCCTAATATGTGGGTGGTTGTACCTGAGGTGGCTGAAGGCTCGCAGCCAGTGCGAGCCCATCGCATCTCTTCCGTTGGTCCTAAGCGCTCTGCGGTGACCTCGACTCCGAAGCGCT
This sequence comes from Poeciliopsis prolifica, assembly GCF_027474105.1. Classification (NCBI taxonomy): domain Eukaryota; kingdom Metazoa; phylum Chordata; class Actinopteri; order Cyprinodontiformes; family Poeciliidae; genus Poeciliopsis; species Poeciliopsis prolifica. The sequence continues at coordinate 9,648,513 of NW_026562380.1, forward strand.
GTTAAGGCCTGAGCGAGTTTAGCCTCGTCTCTGTGTCCCCAGACGAGCTGGGCCCTCTGCTCGGCATCCTCATCTCCAGCTGCCCTAAACAACCTCTGGAGCTGCCACAGGTTCACGGTGCTGAAAATGTTTCCTGAGCCAGACTTCCTGTTCTTCCTCTCGGCCAGACGCCACAAGGAGGAAGGACCGGCCACCACAGAGGGAGAAGCGGAGGCAGATCTAGTATCCATCCAGAGAGAGGCGGTAGAGGTGGCAGACACACGATTTATACAGGCTTTATTCTGTGGGGGAGAGGAGGAATTGTTTCAGATAAATGTGTTGACCAAAAGAGAAAAGGTTGAAAGGCTATACAACAAGTGACTTCGTCAAATTTATCTGCTTCTGGTGCTTTATCAATGACAAAGAAGTGAGTCCTGCTGAGCCAGGAAATGGGTACAAAACCACATCCTCACTCCATGGGAATAAGTAAAACCACAAGACAGCAGCTGTCATTTGGCTGAGAATCCTCCAATCAGCTCCGACTCTTTAATCCTGCTTGAAGGCAAGTGAAGATGAACACTTTAAAGCCCATTACACTTCAGATGGTAACTTTGTCTCCCTTTAGGCACATCTGTTAAAAAGCGGGACAATCATAACTCGGTGCTCAGTGAATGGCAAAAGTCACAACCGAGTGACTGCTTTCTGCTCAAAGTGCTTTCTGCTCAGCTGTTCAAATAAAAATATGTTAAAGAAATGGGGCACAAAATTTCTCTTTACACAACAGATAAGACGACAGAATACGACCAGAGAATGTAAAGTCAGAGCGCTTCCTGAAATGTAAATTTATCCCTTATTTGGTAAATGCCAGTTATTTTAAAGTCACAAAATGTACTCTCATTATGAGTTAATTACTGCTGTATTTCTGTTTTTCCAAATACACTGGAATATGACTATATAATAAAAGCATGGCTTCATCAGGAAACATATTTGTACCTTCCATGTAAAATAAAGTAGCAACTTATTGTCCCAAAGTTTTTACTTTTGAGTTCGTGTCACACACATAAACAAAAAAACTTACAGTGCCTTGTAAAAAAAATGCAATTCCCCATTAACTTTTTTATATTTTTGCAATATGAAAAACACAAATTTTTATATACTTTCTTAGTATGTTATTTATCTGATACACCACAAAATAGTGGAGGACAGGGGGTTTATTCTGATATCTAGGAATTAAATCAAGTGCACACACATATAAAGTCCTCCTGTGTGGAATTTATTCTCAAAATAAATAGAGTACAACTGTTCTGTGTATTGTTCAGAGGTTTGGTGGAGAACATAAGAGAAGAAAAAGCATCATAAGAACCTAAGAAACACAACAGACAGGGAGAGGGTTGTAGAGAAGAATGAAGCAGGTAAAGTAGTGTCCATCTCATAAAGCTATGTTCAGTCCATCATCTAAAAATAAAAATAAAAAAAATCTGTGACAGCTGCAAACCTGCCAAGACATGGACAAGCATCTACACCAGGGGTCTGTATGCTGAGTCTTCGGGCAGGTCATTAAAGTCTTAGTTTAACCAGTTCTTCTTTTTAAACATTCAAAATTTCATCTCACTATAAAACTAATAGGTCTATATTCCTGCTATGGTATTTGACTTAACACGTTATGTACTCTGTATAAGCTCTGCACAAATAAAATAAAATAAAAAATCACGGGATACTTTTCATGACACTGCATGTTCTTTAACTGCATTCAACCCTATCGCAGTTATTTCACATTTATTCTTCTCATTACGGTAATGAAAAGTTATTTATTTCAAGCAGGTCATTTTAAAGATGTCCATGTTTAAAGCAGCGCCTCGGTATCCACTAGTTTGTTAATTAAAGTGAGTTTCGCGTCCTCTTCTAGTTGCGCTGCAAGCTGCGCAGTCTCTGTTGCGCATGAAGCTAGAGCACAGCGCACTTTCTCTATTACACATTAACTAGTACAACTGACTCAGTTGTGAGTCACAACTGAGTCAGTGACTGCAGTCAGCTCATGCAACATTTGACCCTCCACGGTTGTTCTTTTATAACAGAACCACCACCTGCAAAGAAATCGTCTCAAGGTACTTTGAACTGCCTTGCTGCTGAAATAGTCAGTGCATTCAAACTTGACGAAATGTATAATAGTTGCATGAAGATTTGCTGGGATAAACATTTATTCAACAAACTACTTTCAGAAAGAAAGGATGAAAAGTTTGATTATGTGAAAAGTGATAATGATGATAGTAATAGTAATAGTAGTAGTAGTAGTAATAATAATAATAATAATGGGGGCTTACCTGAACATTTAGTCCATCTATATACCGGCACTCCACTGTTTATTAAATAGAGCAGAAACCCCAGTAAGCGTCGACACCCTGGTGCTGCTGCTCTGTTTCTGCTTCGATTTGGCTCCTTTCAGTTGCCTGTCACTTATAAATCAATGACGTAAAAATAGACTAATAGGAATGGAGCGACGCGCATGCGCCCCCTCTGAAGTCTGGTGAAACTTGCTGCTTCAGCCAATAACGAGTCCGGAGGGGCGTGGATGGCGCTTGGCTCCGCCCACTGGCCACGTCGGGCGTTCAGGCCGTAAGCTCATTGACGTCAATGAGCCCGGCTGGAGCGAGGAGCGGCTGTCATTAATGTGAGAAAGAAAGCAACATGTGAGGATCCTGCGCTGGGATGACGCATGCAGAGCTCATGAGCAGCGGAGCTCTATCAACAGAGCTGGCCTTATTGAGAAAAACCCCAAAGGTGACCGGTCAAAAATAATGCAATAGCGATGCAGACTGATTAGTCGATTAAGCTCCACATAGGCTTATAGATTTATAGATTATAGAAAACAACTTCTCCGTGCATGGACGAAAACGCCGATGTCGATGCCATGTTGTGAGGGGCTGTTTCGTTGAGACACACACCGTGAGACGTTCTGAACATAAGGTCCTGGTTTCGTTTTGGAAATGAAAGGAATAAAGAAAATAAAAGAAAAACAATACGCTTTCCTTTTCTACCAAGTTCGGTCGCATCAAAATCACCCAAAAAAGTTAGAACATGTGCAAAAGTTCGACATTTTCTGTCAAAGAAGGTGAAACTCATACGATATGGATCTATTACACATAAAATGAAATACATTGCAGTTTTTATTATCATCGTTATTAGAGATAATAAAATCCTTTCTGTAAAAGTTAGGATTTTACAGAAAGTTATTATTATTTTAATTACATTTTAACTCAAGGCTTAAACAAACACTTCAATAGCTCACGTTATGTGTATTGAATCTATAACATATGATTTAAATCCTTTCAAATGACTTTTTGCTCCATTCAGATTTTTTTTATAGTAGAAGTAATAACAATAATAGGCATTTAATAGTTATTTAATATTATAATAAATAACGTCAATATTGTTTATCATGATGTTGCCATCTATCATTATAAAATCGGTTGAACGTCAGGTTTGGTCCCGTTATCCTGATCTCCAAGGCAAAGTTGCCACTCCCAGCATGACTGATGGATGTGGACAAAGACGCCCGTCTCTGCGTCTCCGAGTCTGAGGCGGAGTGGAGCTTGAATTACAGGACGCCCCTTCCACAGACCGTGGACCCAACAGAGGAAACGGAAAAGACGAAACATAGCCTGCGAGAAGGCTGGTCATTTCAAAACCCCGGGCTGTGGAAAGAACAGAGAGTCCCCTCTTTATTCCCGAACTTTGGTTTCTTTTTTGGGCCTCAGATCCTCCTGTGAAGACTACTTTACTTACACGTTTTTTTTCACCATCTTTTCTCCAGCTGTTTGCAGCTGGCAAAAAACACCCGCCCTGATCGGGAGAAGGAGAAGAAAAAAAAGCTCGAGTCTGAGCGGAGAAGAGAACTGAGAACAGAGATAGAGAGAGAGAGAGAGAAAAGAGAGAGAGAGAGATGGCACCCCAACTTCCCCAGCCTCAGGTGAGGAGCAACATTTCCAAGTTCCTCCGGAGCTTCTTGGGAATCTCCCGGATCCTGCAGATCCTGTTCGGAGCTGGGCTGTGGATCACGGTTGCTGCCAACAAGTACGACGGCCCCGTCCACTTCGTCCTGTTCGTGGCTGTCCTGTTCTGGCTCCTCACCCTCGCCCTGTTCTTCATCACCCTCCTGGACAAGCAGGACCTGGTTCCTCTGCTGGGAGGAGAGCGCTGGCTCTGCACCAACCTGACGCACGACGTGGCCGCCGCCGCGCTTTACCTGCCGGCCATCGGCGTCATGTTCTACAAGACGGAGAGCTACTCCTACTGCAACCTGGACCAGTACCAGCACTCTTGCCTGTATAAGGTCTACCTGACGGCGGCCGTGTTTGCCTGTCTGTGCTGCCTGAGCTACCTCCTGTCGATCATCTACGGAGGCTGCAGAAAGAGTCGAGGGGAACAGACTGTCATCTGACGACACTGAATCAAGTTGAGACGAGGTATGGAAGAGGAGTACCCACTGCAAGATGATGAATAGTTCCCTTCACTGTAATTTTACTCAAGAACTGCCTCTACTGTCTCCCATCGTGGCTTTTATTGCATGAAAAGCAGCTCCAGGTACAAAGGTCAAGAACCCCATGAGAGGGTTTGATTGGTTGGAGTACAAGTCTCAGTATTACTGCCGTTTCCATCACAGACAATAGTGTACATAATAATGCAGAACGTTTCTTGAGAAGCATTTTTATATGTAGCCTAATGGAAAATAGCCTTTTAACTCAGTTCTAAATCACCGGAATGCTGCAGATTTATTATGACAATTATTTTTTTATCTTACACATTTATTTTTTTTTTTGTATAATGACATTTTCTACAGATAACAGACATCGACTCTCAACGGTTTTTCTTTTGTCTATAGTGCAAACATCCAGTTTCAGCCTTCAAGATGGTAACAGTTACAACCTCCTGGGTGTGAATGGTGCTGTATGCTGAACAAATATGCTCCTAATATAATTTCAGAGTATATGAATAAAGATGCCCTGATTGATGTTTCTTTACTTTACTAGATTTTATCAAAAGCAACCATGCACAGTGCTAAGTCTGTTAAAATCTCTCTATATATATAAAACAAGAGCCTCTCACATAGACATCTGAGTGCATGAGTAAGAATATGTGTTATGTCTTTTAATTAATCTGGAAGGAGGCTCTTACCGGAACAGTTGTCTGGAGTCTGGAGTCTGGAGGTGGGGTGAAACTTCAGCCAACAAAAGTAAAGCCAAGTATAGATGATTCAGTGCCTCGTGTATACGGTTTCAAAACATGCTCTTAATTATGTTGCTTTGAAAACACTTATTTCCAACAAAAAACACTGCAATTATAGCAACTTCCATGCTTTTAGAACAAGTGAAAAACTTCATATTAATACCTGTGTTTCGTTCATTTATTTATTTATTTATTTTGTAATCAGGATGCAAAATTTAGAGCTAAACAAACAAGATCCACATTGGCAACTGGAATTAATGAGCATCTTTTTTTGTGGGGTGGGAAGATGGGGTGAGGGAGGGCATCAAAATGAAAGCTTGTCTTAAGTCCTGATTCACAATGAGAGATGAGGACTGTGCAGTTACAATCATCTGTGCGAATGAAGATAGTGTACGACCTGAGCTGCAAGACTGGTGCCGAGGGTTAATGTTAACCAGCTGCAGCACAAGGACAGAAATTTATGTACTTCTGAAGACGAAAATGAGCCTCCCCTCACACACACACACACTCACTCCCACCCACCCTTCTCCCTGTGGAGACTTCTGCAGAAAAGTTGTCCTGTCCACGTGTCCCTGCCTGCAGAAACACAACTGGTGCAGACAGCTAAATGGAGGCAGTTCATTAGTCTTGTGTGCAGCCTAAACAAAGTAGCAAGCATGAGGTACTAAGTAATTGACAGCAAGCAAAGAAAATCATTTATGTTTTGTTTAGCTCAAAAACATGCTGACGATTAAGCCCAAAGGAAGGTTCTCTACATTTGCCATTAAGGTTCTGGCAATAAAATGTTTTCTGTTACTCTACCATACGACTTTAAATGGTTGAGAAAAAAGAAGTTAAATTCTAAGTATTTACATCCTATGCAGAAATAAAGCAAATTACTTTCAAAAGGGTTTGAAAACAACAAAAATTAGGGTTTTGTGTTTTTTGTTCCATCTGCACAGACAGTTAAGAAAGCACAGACATTACTATTAGGGTATGTAGAGACAGGCATAATCATGTAGTGCCAGCTGTCTGATTTCTTTTGGCTGGTCATGCAACGAGACATTTTCTGTATAGACTCTCCCACCCATCTGCAACCCCTTCCAGACACTTTTCTCTTCCCCTTTCTGGAAGTAGAGCATTATGTTGAATGAAGCTGCAACGGTGAAAAATCTCAGCCATGTCAGTCAAAGAGTGTAACACTGACTAATATATGCATCATCTTTCAGAGCAAATGCTTACATGTACATGACTGGAACTGACTTTTACTTTAAATGAAATAGTGTTCATGTTTTGGATGAATAACATCTCAAAGATGAGTATCACACCCTTCTTGAAAATTGGAATCACGATTTACTATGAATTTGTTCCAGTGTAAAGTGTGATTAGAACAGGTTGCAGTAATTAATCAATGTAAAAAGAATATGAATAATTCTTGCTCAGAAATAGTTGTCAAAGAAATGCATGCACATTTTGATACTGACAACACTTTTCATAGAATAAAATGTAGAAACAGCAATGTCAAAGCACAGGAAATGTGGTGCAGTGCTGTAAAATAGAAAAGGGATTAGTGATTAAATAAGTATCCCTTTTTTTTTTTTTTTGAAAGTTGGGGAAGTTGAGTCAGAAGTGCAAAGACTGAGAAGTAAGGCTATCCCAAGTGAAGGTTTGTGGTATGTCACCAGAAAGACAGGATGATAGTAATAGTTTACCTAATTAAGAAAAATGCTGCAAAACCTCAAATTGAAAATACATGATTGTCAGTATGTCAGTGATCTTGAGAAAACATGGCCTTAAAAGCATTCTTTGAAAGAATGCAAAGTGAAAATTTACTATGAAGTGAAAATATAAATGGCACAGTGAACAATGAAACAGCATTTAGTCTCTGAAACTCCAGATCAGCAATTCAGCCCAAAAATATTTATGTTCAAAGGTATATTTAAGTTTAAAGTAATGCTTTGATTTTACCAACATGTTGCTTTTCATTGGATATAATGTTGACATTTTGGAGTGGAGCACTGTTGCCTTTCAGCAAGTAGGTCCTGGGTTCACACCCCGGTCCAGGTTCTTTCTGCATGGAGTTTGCATGCGTGGGTTGTCTCCAGGTATTGCGGTTTTCTCCACAGTCCAAAAACATGACTGTCAGGTTGATTGGTCTCTCTAAATTCTCTCTAAACAGTCCTGACCCGAATCTGATGGTGAATCTGTGGAGAGAGATGAAGTTAAGGGCAGGGCTCATCGGAATCTTTTGAAAAGTAGTAAGACATTTAACGTATTTCAGCATCTTCAGAAAATTAATATTTTGATGTTCACTGGAGTGCATAAAAATCATTTCAGCAACTCTGCAGCTCCATGGAAGCTTCCGCAGTACATCCCCACCCAAGCTTGAGGTGAGCAACTTCTGCTGGAAGTGTCCACTTTGTCAGCATGTTCTATTTTTTTCTCTGTTTTCTTCCTGTCTGGCCCAAGTGTCTACAAGTTCTCGCATGAAAGACGAAAACAAAGACTCACACACAGCAGTGCCCTTTATAACCACACTTTCAACAGCTACTGCTGAGATGCACATTCCACTGCCAAGGAGACGCAAGGAGGGGTCGAAAAACCACATGAAGGAAAAACGAACAACTGCGTGAGGAGAAGAAGAAAAAAGAGCAAAACTAGGGGAATTTGTGACAATATCTTATAAAGAGGAATTTGATATCTTTAATTCCTGTCTGTGAGAAGATTGAATCAGCAACATGTTGTGAGTGGCAGCTTTGTTTGTCTCTGATACTGCAGTTTATGGTTTCCTTATTCACTTATGCAAGGAAACCATAAACATCTGTTAGAGCAGCTCTTGGAAAAGCTATGACTCTGAATAGGCCTTGTGTCCATGTGTTGTGTGAAGGCAGTCAGAGGGAAATGGTGATTGCTATTTATAGAGCTTTGAAAATACCACCACTTCCTTTAATCTCCCGGTCTTTAGCCAACTTTTCATGCAGAATGTATTACAGAAAGAATGAGCTTAAGGAGCTGAAATGAGAAGGAAATGGCTGCATAAAATGACAGATTCCCTGTGTTAAATCGTAAAGCTTCTGAAATGTAAGTGTACATACTTACTGCTGTACCTTTGTTTACCACTAATAAGACTCGTACCTTCTTAAAGCATCACATTTGTACCCACAAAGGTCACATTTCTATGTGATTTTTTATAATTGTTGCTTGCTGTTGTTTCCTGTGTAATGTTCCTTGATAGAAAAATTGCCTCCCAGTGTTGATGATGCCTCTTCTGATAACAGATAACAAGGCTGGTAACTGTTTTCAGGCAAACTTTCTCCTCCAGTCTCAAGCCACATGGGCTAAATTTTTATTTCACAATAATCAATTGTTGTAGACACAGAGGTAAAACAAAACAAAAAAAAACACATCTCTAAATCACAATGATGAAAATATTTAAGAAACAAATTACAGTTGTCATGTGAGAAAATTGGGTTTCTAAGTGACTCTATTGATCTAACATTTCAAACTGCGTCATTCATTTTGAAGCTATAAATGGACCCTGTTCAGAAGTTTCAACTGAATTTTAATTCCTCTCTTCTGTTTAGAATAATTAGACTTTCTGAGAAGTTTTGTTGCATTTTATTTTGAAATTGTTTTAGTTTCAGTTTCCTGATCTTTAGAGAAAAAAGACAACTTCTACATTAAAAAAAAATTCTACTTATGATTGGAAAGTAAATCAATAGCAATATCAATAGATCAGGATCCCCAACATTTATTAAATTTTCAGCGGTGTGGTTCTTTCACACTGTGTCAAAATAAAAGCAGATGAGTAATTAAAGTGTAGATATATCGCTTGCAAAATATTGTAAATATTTAATAAATGTCAATTTATTGCATGTAAATATTTATAATGTGACGTGAGCTCAGAGTGGGAAGCTACAATTAGCTTACCATAAGATTGTGTTCAAAAATATCAGTGGATAAATGGCTTAAGGCTGTTAATGCCACAGCAGGTATGGAAAACCACAAATGCAATAATTAAATCATATAGAAATCTATTGTTGAATAAATAAAATATTACTTATTTTTAAAATATTTTGTCATTATTTCAACTTGAGTCTTGCAGAACTGATATCGTTTCCATAGCGATGACCAGAGACAATACCTTGCCCTTGAAGTCCAGTGAGGTCACTGATGAGGTCATCAATGACAAAGAAATTCTAAAGTAGGAATCTCAGTGCTTCAGTCAGGATTCAGACAGCTTTCAGAGAAGATTTGCGAACAACGATGTCTTGTTTGAAAGCACTCGTGCCTTTCTTGATACCACTGGGTTGGGGCGTAGGATACGCCGTTTGCACCGCAATGAATAATTTATTTGATTATCGTCTTCCTGAGGAGGACGAAGGAGGTTGTCAGGACTTGCCTGATTCTAAGGAGTCACAGGACGTTGAGGATTTTGAGGAGGAACAAACCAACCCGGCTGGGGAGGTTTGTTCCAAACCAACGGACATCTTAGGGACTGTAGAATTAGACCCGATCGTGACCCTACCAGAGAGTACCGCAAAAAACGGTACTCTCTCCAGACAAACTGACCCGGCTGGGCAGGATTGTCATGAACCGACGGCTCCGTATGCTGTTTGTGAGACAGCAGACGGAGCCCACTTTGAGCAAACCGACCCGGCGGGGGAGGTTTGCTCAAAGTTGACGGAAGACCTTGTGTCCCAGAGACGAGCCGCAGAAGCATCTGCCCCGGCTGGGGAAGATGTAACTGCGGCCAACCTTGCAGCCCAGGTTTTTGCTGAATTCACAGCAGAAGCCTTGGCTTCAGTGGTCCCAGCTCTTAGATCATCACCGGGGTCTCTGAAAGGCACCGCTACCAGAGTCATTGAGGTACCAAGTTCCCTGGCTAGGGAACTTCGTACCTCAGAGGCACAAAACAGGTCTTTCAAGGGTAGGGTCATGATTTCTTTCGAAATTAACAGTTTACCGGACGAGGATCATAATTCATAAGAGAGGGTCGGGTTAGACATGATAGATTGAGGGAAGTGTTGAGGCGCTTACCAAGCTCAAATACACACATATGCTTCTACACACATTACACTCTCATACTTTCACACAAAGGCCTTTGTATTTGTAACAGATACAGAAACTGAATCATCTCCTCACTCCCATCTCCAAGCAAATAGAGATTTAGATGACGCAGGACATCGGATTACCACTGGGCGTGTTCTTGGATCATAAGCAACGAATCTTCCCGTTTTTAAACATATTCTGTATAGACTCGGGGCTCCCTGCTTTTCACTTCTAGTCTGTGATGGTAAGCGTCTCTTTTTTAGCGCTAAAAAAGAACAAAAAACGTAAAGTCTGATTGCTTTGTGTTGGCTGATTTACTGCTCCTTCGCTTGCACGTTTTTGGTCTATCGGGTTTAGAATACATGATGGTTTTTCACAACAGAAGACAGAGGCTTTTTCTCACGAGGCGGACCAGGACACATCCAGTGACGCCCTACCAGACTGTGGATGCCCGCATAGTCTGCCTGCGGGACGGAGCGGTTCTGTCAGGGTCCAGAGCCGACCCAGTTTTATACCTATTTGATGGGAGAACATCAAATTGTGAAGGCAGAAAATGATCATGTCTTCACTGCAGATTACCACTGCAGTGAAGACATGAATCAAATGGGAGTTTTATACGTTTACGAAAAGGTAAGGAAACATCAGTTAGTCACTGATGTTTCAAGTTCTCCAGCCCCTCCTCTCCGAGACGACCAAGGCTCATTTGGAGAGGAGCCAAACTTAACTCATTTGGATTATAAGGAAATTGAAAAAGACACAATTAGTGATCATTTGGAGGCTGGAGAAATCTGACCGGGTCTTATCTAAATTCATGTACTAAAAAGATTAAGACAGGTTTCCAGTTTGCAGGTTTCTCTCCGGGCGATCCGGCTTCCTGCCACAGTCTGAAATTACGACTGTTAGTTAATTTGGCTCTAAATTCTGCTTAGTGTGATTAAAACATTTATTTTTGAGAATATAACGATTGCCTGGGTTTGACTCCCTGCCTGGGTACTTCTGCCTTCATGGGTTTGCATGTTCTCCAATTAGTGGATTCTCTCCGGTTCGGTTCCAAAAGATGACCGTTGGTTTAGTTGGCCCTTCTAGTTGACCTTTTCCCCAAGTCTGTTCCCCTCTCGTTTGCTTAAAGTAGTTTTGGCCACTAGGATTTTGACTTAAATCAAACTCCTCTTTTAAATGTGTGCCAAGTTTCATAATTTTTGGATAAATCGTGGCTTGTGGATGATTTTTAAGAATATTCTTGGGTGTGTTGTGGAGGAATTGGGCCACACACACCAAATATTGGACCACATTCCTGTCGGGGGGTGGACAAGGATCGATTTCAGTGAGTTTGGTGCAGCGCGGTCAAAACATGAGTGATAGGTTTAAATTAATAACTTGCATTAACACTAATCATTGTCCTTATGAACAGTTAAACTGTTTAGTTGTTCTAGAATGTGTGATGTTTCTAGAGGAGCAGGAAGCGTGACAAATTGTAAACATATGCCAGCCACCAGAGAACTGACCTGGCAGGAGTACCTCAAAGGCTAGGTTAAAGTTTATTAAGACCAAAAAGTCCATCTTTTTTGATAATTTTTAACACCCCATGCCTTAAATCCCTAGGAGGACTTTGTTAAACTTTGACACGAGTAAAAGTTAAAATCAGGTAAAATTTGACATTTGACCCAAAATCGCCGCCTCCCTGTGCATCTTAGGGGGTACCGTCAACAGACTTTTTTTCTAAATGGGGGTGGAGGGATCTGCCTACGTATAGAGTTTCAGATTTCTACGACCTGCAGTTCTTCTAAACTCGCGATAGGTGGCACTGTAGAGCAGATTGGCCACGTCCGCTTGCGACTCCATCCTAACATTTTCCTGGGGGGGAATTTTGGGTCAAGTTTGGTGAGGTTTTGCATGTGATAAAGTGGAGGGCATTGGTTGTTTTGACGTTGGTCATGGCCGAGTTTCTGAGAGTGAGGTTACTTGTAAAGGATCAATACTTAATATTGTCAGTTTTCTTACAGTTTTTCTGTTTTCTCAGTTTGGTTAGCGGTTGTTATTAGTTTAGAGTGTCCCAGTTTTGTTGTCTTATCGATTAGCATTGTTAGCTTAGCTACAGACTGCCTCCATTTCACCAGCGTCTAATAAATTAAGGAAAATCACCAAGATATTAATATATTAACTTGTCTCTTATACCTTTTACCACATTACAACCGGTGTGTTAGTCAGCAGCAGCTCTTGTCCTTCCTGACTGAAATTATAGCTGCAGAATGTAACTTTTAAATATATATTTTGAGAAATAATGGTTTCTCAACCATTATTTCTCAATGGTTGAGAAATAGCATTGACGGATATATATATATATATATATATATATATATATATATATATATATATATATATATATATATATATATATATATGTGTGTGTGTGTGTGTGTGTGTGTGTATATATATATATATATATATATATATATATATATATGTATTCTAACAGGTTAATTAGACATTTTAAATATTTAAATTTCGACACGCTTACACTGTCTTTATTACAAAGTGTCATTAACAAGTCAACATGAGTGTCCCCAGTTTTGTTGTCTGTTTTCTTAATTAGCTAAAATGTTTCTGTTTTGCATTTAAGAATTTTTAGCTTGCTTTTTTAACAAAGCCAGCCTTTCATCGTGTTGTGTAAAAATGCCCACAGGCCTTCATAGAAAAAAAGATGGGGCCCTGTCAATTACAAAATTAATTATATTAAGGAAAGAGAGTCAATTTGTAATCCAGTTTTTCTCCAAGAGAGGTGGGTGAGATTATCAATTAGCATTGTTAGCTTAGCTACAGACTGCCTCCATTTCACCAGCGTCTAATTAATTAAGGAAAATCACCAAGATATTAATATATTAACTTGTCTCTTATACCTTTTACCATAACAACAGGTGTGTTAGTCAGCAGCAGCTCTTGTCCTTCCTGACTGAAATTACAGCTGCAGAATGTAACTTTTAAATATATATTTTGAGAAATAATGGTTTCTCAACCATTATTTCTCAATGGTTGAGAAATAGCATTGACAGATATAAATATATATGTGTGTGTGTGTGTGTGTGTGTATATATATATATATATATATATATATATATATATATATATATATATATATATATATATATATATATATATATATATATATATATACATACGTGTGTGTGTGTGTGTGTGTGTGTGTATATATATATTCTAACAGGTTAATTAGACATTTTAAATATTTAAATTTCAACACGCTTACACTGTCTTTATTACAAAGTGTCATTAACAAGTCAACATGAACACCTTTCCTTATAATTCTTATTTACAAACGTTCTAAATTTGTTATCAGCACGATTTAGATATAGTTTATATTACTATTTCTTTTTTACTGCCAGCATTATTATTTTTAACTTGATTAAATGATTAGAAAAATAAAATCAATGTTCATCATGAAGGTCATATCTGATGAGGCCCTCCACTACTATTGGTTGAGAAATAACATTGACGGATTCTGATTGGTGTAAAAACCAGGAAGTCAGACGATAACCAATCCCCAGCATATTAACGCTTGACGGCAAACATTTGACCTGTCTGCTTCTTGGATCTGCAAACTCTCAGCTCACCATCATCATCACCAGCATCAGCTGTTTGAATCAACTTGATAGTTTATATTTATTTTAACGATCGAAGGTTGCAGAGCAGCATTGAACATGGCGGCCTTCAAATTAGTGCTGATTCGCCACGGAGAGAGCAACTGGAACCAGGAGAATCGTTTCTGCGGCTGGTTCGATGCAGACTTGAGCGAAACCGGGGAGAAGGAGGCGAAGAGAGGACAGGTGTAACTGGTTCTATATTAATAGTTATATATTTACACAAAAATGTTTTCTTTAATGCATTTGACAGTTTGCATCTGGCTGTTCTTGTGTTCTTCTGTCTCTGTTATGGGGGGTTTGGTCCTCCAGCTCCGCCTTACTTTCTTCTTCTCTTGTTCAGGGTCCTCCAGGACTGTTATAAATGTTAAGTTATTCTTTCCTCTTCCCTTTTGTCATTCGTTCCACTGGGGAGAGGCAAGTTTTGTGGTCCATTGGAACCCTTTCATTCATATTCTTCAAATGTTTATTTTTCCATCTGTGCTGATTATATGTGTTTGAATATTTCATTTGAGTTATTACTCCTTTATAACATTGTTATGTTGTATAGATTGAGCTGGAGAACTGGAGCACATGCTATGTGCTAATGCTAATATCTCCCGATTGACAGATCAATAAACGGAGACTGCCTCCAAACCCAGACTTGATGCTTTGTGGTTCATCCGATCACCACACACACAACGCAGAAGTCCACCGGTCACACAGGCTCTTAAGGGTGTGGGGGCTGCTGGCGTTTTATAATTGTCTGCGGCAATCCGGCGTCATGTTATTCCAGACATGCAGCAGTGAGTCGCATCATTGCAGCTTGTTAAGAATTATAAAAGTGGAATAACTTGATTTAGCCTGTTAATTCATTCCTCTGATCCCGAATTTTTGTGCCTCAATATGCGCAGGGAGAAAGAGCAATCATACGACGTCAGACTTCAGATATCCAGAGTTTTAGCCAGAGAAAATTCAATGCAAGAAGAATGTTACAATAAGCATCTCACCTAGATTATCAAAAGTTCAAGACATGACAAAACAGAAACAATTACCTGAGTAAAAAGGGAAACAGAAACAAACAAAAAATGCATCCTTTGGGAATCTCTCACTCAGCACAAAGAAATTTGAACTTCTGCTGTAAAACAAACTGTTTTATAAGAATGTGTATTCCCCTCATTTAAATATATGCATTAGGAGGTGTGTTTTTCCTTTGTGTGGGCTGTCTTAAATGTTAATTTTATTACCTCTGAGACCTACTGAAACACCCAGCTCTTCTCGTACCAGCCTCCTTAGGCGACCTGATTTACGGCATACATCTGGAACGTTATCTCTGCCTCAAAATGATTCAACAAGAAACCAGTTGGTATTTAAAACAAATTTGCACAAAATCTGTTGCTTAATACTAACTATAAGTTTGGATCTAAAACTAACTAATTAAAAACATGCCTTTTAATGCTTAAAGAAATATATTAATATGTTTGATTATATGTTGTAACGGACTTCTATAGTTTTTAAAAAAGAGATCACCTAAAGTACTTGACCATACTTACCTGGGAGCAAACATAAGGATTTGACAGAAAGATTAACATTCCCCCTTTTAGACATTACCTAACATCTCCGTCTCTCCACCTCTTGCTAAACACCTTTCTAGAAGAATAAGACTGGTCTCCCCCAGTCACATCAAAAAGAAGAAAAACTTACATCACATAACATCAATACAAAATCACAAAAATATAAAAACTTCCTGTCACCTAAAAGCAGTAAAAAAACATCCAATCATACACAACAAATAACCATACATTAAAATATCACCGTAGAATAACAACAGTAAAAACACAACAATGCTCTGAAGAGAAAAATGACACAGGTACATACAGTCACAAACTTATATTAAAAAATAATGTCTTTACTTCAATATGTTGATAATCTCCTGCTAGCTGCTGCTGCACATTTGGCTATACCTAATTATAATTTGCCGTTTAATTTGGATTTGAATTTTAATTCCTCTCATCTGTTTACAATTTTTCATTAATCCACCAAGTGGCACCATGGAGTTCTAAAAAGCTGTCTTATGATGCTGTGAAAAAATGTTTTCTCTCTCACAAATTTCTTCTAATTTCTGATCTGCAAACATGTTTTATGTCAGACAAAGATTATCTGGGTACAAACAAGTACGTTTTAAACCTTTGTCTCAATAACTGACATCAAGCATTTGTCTAAAGTCGCAAAAAGTTTCTTAAATCTATGGTGGGGGATTTTTTTTCTTCAAAGAGGTGAATTATTTCAGCCACACTGGATGGGTTTCAAGCATAAAACAAAATGGATTTATTCACTACAAATCAAACAAATAATTTTATTTATTCCGCTTTATTCAAAATAGTTTGTTTTGGAGATGTAGCAAACCGATATTTACATCTGTATTGGCCCCAATACTGAGAAAAAAATCCTAATCCATAAACGCAGATCTATTCAGACTAATTCTATAATCGTTCTTTATTTATTTTACATCATATTTAGAATAATTAGACTTTCTGAACCATTTCAGAGAAGTTTTGTTGCATTTTATTTTGAAATTGTTTTTAGTTTCGGTTTCCTGATCTTTAGAGAAAAAAGACAACTTCTACATTAAAAAAAGAAATTCTACTTATGATTGGAAAGTAAATCAATAGCAATATCAATAGATCAGGATGCCCAACATTTATTACATTTTCAGCGGTGTGGTTCACTTTCACATTGTGTCAAAATAAAAGCAGGTGAGTAGTTAGTGTAGATATATTGCTTGCAAAATATTGTTAATATTTAATAAATGTCAATTTATTGCATGTAAATATTTATAATGTGACGTGAGCTCAGAGTGCGAAGCTACAATTAGCTTACCATAAGATTGTGCTCAAAAATATCAGTGGATAAATGGCTTTAGGCTGTTAATGCCACAGCAGGTATGGAAAACCACAAATGCAATAATTAAATCATATAGAAATCTATTGTTGAATAAATAAAATATTACTTATTTTTAAAATATTTTGTCATTATTTCAACTTGAGTCTTGCAGAACTGATATCGTTTCCATAGCGATGACCAGAGGCAATACCTTGCCCTTGAAGTCCAGTGAGGTCACTGATGAGGTCATCAATGACAAAGAAATTCTAAAGTAGGAATCTCAGTGCTTCAGTCAGGATTCAGACAGCTTTCAGAGAAGATTTGCGAACAACAATGTCTTGTTTGAACGCACTCGTGCCTTTCTTGATACCACTGGGTTGGGGCGTAGGATACGCCGTTTGCACCGCAATGAATAATTTATTTGATTATCGTCTTCCTGAGGAGGACGAAGGAGGTTGTCAGGACTTGCCGGTTTCTAAGGAGTCACAGGACGTTGAGGATTTTGAGGAGGAACAAACCAACCCGGCTGGGGAGGTTTGTTCCAAACCAACGGACATCTTAGGGACTGTAGAATTAGACCCGATCGTGACCCTACCAGAGAGTACCGCAAAAAACGGTACTGTCTCCAGACAAACTGACCCGGCTGGGCAGGATTGTCAAGAACCGACGGCTCCGTGTGCTGTTTGTGAGACAGCAGACGGAGACCTGCCAGACTCAGTTAGTACTGAGTCTGGCAGTACTAACTTTGAGCAAACCGACCCGGCGGGGGAGGTTTGCTCAAAGTTGACGGAAGACCTTGTGTGCCAGAGACGAGCCGCAGAAGCATCTGCCCCGGCTGGGGAAGATGTATCTGCGGCCGACCTTGCAGCCCAGGTTCTTGCTGAATTCACAGCAGAAACCTTGGCTTCAGTGGTCCCAGCTCTTAGATCATCACCAAGGTCTCTGAAAGGCACCGCTACCAGAGTCTTTGAGGTACCAAGTTCCCTGGCTAGGGAACTTGGTACCTCAGAGGCACAAAACAGGTCTTTCAACGGTAGGGTCATGATTTCTTTCGAAATTAACAGTTTACCGGACGAGGATCATAATTCATAAGAGAGGGTCGGGTTAGACATGATAGATTGAGGGAAGTGGATGATGTTTAAGGATATTCTTGGGTGTGTTGTGGAGGAATTGGGCCACACACACCAAATATTGGACCACATTCCTGTCGGGGTGTGGACAAGGATCGATTTCAGTGAGTTTGGTGCAGCGCGGTCAAAACGTGAGTGATAGGTTTAAATTAATAACTTGCATTAACACTAATCATTGTCCTTATGAACAGTTAGACTGTTTAGTTGTTCTAGAATGTGTGATGTTTCTGGAGGAGCAGGAAGCGTGACAAATTGTAAACATATGCCAGCCGCCAGAGAACTGACCTGGCAGGAGTACCTCAAAGGCTAGGTTAAAGTTTATTAAGACAAAAAGTCCATCTTTTTTGATAATTTTTAACACCCCATGCCTTAAATCCCTAGGAGGACTTTGTTAAACTTTGACACAAGTAAAAGTTAAAATCAGGTAAAATTTGACATTTGACCCAAAATCGCCGCCTCCCTGTGCATCTTAGGGGGTATCGTCAACAGACTTTTTTTCTAAATGGGGGTGGAGGGATCTGCCTACGTATAGAGTTTCAGATTTCTACGACCTGCAGTTCTTCTAAACTCGCGATAGGTGGCACTGTAGAGCAGATTGGCCACGTCCGCTTGCGACTCCATCCTGACATTTTCCTGGGGGGGAATTTTGGGTCAAGTTTGGTGAGGTTTTGCATGTGATAAAGTGGAGGGCATTGGTTGTTTTGACGTTGGTCGTGGCCGAGTTTCTGAGAGTGAGGTTACTTGTAAAGGATCAATACTTAATATTGTCAGTTTTCTTACAGTTTTTCTGTTTTCTCAGATTTGTTAGTGGTTGTTATTAGTTTAGAGTGTCCCAGTTTTGTTGTCTGTTTTCTTAATTAGCTAAAATGTTTCTGTTTTGCATTTAAGAATTTTTAGCTTGCTTTTTAACAAAGCCAGCCTTTCATCGTGTTGTGTAAAAATGCCCACAGGCCTTCATAGAAAAAAAATGGGGCCCTGTCAATTGCAAAATTAATTATATTAAGGAAAGAGAGTCAATTTGTAATCCAGTTTTTCTCCAAGAGAGGTGGGTGAGATTATCAATTAGCATTGTTAGCTTAGCTACAGACTGCCTCCATTTCACCAGCGTCTAATTAATTAAGGAAAATCACCAAGATATTAATATATTAACTTGTCTCTTATACCTTTTACCATAACAACAGGTGTGTTAGTCAGCAGCAGCTCTTGTCCTTCCTGACTGAAATTATAGCTGCAGAATGTAACTTTTAAATATATATTTTGAGAAATAATGGTTTCTCAACCATTATTTCTCAATGGTTGAGAAATAACATTGACCGATATAAAATTCCCTTCTCACCCACCGCGGGTGGTTCTTATCCTCTGAGCTCGGGTCCTCTACCAGAGGCCTGGGAGCTTGAGGGTTCTGCGCAGTATCTTGGCTGTGCCAAGGACTGCACATTTCTGGACTGAGATGTCTGATGTTGTTCCTGGGATCTGTTGTAGCCACTGCTCCAGTTTGGGGGTTACTGCCCCGAGGGCCCGATGACCACAGGTACCACTGTGGTCTTCATCTTCCAGGCCCTCTCCAGTTCTTCCCTGAGGCCCTGGTATTTCTCTAGTTTCTCGTGCTCCTTTTTCCTGATGTTGCAATCACTTGGTATTGCTACATCTACCACAACGGCTTTCCTCTGATGTTTATCCACTACGACAATGTCTGGTTGGTTCGCCATTACCATTTTGTCTGTCTGGATCTGGAAGTCCCACAGGATCTTAGCTCTGGCGTTCTCCACCACCTTTGGGGTGTTTCCCACTTTGATCTTGGGGTTTCCAGTCCATATTCTGCACAGATGTTTCTGTACACTATGCCTGCCACTTGGTTATGTCGCTCCATGTACGCTTTCCCTGCCAGTATCTTGCACCCTGCTGTGATGTGCTGGACTGTCTCAGGGGCCTCCTTGCCAACCTACCTGGGTCTTGTCTGGTGTGGTAGATCTGGGCCTCTATTGCTCTGGTGTTTAGGGCCTGTTCCTGGGCTGCCAGGATGAGGGCCTCTGTGCTGTCCTTGAGTCCAGCTTTTTCCAGCCATTGGTAGGATTTACTGATATCAGCCACTTGGTTATTTGCTGGTGGTACATCCCATGTAGGGGTTTGTCCTCCCATGATGGTATCTCTGGCACCTCAACCTCCGTTCCCTGTTGTCTGAGACATTCACTGAGCACATTGTCTGTTGAGGCTTTGTCCCTGATGTATTTATGGATCTTAGTTGTTTCGTCCTGGACAGTGGTTCTCACACTCACTAGTCCTCTGCCTCCTTCCTTGCGGCTCGTGTACAGTCTCAGGGTGCTGGATTTGGGATGGAACCCTCCATGCATTGTTAGTAGCTTTCTGGTCTTAATATCTGTGGCTTTTATCTCCTCCTTTGGCCAGCTAATTATTCCAGCAGGGTATCTGATTACTGGCAAGGCATAGCTGTTTATCGCACAGATTTTGTTCTTGCCATTGAGCTGGCTTCTCAGGACTTGCCTTATTCGTTGGAGGTATTTAGCTGTGGCTCCTTTCCTTGTGGCCTCATTGAGGTTGCCATTTGCTTGTGGTATACCTAGGTACTTGTAACTGTCCTCTATGTCTGCTATTGTTCCTTCTGGGAGTGAGACCCCTTCTGTGTGGATGACCTTCCCCCTCTTTGTGACCAGCCGACCACACTTCTCTAGTCCGAATGACATCCCAATGTCAGTGCTGTAGATCCTGGTGGTGTGGATCAGTGAGTCGATGTCTCGCTCACACTTGGCGTACAGCTTGATGTCATCCATGTAGAGTAGGTGACTGATATTGGCCCCATTTTTGAGTCTGTATCCGTAGCCAGTCTTGTTGATAACTTGGCTGAGGGGGTTCAGGCCTATGCAGAACAGTAGCGGGGACAGAGCATCTCCTTGGTATATGCCACATTTGATGGACACTTGTGCAAGTGGTTTGCAGTTGGCTTCAAGGGTGGTTTTCCACAGCCTCATCGAGTTTGCAATGAAGGCTCTCAGAGTCCTGTTGATTATACATCTCTAAGCATTCAATGATCCAAGTATGCGGCATTGAGTCATAGGCTTTTGTAATCAATCCAAGCCATGCACAGGTTGGTGTGTCGGGTTTTGCAGTCTCGGGCAACTGTGCGGTCTACGAGGAGTTGGTGTTTGGCTCCTCTGCTATTTACACCGATACCCTTCTGTGCCGTGCTCATGTGTTTATCCATGTGTTTGCTTATCTTGGCCGCTATGATGCCTGACATGAGCTTCCAGGTTGTGGAGAGGCAGGTTATTGGTCGGTAGTTGGGTGGGACTGGACCCTTTGATGGATCCTTCTGGATTAGGATTGTCCGCCCTTCAGTTAACCATTCAGGGTGAGTCCCACTTTGTAGCAGCTGGTTCATTTGGGCTGCCATTCGCTCATGGAGAGCAGTGAGTTTCTTTAGCCAGTAGGCATGGATCATGTCAGGCCCTGGTGCTGTCCAGTTTTTCATACCTGAGACTCTTTCTTGGACATCTGTCACAGTGATGGTTACCGGGGCTTGCTCAGGGAGGTTGCTGTGGTCCTCTCGTAGAGAGATCAGCCACTGTGCATTGCTGTTGTGGGACGCCTCCCTTTCCCATATGCCTTTCCAGTATTGTTCCGTCTCCAGCCTTGGTGGGTCTGCTCTGTTGTTATTGTTACCCTGCCATTGAGAGTACACCTTAGCTGGTTGAGTGGAGAAGAGCCGGTTAATCCTTCATTCTCCCTTGTGTATCTCTTTAGGGCGGGACAAGGCTTGGAGCCTCTGTTTGGCAGTCTCGAGTGCTTCAGGTATGGGCATCTGCCTGTACTTTCTGGGTACTGGTCTTTTCATTGCACCCTTGTGGAGCTCTGACAGTTGGCTCACTTCCCTCCTTGTTACCTTGATTTTAGCCTCTAACCGTCTTTTCCATGGTGGGTATTGGGTCTCATGGTTGCTCTTATAGCCAAGTATCTCAAGGATCACTGATGCTGAGTTGTAGATCAGCTCATTGGTTTCTGTTATGGTGTTGGTAGGGATCGTTCTCAATGCTGCATTCACATTCTCAATGAGACTTTCAGATGGTACTTCACTCAGCCGTTGTAATTGGCGCCGGGAGGCCTGGTTGTCATTCGGGTCATGATTCTCTCTCTCAGGTCAGCAGCTGTCTCGTTCAGCTCTGTTTCGCTCATTGGGGCCGTGTATCCCCTCACTGGGTGGGGACTTGTAGTTAAGTCCCCACAGTCCTGACATCCGGGTTCCTCCCTTTTGCCGTAGCATTTGTGTTGTATCTCGTCAATCTCAAGTTGTGATAGCAGTTGCCGTTTGCGGATGTTGGAACACTGAGCTACTAGTTGTTTAGCGCTTAGTGTTGACTGGGGATGTCGAAGTAACCATTCCTTCCCCAGTCTTTGCATGTAACCTCTCTCACTAGGGTTACTTGAGTAGTAGCATTCCAACAGATCCACATTTTCATCTCTCGCCCATTTCCGTCTTGTTCCAGTAGCCCATTTGTCATCAAGGTGCTCTGGTTCCCCAACACCTGACGCAGACCTTGTTTGGGGCGACGTCTGAGCCGGCATGTTATGCAACTTAGTATCTCTCATGGTATGAGGTAGGCAGTAGCTTGAAGGGTCTTGCCTAAGGACCCAGACTGGATTCGAACCCTGCCCTCTCGGGTGATATACTGATGCCTTATGTATTGAGCTATCCAGTCAGCTATATATATATATATATATATATATATATATATATATATATATATATATATATATATATATGACAGGTTAATTAGACATTTTAAAATATTTGAATTTCGACACACTTACACTGTCTTTATTACAAAGTGTCATTAACAAGTCAACATGAACACCTTTCCTTATAATTCTTATTTTACAAACGTTCTAAATTTTTTATCAGCACAATTTAGATATAGTTTATATCACTATTTCTTTTTTACTGCCAGCATTATTATTTTTAACTTGATTAAATGATTAGAAAAATAAAATCAATGTTCATCATGAAGGTCATCAGTCTTGCAGAACTGATATCGTTTCCATAGCGATGACCAGAGGCAATACCTTGCCCTTGAAGTCCAGTGAGGTCACTGATGAGGTCATCAATGACAAAGAAATTCTAAATAGGAATCTCAGTGCTTCAGTCAGGATTCAGACAGCTTTCAGAGAAGATTTGCGAACAACGATGTCTTGTTTGAACGCACGTGCCTTTCTTGATACCACTGGGTTGGGGCGTAGGATACGCCGTTTGCACCGCAATGAATAATTTATTTGATTATCGTCTTCCTAAGGAGGACGAAGGAGGTTGTCAGGACTTGCCGGTTTCTAAGGAGTCACAGGACGTTGAGGATTTTGAGGAGGAACAAACCAACCCGGCTGGGGAGGTTTGTTCCAAACCAACGGACATCTTAGGGACTGTAGAATTAGACCCGATCGTGACCCTACCAGAGAGTACCGCAAAAAACGGTACTGTCTCCAGACAACTGACCCGGCTGGGCAGGATTGTCATGAACCGACGGCTCCGTGTGCTGTTTGTGAGACAGCAGACGGAGACCTGCCAGACTCAGTTAGTACTGAGTCTGGCAGTACTAACTTTGAGCAAACCGAACCGGCGGGGGAGGTTTGCTCAAAGTTGACAGAAGACCTTGTGTCCCAGAGACGAGCCGCAGAAGCATCTGCCCCGGCTGGGGAAGATGTATCTGCGGCCGACCTTGCAGCCAAGGCTTTTGCTGAATTCACAGCAGAAGCCTTGGCTTCAGTGGTCCCAGCTCTTGGTTCATCACCGGGGTCTCTGAAAGGCACCGTTACCAGAGTCTTTGAGGTACCAAGTTCCCTGGCTAGGGAACTTGGTTCCTCAGAGGCACAAAACAGGTCTTTCAATGGTAGGGTCACGATTTCTTTCGAAATTAACAGTTTACCGGACGAGGATCATAATTCATAAGAGAGGGTCGGGTTAGACATGATAGATTGAGGGAAGTGGATGATGTTTAAGGATATTCTTGGGTGTGTTGTGGAGGAATTGGGCCACACACACCAAATATTGGACCACATTCCTGTCGGGGTGTGGACAAGGATCGATTTCAGTGAGTTTGGTGCAGCGCGGTCAAAACGTGAGTGATAGGTTTAAATTAATAACTTGCATTAACACTAATCATTGTCCTTATGAACAGTTAGACTGTTTAGTTGTTCTAGAATGTGTGATGTTTCTGGAGGAGCAGGAAGCGTGACAAATTGTAAACATATGCCAGCCGCCAGAGAACTGACCTGGCAGGAGTACCTCAAAGGCTAGGTTAAAGTTTATTAAGACAAAAAGTCCATCTTTTTTGATAATTTTTAACACCCCATGCCTTAAATCCCTAGGAGGACTTTGTTAAACTTTGACACGAGTAAAAGTTAAAATCAGGTAAAATTGACATTTGACCCAAAAATCGCCGCCTCCCTGTGCATCTTAGGGGGTATCGTCAACAGACTTTTTTCTAAATGGGGGTGGAGGGATCTGCCTACGTATAGAGTTTCAGATTTCTACGACCTGCAGTTCTTCTAAACTCGCGATAGGTGGCACTGTAGAGCAGATTGGCCACGTCCGCTTGCGACTCCATCCTGACATTTTCCGGGGGGAATTTTGGGTCAAGTTTGGTGAGGTTTTGCATGTGATAAAGTGGAGGGCATTGGTTGTTTTGACGTTGGTCGTGGCCGAGTTTCTGAGAGTGAGGTTACTTGTAAAGGATCAATACTTAATATTGTCAGTTTTCTTACAGTTTTCTGTTTTCAGATTTGTTAGTGGTTGTTATTAGTTTAGAGTGTCCCAGTTTTGTTGTCTGTTTTCTTAATTAGCTAAAATGTTTCTGTTTTGCATTTAAGAATTTTTAGCTTGCTTTTTTAACAAAGCCAGCCTTTCATCGTGTTGTGTAAAAATGCCACAGGCCTTCATAGAAAAAATGGGGCCCTGTCAATTACAAAATTAATTATATTAAGGAAAGAGTCAATTTGTAATCCAGTTTTTTCTCCAAGAGAGGTGGGTGAGATTATCAATTAGCATTGTTAGCTTAGCTACAGACTGCCTCCATTTCACCAGCGTCTAATAAATTAAGAAAAATCACCAAGATATTAATATATTAACTTGTCTCTTATACCTTTTACCATAACAACAGGTGTGTTAGTCAGCAGCAGCTCTTGTCCTTCCTGACTGAAATTATAGCTGCAGAATGTAACTTTTAAATATATATATATATATATTTTCTAACAGGTTAATTAGACATTTTTAAATGTTTAAATTTCGACACGCTTACACTGTCTTTATTACAAAGTGCCATTAACAAGTTGACTTGTTAATGGCACTTTGTAATAAAGACAGTGAACACCTTTCCTTATAATTCTTGTTTTACAAACGTTCTAAATTTTTTAGAACGATTTAGATATAGTTTATATTACTTTTTTTTTTTACTGCCAGCATTATTATTTTTAACTTGATTAAATGATTAGAAAAATAAAATCAATGTTCATCATGAAGGTCATATCTGATGACGCCCTCCACTACTATTGGTTGAGAAATAACATTGACGGATTCTGATTGGATGTAAAAACCAGGAAGTCAGACGATAACCAATCCCCAGCATATAAACGCTTGACGGCAAATATTTGACCTGTCTGCTTCTTGGAGCTGCAAACTCTCAGCTCACCATCATCATCACCAGCATCAGTTTGAATCAACTTGATAGTTTATATTTATTTTAACGATCGAAGGTTGCAGAGCAGCATTGAACATGGCGGCCTTCAAATTAGTGCTGATTCGCCACGGAGAGAGCAACTGGAACCAGGAGAATCGTTTCTGCGGCTGGTTCGATGCAGACTTGAGCGAAACCGGGGAGAAGGAGGCGAAGAGAGGAGGACAGGCTCTTAAAGGTGTGGGGGCTGCTGGCGTTTTATAATTGTCTGCGGCAATCCGGCGTCATGTTATTCCAGACATGCAGCAGTGAGTCGCATCATTGCAGTTGCATGCATCTTGTCGCAAACCGACACTGAACGAGACCGGGGGGCGGGAGAAGAGCCTTGACGTGGTGCAAGTGCAATAACATCACATAGGACAATAGCAGTGTTGTTGAAAGTTTCTTTTCCAGGTCAAGGAGAGATGACAATGGGTTACAGTTAAATAGTCAGGTATTAGTCGGGAATGACAGTTTCTGCAAATGATTCTGAGTCATTTTTTCTTGCAATAAGATACAGAGATATTATAAACGAAATCAAGGATCCTGTGTGTGTACTGAACAATTGTTCATAAAACATGTTTCAGGTAGCATCCAATGCGTTCAGTTGTGCAGTTTTACTTATTTATTTCTTACACCCTTTCACAATAAATGTCATCTCCAGGCACTACAAAATAGATTCATCCATCACAGGACTTTTATATAAATATATAAAAAGTATATAAAAGCAACAGGATTGGCAGAGAAAAGCATAAATAGTTAATAACTAGGAAAATTCTGAATAGTGCATTATATACAATGTAGAATCCAATTGAGTCTGAATTTAATTCACATGCATCTAATTAATTCCAACTCCTATTAAAATCATTTGATAAGATTTTTATATCCAGTCAAAGTTAGTACTACTTGTAAAGTAAATTTCACTCATGATCTATTGCCAACTGTTAAAAAAATAATCTAAAACTGAATTTTGACAACAGAGATCCTGGATTATGTTTAATGAGTAAAATGGAAATTTCATATTCTGCAAATTGGTCCAAAATGATATGATGCTAATAAAATAAGTTTATGTTTAACACAATTGTATCTGTGTGTCTATCTGCATTTCACAGATGCTGGTTTTGAGTTTGATCTCTGCTACACCTCTGTATTGAAGCGGGCCATCAGGACCTTATGGCTCGTCTTAGACGGCATTGATCAGATGTGGGTGCCAGTCCATCGGACCTGGCGGCTCAATGAGCGCCATTATGGAGGTCTAACTGGACTCAACAAAGCTGAGACAGCGGCTAAGCACGGAGAGGCCCAAGTGAAAATCTGGAGGCGCTCATTTGACATCCCTCCTCCCGTCATGGGCCCCGACCATGACTACTACACTATCATCAGCAAGGTTTGATATGGTTATCGACAGTGTAAATACACAGACAATCAACTGCGTTGGCATTCAGATTTTGTACATGTTGACCGGCTTAGTGCTTCCACATTATAACAAAATGGAGGCATGCCTTGTATATTTTTTTAGCCATGTCTCAATGATAACTGACATGCCTGCAATATTTAAAGGGCAATATTGGGATAAGGGATTGCACATATAAGATGGAACGAAACATGATAACCACTGGAATTAAATTCCCTTTTGTTTGCTTGCAACACCCTAATGTTATTGCCTAAGAGCATGTCTAGTGAGAGTTAATATGTGACTGGCACAACGGAGTACTTCTGGGTTTAAGTTCAAAGTTCAGATAAGGTGGAAGCCGCATGGTATTATTTTAAAATGGTTAGGCAGATATAAAGGTGGGGAAACTTTTATCACTGTTACTGGTGCAGCAACTGGTTCCAGAAACATCTTAAATGGGGTAAATAAAATAAATTGTGTCTGCACTGCATGTTCAGGCTTTAGACAGAACCTTCAAAACGTATTGATACCCATTTAACTCTTTGGATTAAAGTTCACAGCCATGAATTTCAATTTATTTCTTAGGGAATTTATGTGATACACCAAAAACATAATGATGAACTTCCCTTTTCTTGCTGAAGAAAAGCATTCCCACAGCATGTTGCTACTTCCACACTGCAGGGAAGGCGTTTTGGGGGTGATGTGGAGGTTTGCATGCAGGCCAAAAAGTTCAACTTTTGCCTTATTAGACCTGAGCATTGTGTCCTCTATACATTTTCTGGTCATCTGCAAGCAGTGTTTTGTTTGGGTTTCTGTTATTAATTATTCTTTTCACTCTCCCAATAAAGGGTGTATTACAGTGAACAAATAATAATGCACCTTTGGCTCCTTGGTTGCCTTTGTGATTGATGATCTCCTTGTCCATTCTGTCAGTTTTAATTGATGGCCTTGTCTTGGTTTAGTTTTCTGCTATAGCTGTCATTTTAAACAACTGATTAAACTAAACATTTCAAACAAACTTACTGAATCTACAAACCTGATTCAGACAGCTTGTACATAGGTAAGGCACTGGTTTGTGCACCATTTCGAAACCAATTTATGTCCAAATGTTATTAAAAGAGGTCAAAATGTCTTTTGTTTCTTCTTTTCTGTCCAACCTTACATTCTGGTGTGGTTTTCTTTGCAGGATCGTCGCTATGCAGACCTAACTGAGGACCAGCTGCCATCCTGTGAGAGCCTGAAGGACACCATTGCACGTGCACTGCCTTTCTGGAATGAGGAGATTGCCCCTCAGATCAAACAAGGGAAACGGGTGCTCATTGCTGCCCATGGAAACAGTTTGAGGGGAATTGTGAAGCACTTGGAGGGTGGGTGCCGATGCACTTTACAATTCACTCTAAAAATATATCCGTCATTACTTACTGTCAATTTGTTTTCTTTGAACACACGTTTTCAACAAGCAGATTGTATTGGCATGCAAAAGGTTTTCTGTAAATCAGTGGAATAAATTATCCGTTAATGAGAATTAGCTTTCTGTGTGTAACAATCCATAGGAATGTCAGACGAAGCCATCATGGAGCTGAACCTGCCAACTGGCATCCCGATCCTCTATGAGCTCGACAAGAACCTGAAGCCAGTGAAGCCTATGCAGTTTCTGGGAGATGAGGAGACTGTGCGCAAAGCCATGGAGGCTGTTGCTGCTCAAGGAAAAGCCAAGAAGTAACAAGAGAGAAATGAATAAATAAATAAATAACATAATAGTCTATTTAGTGTGAAGGTATAAGTAATCCCTGAAAGCTAACCTCAGATTAGTGTGTTTCCCAAATGCTAATAAGTTTCAGGACATGCAGTGACTTGCCTTGCATATCTGGGACTTGCAGGGCAAGTCACAGATATGGATGGATATATTTCAGAGAAAGTGAAACCACAGCTCTCAAGAGATGGGAAAAAATTATAAAATAATATTTATTAGGAATTGTCAAAGCTTGTAGTAAAATATATATATACCGACTTGAACGAAACTTGAATGTTGCCATAAGCTTGAAACTCACAAGATTTTTAGTTTAATTTTTGATGCTCAACATGCATAGTATGTTTGCAACAAGTAAAAACTTACATACTCTGTTTATTCTGTGTTTTTAAGTTTGTTTTCTGCACCAGGGATCCTTTAATGCGTGATTGCATGTGGCATTTTGAATATGTGCTTTTATTTGCTCAATTTTCAGTGTTTACTTCAGGAAAACTATTCAAGGGAAACAGCTGTGTAATTTTTCTTGAGAGTGAGATGGGATTTTTAGAGCAGGAAATTGTTTTTCTTTCACTGCATGTCTTTAGGCTGTGCACCATCTTTATGAATGTTGTCTGTGTTTTTGTCTGAAATCTAGCAACTTTTGTCTCTGAACATTGACTAATATCTCTTTGCAAGTATAACACTATAAAAA
The DNA here is from genome assembly GCF_027474105.1 of Poeciliopsis prolifica. NCBI lineage: Eukaryota > Metazoa > Chordata > Actinopteri > Cyprinodontiformes > Poeciliidae > Poeciliopsis > Poeciliopsis prolifica. The sequence continues at coordinate 9,677,940 of NW_026562380.1, forward strand.
ATGATCATTCCCTTATTTTGCTAAGAGTTTACCAATTTTACAGTGCTAAGAACAGACGAAGAGTCTCAAACTAAACTGTTTGTGTGGTTTCACCATATTTGGTGTTATTGGTTTAATGTCCCTCCCACCATGTCCTACAATATTGTTGCTTGTTTTAATTTATGCAATGGTGCTTAAAAGAACCATTAACTAATCAATCAAAAAGTATATGTGTGTCTGTGTTGTCTTCCTGCCTCTTTATGAAAAGTACTTCTTTGAGAAAGTGATTTTAAATGTAAACATCAACACATGGATAATGATTCAATGGTGATGTGGATTTTTGCTTGTTGGCCAAAAAGTTTAACTTTTATCTGACCAGAGCATGTGTCCCCTGTGTCCTCTATATTGTGTGCTGTGTGGTAATCTGCAAACAGTGCTTGTGGCTTTCTGTCATCAGTTGCTTTCTTCCCTCTCTCCCATAAAGACTAGATTTGTGAAGAGTACAATTAATAGTTGCTCTCCTTGACCCACTTGTCATTTTCAATAGGTGGCCATGTCTTACTGTGTTTGAACTTTCAATAATGATGTCCAAAGGGTCACTTGGGGGATTTCAATGGAATAAAAAGAGGTCACTCTGTCAGTGTGTGATTTTGATAACGCTTCCGCTGTTTTAGTTTGTTCAGTTGCTTCTTCGAAAAATATTTAATCTGTTCTAATAAAACATACTTTAATCCTTAAAGGAAGTGAAATTCCAGGGTAACAAAACAAGTTTTTTTGTTTTGTTTTTTTTAAGAATCAAATTGGGATTGCTGCTTGCAGACACAATTTCTACTAACGATCTGCATTACAATGGATTGGAAACTTGTACTTATTTTACTTGAAAAAATTCCTGAAGAAATTTAACTGGGGCTTTCCATAGTGTGCCTGTCGGTTTGGACCCAGTATTCTGATGCTAAAAATTAGCATCTATTAGCTTAGCTAAATTGTGATGAATAGGCTTTGGAGAGTCAGAAGCATGTTTACTAACATGGACTTGCACCATTCAGTATGTTGAAATGAGTGTAATAGCTAAAATGACCCAAAATGCTAATGTTAGCATGAATACTGTCAGTAGCATGTGGGGCATCACTACCATGTTGTCTATAATTTACTTACTCAATTCAGTATACTTACATGGCTAATAAGTAAGAGAAATGGCTAATACCTTATTTAAGGTAAGAAGCTAATGCTAATGTGCAAGAAAGAGCCCTAACCTGAGAGAAAAAGATTATGCAGGCTAATCTTATTGCACTTCCGGTGCACTAGTGGGGTGGCAGAGAAATGCTAATGTTAATGCTTGCGTCACTGAGGCTGAAGACAGCGAATCCTCAGGACGACAGTCTGACGCAGCGGGATGCGAGGAGAAACGACTGAAAGGAAGTGTTGTAGCCGGAAACAGAAGAGGAGGAAGAGGGCAGGAGTCCAGCTGAAGGCTCGGAAACCACCTCTTGTTTCTGGGCAATGTCAGCTCACTGGATAACGAAGTATTTATTTCATCTGAGGCTGAGAGTTACAACAGAGATGAAGAACCTAACGGACACATGGCTTAACAGCACCATGCTAAACCAACGGTCTTCAATTATTCCGAACGGACCGCGACCAATGGTCAAGAAAAACCCGGACAGGAGGAGGACTCTGTGTACGTGAATGAAGGGTGAACTGGACTGGTTAAAAGCTGCTGCTCTTGGGCGATAGAACTCGTGAAAGTGAAATGTCGACCGCACTATCTCGGAGTTTACTGCGACGTTCGTCACCATTGTTTACATCCACCGAAGCGTCGAAGGAGCCGCGTGACACCGTTATTTCACTGCAGATGAAGACCCGGAGGCGTTTCACGTGTCAGCGGAGGACTTTAACCACGAGAAACTGACGGACACTCTGCCCAGTTCTTTCCTCATATCGCCTTTTTCACACGCGGAGAAAACACTCTGAATTGCGTATACCACAAGATGCGTACAAAGTTCTTCGTCGCCCCTATCTTGTCCCCTCCGACCACATCTCCATTCTGCTGGCGCCAGCATATCGTCCAGTTATCTTCGGTGGCTGTGCGGGTTTGCAGAGAGACACCCACTAATGAGGGAGAGGTGGACATGGAGGACTGCAATCTCCAGGTGCTCCTCTTTCTCCTGTGCAGACAATCTTTCCCTTAGCCGAGCATTTTCAGTCTTTAAAGTCGTGTTTTGGTGGCTAAGGGACTCCATGTCTTTGCAGTCTCTCTCGTACCAGCTCAGAAAATGCCCTAACTCCTTTTTGGCGCTGCACGAAGAGAGATCACTTTTCCTGAACTACCAGATTAGAAAACCCAGGCTGGTACCCGGTACCTGAGTGTTCCTGTCGGGTACATTGTCAGAAAAACTGTACCTCCTTTCTTACGGAAGTTTCGGAGAGCTGGAAATGGTCTTTGGCTCTCTTCACGGAGCCCTATCTACTCTGAAAGACTCCTCTCCTCGTCAGATCACCTTTTTATGATCTGCTATGTTTATAACAAAGCAATTCATACAGGTCAAGGTCATCTGAAGCTTCTAGAGTCTTAGTTTGAGAGCCTGTAGGGCCACTTCCAGGGAATGCACTACAGACTCCTCCGATGCCAGCCCACCTTCAGCTCCTACCGACTCCTCCAATGCCAGCCCGCCTTCAGTTCCTACAGACTCCTCCGATGTCAGCCCGCCTTCAGCTCCTACAGACTCCTCCGATGTCAGCCCGCCTTCAGCTCCTACAGACTCCTCCGATGTCAGCCCGCCTTCAGCTCCTACAAACTCCTCCGATGTCAGCCCGCCTTCAGTTCCTACAGACTCCTCCATTGCTAGCCCGCCTTCAGCTCCTACAAACTCCTCAATGGCAGCCCGCCTTCAGTTCCTACAGACTCCTCCGATATCAGCCCGCCTTCAGACTGTAAAATGCAGTCTCCTCCGATGTCAGCCCGCGTTCAGCTCCTACAAACTCCTCCGATGGCAGCCCGCCTTCAGTTCCTACAGACTCCTCCGATGTCAGCCCGCCTTCAGCTCCTACAAACTCCTCCGATGTCAGCCCGCCTTCAGTTCCTACAGACTCCTCCATTGCTAGCCCGCCTTCAGCTCCTACAGACTCCTCCAGCCCGCCTTGAGCTGCCGCTGTCCCCACGGTCATTGGGTTTTGGCCAGATTAGCACCTGGCTGACAGGCTGCCCAGCTGGTGTTGTGGTCTGCCCCAGTAAGTGGGCCTCCATTGCCTCCCAGTGACTCTTCATTGTCTGCTAGAGGCTCTTCGTCGCCGTCTCCCAGCGTCTCCTCCTCACCTCCCTGTGGATCTTTGTCCCTGTAGCTCTTATGAGAGAAAAATGTTGTGCTATCTCATTATAATGAGATAGTATCTCATTATGTTTGAGATAGTATCTCATTATTTGAGATAGCATCTCATTATTTGAGATAGTATCTCATTACTTTGATATAGCATCTCATTATAATGAGCTACAATCTCATTACAATGAGATAGTATATCAAAATAATGAGATGCTATCTCAAAATAATGAGATAACATCTTATTATAATGAGATGCTATCTCAAAATAATGAGATACCATCTCATTATAATGAGATGCTATCTCAAAATAATGAGATACCATCTCATTATAATGAGATGCTATCTCAAAATAATGAGATAGTATATCAAAATAATGAGATACCATCTTATTATAATGAGATGCTATCTCAAAATAATGAGATAATTTTCTTTCTTTTTTTAACAGAGTGGCGGAAACGGGCTGTCATACTGTAGCGACGTACACTTGAACACTTCTTTGTGATTAAATATTCCTCGTTTTCATTCCTTTTACAGTAATTTGATCACTTCGATGAAAAAAAAAGTATATCAACAAATATTTAAAAAATTCCGTTTTTACCATGGTTCAGGGCAAAACGGTTGTTAAACACGGAAGTCCCTCGGAAGTAAAATGCTTGACTTGGACTTCAACTTCCAGAATGCAGTTCGTATAACAACGACACAGCAGAAAGCGGGACACAAACTTGTGATGGAACAGTTGTAGCGCTGGAAATCTTCGGTCTTGTCATTTCGGTTATAGGTTCTCATGAACTAATCCTAAGACTCTTACAATGGCGGAGACTTCTGAAAATCAAGGAACTATGAGGTAAAAGAATCCCGTTGACGTTGTTGTCTCCACATGGTTAAGTTTGTAGGCGCGTCAACCGCCGCCTAGCTTAAACTCACTTCCTGGATCGGCGGCTTACTCGTATTTACTATTATTAAGCTACTGTCAAACGCATATATCTTTTTCTGTGTACGTATTTATGACTTGCTGGTAGGACACATGCAGGAAGTGGTTGTAGGTCAGTAGAATGATCGTAAGTTAAAGGATATGAAGCGTGTGTTTTTTGCTAGGAGTTAGCTTTGTGCTCGTTTGTGATTATAACGTGACCAGGCTGTGATGACATTTACAAGTTCGTTTAATGTCATTTTTATTAACGCGTTGAAGCATGTGTTCACGCCGAAGCCCCTTAAATAAGCTTCTCGTGTTTTCATTTACGTAGCAACCTCGGATTGGTGGCCTTTCCAGTTTGACATAAACATGTGACGCTGTGGCGTCCTTTACTTTTTTGAAAACAGCCTGTTTGAGTTGCATTTCTGTCGTTTCAGACATCCATCCATTCGTGAACGACCTACGAAGAGTTCTCCTCGTTTGACTTTTTAAAGTAGTTGAGGATTACTTGCAAAGAGGTGAGTGAGCAGGACATATTGGACATATCACCACATTGCAAGGCTTTGCAGCAAAACACCAGTACAGGTAACAAAATGGCATTTGTGTATTTACGATTCCGAGACAACGTGTGCATTTTACAAAAGTAGAAAGATTCTGTTTTTCGTTAAAGTTAGTTTTTTTAAATGTTTTGTTTAACGCCGCTTAATATTGGCTAAACAGATCTGTGAATTTCTTATATGGGGTCATTTTTTTTGTCCAGTCTGTTCTCTCAGCTAATCTTACTGTATTATGTAGGTACATACAAAGCCAATACTTTGCTGATCCCAGAAGGGAAAAAAATGTATGTGATTTGAATATGGATTTATAAAAAAGAAATTCAGTTTAACTATGCTGGCCAGTTTTACTCAATTTGTCTTACCACTTGTCTACCCTGGGGGATCAAAATCTGTTTCACGCATGACGTTATGATCAGCATAGGCGCCCAGTCATTTATCCAATTTGAAAAGAAAAGTAATCTCCTTTAACAGCTCTCTACACATTAAATCCTCTGTGCTGAGGACTAAACCTGAATCACCTCCAAACCAGATACAATGAAGTTGCTTCTAGAAAAAAAAAAAAAAAAAAAACTGCTGAAGAATTTGTGTATTCAGAATGACTTACTGAAAACAAAATGCTGAAGGTGATTGACAACAGTACACATATTCAAAAGATTTTTGTTTAATTTAGCAAAAACTAGGGCAGTGTTCAGTCTTCTAATTCGTCTTTCAGAGGTGTCTACTCTTTTTCACGACACTAAGCACTGATACAAAAAACAAATTAGGAGTGTAAAATACAAACTATTTCTTGATACTCCCTTCAACTTCTCAAGGCCACAGGCCCCACATCTTGTGCCTCCTTGCTTGCACCATGAAAGGTTCCCAGGCTTTTTTTTTTTTTTAATCACAGAAGCTGGGATAAAAAGCTTCTGTTGTCTGTTGGAAATCTACTGGCTGGTGTAGAAGCGGCCTGAGCGCCGTCTGCTGACCTTATAACCTGGCTTTGGTTCTTCCATATGTATGTATGGTTTTCATCACTGAAATTCCTGGCTTACGGTGGGGAAGTGGTTGTGCCAAATAAATTTCCATTATCAGCAAATTCAGTACTTTTTTTCATAGTAGTTCATCAATTCAAATCTTAAAGGCATACTAAACAATGAAAGAAAGATTATTTGGATTTGTTTACCACTACTAGTAAAACTCCACAAACAAAACATGACTTAAAGTTTGGTGAATACTGTCCTGTTGTAGATGATTTTCAGTGAGTCCACAGGTGCTTGTGTGTGTTTTTCTCAGAAATGTGAGAACAGCTGGTCTCGTTGAACAAAGATATCTTTTTTTTTTGTTTGTTTGTTTGCAGTGATGGATCCTGCTCTCCAGCAACACTCGCTTTCACATTTTGCATCTTTTGCCCAAGAGACTCCAATCAAACCATCTCAAGTCCCACACTTGCTTCCTCATCCGGCACCCAGGAGAGTTTTGTCTCTCCAGACTCCAGAGGAACGCAACATGAACATGTTGAGCCCAAACTGGCGGCATCCAGCAGGAATGAAATATCCGGCAGCTCTCGTTTCAAGTAGTTCCACGAACATTGTTTCCCCTGTGAACTCTTTGCTAAAAGACAGACATGGTCCTCTGAATCCCTTTCCTCCATCTCATGGCCATGTTCTGAGCAGCCCGGTTAATGGTGCCACTCCAGCCAGGGAAAATCTGGGCTCTCAGTACAACATGATACGGTTGAGCTCAGGATATTTCACCTCACCTCAAGTTGTTTCAGCCAGCCAAACTAAGACTCATACCTCAGCTGAGAGAACCTTTATTCCCACTCTATTTAATTCACTATCCCCTCAGCCTGGGAAGAATATAACCAACCCCAACCCTTCCTGCCTCTCCAGACGGGATCAAGGAACTGAATCCAAGATCCCATCCTTTAACTCAGGAAAAATCAAGGATGTACCACAAAGAGAAGATCCTAAAAAGGTAATTCTTTCTCTCTTTTAACATGGTGTTTATGTGGCATTAAAGCAGAAATTAATGCAAAGTGTTTATGACTCTTCACACTTATTCTGCCAGGCTCTGCTCAGCAAACTAAGAGATTTCCTACACAATGTTCATTGGTACAAATATTGTGTGAGAGTTCTCTCTGAGGCAGTCAGAAAGTTTCCATGCATCCGCGTACAGACTCAAAGGGTTTTCTTCCTGGTGTCAAGCAAACAGCTGTGACTGAACTACCAGGGACCAGCAGAGAATGCAAAACTATTAGTTATAGTTTACCTTTCAGACACAGCGTTATAGCTCCTGGACTATTAAAAAGCCTTTTTATTGGCTGTAGCAACAGAATGATATTTTTGCTTGCCCTATTTAAAGCACAGTCAAGGACTGGTTACCTATTTCAAAAGGTAAAAATAAAAAAAAAATAAAAAAGAAGCTTAATCATCATATTAGATTTATAGAGTTCAACGTTAAGCATTAAACTGACAAGAACAGTTGTTAACATTAACTCTCCAAATCTGTATCAATAAACAAATGAATTCATGAATCAAATTAGAATAGTACCATGCGGATCATAAGGAATTACTCTAAATTCTTTTGCCATTAGTCATTATGATGGCATAATGTAATAATAACTCAGTGATTTAGTTGATTAGCCCATTAACTGATATTAACTATTTTTTTGTCTGGGTTTTCTTTCTTTTTTTCTTCTTTTTGCTTTACTGTTTTAGAGCCACCACCATGAACAGACACGTTCAAGAGAAAGCATTATTCCAGGTAATATTTTTATTAACAATTGCGGGTTTTACTTTCATAATATATAAAAAAAAGGAATTGTGACAATTATGTATTAACTTGGTCAGTCTCAACTTTTTGGTAATTGAGGAGTTTGATTATGCTTTGCAGCAAATGAAAGCACAAAACACACGGTGGAAAAGACGAACACAAACAACAGGTGTCAACGCAGCTAGCAGAGAAATATGAAGCAAAGCCCTTCAGTAGTTTGGTGGAGATTCAGAGCTTGTGTATGGATTTGACACCTGCATTCGTCACACACAGAAACATCTACCAGCTATGTACCGTCACCATGCGCTCCACCACCTGTCTTTTGCGACTCAGATGATATGAAATTTATTTTGCAGTTAGTCAGTAAAGCTCCGCAGCTAAAGCACAGCCGCTCACAGTGTTCAAGCCATGCTGCCAACACTTAGCTTCTTAGCAACAACTCAGGCGGAAGTGAGAGCGCTGCGCAACGCAAATAATAACCCGCTTTGAACATGGTGTATTAAATAATAAAACATAACTTTTCGAAGCTTCGAGGCAAATACATTTTTCTCAAAGAATTTTAATAATCGAGGTACTCGAATCACTCTAGGAATTGTTTAAGCCCTAAAGGACGGTCCCCAAGCAAGCATCGGTGCAGACATTTTGGTTGCTAGCTTTAAAGTTTTACAGCATACTCCACAGGTTAACTGGTTCATCACAGGTATTTAAATCTGTGCTTCCTCCAGTTTGCTCCTCCTCACCGGGCTTTATATTCTACACACTGTGGTAGGAGACTAGGAGCCTGGCGGCAGGTAACTGGGATAAGGTCACACGGTGACAGCAAGAGACAGCCGCTCCGTCTCTATTTATGTCCATGGAGTTTGCACGGTGAGGCAATAGACGTTTGCACACATCCCAACGAGCAAACAGCGTAATTCGTTCATGCAAAGTTTTGAGCTCATATATGCAGACGTGCACATGCGGGCTAGCGACACTACACAAGAAAGTTGAAAATTGTTCAACTTTTGTCGTTTTCGCTATCTGTCCATGTATTCGGTTTGGCCTTAGTGGAAGAAACTTTAGCTCTGTATGGAAACGAGAGGGGAGGAGTAACTGGAGGCACCGGAGTTAAGATTTTTGTCATCCAGTCTCTTTGGTAGAGAGACAAAAAAAAACAAGCAATACTGTTGCCCTCATTTTATTATTGCATTATTAAGATGCCCCTGTAAATTCAGTATTAAATTACTGAATTTAATTGAAATGAAATTCTTTTTCTATTTATAGTGATGGATCTGAATAGCACATCCCAAAAGAGACGCAAGGAGAGGCAGCCTTGTCTTAAGAACGCCAAAAAACCTTGTCACAAAGGAATAAACCATGGAACAACAGAGACAAACGGACTTACTCCTGGGACCTCACCAAGATCTTCACTGGACTGTCTGCCATCACCAAAAAGCTCCTCGGTCTTTGAGTTGTCACCTGAAACAACAAACAGACTTCTGAAGTCTGAGCTGGCATGCTCAGCATCGTCATCCACAGTCAAACCCTCGCAGTTAGACTTAGTTTGTCCACAGAAAATGCCATTTACAGGGGCAAAGAAAGGCTTCATTACCACTGAGAATAATATAGTGAAGTTAAGATTAACTTCAACTCAGAGTGAAGGGAGTCCAAAGAATCAGAATGAGGAAAACCAAAAAAAGGACAAATCAAGTTCTTCTAAAGTTCGTCATAAGGAGTGCAGCAAACCTTCACATGTCGGTTCGGTTTGTAGTAACTCCAACGCTGGCTGTAGTGTACCAGTTAAGACAGAAAGCAGAAAATTAGAGGGCATCTCTACAAAACCAGCATCTAAGCCTAGTTTAAATTCTTTGAGTTGTAGCACACCAGAACGCAGTAAAGCTAGTCGTGTACGAAAACCAGTGGTTGTCTTGGATGACATAGATCAGCTCTTCACCCCTGACCCCAATGTTTATGTTGTCAGGCATGCATGTAAGGCTCCTAAGAATAAGATGAAAGAGCAAACAATGAAGTCACCCACTTCAAAGAAAAGTTCCAGCTGCAGTCAAATAGTTTCACCCATATTTCCTCCTGTCACACAACCTATTCAAGCAGCGTCCTCACCAACCTCTAACCCGATTGCCTTTTCGCCAACTGTGACTTTGGAGCGACTAAAACTGGAAGATGGAGGCATCAGACACAGTCCTCTCAGTTCTTCAAGAAGTCAATCTAAGGACGAGAGTTTCAAACCTCAGCACAACCTCTACCTGAAACCTAAAACCAGTGAGGGTTTGCGTTGCTTGGAGAGCGACACAGCAGCCTCTGTGCAAGAGACTTCTCCTCCATGCACAAAGGCTCCACCATTAGAGGAGGAGGACAGTGATGGGAGTAAGAAGGGGAAAGAAGAAGACTCTATTGACGTTGAACTAGACCTTGGCCTGAGCATTTCATATGACATAGATCCAAGCCAGAGCTCTGACAGCAGCGAGGAAGAGCCGCTAATCTCCTTCCAGGAGATGATGGACCGCGTTGCGAAGCCTCCAGACACGCCACAGAAAGAAACTGTCTCGGAGCCGAGCACGCCAGGATGCCGTAGCTCTCAGTCAAAAACGGTAAACTCCCTCTAATCTAACATGCTACATGATTAATATTGTTTAAAATTTGGTTTTGATGGGAAGTTTTTTTTTGTCTCCCTTTACTTCATTTAGCGCCTGATGTCATCCTCCACAAAGCCAGGAGTCTACAAGAACAACCTGGACCAGATGCTGAAGGAGATAAACAGCACCAAGAAGTACATAATCCAGAAAAAGAAAATCTACTTATTGGTTTCTGTTTCATGTCTCTGGACCGCATTCAATTTATTTTCTCTTTTGTTTAAATGTTTATCAGAGCAAAGGAGATTGAAGCACAACTTCTGTCTGCCTGCAATGAAGACCTCCTGAGGTTAGCAGAGTATGAGGCGGCAGAGGAGAACCAGGAGGAGATCGCCAATGAGCACCAGTAAGAGAAACAGAGGCTTATTGGCAGTAATACTCTGGTCTTGCTGGGACAAACATAATTTTAATGTAAACTCAAGCTGATTTATAATTTGTTCTCCAGGGAGTTTCTGCAGCACTTCTCATTGATGTCTGCTGCAATCAGAGAAATCCCTCCAGGGGAGATACTTTTTAACCTGGGAAGGTTTGGCCAGATCTTTCACCAGGATTCACTGCAGCTCAGGCAATGCCACGTCAATCCTCAAGGGGCCTCTCAGAAGACACTTATTTGGTAAGGCGTACATGTGTGTGTTTGTTTATACACGTGGATAAACACACGTGTATAAGCAACTCTTAGTGCTTTGTAATAGAAGCTGTGTTTAAATATGTGCCATAAAACACCAGTGCAGGTAATTTAACTGTTTTACTACAGTATTCTGTTTGCTCTTTGTCAAACAGGTGTTGTTGTTTTTCTCTGACTTTTGTCAATTCAGAGTGCTTACGAATTGGTTACTGGCTTGGAAAAAACAAGTTTTGTCCTTTTCTTTAGCATAAAAAAAAAAATATATATATATATATATATATATATATATATATATATATATATATATATATATATATATATATATATATATATAATTTATATTAGCTTTTGTAAAAAGACAAATTCAAAATACCATGCAAAACTATTAAGACATAATAAACACATAATATTTTCTGATGTTACAATGCATAGTAGTAGGGAAGGGAAGAGAGAAAAAAAAACATTTATTAGAAACTTTTAAAAAAATGAAAAAGTGTGGCTTACATTTCCCCTCATCTCAGTATAGCTTTGTACCCTGTCTATAAGCTGTGAATAGATGTGGAAAAATTAGACCCTCTCCATCAAATCTCACTGAGTTTGGGCAAATTTCCATACGATAGGCAAAAGTTTGTTTTTACATGTGCACAGCCAGGAGAAACACTCACAAAAAGACTTGCAGCTGGAATTGCAACCAAAGGTACCACAGGAAAGTGAGCCATATGAATATAGATTATTTTTCTAAAAAAAAAGAAAATTAAAACAGTGATGAAGTAGAATCCAGTGACAGTAGATCAGATCACCAAAATGCTCTAACCTGTGAATCATTTAACTTTCCTGTGTTTTCAGAGGAAAGGAAAGAGGAGACAGGAAGTTCCTCAGCATGCATTATTTCCTTGTTCATGCTTGTAGTCAACAATGTAACCTCTGTTGGCCATTGGAAAACTAATGTTGAATCAATGTAAAGTTTCATCTTGTTTGTTTATGTCTCCTGTCTCATCGCAGGTCCAGTCCTGCCCAGTTGAGACTGCACTTGAATGTTGGTCTGTTTGAGGAAGCTTACTGTAACTCACCTTGTCCCGCTCAGGTTACCCGCTTTCTCTTCAAGGTACGCCCAACACATGCTACAGTCGCTGCATCATAGAAACTTAGAAAATGTTTTTAAACCTTTACCTGTTCTTCATAGATGATGTCGGTCCATAGTGAAAGGATCATATCCAATAAGATCCTACAAGCCCTTTGTGACATCGCCTGTTCTGCTGCTTATCAGATAGGTTAGCATCTCCTCTCATTGGCTTCAATTTTCTTTTCTTCACTGAGGGAAAAGTGATGTTTTTTTATATTTGTACACTTAGTGAACAATGACAACCAGAAGTTTGAAGTTTGGGTTCCCAGTTTGGCTGATGTGACGCTGGTCTTTATGAACATGGGTGCTGCATTTGTCACACTCTTCCCCTTTGAGAGTCTCCAGCCATCATTCACAGAGGGAGATTTGCTGTGAGTGTCTGCTGTGCAAATCAGGCACGTTGCTGCTTTGCATTTAGAAGTAAGACATTTTTTCTTTGTTTAGAGAGGATTTCCATATCAAAAGTGAGTCTCCTTCTAACAACATTGAAGAGATCAGTTTCCCTGAACACAACCTCACAAACATCTTAAAGGTGAGCAATTAGGAAATTTTACTTTGTAACACTTGGGATTGACCTTTATTCAGTAAAGGTTTTTCTTGAATATCTTATAAGTGTTATTGACAAAATAAAAGTCTTGTTTACCCCGCTTTAATCAAACGCTGATTTGTTTACCTGGAAAGTGCAGCTCATTTTTGGGAGGCATGAATGTGCGATTAAAACTCTTAATACAGTCCCTAACCACAGGCGAGGGGGATAAAGGGGTTTTTCAAAGAGTTTTGTTTGTTTGACGCAGTATAATGTGTGAAAACGAACCGCACCAAATGAAAATAATTTAAAAAATTGTAATTTTGGTCCCACAATTGAACTGAATCTACTGAACTACCAGGTGTGAAAACACACTAAGTTAGTTTTTTGTTTTGCTTTTTTTTTTTTTTTGTATGCAACTGATTTTACTGTAACGAGACCTCGGCAATTAGAGTGAAAATGAGAAAACTTTGACTAACCAGTTTTGCTATTCCTTCGTGTTTTGCTTTTTTTGGACATGTTTCCCAGTACCTGTCTTACTGTATGGGCCTCTGCCCTCAAGCATACAGCAACGACGAGCTGCTGTTGCTGCTAACTGTGGTGGGAAGAATCGGCCTCGACACACGGCTAATCCTCCACTCCAACGTAGCAGTGAGCTGTCTGCTGTATACAATAATCAACAACATCAGTGACTGGTCTTCTGTGGTCAGTTTAAAAAAAAAAAAAATCACTTCCCACGCTGCAAAAATGGCTTCTGTGTTTCTTTACACATTAAGCTGTGATTAAATTGCTGACGTCACATTATTTCTCCGCTGCAGCTGCCGAGAGTCTGTAAAGCCCTGACTGATTTAACAGATGATCATCACAACATGTGCCTCCTGGTTCAACTCCTTCCTGACAGTAAATGTGGAAAGTAAGTATATATTTTTTTTATGCATTTATTTTAAAGCTGGTTTTCTTGCATTATATTAGCAATGTAAAAGAATCAAAATGTGCAAGTGAGATTACAAAATCTTAGTGGTTTCAAATCCTATCATTCAAAACATTACATAAATATCAGAGATTTTAGAAGTAAGAAGGGATTCTGCATTTAGTTTATCTTTTAAAATCTCATTGTTTCCTTCTTGGTTTCTCTGAGTAGAGAACTGCGCCGCCATCTAAGCATGTGCTTCATCTCTAAGTTGTTGGATGGAAATTGCACCTATATCCCTGTGGAGAAAGGACTTCCGGTAAGCTCTCTTAAAGTATTGGAGGTATCCCTTCTACAGCAGCTTGAATTCAGTCATGTTAAACAATGATGTTTGCATGGTGGGCAGCTTGCCGAGTTGAGGCCGTATCTTCCTCAAATGCAACCCTCCGCCCTTCTCCGAAGTATCCAGCAGAAAGACAAAGAGGAGGAGATGGCAACTCAAGACCAACAGGTGAGGATGGATTTAAGGAGTAGCATCACAAAAAGAGGATATAATTTTATTTTTACACAAGTTTCTTTTGCATTCCAGGCCTACTACTTGTGTTACAGCCTTCTGACTCTGACAAATGAGGCTTCCAATTTACAGGTCTTCAGACCCCAGCAGAAGGTAACTTCTTTTTCTTTCTTCTAAATTCATTGTTGTTGGAATTCAGTTTAGCTCAAACAAATCACAATGGAATTTTGGATATGAGAAATCCAACTGAAGGAGATTTGTTTTTCTTTTTTTGTTGTTCTTCAGGCACAGCTGCTTGTTTTGTCATCAGAACTGGAAACTCATGTCAAATGTGACATCAGAGAGAGCGAAAAATGTCTTTACCGCAGCAAGGTGGGGACGCCCTCAAAATATAAATCGGAAAAATGTATCTGGATCCAGTGCAAATAGATGTGCATTGCAGAATTTTCTTAACTAAAATGTTTAGGCAGATGTTTACACCTTGCCTCCTGAAAACATTTCGGTTTAAATTTTTTTGTGCATTTATTTTTTTCAAATTTTACATAATCACTATTTTGTCTTTTCAAGTGCTAATTGGCTATGCAAAACATAATTGAGGTGAATAAGAACAGTTGAGAGTCAGATTTTATGTTTTATTGCTAAAAGGCCATATTTATTGACTTCGCTGCTTTTAGAAGAAAAACCACAACAAAATCACAAAACTCCAAAAGCTCCTCTGTTTTAGGACATTATTTTTGTACCGCCTTCCAATTTGGGGAGCGACTTTAAATTTCTCATGTGGTGATGCAACACACCAGCTACACATCATCATGGGCTCTAGTGTTCATGTCTAATAACCCGCCATTAAAGCTAGTAATTATTTGTTCACTTCTGTTTGCAAAGACTGTTACCATGACACCATAAATAGCACAAAATACTGACATAAAAATTAGTCCAATTCTCCCTTCCCTAGCTCCAGTTCAGTTTTCCAATTTGCATCCCAATTTCGCTCAAGGACAGATTCTTAACTCAAAATAACACCCTGTGAGTCCAATCAAACCAAAATAAGAAAGCGTGACCTCCTGCTGGTAAATGTTACTCATCCCATTTCTGAAACTAATTTATTTTTATTTTTTTACAATAGGCTGTGGCTTTAACATGAAAAATTACGTTATCACATTATGTCAAAGTGAAAATGAAAACTCCCCTTGGCAGGTGCAGCTGTGAACATTATCAGTAGCCTTCATCATTTTAAATCGAAAAACCCGGCATATAAAAAAAAACCTAAGGTACAAAATGACCAAAATCTCTCCCAGAGAGCAATACAAAGATAATCCTTTGTATTATGAAATTATTAATGGAGATGTTTCTTTACCAGCTGAAACTTTCTATAGTTTGCTCCATCGTCTATTGCAACATCAGAAAAAGCTTTTTGGCTAACGTGAACGAGCTGTGTATGTTTAAAGCTGTGTATTATGTCTGTATTCCTCTTCCAGGTGAAGGATCTGGTAGCCAGGATCTACACAAAGTGGCAGATGCTCCTCCAGAGAACTAGACCTCTCAATGTATGGTACACATAATTACTTCCCTCAACATTGGCAACGATTTGAACCATCTTTGCAATGTTTTGCCATTTTTGTTGCAGGGTAAGCTGTATGATTATTGGCAGCCCGTGGAAACCTTCGGGAGCACTGAAGACGATGAAGAAGCAACTTTCATTGAAGACAATGAAGAAACCCTAATAATTAATGAGGATGCCACTCTAATTGCCGAAAATAAAGAAGGAGAAAACGAAGAAACGGAGGTTAAAGAAAACCTGGAAGTAATTGAACATCCGGGAGACAAAGAAGACGACACAAAGGCGAGAGAAACGACAGCGACAGAGGAGCAAGTGACTGGTGACTTAAACCAAGCAATGCCTATGATGCAGCCTCAAGGTGGGGATGAGAAAATTGATCCCAGTCTTAAAGAATGTACAGACACAGAGACTCAGACTGCTGAAAGGGAAAAAATGCCACCCCCCAATGCTGTCATGTGAATCTCTGTCATGCATATCTTTTTTTTTCCCCTGGTTGTTGAAACCTTTTGCCTTTAAGTAAAAATTATTTGCACTTTTACTTACTGATTAGTCTTTTTTGAGTACGTGACTCTCAGGTTAACCGTATGCAATAGTAGGTTTCTATAAAACTTTACATGATAAAAAGACATGTTTAGAATACAAAGTTTACAGAGGTCAGTGTTGTAAATGCTTTGGCTTGTGCTTCACATGTATTAAAAGTTATGTAGATTGTTTAATAAGTTGCTAAAAAGACATTGACAATTTTTCCGCATTGTTAAAAGGTAAAAATTTATAAATATTTTGTTAACTTAAGATTTTTTTTCCATTAATGACATTGGTCAGTAATGCAGTTTTTTGTCATGTTATTTAAAAAATGACCTACTTGTTGATTTCACTGCAGCACAGTTTTAATTATTAAACTATTTTTAGGCCTTTTGCAAGTACACAAAATAAATGATTTGTAAGTTTCCATAATGTCTTTGTATTTTATAAACTTTTATCTAAGGGCTGGTGACTAAAATTTCAGCTGAAATTTCTGACTTGAATGTTGAAATGACTGAAGATTAACTGAGATTTAAAAGTAATTTCATACATTTGGTTTCACATAATATTTTTCACAAGAAAAATATTTCATTCAGGCTCTTGTTTGAAACCTGAATTAAACAAAATTCATTTGATCAAAGGTAATTCAGTTAAAGTGGAAGTTGTACACTGTAATGTATTTCAATTGTTCGTTGATTTGAATGATTATGGCTTACAGCCAGCAAAAAGCACCAGTTCAGTTAGTCTAAAATGTGAATAGTATGTAAGACAAAATATTAACAATCCAGAAATTATGGTGAAAACTTTTCCACCAGGTACTTATTAAAATCCTCCACAACCTGGACAGGCAAGTAAAGGTTTCATTGCTCAGTGTTTCATCCAACCATTATTGGAAAGTGCAAGTTTAGGAAAACCTATGGTGGACAAAAATATAGTGGCAACAGGGATAAACCCAGCCTTAAGGATTGTGAAGCAAAACAACAACTGAAAGTGTCAGAAACTCTTCCTAATTTGAAGTGGCCCAAAATCATCTTTCAGCTGGAAGTCAGTAGTGCATTTCATTTAGACAAGGAAAGAAGGAAGGATGAAGATGCACAGAATCTAAACTTCAACAGTGTGAAATTTCCACAGTGGTGATTCAGGGAGAGCTGTTATCTACTGGTGTTAAATCCAAACTCAGTGCAGCCGTCTGCCAGGAAACCAGTCCTTTCTTTATGATTTTCTCTGCTGAGAGCTCTAGAAAGATGCTCATTTCATGTCCAAGTAGAACTTGGCAGCAGCTCACACTGTGACATGCCTGGTTTAATTACCACAGCATAAATGTGTTTGAATAGCCAGCCTGACCTAAACTCCAGTGAAAATCTGGACTATTGTCTCAAGGAAGATGAGACCTAACCATGTTGCAAAACAAATATTTGGGAAAGGTGTCATATTTATTATTGTGTGTGTGTGTGTTTTTTTAAAGTAATTTATTGGTGGAATTTTCGGTGTGCCAAATGTTTTTGTTTTCCAGGTAAAGTTCAATAAATGTATCAAGAGTTACTGAAATATAGGTGGAGGACTCGGGAGGACTTTCAGCCTAATACTAAGCCAGGTCATTCACACAGGCCCAGTAGAGAAAGGTCTTTCTCATGTCTGTGATTTTACGACGTCTGTCGGATTTTCCCCCCACATTGTTGGTTTGTTCCGCCCCGCCCCTCTCTACTCGGTTGCTATACAACGCCAGTCAGGTGACTGTCTGCAGACAGAATATGGCTGACCTGTCAGAAGACCAATGAGGGAAAGGCCAAATTTTGCATAATCGATCTGATTTTATTTTATTTTTTCTTCTTCTTCGTTTCTGACCGCAGTTGTCCGTCCTGGGCAGCTCTTGACGGGAGACATTCAAGGTAAGCGTGGGGCCGCGTGTATCCGTTCATGCTACACGGAACATCAGTGTTGACGTTGGCTAGCTAAGTGCTAGCTTAGCCAAACGGTCCTCCTCCTCCCCGCTTTCCCTTAAAAAACTCATTCTGGAAACTTCATGGGGGACGTAATGAATTACATTTCGCTAATTTAGCAACGTCACTATAAAGTCACTGCTGTCGTGTTTCATTACCAGTTAAACTGTTTATAGCATGCATGGGAATTCACAAGTCAATATTTGTTTTGGGTGACACTAAAAGCACCAAATCACTACAATAACTGAACCGTGTTCTTCGGTAAGGTTGCTCTGTCTTTGTAGTTTTAGTTAATGCATGCAGTTTTGTTTTTGTGACAAACTTGGTCAATTATCTAGTTTCACATGCGCATGTTAAAGATGCTAATAATCTCTTCAGTAGTTATCTTTTTTAAATGTAATTTATTTTAAAGTGGTTTAAACCTTTGACCCCACAGCTGAACTCTTTCTGCTTGTAAAGCTTGGACGAGCAATGACGAACTTCCTGGCTGTGACATCACTGTCCTTAACTTCTATGTTATGCTCTTAGGTTGTTTTCCTCACCCCCTTGTACACATCTGGCTGTCAGGATAGGTTTCACTTTCTGACAGAGCAGCATATAGTGTTTTTTGTAAAAGTAATGACACCCCTATAGTTTGAATCTGCTTTAACAGGCTTCTTGGTCATGCAGTCATTTGAATCAGCTGCTCTGGAATAGAGGCACATCTAAAACATGCAGAGCAGGGGGCCTGAGGTCTGGAATTGACAAGGACTGCCTTAGAGGATTGTGCTGCAATTGGCTACATTAATCTTTCCATCAAATCTGACTACCTTTTTTGGCTGTATTGAATAAAATTACCATTACCATAGCGCAATGTTGCCCCCACAATGCTTTATGGTGATTTGACTAGTTTTCCACTTTTGCATTAAAGTAAGTTGTGTTGTCATTCTTAGCTGTCTGCTGCTCCTCCAGGGTGACCACAGACCTTCTTGTTGCTTTTCTGAGTCATACTTTCCTTGCCAGGTTCTTCAGCTTCGTTGAGTGACTATTGCAGATTTGCAGTTGTGTCATATTCTTTCCATTTTTGAATGATGGATTGACCAGTGCTATGTGAGAAATTTAGAGCTTGATGTTATATTATAACCTAATCAAAGATTCAGAGACACCACTGTGTCCTTGTTCTTTAGTGTGCTGTTCTTTAATAAACCTCACAAAATGGTACTATAAATAATTGTAAACACTGAGACTGAATTACCCACTGGTGGACTAAATATGGCTGATTGTTCTGGCATTTATGTGGGTATCAGAATCAATACTTTTAGAATGTAAACTGAATTGGAAAGCACAAGTTTTTTTTTGTTGTTGTTGTAAAATGTGTTTCAATCATTTTTCTTCCACTTTACAGTTATGTACTGGGGGAACTTTCCATCAGTCTGTTATGCACAATCCCAATAAAATGCTTTGAGCTTTGTAATTTTAATGTGATAAGATGTTAAAGGGAAGGTACTATGAAGAAAAGATATGCAACTGAAACTGATTATTTAGTGTCATACATAAGTGGTACTTGTGTCAAGGTAGTTATAGGCAGTGAAACTCACTTTCAGAAAGTCTTTGTCAGTGGAAACATTCATTCCAATTTGCATTTTTGCTCTTATTTCCTCATACAGGAAACCTGTGCTCGTTTAGAGTACAAATGTATACTAAAGATAATTTTCTGTTTAGTTTTGTGCTCCTTATGTGTTGATAGTTGTTTAAAAGCCTACATGAATTATTGATTTCCATTATCACAACAAATTATTTGATTCCAGATGAGTACTTTGCCAAATGGATTTGCAAATGGCCCAAGCCGAAGTGAGGCTTTTAGCGAAGATGCTCAGGTGTGGGAGAGGCCATGGAGTCTTGAGGAGATCCGACAACAAAGTGCCAACTGGTCCTTAGCAGCCGACTCGGGGGTAAGCTAGAAATGGTATTGTAATTTTGAAGCATCAGTGAAACAGTACTTGAGAAAGTTGTGAAATCAGAGGATCCTGTTTTCATAACGGCTTTTTCTTTTTATCTCGCAGCTCTTCCTTTTCCTCCAAGACTTTTCGCAGAGAATGTTGTCAAAGACGCATGAGATTGAAAAGCAGTTGGACAGCCTTATCCGAGACACAAAGGCCACAGACAGCCGCCTGCACTCCGTCTTCAATGACTTTTTAATGCTCTCTAATACACAATTTATAGAAAATGTAATGTATCTCATAAATTCCTTAATAGCATTCGCCCAATTTAAATTTACATTGGTATTTTTCGACTCCTTTTGAGCCAGAGGAGTTTCTAGGTAGACAACACATGATTGAGTGTATCCTGTTCTGTAACAGAGGGTGTATGATGAGGAGGTGGAGGAGACGATGCCCAAGGCTGATGCTTCAGAGAAGCAGCCTGAACAGGTAACAGCACAAACCTGCTAATCTCTCTCATTTTTATTGAGTACACAATTTTGAGCTTTTCACAGATTGTCACTTTACAAAGACAAATGTAAATTTATTGTACTGGAATTTTATGTAATAGGAAAATACTAAGTATTGCAAAATGGGAGGACTGTTTCAGTTTTACTGTAATTCTTACTTTATTTTCTAACAGCTAGGTATTTGCTTGACTAACCCTGCTTTAAAGGTCTTCTATGCTTTTTTTCCCCTTTGCCTTTACTTTTGTTCACTGATGGAAAAATAAACATATATGATAATTCACTAAACAGCTGTGCTTATGAGTGAATAAATTACTCATTCCTGAACATCCGAAAGCATTTGTCGCACTAGATTTTAATTTTATGGAGGTGTATTGTTTGCAGAGCTAAATACAAAAGCAAGTCATGCTTCCTTTTTTAACTGGAGAGAAAATGAACCCATGTCTCATTTTGCTTTCTCTTCATGATTATGTGCTACTTTGTGTTGATCAAGCAGCTGAAAGCCTACTAAATTACATTGACGTCTTAATATTGGCAAGACAAAATGTGAAAAATAATTAAGTCTGAAACTGCTTGTGCAAGTATTTTCACATTTTATTCATTCATCTCTGAACTTCAGGAAAAGACTCGAGAGCAAAAAGAGGCAGAGTTGATCCCCAAGATGCAGGAAGCTGTGAGTTATGGGCTGAAAGTACTGGAGTCGGCGTTTGAGCATCTGGACATCAAGGCAGGGAACTCTGACTCAGAGGACGAGGAGATCCTGGACAGAGTAGAGGCCATCCTGGAACCCAAGGTGTGCTGTTCCTCTGAAGCGCAATAATCGCAAAAGACAAGTATTGCAGTTTTGACTAGAATACATGTGATGAGATCAGTGTAATTAAGTTTGGGTGTAACTTATTTTCGTATTAGGATCTCTATGTGGATAGGCCACTTCCGTATCTAATTGGCTCTCAAGCCTTCATGGAGCAGGATGATGTTGGGCTTGGTGACTTGTCAAGTGACGGTAAGACTCTCACAGCCGCTCTGTCTGTACCTCAGCTTGACATCAATAACCTTTGTCATTTTTCAGAATTATCGGTTGACAGCGACAGGGACAGCGTCGTTGACAGTGAAAATGACAAAGAAGAATTTGTGAGATATTTCCCTTATTATTGAGCATCTTATGGTTTTAATTTTCAAAAACATTTAATAGAAAAACATTCCTTTTTTCTTTTTGAACAGAATTCAGATGATGACGTTTCTGAGGAGGAGCCTGAAGCTCACAATAATATTCAAAAGGTAACTTAAGTAATTTTTCTATCTCCATATAAACAATAACTTCACCTCCAAACCAATTAAGTTTTCCATTTTCCATCAATTTGATCTAGAAGTCATCTATGGTTAGTTTTGAAGAAGAGGAGGAGGAGGATTCAGACTTATTTGAAAAATCAGATGAAGATGATGCTCCAAAGGTATAGCTGGATCACACAAAATATTAATTTTGTACAGACCTGAAGTATTTGAAATGGGAAAGTATAATTTAAGTGTTGGGTAATTCAGATTATTTCTAAAAAGAATGACATCTGATATTTTGATTGTCACAGAACACAGGCGAGTTCACATTTGCAGATGAGTTAGCCGCCCGAATCAAAGGGGAACAAATGACCCGGCCTGAAGGAGATCGTGCGTGTAAGTTCCTGTCATTACCAGCTACCAGCACACGACATCACCCACTGTAGATTTCCATTCCTTCATCTCGTTGGTCCTCAGGTATCAATCATGTTTGGTCATTTTCACACAAATCGTGGTAAGATTAATCTAGGACACAGTTATTTACAAAATTACAGAGTAATAAATAAAGTTCTGTTTATTTATAGAAGTGAGCTAAAGTTTTGAATTATTGATTATCAACATCCAATTGTTTGCTTTGCTTGTGTTATCCATTTCATAAATCCCATATACCTATCCTATGATCATTTCTGGGCGACCATTTGCACCTGTTTTTGATGAGGCTAGCTGTGTTTTATTTTAGCAAAAACCTGGCATGAAAACGCTTGTTTGAGTCAACATCAAGTGCACTTCACACACGTCTTCCATTTTTACATGTGCATGTTGATGGATCTTTTGTTTCTACCATTTCATTATGCTGAAGCATTAGCATCTAAGAAGAAGAGTAAAGGCAGAAAAGAACCAAAGCCTGCAAAACCACAGGGTAGGACACAGTCATCATCATTCCTGTTCAGCCTTGCGTTTAGATGCTCCTTTAGAGTTTTCGCAACAAACCGACCAAACTTAAACTGTTCATTTAAAATTTACCAGCGGCTGAGGAGGACAGCGATGACATGTTTAAGCCTCCCAAGATGGAGGATCATTACGATGATGACGACGACGATGACAACTTCTCCCCATTTGGAGGAAAGAGCGGCCTCTTCAGTGGAGGAAAGGGCCTCTTTGACGACGATGACGAGGTGATGTGATTTATTTCCTGTTTTGTATCTGCATCGTGGAAGTGCTGGGATCAGATTTTAATGTGCCAGGTTCTATTGCATCATACAGGGAGATCTTTTCTCTGAGGCGCCAAAACCTGGGTCGGAGGAGAAAAGAGTAATGAATGAAAAGATAAAAAGCACATCGCAAACTGCAGGTAAAAACTAGAAATACAAATCGATTAATTTTTAAAGTGAACACAGATTGAGATTAACATTTATTTTGCTGTTCAGAATCTCGTAAAGCTGATAAGAAGATTCCAGCTGGTGCCGTATCCATATTTCCAGGTAGAAGAAGCGATCTCAATAGTAACATGCAACCTTTTTTTTTTTTATATGCTTTATTGTACTGAAACAAACTTTCTCCAATCAGATAACAGCCTATTTGGTTCTGGACAAATCTCTGACTCAGAGGAGAGAAAAGAAAATGGGACCCCTGGTGTCGGGACCAAAACAGCTCCCACACAAACTCACACTGGAGCTGCTGGTGGTGGTGGTGGTGGAGTCAGGGGACTGTTTGATGACGACGAAGACGATGATTTCTTTAGTGGTAAAACCCCGAAAAAGTCAGACTCTGGTAAGTGAATGAAAGAGGCGCCTAAGTGGTGCTGCAGTTATTACAATGGGATTTTGGCTTGATTATTTATTTTATTTCCAGCTGTACAGGAGAAAGCCAAGCTTAAAAATTCAATTGACCTTTTTGACGATGAAGATGATGATGGGGACATATTCAGTGGCAAGTTCAAAGCGGCAACTCCAACCCAAAGCAAGAAGGAGTCCGAGGAGGAGAAACATAAACCTCCAGAGAAAAAAGTAAATGAAAAAACATTCTTTCTAAGAAATGTCTGGTGTTGCATGTTGTGTTTTTCTGTGTGTCGCCATGTGACGGTCAATCTCATGTTTAGATGCCAGCTGGGGCTATCTCCATGTTTGGTCCTGCAACTAAAAGCCTGCTAAGCGAGGGCTTGAAAAAACGGCAAACGTCTACCAGCGAGGACTCTGAGAAACTTGAAGAGGTCTGGATAGACTATTGTTTCCCTTCGTAGTCCTAACACACATCAATTTAGTTTGTTTTCATTCGCAAAATGTCAGAATTTCAATCTAAAAGTGCTCCATTGTCTTCAATGGTCACAATGTTAGGGTTGGTTTTTCTGCTAAAACTTGCGGCTTCTTCAGTAGACGCTGGATAAAATGTAGAAGAATTTAAATTCTCTACGTAAGTAATACAACCTAATCGTGAGGGAAAATAGTAAGGCACCTAAGACGATTCAAATTTTAATTGAACTTGTTGATCTTCGCTACATCTGATTTATAGAGACGTTTTCAAAAGGCTGTGCATTGATCCACAAACAAATGTTTATAGCACAGCAATAACCGTACATTAAAACGCTCAAATAGATTTAATAATAACTTGGATTTAAGTAAATGCATTTTACTTAATCGATTTTATTTAATAAGCTCAAAATAATTACCATTTATTTGTCAAGGGACAGTGCACATGAAGAACAGTACTAAGAATTGAGCCCTGAGGGACACCATCTGGAATTAGATTGTGCGTGACAAAGGTTGTGTGTAAAATTCACCCCATTATTCTGCAAAGCAGAAATCATATCAAGAAGAGAGGAGAAAACCTTCACATTTCATTTCACATCTTAGGAAATATTGTGTTAAGCCATTGCATTATTGTCTAAATTTTTTTGTTCACATCCGTAATTTTTACATGTTGTCTTTGACAAGAAAACCAACCTGTGAATCTCTTTAAAATGAGACTAATTCTCTGCTGAGGCTGTTTTTTTTTTTTTGTTAAGGGTTAAATCCTAATTTCTTCAATAAATAGTATAATTTCACAACTCAATTTTTTTTTTTGTATTTTATTTACATTTATGAACTTCAGGTTGTTCCTGCTGCTGATGTTGTAAAAGTTCCAGTCAAGCCAACAGAATCACCTCATAGTACAAGCCTGTTCTCTGATGATGAAGAGCCTCAGGTAACGTTCGCAGTAGAAACAAAATGGTCAGAAGAGATAAATCTCACAAAGCATTTCGATAACGCTTGATATTCTTTTGTTGGCGGCAGTTATTTCCTGGAGTCACCAAGAGTCAATCTAAGCCTGACCCTTCAAGTCTGGGTAAAACCAGCAAGAGCCCCCTGTCCTTATTTGATGATGAGGAAGAAGAGGTGAAAACTGTTTCATTACAGCAAAAAATGAAATCTGACCTGTTGTATTTGACCTCACGACATGTTAAACTTTGACTTTTAGGATCTTTTTGCGTCTACAGCCAAATCTCAAGTTAAATCATCTCAAGCTAAAGACTCTGTCCCACCACCCACCAAACCAGCATCCAGTTCTCTCTTCAGTGACGACGAGGTATGTGGATAATTAAGGTAATATTTTCTACTCGCTAACCAGGATTTTTCTGAATTTGAAATATGTAATTTTCTGAAATGGCAGGATCAATGGATAGGTCCAAAAAGCAGCTCATCAAAGGTGGAGAGTAAAACGGGAGGAATGAAAACCAGCACTAGTGCCCCATCGAATCTCCCAAGTACTAAAATACCTCAGGAGAGCAGTTTGTTTGACGACGAGGATGATGATGACTTGTTTGCCGACACAAAGACGTCGAGGTACATGCTGTTATAAATAACTTAACTAATTTATAAACTGAAAACAAAGCAGATCTTGTTTGGCTCAAGTTGTATTGCAACTTTGATTGTACTTAAACATCTATTTACCCATCGTCTTGTTCTGTTGCCTTCATGAAGTCAGAAGAAGCCCCAGAGGGTTGCTCTCTTGTTTGAAGACGAGGGAGATGATGAAGGAAAAGAATCTCTGTTTGGCAATAACCCTGCAGTTCACACAAACTCAGAAGCCCCAACAAACGTGAGTGAGCAAAAATCTTAAACTCATTGCTTATGCATGATTGATGCATAAATTTTGGGGGGAAAAAACAATTATTTTGACTCTTAGTTGAAATCAGGAAAATAAACTATTCTTGAAGGTAGAACTGTCTTATGTTTTATATTTCTAAATTGCCAAAAAGAATATTTAAACAAGAGCACTTTCACTCAGATCAACAAGACAAGACTTTAGTATAACAAACTGGTGTAGATGATGATAATGAGTTGGTATGACACGTGGTCTTACAAACATGAACTGTTCGTCAAAGACACATTTTACAGGATAGCAGTTCTTATGTTTGAAAGTTCACGTTTTTCTGCATCCTCCACATATAACTGTTCTACTATCTGTAATTTTCCCAGACGCCTGTTGCCACTTCGCGATCCTCCTCGAAGCCAGAGCAGGTGCTGGTCTCAGAGACCCCAGCAAAGGACACACCGCCGGTGCAGCCGAAATCAGCTGAAAATAAACCTGAAGCGCTGCCGTCACCGGAGAGCGCTGAAATCAGAAAGAAGCCCGCTGGAGCAGTCAGTCTCTTTGGTGGCATTGACGTTCTCAGCAGCAAGCAGACGAAGGGCCCTCTGGAAGATGACCAGGATGACCTTTTCCTCTCCAAAGGCACCCCACCACCAATGTTTAGGACCGATGAAAAGAAGGAAGACAAAGGCAAAACAAAAGCAGTCAGTCTGTTTGATGAGGATGACGAAGACGAATCAGAATGGAACGTCCCAATATTCTCAGCCAGTAAGCCCACGGCAGGAAAGACACCAGAGGTTTGTCTGCCTTGTAGTAGAAGAGAGAATATGGGAAAATTTGTGCATTTGCATTTTTGTTTTACTTCTGCATTTGAAATGTAAACATTTTCTGCAGCCTGCAGAGGAGCAACAGCAGAAAAAGAGCACAGGGGTTTTCCAGGACGAAGAGCTGCTGTTCAGTCAAACGCAGCAGAAGGACAACGACCCTGATGTTGATCTTTTTGCAGCCACAACAAAAGTTGAGGTCAGTGCATTGGTTGCATT
This sequence comes from Poeciliopsis prolifica, assembly GCF_027474105.1. Lineage (NCBI taxonomy): Eukaryota > Metazoa > Chordata > Actinopteri > Cyprinodontiformes > Poeciliidae > Poeciliopsis > Poeciliopsis prolifica. The sequence goes on from NW_026562380.1 coordinate 9,704,619, forward strand.
GTTTTGCAAGTTCACTCTTAACAAGAACTAGCTTTATTATTATTTAAACCTTCTAAACTATATTTACTCTTCCACTACGAACTGATTCACATTCTTTGTTATATTGTTGTGAAATAAAATTTGGCACCAATTGCATTCTCTCTTGAGAATCAGAATTCTCAAGAAATTTGACTTTTCACATCATCACATACCGCTTTACTGCATAAAGTAAAAAGTGTCTCCAAAGGCTGTATGGTTGCATTTGCCATTTAACGACATTACTTCTTCAAAGTTCTCAAAAGCCAAACTTGTCATGAACATGTTTGTGTTCAACATTGTGTTTTTGCTTACTCTGGAAACAATATTTTATTCTGTATTTAGTTGCAAATGTTTTTCATTGTATGTTTAAAAAAAAAAAAAAAACTTTTTCTTTTTTTTCTCCTCGGTCTATTTTCAGAGTTCTAAAGTCAGTCCGATGAAACCAGCAGCACATAATCTGTTTTCAGACGATGACGAAGATGACATTTTCAGCTCAGTCGAGGCAACTCCACCCCCTCCGGTAACAACCAAGCTATATGTTTTTATGAAACACTGGATTTTAATTTTTTAACACTTAGAAAAAAAATACCAACCATTTATTTCCCTTTTTATATAGATAGTAGCAAAGAAATCAAGCAAACCTCTTGATAAAGCGCCACTTGCAAGCCCTGATCCTGTTTCAGAGATTCAGGTGGGCTGAATTTGTGTTTTTGATTAGTTTTGATTTTTTTCAGTTCCATACTACAAAACTGTGGCAACTATTTACTAATTTAGAAACATTATTTTTGTTTTGTTCTGTTCTCAATTGTATGATCGTTTTTTTGTTGTTGTTTTGTCTTGTTTTTTTTTTAAGAAAACACAAATGTTATGTTGGATACAATTTTGATTCTGCTGTAATCTGACCACACAGAAACCAGCACCAAGCCCTGTAAAACCTAAAGATTCCTCATCAAGGATTGGGAAACTTCAAGTAATTTCCTTTTTTAACTGAATCAAAAGCCTTTAATACTGACCTATTTTTTTTTTTTCTCTTATTTTCCTCTTCTGGGAAGAGCTTTATCATTGCTACTTTTACATATTTTTTTCCATCTGCTTTTTCGCAAACTTTGCAGATTGACTTTACTTATGAAGATGAGTTATCTTGCTGGTCTTTGCAGTTTCAGCAGTTCTTGCTGTTCATTGTTGCTCTTGCACCATTTTCATCCTCAGTCCTGGTTTCTCCTTTCTCTGAACCACATAGAGGAACTTACAAGTTAGAGAAGTGATACAAATTTGTATTATTAGTTTGAATTTTCTTGCTTGAAGTAAAATCATCTTAAAAAGAATCTACGCAGCTTCTCTAAAATTAAAAAATGATTTCTTTATTTTTATGTCCAGGCCAGTCTGATGATCAACCCTGCTGCTTTGCTCCCTGGAGGTCTTTCCAGCATCTCAGGGACTCTGAGCTCTTCCTCTGGGGTATCCAGCTCCAGCCTGAGCCCCAGTCCTGTTTCAACCCCCATAGGAGGACATGAGGAAAGTGAAGGGGGGGTCAGCTTTGATACACCAGTCCAGGTCACGACTCTGCAAAGTGCTCACAAGGTGGGTTTTGAGTTGGACACTTTCTGTACTGTTGTCTCTTTATCTTCTCTGCTCCGAAAGTAGCTAAAATCTCCCTACCCTTGCAGGGCCGTGCAAAAGGTTCGGCTCTTCGGAGACCCCAGTCCAGAGCGGCAAGGCAGCAGGCTGCCAAAAAGTCGATAGGGGACACAGATCAGAGCAGAGGGGAAGATATTTTTGGGCCAAATCCCAGTGTTTCCAGTTTCGCGTTGCCCCCTTCAGACAAATCCGACCGCATGCCAATCGACCCAACATCTCATTCCTCATCCGAAGCATCAACCTCACCAAAGCCTTTACCTTCACAGCCTTCATCTTCTCAAAGCTCTTCCAGACCCAATGTGCTGTCATTGCCAGCATCGACAAAAGCAGGAACGAAAGACTCCAGTGAGGACAGCAGCAGCACAAAGAAACTACCATTAGAAGAAGATGACCTCTTTGACTCAGATGGTCTCTTTGGGCCTAAAACCGTCTTTAACAATCCCTCACCCAGAGAAACCCCCAAAAGCATAGAGCCAAAGGCCAGTAGTGGGGCAGGACTTAAGAAGGATGTGGATCCCAGTCAACATTCCTCTATATTTGATACGCACACTGATGATCTTTTCCAAAATGTTAAGCCACGTGCGGTAACAAAGAAAGCTAAAGTCTCACCCTTTATGGAAGACGACGATGATGACTTATTTGGACTTAACAGCAGTGCCACTGCCACACCCAAAACTAACAAAGAAATCAAGAATGGCAGTAGTTTTTTGACACAGAACATTTTTCAGGTAGGTTTATTTTTTTGTTTGTGGTAAATGTATGGAGGTTTATCTGTGCCAGAGTGGATTTGATTCCTGTTTTTCCTGTCTGAATTTGTATTACAGGATGAAGTCACCATTGTGCCTAAAGTTGACAAGAAGCTCAAAGAGAAAAGCATTGACGCTGCCTTGTTTGACGATGATGTAGACATTTTTGCTGACCTGACAGACACATTTAAACCAAAACCGAAGTCCAAGTTAAAGGGAGAGACGAAGTCAATATTTGATGACGACATGGGTAAGCAACAGTGATGCTTGTCACACATTTAAAATGCTTTTCCAAAGTGTTTCACATTTTTAGAATATAATCATAAATGTCAATATATTTTATGCGGATTTTTGTGTGAGCATAGCATAGTAGTGGGTAATAATGAAATGGTGGATAAATAAGTGTCATAAAGTCTGAAAAGTGAGGCATACATTTTTATTCAGCTCTTTTTACTCTGTCACCGAAGGATGAAATTTAGTGAAACAAGAGGGAAGTCACACAAATAGCAAATGTGTAATTTAATCTCAGTCCAATTGATTGGTCAAGGGCTCAGGGGTTTGTTGGGAAACATTGGAGAACAAACATCACAAAAACTAAGGAAAGAACTTGAGTACGGTAGTTTAAAGCACAATTAGGTTAAGCAACAATCTTTAAAGCTTTCAAGCGTCATCTAGAGCACCTTTCAGTCTGTCATCCAAAAGTAGAAAGCAAATGGCGCAACTGCTAACAATTACGGACTACTTTGTGTAGATCTGTTGTATTAAATCTCTATAACATATGTTTGAGGTTTGAACATGACAAAATGTAAAAATACAAAACTTAATACTTTTGCCTGCCACCATATGCTTTCTAAAGATCACCCGTGTTGCTGAGTGCTCACCTTTTATTTGTCATATTTTAACATTGTTATATCTCTTTGCCCTTCAAAGATGACCTTTTTACAACAAGCACAGCAAAGCCGGTGCCGAAGGCTCCTGATAAATCAAAGAAAACTCCACCAGCCAAGGAAATCACTACCGCACCAGATTCCAGTGACATATTTGATGACCCACTTAACATTCTGGGTGGGAACTGATGTCTTTGAGTGGCCTGGAATTTGTAAAATTGTGGATTTTTTTTTTTTTGCTTCATTATTAAGTGATCAAGAAAAGATATGATACACTGTTGATAGAATATTTATTGCTATAACATCATATCAATATGTGGCTTATTTTTTTTGTCTGACAAAGACTGTAATTAATACAATTCCATTCATCTTTCAATGGAGTTTCCAAAATTATTCTGGCATCATAGTCAATATAGCTGTTTAGTCTTTATAATACATAATAGCACTTTATAAGCATACATTATGCTTAGTCTTGAGGCCTGCAGAAATTATATCGATTTGTTTGGCTTTGCCACGTGAGATGTTATGTCTTTAGGTTTGTGCCATATCATTCTGACCGTCTTAGTCAATTTTGACAATGTTTTTAAGAAGTTCCTTCATTTCCTAACTTTGACTGTGATGATAAAGATGATGCTTTTTTTAATAACTAAAATGAAACATATTTTACTTGAATTATGTGTGATTATTTCCAGGTCGATCATTGCTTTTCTTGTTTTAACTCCAGAGCAAGGGAGTATTTTGGCATTTGTTGAATCCAATAAATGGTTTATTTTTTTTATAACAGCAGTAAACATTAAAATCAAGAAAGTCTGTGTGGTTTTATAACATGTCCACACAAAAAGCAAAAATAAATATTATTTGAAATGCCATTTGTGGTAGGGAATAGATAAGGACTTTCATGTTCCGCTAAAATCAGACACAGGTGCACATGATGTGTGACAAACTAAGGTTTGTCACAGAAAAAAACAGATGAAGACCAGAACTTTTAGAAGTCATGTTTCTGAGGACAGGTGAGTCTAAAATTGAACTTTTCATGCATCAGAAACCAAAGACAACAATCCAGGAAAAAGCCTCATAGCAACTATGAAGTATGGAGTTGAAAATGTCAGTTTTAGGGAGGATTTGCTGCACCTGGCCACCTCACCAGTATGATTAATACCAGGTATTAATCATAACACCATGTATTATGATGGTATCATCATAATGGTATAGTCATACCATCATGATACATGATGGTATGTATCATCATGTATTATGAATGATGATACATTCCTGCTCATTTTCCCTGAGCAGGAACCAGAGAAAATTAGACTATTTTATTGTAGCACTGAACCATGCAACATCACAATAAGTCATAACATAATGAAGACTGGCTTAGAATTAAGAAACAAAAAGCCTAAGCTCAGACCTTGATCTCATTGGTGTGACTTGAAACACTCCGTATCCAAGAAACCCCTCACACATTTCACAGCTGAAAGTGAGGAGTGGGGAAAACTTTCCTCAGCTGTCACAGATTAGCAGATGGATACAAGAAGCATCTCACTGAAATGCTTCAAAAGGGTTAAGACAACATATGGACAGAGGGGTACTTTGCTGATATTTGTTTATTGGATTAAAAGATTCATCTACAAGTGAAATTACTTTTCCAGAGGGAAATAAAAACATTAGACATAAATATTTGAACGTTTCTTAATGAAGAATTAACATTTATTGAGGTGTCATTTTTTCCTCCCTTTCAAAGTATGTAAACCATACTTTCATACTTTCAAAAATAAATAAAATTATATATATATATATATATATATATATATATATATATATATATATATTTGTTTTTGGGGGTTTGTATGCACTGTGGTAGATTATTTGCCAAAATTGTATTTTTTTAAATACTTTTTATCACTATGTTTATCAACGTCCTAATAATAAAATGCCCTGTTGTCCCGCCCACTTAGTCTCGTTCTATTGGTTCGTTTTATAATCAATCAACTGTGAGTCATGTAGGTGTCGTTCAGCCCCCTTTGACAGGTAAAAGATGTCGCCAACCAGCGCACAACGGCGACGCTCACCGATCAGTATATTTCGCTCCGTTTTGTGATTAGGTTTTGCGGTCATACGTGATGTTGCTCAGTTCTGAAGGTAGTTTCGCCCTAAACGGCTCCAGCAGGAGGACTGAGTCGAAGCCAGTGTTGAATGTAGCCTAGCAGCAGCCCGTGAAGGGAAGCCATTGTTTGAGTTGTTGGCTAACATGGCAACGGAAGCTAACGCCTGTAGCATCGACGGCTAGATGGGACTTACTGGTAAGTGGCGTTGAATGACGGTATTCATTTAAATTCAGGGTTAAAAGTAACTAAATGAAAGACTGCACGTTTAAAAAATGCCCGTGTGAAATGTTTCCATTGACTCTGAGTTCTGAAATAACAATGACACGGTTTGAACTCCATTCATCTCCATTTTTTTTTTCACTGCTAGCAACATTTTGATGTCCTCCTCCTGCCTAGCCTCCTGTGGCTTCTGCTTTTGTGCTGCGACCGAGCCCTGCGTTTTTGTTGTGCCGTCGTTAAATGCCGCTTTAGCAAATAACGGATGCGGTTGTTTGTAAGTTGACCAACGTTGTTCTTCAGACAGCGGGCCTGTTTCAGCTCAACAGCGACCGTGACATATCTGAGGCCTCGTCCCAGCACAGAGACGATCTGGCAGAAAGTTGTTCTACAGTGTTTGGTTTCATTTGTTTCTCCATCAGAAGAATGTGTTCTAATCACTTTTTTTTAATCTTTTTTTTTTTCTTACAAGTTTTTAAATCACGTTACCTTAAAAGTTAGAAGGGCTCCAGAATTAAGATATTTTGTGTATTTTACAGGACAGGATATTTCTTTTGTGAAATTCTTTCTGCTGCTGTTTTGAAGTTCGAAAGCTATATTTATGTACATTTTCAAAGTGCAACTGTTAACTTTTTGTATTTAATGTTTTATAGCACTTCTAAACCTCTCAGGCTTGGTAAAACATTGTATTTCAGTATCAGTGCTTCATATTACTGTCAGTTGAAATTTATCCCTTTTTCCTTAGCCACTCGTTTTGGTACGCATTCCTTTCCACCACTGCAATATTTTTACCAAGCATTTTAGCACTTTTAGTGAGAGTGCTAAAACTCACTCTCGTGTCCAGATCTTGTCACCAAAATCTCGATCTCGACGTGATATGGGCAAAAGGAACAGTCGAGCTGACCAACTACGTTATTGACATACAGAATTTAAATGCATGGTACATGATGTGTAACGAGCTACAAAATATGGCTTCCAAGCAGCACCGGGACACTGATATTGTGGCAGTTATGATTCAATATACTATGCAGTTTTATTGAGTAAATACTGAATGAAATTGATGTCCGACTTTTATAGCGCTTTTCAATTCTCATAGGGTGCTTTACAATGGAATGAGTCATTCCATTCACACACACATTCATGCACTGTCGATGGATGCTACTGGATTGTAGCCACAGCTGCCCTGGTGCAGTCTGACAGAAGCAAGGCTGCCACATAGTGCCATTAATATGGCATTGAACCAATGAATGGGTACTAAATTATTTCATAGCACACACTTTAAAAATTTTAATGTTTAATAAGGAATGAGGGATGATTATGCTTCTTCCCAATATTTATCTGTCATTAATTGGTGCTATTTTGCAAGACATATTGAACCAAGATAATATACTTTATTTAAAAATGTAATCCTCATTCTGCCTTCAAATGAGTTGGGCATGTGTATTTCTAATTTCAAATGTTAACATTTTGTTTGACTCAAACTAAATGGAACATGCTGGTGTTCTGGTCTGCTGTCCTTACAGTTTATATCATGTAGTTGAATTCTACATTGTTTAATTCAAGAGACACACGATAATCTGTCAGAGGGTTAGGTGAGCCATTGGACACTTTATACCACCAATGAGCTTATGTAGCACACCTGATCTTCTTGAATTTTGTTCAAAGACATTAATACTTTGCTGAAGGTTTAATGAGAAATTTGCATCTTGTTGCATGCAGAGGTGGCATATCTCAATGACTCAACAGTTGAACAATAGTTTAAATTTCTCTGTCCTACAAATGACTCTTCAGAGTGATTTTTTTTCTTTTTTTTCTGAATTACATATCCTTAGTAAGTATTAAACCATTAACTGAAGGCCCTAAACTAAAATGAATAGAGAAAACCTCAGCTGAATGTGCTTCAGTATAGAAATGCCCAGGCTTTAAGCAGGTCTACGACTCTCCTTAAAGTCTTTTGCATTGATTTCTAAGTGAATGACGCATTCTTTAACATACACAAGCTTATGTGGATAAACTTCTTAAATTTTTATTGTTAAATGACATTTCCCATTTAATAGGAAAAAAAATGCAAATATGCTGCAAGTACCCAGGGTGGTTACAAATCCAAGTGAAATCAGATTCTGCTTGGATTATATCAATTCAGTGCAATATTTTTATACTGAACTGATGTGTCAATCAGTGTTTATCTTCAGACTAAAAGAAGTGAACATTTTCAGTTGCACCATTACTTGAAAATTGGCCCCTGTTTTTTTTTTTCTTTTACTTTAATTACTAACTAATTGGTGCGTTGCTTTCTACCAGGTTAATTTAGAGCCTTTTGGAGCCATTAATTGGACGCTCGCACTTAATAAACTCACGGGGCTACCTGCACACTGTGACAGATGTTTGTTGGTTGTTGCCTCTACTCACAGCTGCAGTCGTCCTTCATGATGCGCGTCTGTAACGAGTGGAGTGAGCAGTCCCCCTCTCCGTCACCGTGGGTTAGCCTCACTGCTCCATCAACCCTCTGAAGTGCGTCTGGCATTCTCCCACGATGACCAACAGGAAGGAGCCCCCCTTCTTTAATGACGACAGCGTGGGAGCTTTTCAGTATAAGCTTCCCTTCTATGACACTATGGAGCTTTTCATAGAAACCCTGACAGGAACTTGTTTTGAGCTGCGCGTCTTGCCCTTTGAAGCTGTGGTTTCGGTCAAAGCGAAGATCCAGAGGCTGGAAGGTACTAAGCTCACTCAAGTCTGCTTTTCAGAAAATGTGTTATTTTATTCTTGCAAGTAAAAATTATAGTTAAATCATCTATTTCAAAACTGACCTAATGAAAAATACACAAGTGTTGTATTTGATATATATTTTGCTGGTTTCCTCGCTTTTCTTGTGATGTTAAATTGGATGTGAAATGGTTCTTTCAGTAAGAAATATAATTTGTAATTTGACAATTTATTGGCTTGAGATAAAGTCAGGTTTCCACCTCTCGAAAGTAGTCTAAGGTACTTTTTTTTTGTCCCTTTCATGTGTTGTAAATTTGCTTCTCACACTTGCACCTTCTCAGGTTTGAACAAGTTTTGTATTTTTCTGCACAGCAAGTTGTGTGAGCACATCCACCAGTGTACTGATAGGTCTCTGTCATTATGGCTCACATGGCTCAATTTGAAATCTAAAATAAATGTTTGTCTCTCAATTCTCTGAAAAAGCAGGAGGTGCTTTTATTGAATAAAGAGGAAATTGCAACATAGTGTTTTAATTAAATATTTAAATGTAATTTGTTTGGTCTGTTTAGACTGTATTAGAAATCTGTTGAATTTGTGTGTTGATTATCTTAACCTGTAAAGGTTGTCGTAGTACATCACCTTCTGTCTTGACTCCTCCCATACTGTCTTTAGTTTTAGTTAAGACAAAGCTGTGTGTGAGCTTTTAAGATGTCTCTCACAGCGCACGTCGCTCAGCAATGAAGCAACCACTCTTCACTCCCTGAGACTGAGTCTTACGCCCAGCATGGAGTCAGTAGTTCATCCACACAGTGGGCTTCCTGATCATGCACACACTCGATCTCATTTCAAGCTGTGTGTTCTGTGCACTCTCAGCTTGTAGATAATTATTACGTCTTTAGATTTATGTCTGCTGAGCCACCCTGATTTATTTAAAAGCTTAATTTTTACAGATATGTTTTTTTCTTTTAAAATTACATTACTTTAACTTTTCAGTTGTGAATGGTAGTAGGGGATAATTTTAGTTTTCACGTTGACTTTTTCAGCAGATGCCATATTTTGTCTGTAGGGGGCAGGCATGAGTCATGTATCATATCTGAAGGCCTTCCTCCATTAGTCGAACTAGCAAATGAAACATGAACCGATCCTTGTGAACTTTGGTTGTTCTCTCTCCTCCCCTCTCTCTGACTGTATAAAGGTATTCCTGTTGCACAGCAGCATCTTATCTGGAACAATGTTGAGCTGGATGATGATCATTGTCTACATGATTATGGGTAAATCAACATTTCCTGTCATTTGGAGCCCTGGCACCTGTACAGTTAATCATTTGCCAGATGTATTTTTTTTAAAAGCTTTTGTGCTGTTATGGGTGGAGTGCGAGTCTTGATTGTTTCACACATAAATAATCCAGAGCTGTAGAGAAGCCCCATATGAGGACATTTAGAGAACTTGCTCTTCCACTTTGATCATTTTGCAGCATGCAACCTTCAGTTCTCTGCTGGATGCAGCTGATTGTATTGTTATGCGTGTCACTTAATTTTCCACATGAACAGCCTGTTGTGGAATCTTACCAGGCTCCTTTATCACACTGTAGCATACATTTAGGTTTCCAGGAGTAGAATAGAGCATCTATCCCTGTAAAATTCCCACCTAGGTTCCTCTAGATCTTACCCCGCCTCTTGGAATTTCTCTTTTGAGTCAGAGCTTTTGGTGCAAATGTGTGGAATTTCTTTTGTAGACATATTAAAATTTGGCATCTGCTGTTGCAGAATTGCAGAGGGCTGCACGTTGAAGCTTGTTTTGGCCATGAGGGGAGGACCAATTAACACCAGGAGGGGTATGGCATTTAAAAAGAAATCTTAACTATTTCATAAATAACTTGTATTGAGTAGACGCTCTCCTATTTCTAATCACAGGATCCTTCTCCTCTTGTTTCTTTTGTTAGTAACTTTGGAGGATCCTATCAAGGAAGTGGCTGACTTGATGGAGAGCACAAAGGAAGACGGTTGGGACAAAAACCAAACAAATAAGCAGGTCACGTTTGTTGTGTATCGCGAGGGCGACCAACTGAGCTTCTTCCGAGTGGTTGACAGGGGAGACGGGACCCTGACTCCCCTCTCTGAGTCTCTGAGGTTGGTTTTTTATTGGTTCATTGCCATTTGAGATGCTCTATAAATAGTTGACTGAAACTCAGTGTTGATTACAGTTATAAAGCTTCTACACTGTAGGAAGGTCAGTGGAATACTAGAGTTAAAAATATCAATTTACATGTATCGGGATTTGTAACTGCTTTTGCTGCTAACTTGCTTAAACGTAAATGAAACTCCGCATTGATAAAATAAAAACACTGCTCCTAACTTCTTGAAACAAACAAGAGAACATTGATTTTATAGTTCACCACCACATCTTCAGTGATCTTCACATACCTTTGCATATAAAGGTGTTTCAGCCATATGCAAAATGTTACTTTTAATTGCATTCCAGGACCCTGCGACGAGACACCGAGAGATCCTCTACGGTAAAGATGCCACACCTGGAGCTAAAAGCAGCCAAAATAGGGCTATTGCAGTAACCACATGCTTCAACGAGAGAAAAATAAGCGGGTGTTTTTAGTTTTGTATTATTAGGTAACTTACTGGAAGTGTCTTTTTGTGCTTGCCATGTTTTTCAGTGGTAGCTCAGTGTACAATGTGTATGCTGAGGAGGATGGAGAGAGTTCAGCAGCTGCACAACATTGCCTGGAGAACTCAATCACCATGACCAAAATGAAGCTGCTTAAAGCCAAGATGGAGGACATGAACCTTAATAAAAAGGTCAGAAAACCTATCTAAATGTTAATATTTTTTTTTTCTTTAATACATTTTTTGGGTGCGGAAACATACTTTGTGTTGCTGATTGTCAAATATTAAAGTAAGCAGATTAATCAAGAGAACTTCAAATATGAAAGTTCTGCTGTGACTTCATATATGATGGTGCTTTGTACATTTTAGGTTTACTGATGTAAATTTTCTTCCTTATCTGTCAATTTTTATACAGGAACCGAATTATTTACATTGTTACCGCTTTAAGCTTTGCTGTAATTAAGCAGCGATAGAACTCTTCTAAGATTATGATGGAATCATAGAGCCTCCCAGAGAGAACCTGAGCATCAGTTGCATTTCCATGCAGTGCAAGATGTCAAACTGTGTATCAGGTGACTTTTAACAATCATCTGATAACATTTGGAAATGCATCTTTCTTTGTCTTCTTCCAGAAGTCTGTTAAAATGACGCCGCTGGCGCCTACTGATCCACATCCTGGCACCAGCTCACTTGGACCTCCCAGCACACAACACCTTCATCGCCTCTTTCGCTCCCTCCCACAGATCAACCAGCCTTGGCAGACAAATGCCCCACTGCCTCCAATTGCTGACCCCTCTCCTCCCCCTGCTGCTGCAACCTCTGCCCACGTCACAGTTCACAGACGCTCTCCTCCTTCTTTCTCTTCGTCTTCATGTTACATGCTTCAGGAGGAGGAACCCTGGGAGGCGTGCCCGCCGTTTGCAAAAATCCGCCCTCCTCCGAAAGTGTCTCGAATGGATATTGGCAGCAGATTGATGAAAGACTGCGTTTACCCTCAGCTCCCACCGCTCTGCACTAGAGGGGCTAGCGAATCCCCTTTTGACCCTGTTGAGCCATCAGTGGAGACAGTCGGGCTGAGTATACTGGAGGAGCCGGTTGGACTTGTGGTACCAGCCCAGCCTGGGGCGTCGTTCGGAGAGCTCTCTGACCCTCTAAGCTTGGATATGTCCATTCAGCATGAGGGAGGTCACCAGACCATTGATGTGGGGGCTCAGCACCAGCTGCCGCACTCCCCCTCCCCTCTCTGCCCCTGGACTCTTGGCACAAGCGACGCACTCACCAGCAGAGCTGATGGAACCCAGCTTGGCACGTCGGTACATATCAGCCCCCCATCTCCATTACCTGCCTCCCCTTCGCCTTCAGCAACCAGACTCCTTTCTCAGCCTTTTGACTCAACACTTTGCATACAGTCCAACCTACAAGCACAATCCTTGCCGAAGTCGGGCAGCACATCCCCTCATCCTCCTGCCTCCCTTGCAACTCATCCAACACGCCTTCGCGGCGTAAAAGTAGAGTCACCTGGCAAACGACCAGAGCTCATTTCTAAGAGGGAAGCGAGAGGCATCACTAAGATGGTAAACCAAGCCTGTAAGGAGCCGCTAGGGTCTCTGAATAACTCTGAGCTCTTTGCATCGCTCTCCACCCGAGCTCCAGACAGCAGCAGCAGAGAAGGCCTTCCAGAGAGTCTGGGCTTTGCACTGACCTTACCTCCTGCAGCCACTGCCTCAGGACAGAGCGGCCTTGGCTCCAGGCTGCCATCCATCCCTACCAACAAGTTTCTTCAGGAAGACCTCTTTAGACCAATGTCGCCACTGCGCCGAGCTGCAGCTTCTTATAGGGTGAGCTCAGACAATCATTAGTAGCCGTGTAGCTTTTCTTTTTTTTTATTAGTTTTAAAGACGATGTGTTTTAACTGTTCTCTTAACTTTGTTTATGTGTTGGGTTGCTCGGGGTAGTATTTAGTAGAATATTGTAAATCCCAGTCAAAGCATCTCACTTTGTATTTAGTTGGATTGATCTAAATCCTAAAATCATGAGAAAAGGGAGAAAAAAAAAGGCTAAATGAAGTGTTGGTCATTTTCTATCAATATAACAATATATTGCAATCCTAACTGAATGTTTTGCTAATATCACACAATGATATAAATGACAATAATAGAACCAATCAAAGCACAAAAATATAAAATTGTGTATATTTTTTACTTGTGCATGTTTTGTACTTGTTTTGTTTTCAGACCAGTAACTGTCTTGCATCAGCTGGAGGAGTCATGAGTTCATTTGGGACATTAGGTAAGGTAGATTTTCTTCACTTATGGAAAAATGTGCGAGCAACCACTTAGCTCTTGGAGACTCCCAGAAAAACTGTTTGTTTCGAAGTCATATCTTGTACCATGTTTTTAGTCCTTCCATGCTTTAATTAAAATAACTGATTTCTTTTCTTTTTAAGTCAGAGTTCTATAGCCAAAGATTTTCTCATTTAGGTTGGGTCTAATTTCTCTAAGTACAAAATAGACTTTATTAAATATATTTTTCTGACCTTCACCCTGTTTGCAGCTGAATTTCTTTTCATTGGAAGCAGAGGAAACATTCAATCCTGTGTAGTGTGTTCACAATTTTACAATGTCTGTCAAGGAGTGTTTTCTAACCTAAGACAGAACGATCTGCAATTGATCATTAAGTAAATGTAGTGTCTTAAATCCATCCCCTGGTGACCTCTAAAACAGGTACTTAGCTTTAACTGTGAGATTTCCAAAACCCTGCTGAAACTGCACGTTCCATGACAGATGATTGAAAGCTCGGGATAAAACTGTGCATCTTTTCTGTATCGCATTCAGCCTCCATGCTGTCAGCTCAAGGCAGCTAAGGATCAGTTCACTGTTTCAACAGTTTGATGAAATGCCTCCAAGGCAGGTACAAATTGACTTCCTGTAGCAGAATGCTCATTTTCATTCCTGGAAAAAGTCAGATGCCAAGCAGGCTGCCAAACTTCAGCTTTGTTGGAGGAGCCTGAATGGACACATGGTTCCTCTTTAAATGGTTTGTCCCAACTTTTGTTCTGCTTGACTTTATTTAAACTCGTAATTAAAAAAAAATGTGTATATGTATATCTAAGTTTGAGTCTTCTCCACTGTGGAAGAGGTTGGTGAGCTGATGGTCCTGGCAGTTTCTCTGTGTACATAGAAGGAACCTCAGAATGAATAATAAAATTGAGTCTGGTGGAAAAACAAAATATGAGACCTAACCTTTGGTGCTGCAGTTGTTCAAAGAGGGATGGTTGCAGAAGCAACGTGACACAGGTGAAAATCCAGAAAAATAACAATCCTATCCGCAACTAAAATGTTAGCATTTATTTTGATGAAATGTGTTTTATTTTGAGGTTTTTGGAGATTGACATTAAATAGATATTTAGTTTACACTGAAAGACATGGAGGATAAATGATCAAAGCAATCTGTAATGAGAAAAATTTTACCAAAATGCACTGAGATGAATGTATTACAGTTATCAGTTTTTGGTTTGTGTTGTCAACATCTATTCTTCCTGTTTACAGCTGAAGGAAGCTGCTGCTTTCATTTCTCACGATGCCTGAAAGCTCTGAAGAGACAGATATGCCTATTGTTGTTTTTATCAGTCACTTTTTTGCATCATTTTACTGTGACAGACCTAGTAGGTGCTCATTTAAAGTCGGAGTGATTTTTGATTGTGCAAATTAAAGCCAAAAAAATGTGCAAACATGTGATCCTCAACAAGGAAGCACTTATAAGTTTATGTTCATCTACATGTTTAAAAATCGCTCTAAAATTGAATTGGCTCCTACTATTTGAATCACGGTTATTAACAATTGCGGTTAAGCTGGTCTAAACTCATCATTTCAAGCTGTGCATGATTGTAGACTTTACGTGAAGTAATTTATAAAAAGACCACAAGGTCAAGATTTTATCACATTTCTTTTCTTTTTTTTTTGAGGTGGTTCATTTTACTCTAACGTGTACCTAACATGCTAACTTTGCTCTCAGGCACTCCAACATACCACCTACCTCCAGTCAAAGCCCCCACTGGCTCCAAGAAAAAGAGCTCAAAGCACTGCTTCCTTTGCGGCAAAAAAACTGGACTAGCCACCAGTTACGAATGCAGGTAAACAACCCAGATCCGTTTCTGTTTTCGATTTCAACAAATGCTGTCTGACTGCAAATCTCGTGTCTTTCACCTTGTCCTTGAGGCACACCTTTTTGTACAAAGCTCTCTTTCCCTTGTTCCCTTCAATTTGCCGTCTTGTTGAAGGAAAATGGGCGTTTTGTTTTAAAAGTTATTGGTTTTGTCATTTCATAGCATCAATTCATCTTACCTTGTGGTTCAGCAACTTGTAAACATCATGCACCCAGTTGTGATCAGAAACACGACTGCTGCGTTTCTGGGTGCACAAAACAGGACACCCAGAACAAAAGCAGTTTTAGAACGGCTTTTGCTCTAAAACAAAAGCAGTTCTGAAGTCTGACTTTAGACTTTTGTTCTAAAGTGTGATTAAATTTGTTTTCATAAAGTACATTAAAAAAAGATGATGTTGCAGAAAAGCTCAATATTTCTTACCAGTCATCTCAGAAAGTGAAACTCATATTGAATCTTCACACATAGTGATATGTTCCAGGCCTGTGTTCCATGTCATTTTGATGGCTGTGGCTTAAAGATAATGAAAGCAAAAAGTTGTCAGTAATTACTGGAAAAAAGTAAATTATTGGAAACTCATGATGTCACAAACTAATCAACTAATTATTTCAAGCATCTGCAAAGGTTTGGCTTCACAATCAGGGTGAAGACTGCTGACTGACGTTCAGAAGACCTTCATCACTATGCCATGCGGCTCCAACAGAGGAAAAAATAAACTAATTATGTTAGCTAAACATGCAGGATTGTTTGGAGAGGGGAACTATTAGTTTAATGAGATCTGAGGATATCGACAGACATTTCTACTGAAAGAAAACAAACGGCTGCAGTTACCTTGGCTGATCTGGCTTAAACCCTTAAAGTGAACTAAAATTCCCACTCTGAAAACCTGAAGTTTTATACTTTCAATATTTAAAGTTTTTATGGCCCTAACATATTTTCAATTTTGATGGTGTACCTTGCAAAAAAAAAAGAGAAAAAGTACATTAAATTAAAAAGAAACAAAACAAAAGTTAAAAGCAAATAAAAGTAATATCTTTATTCTTCTAGGTGTGGAAACAATTTCTGTGCCACTCACCGTTACGCCGAGACACATGACTGCTCTTATGACTACAAGACTGCTGGGCGACGGTTTCTGCAAGAGACCAACCCTCTTATCAGTGCTCCCAAGCTGCCTAAGATCTAAACCGCAGAGTCCGCCACCACTTACAGGGGACAGACAGAAGGACAACTCTGACAAACCGAGAGGGAGAAAATGTACTGCAAAGGCATTTTAAAGAGAAACACTTACACCACTGTGTGCTTTTTTTTATTATTGTTGTTTTATTTTACTCTGCCAAGGTTACTTAAAATTTTAATAAATACTATGTATAATCAAGTGTGGAACACTCAAGAGTGAACTGAAATGGCACAGAACTAATTATCACCTCTTGACAATGTGAAAATATGTCTTTTGTATTTCTTACTTAGTTTATTCCTTTTTGTCTTTAAAATAAACTTTGCATGTATGTAGGTAGGTTTTCCTCTATATCTGCTGCACGTTTTGTTACTTTACCATTTTATTTCTCGATAGGACCGCTGTTGACTTCCTTTGACAAGTCTTTAAACAGATGCACTTTAGAACTATATTTCTACATCTAACTTTATTTCTTAGTGGGGAAAGCTGCGTACATTTCTGTGCTTGTCTCTTGAAGTGTTGTTATCCAGATTTTTATATTCTGTACATCTAAATGTCTTTTCTTAACTGGGCACATAAATGCATCATTTATAAATATTCATAAATATATATATATCTATATATACTTTTTTTCTTTTGAAAAAAAACAACAAAAAAAAACAGTCCACCCACCTATTGATAAAATACTCTAATATTTATTAATTAATGCTACTTATTTAAATAAAGGCTGTTTTTGAAATGGTAAGTATGCAATGTATGTAAGTGTGAATGTCAGTAATGTGTCCACTTATCGATTAAGCTGTAGTAGAATGGGGTAGGTTTATGGTCTTTGTGTCTACAGTAAGGTGGCTGCCATTAAAAAAATAGTTTTAATTTTTAATTTTTTTTTTATTGCTTTGCTGTTGCAAAAAAAAAAAAAAAAAAAAAAGCGAAATGCTGGTTAAGTATCCATAAGGGTTTGATCTAATAAAGTTTCCTTCTGTTTAAATTTCTGGTCTTTAGTTTCTACAACCTTCTAAACTTCAAACGTAGTTTATGGCAAAGGAAATAGTGATTTCCTCCACTTACGGAAAGCTCTATAAATTCTTTTGATTTCCTTGAAGTGCTCTTAAGAAGCGCAGTTTCTGTTCCTAATTACGAGCACGCTGAACGTCTTTGACCCGTGTCACTTCCCATCTTCACAAGTTTTCCATTAGCAGCCAGGATGAGAAATGGTTTCCGCTTGGTGTCGGCCAGTCTTTCCACATTAAGACCCCTTTTTAGGCTTGGACCCTTGACTAGTGACTTAGCAACAAGCTCAGCCTACCAATAAACCTATTAAACACAGGAACTCCCACTTTGCCAATTTAAGCCAGAGGACGGCGTCCCCGTTAATGCCAGGTCACCATTTAATGATGGGAAGCTTATGATCTTCTTACCAACTCCATCTAATTTATGGTAAGCAGCAATAAGTGTGTCAACCAGTAAATGTTTTGGCCTTTTTACTAAAGTGTCTGTTTCAGACTTGGAAGACTTTTTTTTTCCTAACAGAGTCCTTTAAATTTGGTTCTTGTAGAATAATATGGAACTCGTTAGAAGTTTTGTTTACATTTCATAAGAACATCTTTCAATTTATATTTCCAGATGATTACCCATCCCTCTGCATACAAAGAGAAGAGTGCATACATCCAAACCGTCAGTGAATATGGAACCACTTTGAACACCCTTATGTATATTAAAAAGAAAAAATACAATGAGAGCACCTCTTATTATTCTCTGGATGCAGTTCCTGTGCATCAGACAATCCCTGACCGGAGATGCGTCTCAGTGTCTTTATCCCCTTTTTTTCCTCCGCTATGTTGTCTGGTTTTGATCCACTGTAATTGGACTGTGCAGAACTGCCTGGGACGCTACTTGTTTTCTCTTCAATAATAACTGCATCTTAACATGGCAAAGGGCACTTTTTTCCTCATTCAAAGGAATTCAACCTCAGCTGAGCGGTTAAAGAAAATCTATTTTCAACTCTTGGGGAGTTTCTTTCCAGTCATAGCTGAATGCATAAAAATTCATTTTGCATTTTAAGAAAAACACGCAAGTGCAAATGACTCACCCAGATTCTATGAAGTCCATTTATGATTTACAATCCCCACAAATAGAGCCGTCTATGTACGATTCGGGTTGGGGTGAAGATGATTCGGTAAACATTAGAATGTGGGAAAGAAGCGGCATGTCAGGAGCGTCACTGTCATGAGAGGATTGTTTTTATTCCTGTGGCACAGGGAGCAATCAGAATACATGGCAGCTTGGTCTGAGTTTTGGTTTGCCACTCTGTGTTGCACAAAAGCAGACCAGTCAAATGTTTGTCATCTGCTCTGGTATTTTCCCAGCCTGTCTTTTGCAGCTCTGCCAAGTGTAGCAATGCTATATAGCCTATTTGCACAGACTGAAAACGCTGGTCGGTTTTCTAAACGCAGCTTTCAATGATTTTTAGATCTTTGCTGAGGTCTCACTCTGTGATGGGTGTAGTGGTTAATTTTCAGAAACAGAAACATGATTGATTAGGTTGTTGAGCAGCAGGGTTGGTGATTTCCCATTTCATAATAGACCAACAGAAAAAAAAATGCATTACTAAAAATGACAGAAAACAAGATTATTTTTCCTTTCATCTTTGATAATTGTAAAGTGTGATGTACATACATCTACTCAATCCACCTCTGTTAAATTACCTTTCTCTTCAATGACAGCTGAAATTCTCTTGAAATATGCTTCAATGAAACTTGACATATTCATGTTGTCGAACTGCACAAGAAACTGAAGAAGTCTTGCAAAAACATCTCAGGTTTTTTTTACAGCCTTGGTTTTTTTCTAGGGTTTCTCTGCATTTCAATCCAGATAGCTTCTCATAAAGTCTGACCAGCTTCTCTGTTTCTGCTGAAAAAAAGCATTCCCACAGCATGATGCTGCCACTGCTATTTTTCATAATAGGCATGTTGTGCCTCAGGTGTTAGTTTTCTCACTCACAGAGCATTTTACCCAAAGAAATGCATTTTGGTCACTTGACCAGGCCAAAGTCTTTCACATCCATGTGTTGTTTCAAACTCCCAAAAATTTAACATTTACAAAGGGGAATTTGTAGATGTAGTTATTCTTATCATGCAAAATAATATTGAGATTGTTGAAAAAAATTGATGCTTGAATGTAGACACTGATATGCAAGCTAATAAACTCAGTGAGATTAGAGGAGCTCTAATCAGCATGATGAATGAGTCGACTGACATTGAAGAATATTGCTCAACGTAATGAACTTGAATTAATTGGATCAATGACCTGGTTAATTTCTTAAGCAGGGGTGAACCAATTCATCAGCCAGCCGATTTCTTAAGATTGGGAGATCTGTGATCAGCTGAAACTTAGATGTGAAGCCGATCTTATCCCCCAATCTGTCTCAGCAGAGATCTAAATATCACCCACCATCCTTTCCTGCTCTCCAGTTTGACTGATGGACTGGCCTGCCAGGTCATGTCTGCGCATTTGCAGCTAGCAATATTCTGTCGCCAACTCAGCGAGTTTCTTGCAATGTACAGCGACATTGCAGACAAAAGAAATTGGTCTCTGCCAAAATCAGAATGGACAGGTCAGATTTTTTAAAGATCGTCATCAGCGATCGGCCAGAAAACTGCAATCGGTGCACCTCTGTTTCTAAGTACCAGTTATTATTCTGCATACTCTGTAGTTTGTGGTTGCAATAGCAAAAAGTGTTTTTTAATACTAATATTAGTATATAAAATACTAATCGAGTACACCAAATAGAGCCTTAAAATTCTTCACTGAAGTTTTGTTGGCGTTGGCAAAATGAAGAATGGCTTTAGGCGTTAACCGACACACTTCACAGACTAAAGTAATTATTCAAGAATCTGACAAAATAAGAAGGCTTTTGCTTCTGTCTCCTATACATTGAAACACTTTGAAAAAAAAACCCCAGCAACAACATGGTGCTGAGCCTGTATGGATGTCAGAGTGAGAAACAAGTGGTCAGCGTTACCAGTCTGACAGGACCGACCAGCAGGGTAAGACAGCAGGAAATACCTACAAATGGCACATCCTGTCACATAACGTCACCAGCCTCACCTTAAACCTTTATGTCCTGACAAACCTGGTGACCTCTTGGAGTGAACTCATCTCCTTCTCCACCGTGGACTCTTTATTTGTTTGCTCTCTCCATTGAGGCCTGTTGCCTTTGCTGGACTTGGCATGTTACAGTCTTGCTCTCACACCATCCTTTCCTTCCAGATAAACACACGCCCTGGTTTAATCATACTCAGTCATAATACATAACAAATTTGGTAAAGCGTAGGGGTTAGGAAGGGCGTCACTGTTGCCTTTGCCTGTGAGGAGAGCTTGTTTCCGCCCAGAGGAGCCGCTTCGCTGAATGTCGCAAAAGGCTGCTTTAGTATCACAGAGAACAGCTGCTCGTCCCTTGCGTGCCTCTCTCACATTTAACACATGAGCTCTAATCCTCTGTGGCTTCAGAGAGTGACAGCCTGCTGTATCTCTCAGACGCAGAGACACATGCATGACAATTTTGTGGGCTCACTCCTGAGGAGCCCACTTTGTCCGGCCAGAGCACAGAGGCTCCGCTGTGTGACCCCCAGGGGCCGCGCAGCAGCCAGTGCATCAGTAATCAGCCGCGACACAATGACAGGTTTCACAGAGACAGAGCCGCGGCTCTGAGTCAACAGAGGAGACGTGAGCCTCTGCCAGCATGCCGCTGTCTGAACAGGGGACTGTCTTGGTGTGGAGTTGCAGGACATGCGGTGATTCACTTGAGCGAGGGAAAGTCGCACAATACACAGCGGGCCACTCATGCTCTGAGTTACTCAGTGTACTGTATAATAGTTCATAAAACGATCTGAAATTAAACTGCTCTTTGTGGATTTCTTTTCCTTTCTTTTTGTCTGCTGTCCTCTGAGTAAGTTCATTTTGACTGCCGGTGAATTAGCTCTGCCACTGATCTCATTCTCAGTCATAATACATAAAAAACTTTGTTAGCTTAAAGTAAGCAATCAATTTTGTTCTTTTCTCATGGTTTTTCATCTCACAAACATAAACTTAAACGCAAAGAGAATTATGTATGGTTTTATTAATAACAATTCCCCCAAAATGTGGCATGTGAAACATGGCGGTGGCAGCATCATGCTCTGGGAGTGCCTTTCTTCACCAGGGACAGAGAAGTTGTTATTTTCCGTCGTTTCTCACCCCCGCTTGCTGTGTCAGGATTAGAGACTGAATTGTTGTAAAGATTTGATTTAATCTTCATTTTAAGTTTAAAATGCAAAGAATCACATTAAAGGGAGGCTTTGTGCTCTACAAAGCAAGTATAGACAAACAGACCAATGAACGCCTGTACAATGTGTTAAGAGTCTGGGTGGGAGAATGTCTTTTTTGTGAGCTCATGCTAGTTGCATGAAAATCATGAAACTCTAATGTGACAACAGTCTGTAGTCAGAGGCTTCTTAAGATTTGTTGCGTGATTGACTGCTGCTGCAGCAGTCAGCACCATCAACAACATCCTGAACATAAAATACCTTTCAAACAAATTAAGGAATTGAAAATGAACCTTGGTTTCATTTCGTTCACGCAGCTTTAGAAGGTGGGACCAACAAATGTCCTCTAGTTCCAGTGTACATTTATTTCATCCATCACTGCGCCCGTCTGGTTTGCCATCCTAATCTGCCTCATCGCCGCACGCGCGTGCGCCCTCGTGCGCCGCCTGTCCTTTAAATATTCCTATCACTGCTTTCTTTGCGGATGTATTTCTTCGTCTCTCCTCCACCCCATCTTCAACGCGGAAGTCAGTTACGCACCGCCTCACACAGCTGCTCGGCGGGGACCATGAAATAAACAAATCGTCGTCGCTCAGCAGCCCGACGCATCGGTGAGTCTCTCGTGCGCGTGAGTGTTTTATGGTTTTGAACGTGAACTGAGGCTTTGTCCGGTGACTCCGTGTCCGCTGCGCCTCTGTGTCTGATTAAATCCACCCGGAGGCGGCAGAGCTGAGCTGAGCAGAGCTGAGCTCCGTCCGTCCGTCCGTCTGTCTGTCTGTCGGTGGTCCGCGCGGTTCCGGGCTGTGATGAGTGTCTCGCGGCTTGTTAAGGGCGCACAGACAGTCGGTCTCCGCAGCCTGTTGTCATTAAGGTAGGCAAATTCAATTTACCAGCACCGCTCTGCAGCAGCAGCAGCGTCGCTCTTTGTGTCAGTTCGCATGTCTGTCCCCTAATGAATTTACGAGCGGAGCTTGTTCATTAAGCCGCGGCACAAAGACTTTTTTTTCTTGTTGTTGTTTTTCCCCTCGCCTGTTTTCTGTAACAATTCGACGTCATCGAGATCTCGACATGGTTCTTGGTGGCATTGTTAAGGAGTCACTTCTGTCATAGCGCGCGTTTCTGTGGAAATGGATTATATTCCAGAGACGCGCTGGGTCCGAGCTGAGGATCAGTTGTTCTCAGTGCACTTGCTTTTCACATGGACTGTTTTCCCCCCTTTTAGTAAAAAATAATCAGTTAAATATGTAACGAGGCGCACCGCCACCCCATTGTTGTCTCATTATGAGCCATATTAAAGCTTGAGGAGCGCCCTGCATAGCTGCACTGCTGCTACATCATGCAGCCATTGAAAACAAAAGGCTATGAGCTGGGATTCCACTTGTTTTATTTCATTTATTTATTAACTTTTTTCCCTCTGCTTGAGTCCAGTAGCGGCGCAGTGACAGAAAATCTGACACAATTTGACTCTCTTGAGTGGTGCATAAATGGGAACTAATGTTGGCTTTAATTTAAGATTGCTTCTTGTTCCTGTTCTCTTTCTCTTGTGGTTGCAGAATGCGTTTAAGAGATGCACAGGTAGTTGCGAATCCAATAGAGAATCAACCACTTGCCCCTTGGTTTGAATTTTATTTAGATCGAAAAGTGATGGATTTGATCAAATTAGCAGTCTTTTCAGATCAGTGTTTGACTGATCTGAGGAAATCAACAAAAACAGCAGTCAGGTTCTGATCCCTGGCTTATTTGGTTGATTGGTGGATCTGTAGTCTTCCATCGGCCTGTTCCTTCATCTCACACAGCTCGTTCTCTCTCTACTGCATATTCATGTGATTAAGCATTTTTGAAGCGCTGTTGTACTGTAAAGCTGTGTGCTCTCGCTTCCTTTTTGCACATTACTATTGCATGCATTTGCTTTGCTGCTGGTGGTGCAAACCTCTTTTCCTTTTTTTCCTTCTATCAAAAGTGGCATACCATGGCCTGCAGCCAGAAACCGATTCCTAAAATACAGCCTGTGCTGTGATGCCGGGGCTTGGCGTCGAGGGAGAACTAGCTGTGGCTGACTGTGTTTGTGTTGCATCACTGTAGCCTTCAGTGACGCCTCTGCCAGTGGTGTAAAATACTGAGTGCTTGTTGCAGTTAGACAGCTCAACGTCCTGTTGTGTGCATGAGTTTACGCGAGGATAAGAAAAAGCTTTTTTCTCTTTCATTTGTAATCTCGCCATCTTGTTTGGTGCACAAAATAAAGATCCATTGCTTTTTCATAAACACTCAAGATTTTGACTTGAAAAGGCTGTTTCAACAAAAGCAATGGGCATTTTCCTTTTCTCAGCTGTTTGAGCCCGAAGCTTATTTCTCTCCGACAAACTTAATCAGGAAGACATTTGTTCTCAAAAAAGGAAATTGTGGTGTCATGTTTATGAGTAACTTTTGTTTTTCGTTGTCATCTTTAAATGTGTGGATACTCACTATGATTACAGCAGCTAAACATGCAGACTATAAGATTTTTCTGGGACTCTAGTTAGTAAGATGGTCCATCAAGATTCCTTCTCGTCTCGCATAACACCAGCCCAACTAGTTTTATCTCTCCAGAAATGAAGCATTTCAGGTTTCAGTGCCTGAGCCTTGGAATGTCATGTATAACCTTTAAATATTTCAGATTTTGTCCTGTTGCAGCTACAGATATGTTTTTTTTTTGAGAGAGGAACACAAAGGAGTGTGTCATTGTAATGTTGGAAGAACTGGATGCATTGTCTATAAAACTTCACACAATGATAAGGAACCACCTTTGGAGGATGCCTCTACCAGTTTTGCACAAGAATAAATTAAATTTTACCTCTGGCATGTCTTTTTTTCTTCTCCTTTTCCTTTTGTTTATAGATATAAGAAACAAACAAAAAACACTCTATTTTTGAGATTAAATTACCCATGAGTTGACTCTTTTTAGTATTTTTGTTACAACTGAAGGTAGAAGTTTGCACTGGATTGTATTTAGCTGTATCTGTACCTGAGTACCGGGGATAAATACAAATGGATGCCACACTTTTCAGATTTTGATCTGTAAAAAGTTTGAATTGTCATGTAAATCAAATGGATGGTTGTGTTTGTAACATGACAAAATGGGAAAAAGGTGCAGAAGCTGAAAATCGTTTTAAAGGAGCCGTCTATAAAATCTTTTATTAGGACTAAATAATGCACATTGATATATTCTTCTCCTGGTTCCTAACTCTTTCTTTCTTTCTTTTTTTTTTTAAATTACCTTGTTGCTTTGTCTTGACTGCGACTGGTGATGATGAGATTTCACCTGTTGCGGCCATCACCGTGCCGTGATGTGGTGTCATCTATTTCAAGACGAAGTGAGCCGTCTGCAGTCTCTAAAGTCATCAGTCGCTGTGACACACCAGCCGCAGAGAGGAAAAGCTAACATAAAGCCGTAGTTAAGATTCTAGGCAGGAGGGAATGGTGGCTGTTGCTGTTAAGCTTTTCAAACCGCAAGGAAAGAATCTGCAGTCTTAATGGACTGTGTCATTATCAGCTGGAAAATAAACTTGCCATGTCTGTGTTCAAGTAAGGCTTGTGAGGAAAGTAATTGCAGGGCGGTACGCATGCAGCTGCACTCAGATGGCAGCTCTTTGTCAATATCTGTTGGCACTGTAGAAAACAATTGTTTTTCAGGGTGAAATGTGGCATTTTTTTTTTATACAATAGGAAACGGCGTATGGCTCTGACAGTCTCTGCTTTATTGTTCAGTGCAACTTCAATCAAAGTCAATTTCACAAGAAAGCTGCAAACATTTTGACTTTCAAAATTGTTTACAAGTCTGCTCTGGTCTTTACTCTGAAGCTTTTATTTAGTTTTGGCCAGGTGGTTTGAAGGATCCCACGGTTTGATTTGTTTTTTTTACTCATCACTAATTTACTTTTGGTGGTTTTCTTTTTCTTTTCTTTTTTTTAAACAATGAAGGAGTCAGACTATATATTTTTTTCCGAAACCGACGAAGACAGACCAGAGCTTATTTTTCGGGTTGCACATTTCTTGGTCTATTTCCTTGATGTTGTTTCAAGTAAATTAACACATTAACACAAGTAAATTAACACACTGCTTTAAGTTAAATCCAGCATGTCAGAACACACTTACACTTCCTTTTTCTCAATTTCACTTTGATGGAAGGTGTAATAATGTTGGAGGTAATTGCACTACATAGCTACTGTAATGATAAAAACCGTTACTAATCAAGAATATATATTTTTGTTTTATTGTGTTTGCACTTCTATAATTAAGATTGTGAAGTTTCAGAAGCCCACCTGCAGTCTCGAAGCGTGGTAAGCTGCTCTAAACCCCTGTCGCCTCGCTCTCTGCTTGTTCACTTGTAAAATAATATTGACTAGATTCTCCAAGGCGACAGGAAATTGATGGAGCCAACAAAAGTCAGTTTTCTTGCATATCTCATTCTGCTTTGTGTGTGTGTTTCCTGGACTCCTGGTCAGTTGTTGGATTAAGAGCCAGTTTTTCACTTTTGATGTTGGACACCCTGTTTTCCTTCAGTTGTTTGGACAAGCTACAGTCACGGTTTAAAGAAAAAATTATACCCCCTTAATTTTTATTAGAGAAAAAAATAAATAAAATGCAATAAGCCCAATGACACAAACAAGAAATCCATGTGTGGTTTTGCACACTTGAAGTCAGACGTTTTTACTTGGTAAAGACCAGATAATTTAGTTCTCAAAATCCCAAAACTGTCATGGGGTATATTTTCTTTTTATAACGACTGTATTTTATAAATATTACTATCATCTGGCTGTCAAAATTGTACTACTTGCTATGCAGACTTGGCGGGCCCATTTAACACAAAGTCTGCCACCTGATCCAAGGCTATAACGGTAGGGCCATGTCTCCTGCTCGTTTTGTAACATCAGTGTCTTGCTTGGCTGTAACATAATGACACGATAAGGCAGCCAGAGTGCTCCTCTCTTCTGGTCTGCTGTTCTCCCGTGTCTCCTCCTAGCCGGGTAAGGAATGAGAGCATCGATCCGATCTAATGAGTCCTAATCTCCAATGGATGATGCCATACGTCCTGCAAATTAAACTTCAGAGTAACGCTAATAGATTCGGTTAAAAACATAAGTAATGCTTTGAAAGGTCAATGTTTTTGTTGATCTGTCGCAGAGGATCTTAAGTAGCTTTTTGCAGTCCAACTTCCAGCGTGTGCACACTGTTGCAAGTATTTGCGTGTTGCTTGGTTGCAATAAAATTGTAAAGTGTGCGATAATGGTGAAGGGATGTTGAACTGCTACCATACATCAGTTGAAGACAGGTGCTGGCTCAGCTGAAAAAAAATCATGGAGTGGCACTGCTGCAATGCAAGTGCAACATTGATGTTGTCATTAGAGCTTCCAGGCTCACCCAAGATTTGTGTTTGCTGAGAACACTGGGCCAGGAAGAGGGCACGGAGGCGTCCAGTGGCATATAATGGCATCCTTTTATTAAGCTCTTTCTTTTAAAGAGATTTGTTTCCTTAGCTGTGAATTTCAGTGTATCCCACTGGTATTTTATGTGATAGACCAGAACAAAGTAGCACAAAATGTTTTTACCAATACAAATAAGAAATCTAGTGCAGTTCTTTTAGACTATTTATCAGGAACAGAGCCAAGAGTTTTGGAATATGGTTTTAGAAAATCATGAATGCCTATAACCATCTTTGGCTGTGTCTGACGCGCTCTGTGACCTTTAGCTGTGATCTGTATCAGACGTGGGTATTATTGACCACAGACAGATGTCATCCAACAAGCTGAATAGTTTTGTTATGTAAACTGTGGCTGAAGTGGCTGGTTGGAGAATATTTGCTGGTGGGGGAAGAACCCTTTAAAAAAAAACTTGCTGTCAAGAAAAAAAACAAGCACAATTTCCTTACAGCAGACCTGAAACAATGATGAAAAATTAAAGAAGATATGGTACATTTTGACAACGTATGCTAAAGAGCAGAGGCAGAAGGAAGGACTGAAGATGCCTCTGAATAGTCGTGGCAGAAGTATGAGGCAGCATCAACCCAGCTGCTTCTGCAACACCAGCTGCCTGTGAGTTAATAAAGAGGAACAATGGTTGATTAATTAGGGTGTCTTGTTACTGTCAATAAGGTGCAAGCCATGTGTGAAAACATCTAAATAACTAAAAACAACACAGCTTTTTATTCATAATAAAATTCCTAGTTCTTTTTAGAAATTTTTATTCAGATCTGCTAACGTGGAAGTTTTGAAGTAAACCTATCAGAGACATAGCTGAGAACAAATGGTTTATTATTCCGCTTTTTTTTTGCTAGGTATTAAAGAACACAAAGTCCAAACTGCACATGAGGAGCTTATAGAGCTGGGAATTTCTTTAATTGCAAACTTCTCTTCCTGCTTTGTGGCCTGTCGTGAGGGAAGCGGTGTTGACGTTTTTATTATTTGCAGAACGAGAACTTGTTTAATCTCAGGTGTTTGAATGTCACAAGGTGCTTGGAAAGCCCGATGTCATCTGAGCCACCGCTCTGTTATGGGAAGGACCACCTGCAACATTCCTCTCTCGTGTGTGTGTGTGTGTGTGTGTGTGTGTGTGTGTGTGTGTGTGTGTGTGTGTGTGTGTGTGTGTGTGTGTGTGTGTGTGTGTGTGTGTGTGTGTGTGTGTGTCAGTGGTTCTGGAGAACATGAATCCTGTGATAGTTAGAATCTGATTGCAGTTAGGGAACGACCTCCCTCATCGACGCAGCCCCAACCATAGGCCTCCAGTCAGATTGACTTTCATCACTAAATAATCAATCCATTAAAATGGATATGGAAGCCTGTAGCCTAAAATGTTATGGTGATCAGCCAAGCATAATCAGCACATTGTAAAGAGAAAGCCACTGCAGGGTCAACAGGTGTTACATTGCTGACAAGGGCAGGTTACTGAATCTCAAAGCCAAACTTATTTTTAATGCTCTGTGTTTGCTGGAGTTACAGGCATTTTAAGTGTTTAATTTTTATTATTGCTGAATATTACAAAAGTATCTGCACAACTGCCTGGAACCAATATATTTCTGGTAGATCATTCCATTGGAATGAAATAACAGTGTTGCAGTTTTGTTTTGTTGTAACTGTAACTTAATGAGCATGTATTGATTTTTTTTTTTTTGTTGCAAAGTTTCACCTGTGTTCAATTTTGTCGCTCCTTATAGCTGTATTCACTACCATTGCTAAAATTGAAAAAGCAACAAAGTCTCAAGGAAAAAGGAGCTACTAAAGTAAATAATTGATACAGAATAAACATAAAAGACCTGTTAAGATTAAATATAAGAACATTTTGGAGTATCTGGGAAGTATGTGGATAAATTGCTGACTACAACGTGGAAATGACTTAATTTAGAAGGTCCCTGCCTTTATCGCCTTTAATCAGTTTTGACTATTCTGAACTTACTGCTTGAGTTGTAATACTTTTGTTTTGAAGGGACACTTTCTGGTTTAACTTTCTGTTTAAGGTTTAATGGCAATTAAAAGACAGAAGATAAATTGTAAAGGAGCTTATAAAATAAATCTCATAGACAAAAAGTTAATTTTTATTATGTAATTAGGAGTGCAGACACTCCTGTAGTCATCATCTTCTCAGTCAGAAGTAAACCTATTAGAGACATAGATGAGAACATGAACATATCACATCTCCAACACACTAATCTAAAACATACCGGCCACATATGCTTAATTTCTACTCTTTTTAGCAAAGGTTGGTGTAGATTTAATTGTTGGACCCTCCCTCAGTCTTCACGACGCTCGGGAAGAGTGTGGCAGATGTCACAGTCAGACAGCTGGGTGGGACGTTAGCTCTTCTGTTTGCAAAAGCACACAAAAAAAACAAACAAAAAAAACGATAAAACATCCTGGTGACCCCGCCAGAAGACCCCTCTTTGGACTGTGAGAGGGTTAAAAAGCCAGTTCATTTTTAGCTAGCTTCACTTCATAGTTGGATTTAGCTTACAGAAAGAGCGCTAAACCTGCAGATGTACAAAGTAAACTGACAAACATGTAGGTTTAAGACGGACATGTGCCCACCCCAGCAGGTACATGTGGACTACTTGCAGGGTGATTTGGCACTAAATAAAAAAATGATCTCCACAATTTTGTGAGTTGTAAATGGGGTTAAATAATAATAATAATAGAATCCAATAGCTGAAATATTGGCTATTCCTAGTATATTTCATCTGAATATATTTTTGTATATTCAGATGAAATGTCATGACTCATATTGTAAGTATTCTTTTTAAGGAAGGTGTTGCTAAAAAGACTTATTACCAAATCAACTTTTAAGTCTACCTTTCGTTTGAAAAAACATTCAAATTCATGTTCAGAAATGCTTTCTTGAGCCCATAGGGAAACTTAATAATTTTTTTTGATTAATTCATGATTTATATATTTAATATTCCTGGTTTCATTTATTTATTTATTTTCCATTTTTGTCATCTATTTATTTTTTTAGTTGAGGCATGTTTGTGCTGGGGAAATGGGAAAAATTGGGTTTTCCAGAGATAAGGTCACATATCAATTTTTTTTAACTTCCTCTGTGAAATTATTAGTCATTCATGTGCAATTTACTTGTCTGTTTGTATACAGTGCATGTATAATCAACTTCAAATGAACAAGAAAATCCCAACAGCCAAACTCGGTACTGACTGTCATTTCATTATAAATTTCAAATGAGTTTTTATTACTAATGGCTTCTCGAGCTTATAACTATTGCTGCTGGTGTTTGCAGAGCCAGTGGCTGCTTTTGCTGCCTGTAATTTAAATTTGCACACATTCATCACTTAATTCTCATCATAATACATTCCAAGCAGAATTAGACACTTACAGTGGCAAAAATAAACCTTCAATCCCCGCTCTACTTGTGAACAGAATTGCATTTCTTAATTAAATTCTTAGTCTGTTTTGGTTATTATTAACTTAAATTCATTCTGCTCTAGCCTTTATAAATTGCTTTCAAAATATGGCTTATTAGATTTGTGAATACTTTTTCATGTTTTATGTTATGCAGCTGACTTACCACTCAGCAGTCAAAGCACTTTTGACTGGTTTTCATGTGGTTCTGTTTTATCACCTGTGCCTGTTTGTCTACTGCAAACCTTTTCTCGTGTAGATATTTACGCGTTTGTTATACGTTGAACTCTTCTGATCACTTCATTAGAAGATGAGAAATATTTGGAAGTGGCTAATATGTTAAACATTTGAGCCAAAATAAATGGAAGATGTGGTGAAATGAAACCTGCGGCGTTATTGGTCCGTGTACCTAAAGGTGAGCGTGCAAAAGAAAACCGAAAACATTCACGGTGCAAACATTTTATGCTGAGGAAATTGACATTTAGGAAAACCTGAAGAGAGTTCACTGGCTGGTTCCAGTTTAGTGCAAATTCACAAGTAAAGTTTATAAAGCACTTTTCACAGACAGTCACAAAGTGCTGTACAACAAATCAATTCAGTTGTGGATGTCTATTTAATGATCATTAGCATATGCATCACATTGTTGCATGTTATTTTCATTGGGCTTGCTGCAAGCTTTTTACTTTCTACTATCAGGCCTCATATAACCTTTTATCTCAAGACAGGCATCTTGATTTTATTCTGAAGATACAAGTATTGTCCACTGTGGATTGAATTAAAGAAAATATATTTCAAACAGCATGAAAGCTGTAGAAAAAGCCTCTGACTAAGATGGTTGGTAGTGTGCTGCTTAAAGCCAGGAACCTGAGTAACCCCAGGCAGGTCATTTGAGTAAATGACTGTTGTATTGACCTGAAACAATAGATGACCTCAGGAAACGACTCTTACAATCTATTCATCTGAATATTTTTCATTAGACGCAAAAGCTTGTCTCAAAACTCCATAGCTCACTTCTAAATAGAGTAAGAATTACATTCTCTAAACATTTAGATGTGAAATCCAAAGAGAAGTCCAAAACAATTGTCTGACAACAATCATGTGACTTTACCATAGTGTAAACGGGAACAATGTTGTTTTAACAAATGTTACAGTTTGACTTCATTTCTTAGTTATAGTTGCTTAAAAAATAAGGGATAAACAAAGTAATAATTCAGCTGTTATTTCATGAACTGAAAACTAAAACATGAGGTTAAAGTATTTTTTTTAGTGTTAATTAAAGATCAAGCCTTACTCTCTGTTGTAGTGAGTAAGTACTTAAAGCGTTTAAGTACTCTTGCTTGCAGTGTTCAACAGTGTTCAGTCGTCAGAGAAAAATAATGTGCAGGAAGGGCGTCCTCAAACAGAATTACTGGAAAATTCAATAACAAGGCCAGTTTTTGACCCAAGGCCACAAGAACCTTTTTTTTTTTTTTTTTTTAGCAAAGGGTCGTTCCATTACAACTAATGTTTACCTTTTCTAATCAGTGTCCTGATTTGTCCGTACTCTTCTCCATTAGACTAACTAGCCACTTCTCCAACTGTGACACGGTGACTCAGCTGTGTTTTGCTACTGGATCGAGTACCGGCCTCTCAGACTGTCTTGGTGCCTGGTTTCCTGACATTCAGCACAGGCGCCCCCACGCACACACACGCACACACACGCACACACACGCACACACACGCACACACGCACACACACACACCGGTTCACTTTTGTTTTGTGCTTCTTCGTGGAGCAGTGCGGTGGGCTCCAGCTGCCCACCGGTCCGTAACTCCTTCACAGAATTGGATTGTGACGTGAAGCAGGGAGAAGACAAACACCAGCCAGGAGGACAGACACACTTGGCTCTTGCTGCTGAAGTCAAAACTATTTTTAAGTGTGAAAATGGGTTTCGGTTTCTCCTTCATTGGTGACTTTGTTGTTTCATTTCCTCATTCCTACGCCAAAGCAGGCGCTTTTTTTTTTTGCTTGAATGTTGATCAAAAAGAAAGACGCAGTCGTGGTTCCGAATCCATCAAAGTGTTCATTGTTCAGCAAAAATTACTGCTTATTTATTAACTTTTGGTTAACTTCATCCTGTTTGGTTGGGTTTTTCTCCAGCAGCAAGTGTTGTACAAGTTTTTCAAGGAATCAAGTAGGAAAGCACCAAATGAATGCCTCATTGCTTTTCAGTGAAATTTGGACATCCGACACCATAACCGCCATGACTCACTGTAACAGCGTGTTCCCTGGGAAAAAAAAAAAAAGGAGTAATAATTCAGATTCATGAACACAAACTGGAAGAACAATAGATGTGAAAGTACCAGGAAGAAAGATTTTGGATTTTTGCAAGTTCAAACTTACTCAAGTTATCTTGAGATCAAAAATGCTTGAGAAGGCTTTCATTAGGATTGAGGTGTGTTGAATAATAAAGTTTTGTTTATTTTTAGCAAAAGTACATTCAAGTGGAACTGCAGATACTCTAACCTTTCATATTTTAATAAAACTAGGGGAAATTCTGCCATCTCCAGCTTTGAAGGAACTTAAAGTATTTATACTAAAACATTATTTTACCTGATAAACCAACACGATGTCATGCACAACTATTTTCTGCAATTGTACTTACCGCTGCAAGTCTTGTAAGTTTGCCTCTTATCAGTTTTACACATCCGGAGATTTTTTGAAAAGCAAAATCAGAAAATTATCTTGGATTGGTAGTTTGACAATTTTGTTGCCCTGTATTCTCCATTGGAAATAGGCAGGACCCTGACTGGTACAACCTGCTGTGTGAATAATCTGTTATTTGTACATTTAGTGTCAATCTGCTGCTGAGTGAATCATTCTCGAGTCTCGGCAGGTTTCTGCCAAGACAGCCCCATGTTTTCTCCATCCTTCTTCTGATCAGCTTAAGACACAAATTCCTGAAACCTGAGGCTGCCACCACCATGCATCGTGTCGTAGTCACCTTTATCGGCAGTTTGTTTTCCAGCCGCATTCAGAATTTTGTCATGAGGTCAAAAACCTCATTTTTGAACTCATGACATGCAGAGAACCGTCTTTTACTTTTGCTTGGTAAACTGCATGTCTTCCCACCTCTTATGTTGTAGTCTTTTCCATTTACAGGCAATGAATTGAACAGTGCTCTGTGATATGGTCAAAAGATATGGTTTTATAACCTAATCATTATGCTGTTTTGTTCACTAATGTTCCCTTTCAAAGCCTCTCAGGTTTTCACAGGACAGCTTTATTTATCATTTACCATTTATAAACGAGGTTACCTCAGAAGGCAGTTGGTTGGTAATCTTATGAAGGAATAAATACAGGAAGTCGCTCACTATACGTACGAGAGTTTTGCAAAGAAAAATGTCTTGGGAGTTTTTGGAACCAGACCATAGGCGGCTGACTGATTTAAGTCAGTCAAGGCAATTTCCCCTTTTTCTATTAATGAGACTGAGAAATGACCATTTAGTTTGAGTTTCACTTTGAGGTGATAACGTCTTACTGTAAATACTTTGCTTATGGTTTTTCAGGGCTTTTTTTTACTTGGTACTGTCCATCTTAGACCTTCATTTATAGGTCTAAGATGACTCAAGCTTCACATCCTAGATAGATATGAATATAACTTCAATTCAGCAAATGTATGTTGAAATTATAAAAGCTTCCACTTGTTGATCTTTATGCTCTTTGGATTAAGCTGCAGCATTGCTTTTCAAGTGTTTAGGCCAAACCTTTGCTTTTCTTTTTTTATTTTTATAGCAATCAGTGCTGCATGAAAAACCTCTCCAAACAGTCTCTGCTGTTTGACTCGCTGAAGCTGCACCTGTTCGCTCTCTGTTGCTCAATCAGGATATCAGCCTTGGCTAAACTCCCAAACATGTAAATGCAAATCTGTACTTGTGGTTTTCGGGTTACATCTGTAGCTTTGGGAGATCCTACTAACAAGTTACCAAGCTGTGTAACAAAGTGCTGCATTGAGACGCCTTCAGCTGAATTCATGCACTTTGTTTCTCCGTGTTGCTTTTTAAACCTGCCTGCATGCACTCTGGAGCTCTTGCTTCCTCTATTCTACTTCTCCCTTCACAGCATTTACTGGTACTTTGAGATTACAAAAGCGGCCTGCTCGGTGTGTCGGTTTATCTACTGAAGCAGTGACTAAGTGTTAAGCCATTTCAGTTTCTGTCTTCATACTGAAGAATTATGTTTTTGCTTTATTTTCCTCTTTTCATTAGCTTACCAAATATTTTATTCTGCTTTTCCTGTGGAATTACTACTTATCCTGCTTGTGGTTCACCCAGAGTCTGCTTGCTTTTCTTTTCTTGTCAGACAGCTTTTGCACAAAAACACGCGAATGTCTTTGTGTCATGAAATTCTCTTTGAGTCTTCAAGCGACTGTTTCTTTTCCTTCTAACTGGGGCTTTTTTTTAATGAGTCTCAAGTGACAGCAGCTATTTTTTTTAAAGAGAGAACAGCCCTTTATGCAGCTGGTTGAGCTGTTGCATAGTCTGCTGCTGGAGTCTTTTGTCAGAAACATGTTATTTGAGTGCTGCAATTATCTCTAATGAAAAACAAATTGTCATCAGATTTGATTGAATCAGATTTGCTTTAGTCTTTGTGAATTAGTTTCAAACTCTAATTGGCTTTTGTTGGATGAAAGCAGTAAACGGCAACAATGCACTTTTGTGGGGCTTAGAGAGACTTAGACTTAGACTTGACTTTATTGATCCCTTGGGAAGACTCCCTCAGGAAATTATAGTTACCAGCAGCTCACAGGCAAAAATGTGGCACACAGTAAGCATACACAAAAGAATGCAAAAAAATACAAATTAAATACAAAACAAAGAATATAAATACAACACAAAAGGAAATTATAGCAATTTGGTGGATAGATTGACCAGTGATATGGTATTGCACTGTATGGTTTGGCCTGATAAATATGGAGTTCACATTTGTAGAAAAACTACTCCTTCTTCCCTCTGTCTTGTCACCTCCGACCCCCCAGTGAGGAGTTGTACAGTCTGAAGGCGTGGGGGACAAAGGAGTTCTTGAATCTATTGGTCCGGCACTTGAGAAGCAGTGGCTGCTATCGTCCATGATGTCCAGCAGTTTGTTCAGTGTCCTCGCCTCTGCCACAGTCACCAGAGAGTCCAGCTTCATGCCGACCACAGAGCTGGCACGCCTGATCAGTTTGTCCAGTCTGGACGTGTCCTTCTTGGATTTGCATTGTTGTTTGCAACAATGCACACTAAAACAAATTCAACTTTTGGGCAATGTACTTGCAGGCAAGACTAATATAATCTGCTCCTGGTATTGTTTCTTTCCAGCTGCTGAAAGTACCAATACAATAAAGCCACCAGACAGTCTCCCTGCAGGCTCTCTCAGTTCTTTTGGTTTGTGTTTTGTTGGCGGTCTTGAAACTTAAAGGCACCACTGCACTGCTCAGTGAACTTTTCCATCTTGTTTTTTGAACATTTAGGGAGCCTCTCACCCCCATTGTTTAAAGATTGCACTGTCAATGAGTGAAATATTTTCAAATACATTAGATTTTAATCATATCTTGTATTTTGAGTTATTTGGGAAGTCATAGAAAAATAATGCAGGTGTACCCCAAGATACTATATAAAGAAATTGCCTTTTTGTGTCCTGGTGCTGCTGCTTAGACAGATTTTTTTGCTTGTTTCAACGCCGCCATGTCTATATTTGGAGTCCTGTGTGGCATTGTTTGATAAATCTTGTCTCATTTTAATTATGAACAGCATAAGGGGACATCATGTAGCTCAGGGACAGAGCAGTTGCATCGTACATGGCGCCAGTCTTTCTCATTCAAAAAAAAGTTATCAGATCAACTAAGCAACATAGCTTCAGAACTATTTCAACATCCAGAGTTAGTTTTGTTTCTGATATAAGCTGAGCAAAAAACAAAAAAGCTGCACAAACATTGAGGTTCGGCGATAATGGAAAAAAAAGTAATACTAGCACTCAAACAAAATGGATTGCTATGTCTCATTTGCTGTTTATTTTTGATTTCACTCATAACCATGATCAATGTGCTGCATGGGGTTGTGCTCGGCATTTTGTAAACACAGCTTGTTGCTTTTGATTAGGCTCGTGAAGTTCGGAATTTGTAGGACTATTGAGTTAAATAATGTGACTGGTGAAAAAGCTACCGACTGAGTACGAAACTAGTGGAGGAGCAACAAAACGTGCCTCCTTGAGATTAACAGCTTCCCACAACAAACTTGGAAGCCATTTACATGGCAAATGATGTTCTGAGGAACATCATTAAGAAAACATTTCTGTCCCGCAATTGCGAACATAACCATGGGGAATTCATAAAGCACTATTGAGACTTAAGTTGACCTGTAATTGATGGTTCTGGGCAACTTGGCAACACTTCAGTTGTTTGGTGTGAAACAAAGGATGAAAACATGGAAATGCACTTCATAACCACTGCTAAGTGAAATGAAGGATCTGTAAGACTTTACTCTTCTAAACCCCTTTGGGAGCATTATTAGAGTGCATGGCGTCATCATCTCCTTAAAAAAACACCAGGACTTTTAACCTACTAATCTGTTGGGTTCAACTAATAAACTGAAAATGGATCATGAACAAATATTTTCAGCCAATAGTTACCTGAAACATATGACCAGGTAAACATGGAAAAGATGCTAGCGCAAACGTTTTTATCATTGTCTCAATCCTGCAGCTCTAAATCCAATAACGCTGTTGGGTTGAAGGGGGTAGTTTCTCGAGATGACAGAGGTTTTTTCTACTGATTAAAAAATACATTTAATTTGGGTAAATTTGTTTGAGCTCTTGTAGCATATGATGCTGCAACAAAAGATTGATCTTGAATTGAACTTTTAACACAGGGTGCAAGTGTGCAAAGTTCTTTACTTATGCTTTTATCAGGCCTGACTTGCTTTTCTTTTCTTTTTTATCTTCATGCCAGATAATATTTAGGCTCCATGGTGGCAAAGTTGGTGGAACTGTTACTTAACAGCAAGAAGGTCCTGGGTTTGAATCCCAGCCTGAAATCTTTCTCCATGGTTCTCTCTATGTATTTTGTTTTTGGATGAATGTTTGATATAGAAATTGGGTATGAGATAATGGCTAAATGTATGATGGGCCTTATTTTCATATGATCAACGCTCTAGAAATCCAAATATTTAGAATACTTGATTTGAGTTTTTTTGAAAATAGGTCATGAATGTCAAGCAAATTGTCACAAAGACAGTTTGAGGGCAAGAAGTTGAAACATAAGATTACACACTGCTGCAGATAAACAACACATACATAACACTTTAAACATTATGGTAATTTCTGATTTCAATTAATGTTTCAGAAATCATAGAACATCACTGACTGTTGTCTGCCAGTTTGGTAAATGATTGTATCTTTAGTCTTATGAAAGTGTCATATTTGATGACAGATTTGGTTTGATTTGAATGCGTTGTTGTTGTTGAATCTCTGTTAATCTTTGTGTCTAAGCAGCGTCTGATTCCTGGGATGGCATTGAGCTGAAAATTAGCTGCCAGATCAGCTACGCCTCCAGCATTATGATGAAAGATATGAAAAAAAAAAAACGTTTCATCTTGGTTGTAACTATCTTCTCTCAGTGACAAAACGACAACAAAAAAAACTGTCTCGAAATGACAGCTGTAAGAAATTACTTAACGTTTCTTTGTTTCTCATGAATCTATTTTAGAAATCAGTTTAAATCAAAACATTTTCCGTAAGTTTCCTGACTAACCCACCGATCCGTCGAGGAGACGCCTCACCTGTGTCTGGTACAGCAGTGATATTAGGACTGATTGATACACAGCCGAGTTTTTCCGGCTGGATGCGCCTCAGAACTACAGAACAGACCCTCACCCGTGTCTTGGATCTTATCTGACAGCATAATCTCAGAGGAGGCCTCTTGGCAAACGGCGAAACAGCAGAGTTCAGCTGAGCAGAACCTGGAGGAGTCCTGGATGTGATCTACCTGGCCCAGGAGAGGACAAGATGGTGGAAGGAAAGGCAAAATTGTCTTTGGTTAGATAAATGTCCTCCAGCTGGACAATGGGAGCTAATAGTTTTTGTTGGGAGTTGTTTTTTTTTACATTTTATGCCTGTCGGT
This sequence comes from Poeciliopsis prolifica, assembly GCF_027474105.1. Taxonomy (NCBI): domain Eukaryota; kingdom Metazoa; phylum Chordata; class Actinopteri; order Cyprinodontiformes; family Poeciliidae; genus Poeciliopsis; species Poeciliopsis prolifica. The sequence goes on from NW_026562380.1 coordinate 9,743,206, forward strand.
CATTTCTATTTTCCTGTCTGTAGGCACAATTTTAAAACAAAACCAAACCTAAATATACAAGACATGAATAGTGGTTGTTCATCTAAAGATGAATGGAGATGCCTGAGAACACGATCGATCCATGTACAGTTACTGATGCAGCACCTCTGGTCGCATTTGACTGGATTGACTTCTTGTAAAGAAAGTGATTTAAAAAAAAACTCTTCCCTTTATTCTTGAAAGTAATCCTCCTGGATACCTGCACAGCTTTTGTGGGCTTAGGGTTATTATTGCCTTAAGAAAAAGGGATTTTGATTGATGATTTGCACAGCATTTTTTTTTTCAGTGCAGATCTGGATCACTGTTATATTATCGTTATTATTCTGGAATTTGGATTTGTAAACTGAAATATGTTCCTGCTGGTTCACTTCACTCATTGACGTCACAGCTGATACATTTTCACTTAATTAACAGCAGTGTTGACTAAAGGCATCCCAAGTATGCAAGAGCAAATCTTTATCAACATTCTTACAAAATTTGTCCTATTTATAATCTACCGAGAAACACAATATTGAAACAAACTGAAGTAGTTTTGTAACCAACTGCAATTTCTCTGAAGAGTGTGTTTTATCAATTACTGAAGAGAATTGTTAGTTTGTTAAACTTCTGAGGCTGATTATGCCTGCTAGCGTTATGCTCCATGTGTAGAGCACACTTTTAATTTCTCTCTACTTTTTAAGCTTTTGGGGTGGAACAAAACTAATAAACTCTGATGAAAATAGGTTCATGGAGATATTTACTGCCAGGTTTGTGAACAGCTGGTGGCTGATTATAAACACCTGCTTGACTTTTGAGTATAATAAGCTAAAGGTACTTCTGTCTGGTGAAAGCCGTCGCTCCTGTAAAATACCAACAGGCCTGTAAGAACAGAAACCGCAGGAGGTCAGAGAAAGGTGGAAGTGCTGCTGCGATCGTAGCTTGTCATTTTGTGGCTGTGAACTGTGACTGGCAGACAGCCTGGAGTTCACACACCAACACACACACGCACTCACACACACCCGCACATGCACAGTCCATCCACTACCTGCCTGCTTGACAGAATGAGTTTAGCTTTATTAATCCTAAAAATATATCTGCTAACTAAGTGCTCTATCTGGTAATGTCTTTGTTTTGTCTCCTTGTTACTGTCCGGCAGAGTGACTAGATTTAAACAAAATGCAAGCGCACAATTCAAATGAGGAGTGAGACAGACGGTGATGGATTTACTGCAGCTATTTTTCTATTGCTAGGTCGTTAAGAGCTCGCTCAGTAGAATGGTGCTTTTGCCTCACAGCAATAAGGATCCCGGGTTTAAATCTGGACTTGATTGTTGCTCATGTGCATTCTTTTGTTTTCTCTTTTTCATCCTGTTTTCACACAAAAGACCTGTGATTCATAATGGGTGACAATTAATTGCCTCAGATGTGAGTGTGCATGGTATGGGTCAATATGTTAGCCTTGTGATGGACTAAAACAACCCACCATCCTGAATGTGATGAAGTGAGGTGCAAAAAGAATTATAGAAATTAAGTTGCTGATGCAGCAGCTCTCTGCTAATCACAGTGGTACATGTCAGCTTTTCCATCTGCCTGCAAAAACCTGCGAGTGAACCGCAGCTGTGGGAGTGCAATTTAGATCGCGACTGAGAAAATTATTTATTTTGCCCATCTCTTTCATTTACTTTGTATCACAGCTCAGGCAATGACAAAAAAAAAATGTTGCTTTTGTAAGCGTTGCAAACCTTTTATGACGGGAACGTAGCAGGAAGTGCAATGATGCTGCTTCAAGAAAATATCTCTCTGGGGTTCCAACATCGTCCTCAGCCTGATTTTATGAACTATAAGCTGTGAGTGTCGCAGAATATGTTTCTGTTTATCATCACACTGACCTTCAGCCATACCTCATCATTCTACATTGGTACGTTTCGGCATAAGAGAAGATATGTTTAAAGGTTTTACTTTTTAAATGTTAGTAGATGGTTTGGAAATGTAATTAATTTTAACCTCTTATCCTTTCTCCTAATCATTTGCTTTACTGATGCCGTGTTCTTATTCCATTAATTTTTGCCCTGTTTTTGCCCCCCGTACCTGTAATTAAACATTTTGGTTGACAAAACAGACAAATACACTCACACACCCACCAATAGGTGTTTAGATTCATCTGTTCAGAGACGCTATATTTGACTGCTGTTGTCACTAAATACATCTTTTAGTAATTGGTTCAGTTTACTTTTCAGTGTCATTTGAGCATAATGTTTTCTTTTTTAAAAGTAAAAGAGAGGGGATGAAGGTGAAATTTGTTTTATACATAACATTTTTCATTTATTGTAATAGGATTACATTTTACCAGAGAAAAACTCACTTTAAAAACACAAAAGTTTTGATCTTTATCAGCTGTGTGTCGGATTTGTACCATCCTTGAACTACAGTTCGGTGGTTCTGCAAAAGGGTCACAGAATAACCCCTAGGCTGCACTTGGGACACTCATGATTAAACTTGTTTTTTGTACCACCGTCAGTGAGACATTAACCTTTATTCCCCTGAATATAAATGTAAAATATGTAAATGTATACCCTCATGTAAGTCTTGACCTATGAACAATGGAAATATACATGAATACTGGCTTGCATTAATGTAGGGATCTCATAGGGTAATAATAACAGCAAGTAAACATTTATTTCAAGTGAAAATATCACAGGCAGCATAATTATTACAACACAAGTAAAATTACTTCTATAAAAGTTGTGACTGGCCTAATTTATATTTTATTTTTTTCTGCTTGAAGCGTCCTTTCTCTTCTGCGTTGTTCATAGCTACCACCGGCAGTAATTCCTCTTATCACTGAGATTTTGTGTTGGAGTTTCTTAATAAAACTACGAGCCCTTTGCCTGCCAGCTGCTGCGCATGAAGCCGACAGAGCTGCTGTTGGCGAGTTCATTTCTACTCTGCATATTGATGAGGACTTGCCAGAGACAGAGGAGTGATGAGCTGAAGTGAGAGATCTAGCTTTCAGCCCGGGTCCTCGCTGAACCCGTGTGGCATTCTCAATCCAAAAGCCCACGCAGACACCCCATCTCCCCCGCCTGCTGCCATCAACGCTGGTTTAATTTTACTGACCTCCCATCTGTCCGCTTGCTTTTTGCTCTCTTAATCCTCTCATTTTCATGTGCTGAAGCTCGAGGGTCTGCTTGGCAGACTGGCCCATATACGAGCACTTTCACAGACACACAACACAGTCAGGCGCTTGTTGTGAGAAGAAGTAAAGCCTAATTGCTGTCAGTGGCAGTACAGATGGCTGCATTAAAGAAAAGCTAAAATGGACGATCAGCGTAACTCACGACGATGGTTTTATGGTGCTGCTGAAAATACCCAAATATGAGCGTCACTCGCTACTGCTGAGGAAATGAACTCCTACACAGCTCTTTCTCAGTCTTTTCAGGGATCAGCTCTTCAATTATTTACTATGCTAGTTTTTTTTTTCTTCTGTATTTTCTAACCATGTATAGAGAGGAGAGGATGCTGTGGCAGTGCTGAAGTGTTAAGAAAGCTCAGGTTGTTATTTTAACAACCTGCGATGACACAAACCCCATCCAGATATCATCGCTGACTGTGGAAGCTTCAGGTTGGAATTAAAGCAATCTGGATTCTTCCTCCTGACTTTGGTGATTTTGATTTCGAAATGATACTCAATCTTTCATCTGAAAATGGGACTGAACAACAGTTTGGTTCTTTTGTTTTTCTTTGTACTGCTTTGACTTTCTGTGGTTGAAGGGTTTAACTGAATGAATGAGATTAGCTCCATTTCCATTGATCACAGAATTGAGCAAACTGGAATAACAAAAATATATCTACTTTAATGAAAATACCGCAACTTAAACATCTCATGTTTTGCGCACTAGGATAAGGTGGTTTTTCAGTTGTATCGAATTTAGTGTATTTTTGAAAAACTACAATAGAAACACTTTTTTTGCATCACTCGGATGTTATCGTTGGCTGAGTTAACATTCATGTTTGATTTCAGTTGTGCTTCTTATTTAATGGAAATGCCACAATTGCGCAATTGTTCATTTTACATTAGTGTATTATCGATAAAGTTCTGAGCACATTTTTAATGGAAGTGCGGATTTAGTTGTATTATGAGTGTTCCTCAAAGTCTTCAGTGGGTTTTGAGTTACAATAATATGAATCCTGCACCTACCTGGCCTTAAGTTAGCCTAATATTTTCTACCACTCTTCTTCCTTCCACTCAACATTCCATCATTTTGTTTGGCAAAGAACTCTGTCAGCTTTCAGCTTCTTTAACAATGAACTTTTGTGACTTACCTCCTCCTTCAGGATGTCGATGACTGTCTGCTGGACAGCTGTGAAGTTGGCCTTAATCCCTGTGCTTGTTTAGGAAATAGTGTTTGTATTAATAATTTTTATTATTTTTATATGCTGGTATAATTTTACAAGAAATGGTTTTTTTTTTCGTTATCTAAGTCTAATGAAAATTAACTGAATCTAATTTATATAATGTAATACCTTTTGCAGCTAATTAACTGAAAGAAGTTGTATCTAGAAATACAGATTCTATAAGTGCATTTTATATGGAGGCATATTTAAAAATAGAAGTCAGAGTAGATGATAAACATTGATGAATATACAACATAAATGAGCTGTTGCTCGACACAGTTTCATATTCATTCTACGTGAAAATTCAACAATTTTCTCTGGCTCGTGTCACACTCCGTTGAGCTGGATGTCGCACTTTGATCCTGTGCTCAAGGCAAGCATATAACTGAACCAGAGCGTGATTTCAATGTGGAGAAGCATGACACTGGTGGATAAAACAGTTTCTGTTGACTGGGATGTTCAGAGTTAAGCATGAAATGGCCAAATGTAACGGACTCTGTACCTCTACCAGAGGAACACATCCCTGTGTTTTATTCATTTTTAACTCCTGAATAGAAAATGTGAATACATCAAGCATGCGGAAACAAAGATTCCTGACAGTTTCCCATGTGTGCCTTCTTGCAACAATGTGCAATGTTTTTTGAAACAAATCTTGATGCGTTGTCTCTTCCTTGCAGGAAGGATTGGGCGAGGTGTTGCAGCTAGAACCACCATGCGCTTTGCTCTGGAAGCAGCACAGGACGCGTGTTTGTGAGCAACGCTGGTTGGCCCCCCGCTGGGATGAACATGCCACTGCACCAAATCTCCGTCATCCCACGGGATGTCACCTCCTCGCGGATGTCGGGCAGTGGGAAAGCGAAAGACAAGGACAAGCAGGTACGGGGGGAGAAGCATGAATCATCTCAAAGCTATGCTGCATCTTGAGAAACGTTCGTCATGCAGAGTTGTTCATTTGCAGCGATTGGGATCTCTGTGCTGAAAGAGGAACGTCTCTGAGTAAACACTGTACAGTGTGAATAATAATAAAAAACAAATACAACACGATGAGCAGAGAGGATCCTAATTAATTCAAGCTTTTCCCGTCACGTACCATCTAGAGATGAGTGTCGGAGTCCGATAAGGCACTCTTCCCCCAAAGCAACGCGCAAATTAATATTCATCTTGCGAAACCAGAACAGTTACAGAAATTTGAGATAACATTAATTAAGCAGTTTTATTAAAAATTTTTGCAACTTAGAAATAAGAAGAGAAGCACATCTAATCAAACTGGCTTTTCTCTTGTTAATTTTACTCTTGAGATTATGTGACTGTTCGACTTCTCCAAAAATCTGGCTGGATGTGCAGATGACGCATTGGGGTAGTGAGTCACGTCTCTGTAATGGCAGTTCGGTGAAAAGGTAGTAAATAACACCAGTGGATGGGATCCAAAGCTATATTTTTCAGTGCTCCTTGTGGCTCGGTGATGAATAAATATTTTAGTAAGTTGACAGCAGATGATCTCAGCTGAGATGATTTAAAAAAAAAAAAGGTAGCAAAAAGGAGGAGGCAGCATGCTAATGTTGGTAGTTTTTGATCCATATACATACATTTTTTTTGTACCGTATTTTACTTTTTGAAAAACATTTTTTGCATACTGTGGCATTCCCTTGGCTTATTTAATGTTAATTTACAAAATAGCTGTATGCAAAAAAGGCAGAAAGTTATCTCTGATTGGGGAGAAAGAGGTGATTTAATTCGGTGTAACCGAAGTCAGAAGGCAATTCTCCCATTTGTTCTGTTATCGTAACGTGGCAAAATAAAAATTTCAGAGCCGGCAAATACAATTTCAGCAAGTGTTCCCTTCCTTTGGGCCTGGCTGAGAGTTTTCATCTAATGAGTGTAGTCAAAGTCTGGGCAGCCTTTCCCCCTGTGCCTCTAAAATCACCTGTCGGCTCTCTGCTGTTGCATTTTAATGATGGCACTACATGCTGGAGCTTTGTTCAGTAGCTTTGCCTGTTAGGCGAGTTTGAAGTGGGAAAGTAAGATCTCTGGGATAGAAACAGTTTCCTCCTTCATCTGTTTAGCTTTTGCTTTTGATGTAAATTTTAAAACACAACCCAGGGTTCCCAGGCGGTCTTAAAGAAAAATAATTTAGGTTGTTCCCTATTCTGTTTTTTTTCTTTTCCTTTTTTTTAAGTTATCAATTCTTAATTTTTACAAAATAAACATATGCATATTTGATTAATTCTTTATCAGTTGCCTATCTTTTCCTTCTTTTTTTTTTTTTTTGGTTGGAGTAACAAAATGAAAGAACTTAAAGAAAAACTGAAAGGGACATGAATATAAATGAATTAAACATCCATGACAGAAGCAACACTGGTTGGCATCACTCATTGACTATACCCAGGATTATGTTTTGCATCATAACAATCTTCTCTTCCCATTAGTTGGGGTTAAAATGCTCATCCACCTCATCTTTGAATCTTATGTAAACATACTTTGCGAGATCTCCTGCAATCATTTTCATAACATTTCGGTCCGCTCTCAGACGAGCAGTTCCAGAAAACTGATCCAGGCCTTGTCACTTCCAGACTGGATTACTGTGATGCTCCATTCATTTGGATCTGTTGCAAGAGTTTTCAGAAGCTGCAATATTTCCAAAAGTCTGCAGCTGGGATGCTGATGAGAGTGTGAAAATACTAACATATCAGTTCCATTCTTCATTCACTTCATTGGCTTCACAACAAGAATAAATACAGGAATACATTTCTCACTCAGTAATATATGCATGAAAATGCTCCTTCCTGCCTCGAAGACTCGCTCCACATCTCGGGTGGTATTCCTATTTTAATAATTGTAAGCAGTCATGTAAGCAGTCATTATTTTATCAACTATATTTGTCAGCCTGGTAGTTCTGTCACTAAAGTCGGGCATCATGGAAATTATGCTTCAGTTTAAATCTTCTCTCAAAGTGATTGTTAAAACAAAATAATCAACAAAAATCATATTCAGAACTATTTTACCACTTTATATGCAGAAATGTCTTTAGGTGCATTGAATATTGGCAAACATCTTGGCACATATTTTACTGATCATAATAACGAGGGACATAATTATGTCTCTCGCTAGAAAAACCTTGGAAGTTTTTGTGCTAACAAATTTAACTTAAGTTTCATATGAAGTGTTTTTAAAACCACAGCTAGCTGGGTGTGTGTTGTGTAGAATCTCATCCTGGCCTCTGCATACTTGGCTATTTTCTTGTGTACAGTAGCTAGTTAATTAGATTGGGGGTGTTGGACTCTGAGAACAGCCACAGAAAGGTTACCCTAATGTTTTAGGAAATACAAGTGACTCTGTCAGTGTTTCTCTTCCTGGCAGAGATTTACTGCTCTCCTTCAATTTACCAAAAGTGTAAGGGTCCAGCTCTGGGCCTCTGCTTGGCATCACATCCTCTATTTGCACGTCTCCTGGTGGCTTAGCCTCTGATTATAATTCCTACAGAGGAAATAAATGAATGAAGAACAGCAATTTCTTCACTCCCTGTGGAACTATCAGCCGCATGTACAAAGAAGAAAGCAAGAAGAGAAAGGAAGATGGTGAGTGTCAACCCAGAATGCTGATTAGCTTGAAGGTCCTGAAAGGATGTGTGCGTGTGTGTGCGTGTGTGTGTGTGTGTGGGGGGGGTGTGTGTGTGTGTGTGTGTGTGTGTGTGGGGGTGGGTGGGTGTGTGTGTGTGTGTGTGTGTGTTTGCCCACAGTTTAGTCACAAGACTCAAATCCATCCGACCTTCTTACACAACACAACTGGTACTTCAATGCCTGGAGGGAGGGATAAAAAAATGGGAAACTTTCCTGCCCTGGAGTCTGAAACTATTCTTTTAGGAAAAAATAAAAAACAAAACGTATATGTAATCATTCCTGACCTCCTGTTGGCCCCTTCATCAGCTCTACTTAAGATAATTTACCCTCAGAGACTCGGTTTACTTGTCCTCCAATTGAGAACTCATGTTTGGCTTGACAAATCATCAGAGAAATAGTTTTGAGTTTTGAAAGGAGAAGCAAAGTTCCCTGACATTTCTCATTCTTTGCGACTATCGCGGTCAGACTTATTTGAGTCTGTGGGTTTCGATAAGGCACGCAGCGAATGGATTATGCACAACGTGACGGTAAAGTAAGCTCTGGCGGAAGCAGGAAGGTGGATGGGGTGAAATGTAAACATGCAGCAGGAGACCGCTCATAGAGCTCTCATTTGTTACGGTTGTGGAGACGCTTTAGTCCAGAATGTTTCTGTCCTGCTCCGAGGTGGAAAATATGATGGTTAATTTGGTCAGTGATGAAATTGCTTATGGAATTTGGTAAAACAATGCATTTCTTCAACTTCAATTAATTGTATTAAAAATAACATGAAACATAATTGTTTAACCAGTTATTAATCTAAATGCACCACAAATCTCCATCTTATTCTTTTTGCTCTTCAAAACTAAACCATCTCAGAAAAAGGCGACACTAATTGCTCTCAAAACCAGCAGAGCAATGCTTTTAAACCTGAGGAAATTTGCAAAATCTAAAAACAAAAATATATAAATAAATCTGTTAATGCGTTAAAACGATGCATGATATTACTATGTCTATTTTATTCAGCGGTGTAACACTTTATTGAGCTATAAGCCTAACCTTCCAGATGAAGGTTTATGGGTGGCCTCAGGACATCTGATCCAAGAATGAAGCCTGTATCAGATCCAATAACAATATTGGCTCCCATTACCGCAGGTCTTTTGACTTCCACTGCGGCGTTGCTCATTAAACAGTAATTTACATGATGGCCATGGATTATGCCCAGTGAACTGAAGAGTGAGCATCAGAGGATGCAGCTGTGTCTTTTTTTAAAAAAATTTCTCCCCCCCCTCCTATTCACACTTATTTACATCTGGCACTGGCAGCATATTTAGCCGTTTATCTCTCTAACTCTGTGCACTCGCTTGGCAAAGTGGTGCATGATGCCAAAAGTTTTGAAGCCGCATGCATTTTTAATGAGCACAGGGGAGAGCTCTGGAGGTTTCATCTCCCAGTAAGAGAGTTTCTGAGTCAAGGACAGGGAAGACTGCCTGTTTGTCTTCTGATGTTAATCGGTTTGAAAACATCCGATGCCACCGACTTGCTGAGCTGCTGATTGAGCATTGCTGGGCTTTGTAGAGGGCGAGATCAAAGACCCGTCTGTAGCCAATAAAAAAACTTTTAACATCGCCTGTGGGCTAGATGGACTGTTTTCAGGTGTCTCTCTTTGTGTAGTTAATGAACTATGTGGTTTCTGAGATGGGTTGGAAGGATTCTAGCTGAGATAACAGAGCTGTTAAGTGTCTGGAAATATTGTTTGCTTAAATGATTCAAATGTTAAAAAATAAATAAATAAATATATATATATATATAATATGCATGCAATCGCATGTTTTTTTTGTTTGTTTTTGTATCCCTACAGGCAAAAATACTTCTTAAACATCTGATACTCCCCAAAGCCATTGAATGGTTTGGGGGAGGCATCATAAACCATCCAGTTTGCTATGCCTTTAGGTTTGCAAGTAAAAATATCAGAATAATTACCTTGGAAGCTCTGAGACCTGTTTATAAACTAGGTGTGAAATCCTCGCTTATCAGGAAGAGGAATGTTGATGGTAAATGTTGTGTGACTTGAGTATTTTAGGTGTAAATTAAATTCCACCAGTGTCTAACTTGAAAATATGATTGGCACATTGGTCTTCAAAAGTAAAATGCCTTCAAATTGTCTCACATATGCCTCCACAGCACACATGTGTGCAATCTTGTTGGCATTCCGGATACACAAATGTAATCACGTGTGAACTCAATTTCACTCCCCTCTAACTCGCACAGAGGAATCTTCACACTGTGACACAGTTGAGTTTGTTGTGCCGGAGATGTTGAGAGTGTAAACAGGTGCAGCAGCCGGTGCACCAAGCAGGATCTGGAGAGCGGAGATAACGCTTTGGCAGAATGGGGCTGCCTTTATTCTGGCTGCTGTTTTCATATGGATGAGGATGGTGTGTGTCAGCAAGCTAACCTACTTTACATTTTACACCCAGTCAATTTGAAAACCTACATACCGCCGTCTAAACTGTTACTGAAAACAATTGTCTCATTCGTAGAGTGAATGTTTCAGGTTGTTCATGAATTTGATAGTTTACCCTTTAGAACTGAGGCCATTTGTTTCGATATCAAACATCTACTCCCGAACTCAATGTTTAGTGTTAAAGCAGAATAACCAAATGTAGAGATGACCTGTTGCATCTAAAAACAATAACGTTCACTCACCTTTCGCTTTATTGGTAGAGCCTTTATTAGTAATGGAGTAGATCCCATTTTGCCTTGAAGATGTTCTTAATTCTTCATGGCAAAGATGTCAAACATTTGTCTGAGATTTTGGTTCAGGTTGGTCCTATGCAGGGACAACTAATCAAATAAGTGCATCCACCCCAGTCCTCTTTGGTCACTTTAATGAAATGCTAGTTTGATTGTCTAGCGAGTCAGTAAGTGAATTCTTCAGAGGGTTTGGTTCATTTGATGCAGTGCTGTGTGAAAGTGAATCACACCAGATGAAAATGCTGCAATTTTGGTCCTCAATTGAACAAAAGCTACCAGACTATCGGGTGTGAAGACGCCCTCTAATGGACACAGTAGTGGGAGGGGGTGACTTTGGGTGTCCTTTGTGATGATTACATTTACCTTCTCTCAGCCTTTCACATCGCCTGGCTGTGGGATGAGGTGAGCTCTAGTGTGAAAGCTGCTGCTGACCACATGCATACAAACACTTTTTGTATCCTCCTATCTTTGATGTTGGACCAACAGAGTGAATGCTGAGATGTGCATTGTGCAACTCGTTGCTTGTGTTACACAATGCAACGTGCTAATGCAAGATGACTCTTGTTTTCAAATCGCCAAGGCTCAGCAAACAGAAAATTTGGAAGTTTAGTCGCAGTACGAAGGTTGCAGGTGTTTTGATCGAACTTTCACAAGTCATAGTGTCCAGATTGAAATCCTGAGACTATGGAGGCCATTCTAGGGAAGCAAACTGTCAGGTTGGAAAAAGTTTGGTTTGTTTAGAGGTTTGTCACAAGCTGCATTGTCCTGTTAGAGGTAAGTGTTGTGAGATGAATACTCTGTGATGAGGGAAACGACATGAGCAACAACAATTCAAGCTATACTAGTTTGTACAAAGAAGCTAAGTGCGGGTCATAAAAATCTCCCCCACATCATCATACCACCATCACCAACATGAGCCACTCTGTTTTGTTAATTTTTTTCTAAATGGGTACTTAAACTGCTACTGGATGGTTTGGTGGCATAAAATCATAGACAGCAAAAGAACAAATGCTGGAAGTTGAATTTGGTTAGAAACTTTAATACCATTTAAAACGACTTAAACTGGGGGCCCAGTAAATGCTTTATAGGATGCATGATTTATTGTAGTATATTTTCATAAAATAAAAATCTCTTCAGATAATATTTGTCGTCAGGAATGAGTTTCTATCTAGTCAGTAATAAAATATAGTGGGTTATCTCTGGTGTATTAAAGTTTGAAAAGAGATTGGTGTTTTTGACAAGGTTACCTCTGGTCAGGGTTACATTGTAGACTTTATATCTATTGCAATGCTTCATAAATCCTCTGGATTTCAACTTGGCTAATGCAAAGGAATAAGATGTGACTGAAGCGTCTTCGCATCAATTTTTATAGCAAATGTGAAAATGACAAAAAAAAAAAAGGCACATCACAGACTTTCATGGCACGGTGCATTCTGCATCCATAACATCCTAAAACTAAAAGCAACGTTGACTGAAAACAGCGAAGAACTTTTTGTTTGCATCCATTGACGGTTTTCTGCTCTGTATTCACTGCACATGCTTCACCTGCTGCTAGCATTCCCCCGAATCTTTCTTTCTTTCTCCACACACATTTAATGAAGTGGGTTTTCAGGGCTGCTACACGCTTACAAAAGCTGGTGTTGGTCTGGCTGTCTGTGTAAGATTTGCATAAGTCTCCCAGGAGCCACTTGATGGTTAAGTGCAGAAAATGTAATTAAACGTGGAGTAGACGACGTGACAGTCAGGCCTTTGAGGGCTTTGAGTGCTGTGAGGAAGGACCTGGCCTCACCTTGTTAAATATATTGTTCCTTAACCCCCCAGAATGGGATCATGGGGTGTTTTATGTTCTTTCAAAAGCTGTGACACTCTTTGTTATACTAAGTTTTATATGCTTGAGTAGATTTAATCTGTAGAGGCCTTACAAAAAATAAAGGAGGAATGGGACGATAAAAGCTAATATTGACATGTTCCTTTGCTGATCAGGTTGATGGTTCTTAGCATGCAGGGAAAATGTTAGATATTAATAAAGTTTCCTTTGTGTTTTTACTGTTTCCCATTAAATTTATCAGTCTTGGTTTTCCTTAGCAGGAACACTCACATATGAGGCGTTAAATAACCCAATAAATAAGCTAATATAGAAAGTGAATGTTTCTACAATTTAAAATAAAAAACGTCAGAGGAACATCTTTGCCAGCTCTAATGATTCCTTTCTTCTTGCTACATGATTGTTTATTTGAGAGGGATGACCGATTTTTACTGACCTGCAGTCACAATTTGAGTCTCTGCTGCGACTTTATACACTCGGGTAAAATGAGACTAAGCCTGAACTAAAAAATTATTTATTTTGATTTTTTTTTTCATGGGATATAAATCCAAAACATGGTCAAATGTATATAAAATGGTTAGCATCTCTCAAAATCCCATTTCAGTCCTCTGACATGAATCAATAGAAAACGTTTGGGATGAGCTGAGGAGAAGAAAGCAGAGAGACTGGTCTAAGAGGACTGGCCAAACAGTGTGAAATGTTATTGATGATTAATACTTCTCCTTTTGGCAAAGTACAATGTGACAATATGCTACTGCTATAAAAGAGAAGTTTATGTTGAGACTGTTTTCCCAGCTTTATGAGGGCGGCAAACCAACCTGTGCAGAAATGTCTTCAGTCTGACACATTCTGCAGGAGACAACAGTAAAAGTGTCCAAATCTCAGGAGGAAACCTATTTACTTTGCATTTTCACACTTTGAATACCGCTCATGTGAAGGTGACTCAGGGTGTTGCACCTGAACCAGAAGGAAACGTATCAAAACACAGGCCAACTCATTTTCAGGCAGGAGACCTGAAGTTGGAACATGAAAAGGATTAAATGCCACATCTCCCACCTCATCAAGGTGTCGGCGCCGCAGCCTCGGCTTCACTTTTGCTTTCAACGTTTTTTTGTTGTTGTTTCCTCTCGTCACTGGATGATGGCATTCTGAGTTCTTGTAATACGCTGAGTAGACTCCGAACACTCCAGGAAGCGCTTCAGATGCTTCCCTCTCTGCAGTGCATTGTCTCACTTTTGTGACACTCTGTGGCAGGTAGATGCATCAGCTGCATCTGGAGCTGCATGTCCCAGGTTGAAAACAAATATGCAGGGAGAGCACAGGCACATCACAAGCCTCTTGTGCATTGAGTGAAACGGATACATGGCAATCAGATACTTAGCTGTGCCAGTTAGTCATGATTCTAAGATAACCAGTTCGGGTGGAGTTCTTGATATTTGTTATTTACAATATTTTTCAAAGAGATTCATTACATTTCAGTCTCTTACATTCTGTGTTCAATTAAAAATCCTCCACTTCCTGTCTTTTCAAGAATGTCAATCTTTCCTCTCCTTCTGTCCTTTTTTGGTGGTTTTTTGGCGATCCAGCTTTTAGTTGAGAGTGGTTGATCTTCGGCTGCGCTCTCATTTCTGTGACCAGGTTGCGAACGTTTCTCCCCGGCTGTCAGGTGTGGAATGGCTGCAGTTAGACACAAAAAGTAGTTGTTACATTTTTATTGTAGACTTGTAGGGCACACAAATGCACTAGTATATTTTTTTTATCCAATAGACCGCGGGTCTCGTTTTGTGATTTACGAGGTCTTTAGACTTTTGTTTTTTTCTAGAGCCTTTGTAACATGCAAAAGATGCAAACATTTTCAGACCTCTTCAACCTGTTTACATAATCTAATGTTACAACCACAGTGCTTCATTCTTTCTAATATGAAAGAATGATAAAAGTGTGGTTTGTATTTACATTGTGGCTTTTTGGGGAAAAGAGAAGCATCCTGAAGTTACAGTTCAGTAGTTCTCCTACTGACTAGAGTTGAGCTTCACTGATCTAAATTATTCTATTTTACCTCTGGCTGCATGTTTGGAGTCAAAATGCCGTTTGAATGTGAAACTCCAACCTAGTCTTAAGTCAGTTCTTGCTTCAAACGTGAAGCATTTAAGTGTTTAGCTCCCTCAGTTTTCCTTCCAACTCTGAGCTTCTCTGTCACTGCTAGAAGCCTGCTGCCATCATTGAAATTTTGCTGTGTTCACTATAATTAAAATAAATATCCTTAAAACCTATCGATGCACCAGCCATGTTTTTCTTGGACAATACCAATTTCTTCTAATGCTTAGAACGTGTAATGAAGTAGGCTGCAGATTGAAGAAGATGGTAGAAAATAAATAAGATTTCCCTTAATTTTATTCCCACTAATACAACCTTTGTTCAACCCAGCGTGGTCAAGAATACATGCCATTCATTGATGTGAGCACAGACTGAAAATGCTGGAGGCTTTTTTAGCTCTGTTACTTTTAAATGGAGAGGGGAAGAAAAAAAATCCAATTTAATCGTTTTTGACCTGTCGATCACTAGTCAGAGATTAACGTGAAAGTAGTCAATTCTGATTTCTGGGCAACTTATCAATTTAAATTCTCTCCTCTCTTTCTAAAAATTAAATATAAATTCAGTGTATGTGTGCCTGAATCTCTTAGGCCTGTAAACGTAATGGACAGTGACACATTATCTCATGTGAGACTGGTCAGAGGCTTCTGTCCAGGAAATTGTGCGCCGCGCTCATCTTCTCCTTCCTTAACTTGCAGAACGTGCAGCAGCATGAATGCACTGGTGCCCT
Source organism: Poeciliopsis prolifica (assembly GCF_027474105.1). Classification (NCBI taxonomy): domain Eukaryota; kingdom Metazoa; phylum Chordata; class Actinopteri; order Cyprinodontiformes; family Poeciliidae; genus Poeciliopsis; species Poeciliopsis prolifica. The sequence continues at coordinate 9,758,614 of NW_026562380.1, forward strand.
CGGCCTCCTAATGAGCTTTTCATTCAGCGCTGTAGAGGACTGTGGACCTGCACTGACATTCACCTCCATCAACCAGAAAATGAGCATCGATGAGGCACGCCCAGCAGACACTGAGAAGGGCCAGGTGAGAGGAGAAAATAAAAGATTAGGTAAAAAAAAAAATCCCTAAAAAACAGGAATGCTATAAACACCAGGAAGGACATGAGACAGGAGTCTGATGTTGCTGTAGAAACAGACCGTTGGCAGCGCTGAGGTAATGCTAGTGGAATGAGGGAGTTAGTTGGCTCCTAAACGCAGACATGCTGCAGCTTTGCTCCTGGCAGGGTCATCAGAAGCTGCAGGATCGCTTTGGTTTTCCACTTTGCCACATCAGTGAGTATTCATGTAGTGTTCCCTCCACGGACTGGTCCAATGTTTCAGAGCTCAGGACCTTTTTTTTTTTTTTCCTTTTTATAAATAAAAGCTTCTTAAAGTGCAAAAAAAAAAAAGTCTTCTCAGGTGAATCCTATTTGTAAGAGCAGGAACTGTGTGTACCTGCTGCCTGGTCTCTGTCATTTTGATTGATGTGTTTGTTGGAATCCACAACACTTTCCAAACAGACCGGAGACGGCGGCCAGGGCTGCCGTGTTATCCTTTGCTTCAGGTGTGACAGCCATCACTCTGGCCTTTTCACGCGTGCAGCATAAACAAATCTTCAAGGCTGTGGCCTTTGTCGAGCTTTTTAATAAATTACAATGGGACCACAACAAAGTCTCAGGATAGCGAGACAAGATGGGCTGAAACGAGCAGAGAGGATCTGTGTAGGAACCAGATTCTTTGGATTTTGCTGAGCTGCTGCCAAAAACAATGTTTTTTATCTAAGCATCACATGACTTTTTCTGCAAGTTATGAAGAGATAGACATTATCATTTCATTATGGATAACAAATGCTGTTAAAAAGCTACTTCCAACTTTCTGCACTTGTATACTACATGTCTTTGTTTCTATTTTTGCTGTGTTAAGGCCTCGCTTTCAGTTCCAACTTCCAAAATAGGTGGAACGTATTTATTGGAACAGAGTAGCTCACTTCCAAGGGATTTTCACCTCAGGGGCCTGTGGTAGCAGTTCTACTAATCTTTCCTAGGAACTGTATTGTGATGAATAATAAGGTTGTTGGACAACTGCATGGTAAGTGCACACTTAAAATGTTCTTTATAAGGGGACTTCCGGTTATGGCGTCTCGCTGAAGGGTGTATGTGCGTATGGCTCGCTGCTAAATCCTCTAAATTAATCCGTAAGTCAGACCAATATTGGCAATTTCGCCTATTTTGCTAACGGGAAATCGCTTACTGGGGATCATGCCACCGAAAAATGCCAAACCGGTCCAACAACCGACTAAAACGGCTCCACAGGTGAATGTGGCTAACGTAGCTCATGCGGCTATTGTAGCTCATGCTAGCACGGCAGCACCCATTAACTTGGATGAGGCTCAAGATGCGCCGACTAACCGTGATATTCTCGGAGCAATCAGCTTGCTGAAGGAGGATATGAATAAACATTCTGCTGATATGCTGAAAGCAATTAAGGATATCAAAGGGGATATACAATCCCTCACTGAAAGAACCGGGGAAACAGAAGCGCGAATTTCACAAGCAGAGGACGACGTCATTTCCCTTCAAGGCAGAGTTAAATCACTGGAGAAAACAGTGGAGGTGCTTTCTGACAGAGTTGCGGAGCAAGAGGACAGGAGCAGGCGCTCCAACCTGAGACTGGTCGGGTTGCCTGAAAAATCCGAGGGATCGGATCTGTGTGGCTTCTTGGAGAAGTGGCTCCGAGAGACATTGGGTGAGGACTTCACCTCGTCCCGCTGCGTGGAGAGAGCCCACAGGATCGGTCCCCTTACTTCCAATCCTGCGGCTCCAAGGGTTGTTTTAATGAAGTTTCTGAGCTATCGGGACCGGGAAGCAGCTCTGAAAGCTGTCAGGAAAATGAAAGAGGTACACTATAAGAACCACCGCGTCACCTTCTTTCCTGACCTTTCGGCCGAGACTCGCAAGCTGCAAAGGCGCTTTGATGGAGTGAAAATCCGGCTCCGTGCCCTTAAAGTTCGGTATGGCATTCTGTATCCAGCCCACTTGATCATCACACACAATGACAAACGCCGGATCTTCAAATCCGTGGAAGAAGCCGAAAAGTATATTGATGGAATAAGCTCGCAGGCTGAGGTCAACTCCAAGACTTAGTATGTACTCGCTGTTCTTTTTCTGGCATGGTTCCTAAAAGTAACTCAGTATTCTCAGAACGTTTTGCTTCTGTGTGTGGAAAAATGTGCACTGTTAATATTTCTTTATAACATCTTTGTAATGTTAGCAAATCTCGCCTTACTTATTGATATTTTGGTCAAAGCAATTTTTTGTTTATGCCAGCCAACCCATACATAACCATCGTTATGCGTGTAGACTTTTACGTTACCCACTTGGTGGCTGCAACGTTTCATATAACCCAAGTTCAATATTCAGAATGGGTTAACTCCACATTTCGTTTGGGGAAATATGTGGAGATTTGGGTTATAGGGCTCACTCTGGAAACTGTATTTTTGTGGACTTTACACTACTTGAATGAAAGAATAGGAAGGGGCAAATGTATTTTATTTGATTACATCTCCAATTACACAATTTATGTCTGTTTGTCCTATAATTAATATATCTAGTTGGAATGTTAGAGGTCTGAACAAAATGGTCAAGCTTAAACAAGTGATGGACAGGATCAAACAGTTGAAAACTGCAATATGCTTCTTGCAAGAGACACATTTGATTGAAAAAGATGTGAATAAAATTAGAGCTAGGTGGCCTGGTCAGGTATTCTCCTCTAGTTTTACAACCCATGCCAGGGGAGTCATAATACTGATTCACAAATCAATTCCATTTGAACTAAAAAATAAATACTTTGACCCATCAGGGAGATTTATCATTCTTAGTGGGACTATAATTTCTACAATGGTCAATTTTGTATGTCTATATGCTCCCAATGGTGATGATCCTGCCTTTTACCAAAATTTGTTTTTAACCATGTCAGCTTATAACGGGCCATTTATAATTGGTGGAGATTTCAATTGTGTTTTAAATCCTGCGATAGACCGCTCAAATAATTCTGTCATGTCCCACCAACAAGCCAGGAAAACCATCAAGAAATATATGAAAGATCTAAATTTAATTGAGGTTTGGAGACAACTTTTTCCAAATAAAACAGAGTACTCTTGCTTTTCAAGCACCTTTAAAACTTACTCGCGAATAGACTTTTTTCTGATCTCTGCCAGTCTATTATCTACAGTTCAAAAATGTTGGTATGAAGCTATTTTACTCTCTGATCACGCTCCAGTTATCCTATCAATAAATTTACCAAACTATTGTCGGTCTTCAATCCAATTTCGATTTCAAGCTAAATGGTTTAAGTCTGAAGGGTTCGAGGAATTTCTTAAAGGGAAAATAACTGAGTATTTCAATTTTAATACAAACCAAACCAGTGCATCAATAAAATGGGAAGCATTTAAAGCCTATATAAGGGGGGAAATATTGAGCTATAATACTACAAATCAAGACTCATTTGAATAAACTAAAAAACATTGAAAAAATCAAAGAATTGCAGGAACAGATGTATTACTGCAATGACACTGACAAATATAGGAGACTTCTTTTATTAAAATCAGAATACAACGAGCTCACTACTAGCAAAATAGCAAGTAATCTATTATGGTTAAAACAATCATATTATGATCAGGGTGAGAAGGCAGGAAAACTCTTGGCTTGGAGGCTTAAAGTTACAGACAAATCGGGCCATAAATTTAATCAAATTAAATAATGGTGAGAATCTGGTGGATCCTATAAGTATAAATGATGCTTTTGCAAAATATTATCAAAATATACATCACAATATCCAGACAACACAAACAAACAGAAGCATTTTCTGGACCAACTTCAGTTTCCAACCCTGTCAGAAGAGAGAAAAAATTTGGATGAAAGGCTGAGTGTTGAAGAACTTAAAATGGCTTTAAGCCACATGAACTCTGGTAAAGCTCCTGGCCCCGATGGCCTTCCAATTGAACTTTATAAGAAATTTCCAGATAAAACTACTGCCCCCTCTACTCGAAGCGTTCAATGAATCTTATGAAAAAGGCACCCTACCTCCATCATTACGTTTGGCAACTATTTCTCTTTTATTGAAGCCAGGCAAACCCCCAACAGAATGGGCTCATATAGACCCATTTCTTTAATGTCCTGTGACACAAAAATTCTATGCAAAGCTTTGGCTCGAAGGATTGAAACGTATATCCCTAATTTAATCTCAAATGACCAAAACGGATTTGTTATTGGGCGCCAAGCCTTTCACAATACCCGCCGATTACTTAACATATTATATGCAAAACAGTTTTGCTATGGATCATGCCTTTCTGTCATTAGATGCTGAAAAAGCTTTCGAGGATTGAATGGAGTTACCTCTTTGATACCCTTAAGAGATTCGGCCTAGGAGGAAAATATTTAAAATGGATTCAGTTATTATACACTGAGCCAGTGGCTAAAGTTGCGACAAACGGTCAACTGTCAAGATGTATAAACCTCTGTAGATCGACACGACAGGGATGCCCACTGTCCCCCCTTCTTTTCTTGTTTGCCATTGAACCGCTTGCCATGGCAATACGTAAATCCCCTGAGATCACCGGCATTCAAATTGGGGATGTGGAGCACCGATTGTCTCTTTTTGCAGATGACATTGTTTTGTTTTTAGCTAATCTGGAAAAGTCTATTCAAGCTGTTGATAAAATCCTGAAGGAATTTGGAGAATTCTCAGGATATAAAGTCAACCAAAAGAAAAGCTCCTTGTTAATGCTGAACAGAAATAACCCTCCAATACAAACGCAATTCGCATGTACCGATGAGGGCTTTACTTACCTAGGAATTAAGATTGACCGAGATATAGAGAAAATGGTTTCTATAAATTATGACCCTTTAGTGCAGAAAATATTAGTTTCCCTAGAAAGATGGAGCGAGATGCCAATCTCAATGATAGGTCGTATTAACATTATTAAAATGTCCATTCTTCCAAAGTTCTTATACCTTTTTCAGTCCATTCCTTTACACATTCCAGCTTCCTTCTTTTCTTCTTTGGATAAAGCCTTTAACAAATTTATATGGAACAATAAACGCTCCAGATTGCGACTCTCTCTTCTTTATCTACCCTACGATAGAGGTGGGCTTAGAATGCCGAACATTAAATTGTATTATTATGCTGCGCAGCTTTGTGCTGCTTCCTGTTATTTTTCAACCGGTGACATTCCCTGTTGGGTACAAATAGAAAACAACTCGGTAACATTACCTTTGACATCCTATTTTTACTCAGCTGAACTTAAATATTTATTAAAAAACACCAAAAATCCTTTTCTCAAAAACACAATATCAGTTTGGCACTACTCCCATACAATTTTAGATGAGGTGTCCAAGATCTCATGTCTATCGCCTATTTGGGGAAACAATAGGTTCAAACCGGGAAGAGCAGACAGGGGGTTTAGAATATGGATGAATAAGGCTTAAATAAAATAGGGGACCTTTATAGTGAAGGAGTTTTGTTGTCCTTTGAACAACTGGTAAATAAGTACAGCCTGCCCCAAAAGCATTTTTTTAAGTATTTACAGATTAGAAGTTTTATTTTTGCCTCTCTGAAATCTACGACTGAACCTCCACTCTCTACCATAGAGAATATAGCTGTTCACCATAATCAGAGTAGAGGCCTACTTTCCAAATTTTATAATATTTTACTTTTAGCTTCAAAAGAAAATAGTCTCTCATATTTACAAGCCTGGAAAACTGATCTGCAAACGGAAATTCCTGAGGATGAATGGAGTAACTCATGTTTAATGGCACAAACGCAAACTATTAACACAAGATTTAGACTATTGCAATACAAATGGTTATTTAGAACGTATATCACTCCTGTAAAACTTCATCATTTTAATTCAAATATTCCTGATATCTGTTTAAATGTAATATAGATAAGGGTACTCTTTTCCATTGTATGTGGCAATGTGTAGAACTTCAAACTTTCTGGAAGGAGGTTATTATGTTCATCTCTCGTTTGATCGAACAGGACGTTCCAATGGACAGTAAACTTTGCTTACTGCATATTTTCCCAGATGGATTTAGAGGTCCTACAAAGAGACAGAAGCTTGTGACTTTTTGCCTCTTGCAGGCTAAACATTTAATTGCTCTGAAGTGGGAACACAGAAAGACCAAAGATAAATGAATGGATCAAACTATTGGGCAACAACCTGGCAATGGAAAAGCTGACATATTTAACAAAAGGGAAGCTTGAAGACTTTAAAGATATTTGGTTTCCTTTCTTACATCTTGTCAAATACTGTGATATGTAAAGCTAATTTTCTTTTCTTTTTTTGTGTAGATGGAGTGAGCCCTGGGGTTCAGTGTTCTTTTTGGGTGGGGGGAGGGAATGCGCTGTATGTAATTTTTTTTTTTTTTTTTTTTTTTAGGTTCTGTTTTTGTATGTCTGTATAACAGAAAATCCTAATAAAACTATCTTGAAAAAAAAAAAAAAAAAAAAATGTTCTTTATAAACTGCTTATTCAATTCAATCAGAGACTTTTATTTTCCCACTTGCAAAAAAGATCAGTTTTATACATTTCAACCTTTTTTAGCATGTCTAAGCATTTTAGACAAAAAACTTTGCTATTATTCTTTTGATGTCCTTCTGTTTTCCTTGACCCCTGTTCCTCTATTTTCTTTTAAATAATTTGAAGTGGCCTCATTTGTTAACGGTACTCTACAGACAAACAAGCTTTCTGCTATTTTTCACAATGTTCAAGAAAAGGAAAGCCAAAGGATTTAAAGTAGACATCGTGTGCTGTCTAAGGCAAAGACATGGTGACACATCATCTTACGTTGCGTATCCGGATCCCGATCTTTCTGATGCTCCTGTATATCACCCACAATCCTCCAGATTCTGCCGCTGTCCTTCCTCACAGGCTGGGGGGTACCACTCGACAGACAGGCTCTTCTCACTTGGATCCTGTCAAAAGATAATGCTGCTGCTAATATTTAGTAAATCTCATGTTATTCCCAGATAAGTTATTACGACTCCTAGTGTCCAAAACAAGCTTGTTTATCAGAGCGTACCAGATGGAATATCACTGCAGAGCGACTTAACACAAAATGGCAGAGATAGTGGAGTTTTTTTTTTTCTGTTTTTGAGCTTGAAGCAGAGCTGTTCTTGGTTGGCTTATCTGTAAAAGTCATTCCTGTTTACCATGTTATCCAGCTCTCCTGCCGTATTACGGTTTTGGCTCAAGGCTGCGATAGAGGAGCAGACAGCTTCTGAGCCTCTAAGTTGTTGAGGGAGTGTTTGCTAAACTTATGTCACCTATGTAGTGAAACAGCAGTGGGCAAAAACTGAGTTTTAGCATTTTTGTCAGTGTGGTTGGAGACCCATAGATGCCACAAAACGTGCATCTGGAGTGTCAGACCAGTAGCAGACACTCCAGGACCCCTACAGATGTTGTTTGCTCATGTTGTAGCCAGTAAAATAAATCCCCACTCATTAGTTGATCTTAGATGAAGTGTTGACTTCACTTTGCTGCCAAAGCACATTTTGACTCACGCTCCAGCCAGAGATTGAATCCCTGGTCTTCAGATTAGAGACCACCTTTAAGCAAAAGACGCCCACCAAACATTCACCCAGAAAGTTTGTCCATCTGTTTCCTTTTAGAGACTTGACCTCGGTCATGTTCCATGTGGAAATGATTCCACTTTCCTAATATTTGCCCAACGCAGACTGATGGCTGACTAAACATTAACCAGGGGAAGTGAGAGTGCAACGGTGATTGGAAGGAAGCTTGAGTGAATATAAGGGTGGTGAAAATGTGGAAGATATTTAGAATAGGATGGGAAATTGAGAAATTATGCCATAGATAGCAGTGGAAATTGTATAAACCTGCTGGGATTCCAAGCTCATTTCTTTTCAGAAAATTGACAGAAAAATTCAGCCTCCTGTTCTGCACACATCACTTCCATCTTTCCGTCAGCCTCCTCCTAACCCGAGGTGAGACTAATCCTTTTGGCTTGATAATCACAATTTCGGATTGATAATCACAGTTTGATCAATTTGAGTTGTCCTCTTAATGTGAGCTGCAGCAGTATGGAAGTATGTCTATTTGGTGTGTGGTATAGTTGCTGTTTTGTTTGAAGCAACCCACTGAGCGAGGAGGAGGATGTAAGAAAGTTATTAAACTGCTTGCCTTGTAAACAAAGCACAACCACAGCAGTCAGATTCTTGACACGATCGTTTATTTCATCACTGCTGGGTCTTTTGGTGTCATAAAAATGAGATCAGTAGAGATTCGGATCGTCCAGCTGCACCCCCTCACAGCTGCTATAAAGTAATGAGCAACAACCCAGGAAACTTCACAACTTTTAGGAGGGAGAATGAGGATTTTTGAGAAATGAAGTCAGTTCACAGGAAGTGAATGTATAGAGACTGCCGTCACAAGCTGTAGAGTCATTGGCCACTAGTAATTCTGCAGGTACGTTCATATCAGTCATGCTGTTTTATAACTTAAGCGACTTCTCTAGTATTATTGAGTCATTTGGGACAAAGCATCTGATTAATTCCTGGGAGTAATTCTTGCTCCCAACACACAATCAATTGAAGATGCAAAAACATTTTATAATAATTTGAACAATCAGCATGGCACAGGAAAGCATGGAAGCACAGGGGAAGAAAGCCGACATCATCGTCAGGAAACTTTTTCCCCTATAAATATCCACAGCAAAGCGAGATGTGTGTTGACTGAAGACCTTTTGAAGCACAATCGGATCGCTCTTTATGAATAAAGGATAAAGCCATCTTGTCGTCAGCGATGGGTTGATTGAAGGTTGTAGCATTTTTCTGAAACCCAGTTGACCCAAAGTCGGAACAAGAAACGTGTCCAGAAACATGAGATTTTTTATTTATTTATTTTTTTAAATACCCTTAACATCATTACACAGCTCTGTTTTTGATCATTCACCCTGCCATCAAATTTAGTGTGAATTTTAAGTTCAAACCTGAGCCATTTATGTAAATCAAAATGGAGGCTTTGTCCTTGTCGGTTTGCTCGAGCCATGTTCCTCTCAGACAAACAGAACTAACTACAGGCTCTGAGGGGACACTATGTAGAAAAAGCTGAAGAGAACCAAAAAACAAAAACAAAAAAACAATACTAAAGCAATTTCTCACCAGAATATTAATACTGTTTTGTATCCTTGTTGTCCCTGAGACATAAATTATCCAGAGTAGGTTTGCTATGTATTCTGTCTATGCATATCTGTCTCATTATCTCGACTCCTTTGATGTTTCACTGTATAATTTCAATTCTCTTTATTTATGATGCTTGTTTTTGTGTGTAAAATGATAAATTATTAGTTTAAATGAAGTTCAAATTCTGATTCCTTAAAACAAAAACAAGAAGGAAAACAGTCATGGACCCAAAACACAAGCATTTGTTTCTCTCTTTCTTTTGAAAGTCAATTCAACCAGATAGATTTTTTTCATCGCTAGTTATTCTGAAAGCCTACACTTAACCTGAATTTGTACCTTTGAACAAGAACTTTGAGAGTATTGGATCTGAATCGATCTGTGCAGTAATTGCACAGTGTTTCTTTTGAGGTTGGGGTTTGTTCATGACCCTGTCAGCAGGGGGCAGCTGAAAGCAGCTTTTTGTCTTTGTCTCTGCAGGACAGGTCAACTTGACATTAATGTGCAAGCCAATGTGATTTATGATGGGTGTGAATTGGATATAGTAGTAAATACTTTTTAAAAAAAGTTGTTTTCAATGCCGAGACATAGATGAAATATCATTTCATCGTAATGATGCTTTTACCAATGAATTGATTTGTATTTAACTTGCATACTTCTTATAAGACGTAAACAACCTCTAAGTACCAATTTCTGTATTTATCTGGAATGCGAAAGGTACTGGAGCTTAATCTAGTTCTTTTGGAGTAGTATAGGTGAAGCGATTCATTTCGCAAGCTTCATTCTACTTCATTGTACAGAATAGAAGAGGGTGTGTAAATCAAAGTTACTTGTTATGGGAAGTGGATGGAGCTGGTGTGCAGCACTTTAAACCGTCTTAATTCACCTGACAAGATGGAGTGAAACAAAAATCTGTAGACAGATTCCCAATGTCTAAGGGTGGTGTGGTAGGAGTTACAGGGATTATCTATCCTTTCTCTCCATATCATTAGCCATTGAATGAAGAAATGTGCACAGATTTCTGTCAAGCTGGATCAGAAGTAATGCAGCACTTCACCATCATTTCTCCATAATTCCATCCGTTGGCCACAGTTGAAGGCAGAAATTTGAGGATTACATGAAACGGGGAGGAAGAGTTGCATCCCAGGTGCCTTCGTATGCCAAGAGCCCCCCTGTGGAGAGGTGGCCTGCTGCAGGGAAGCTGCTGGCATCTCCTACATCCTGTTTAGATCTAAAAACAGGCGTAGTGGAAGAGCTGGTGGAAGAGGAAGAGGAAGCTAATGGCTTCAGAGGATTTGCACATTATAAACTCCCAAACTGGTATATGTACAGACCAGATCTTCTAAACCTGGCTGGGGTCAGTGATGAGGCGCCATCTGTTTTAGCAGCAGGTGAGGACTGCTGATGTCACAGTGAGCCGACTGCGGCCTGGAAGGGAACGAGGTGGATGCAGGAGGATGGGGAGGGGGTGTAGTTGTTTCTGGTTTGTCTCTCTATATCGAGGTCAGTCTTCCAGAGCTCAGAGCAGATGATGGATTTAATGGCCTTGGATAGGGCTGCTCTTCACTCCTTAAAGGGTTGAGACAGGCAACAAAACCCAGAGTTGGCCTTTGTAACACTCTTCAAGTCTGAAATTTGAAAAATAAATGATCATATAACCAGTTATCCCTATTCAGGCTAATGTCTGTTGGGCCTTTGCCTGCAGCCTGATCAGTACAAAAAAGAAAAATATATCAAACAGTGATAATTGCAAAAGTTTTCATTATGCATGGAATATTTTATCACTTTGTCACATTTTAATCATAAACTTTAATGTGTTTGAAATGTGATTCTATATGATGGAGTTTCTCAATCCTGGTCCTCAGGAATGGATCTCAGCACATTATTCAGCTTTTTTATGAGTAAAACCTGAATAATGTGGCATGAATCTTTTTCAATTTTCTCCAAAACACCCAAATATTATTCATTGCATTGAGCTGCCACCAGAAGTCTCTTAGTAGGTGTGTGTATAATTTAGGCCTCGTCAGAAATTTAGCAAACAAAAAACATTTCGTATTTGATTTGCACCTCCTGTCCACATACAGATAGAAAATTACTGTTTTGGAGAAACAACTTTTTGAAAACTATTTATCTGAATATCTACAGAGAAATAAAAACAATGTGATTATTAATTGCGCAACAAATGTCTTCTCACGGCGCTTTAGAGGATTAACTTGTCCAATCATATGTACAAATTTAAATAAAGCACATATTGGGCCATGTTTAGTTTCTCTTTCCCTGCATCTGTGTTACGTTGTTCCAATACTGATTCCATTCAAGTCAAAATGTAAAGAAGGGGATAACCCAGAGGAAAGTTTAAATGATGTTACACACGGTCAAAGCTCTAATGAAAGGGTTCAGGTCAAGGCGCTTTTATGTGATTGATGGGCCCAGTCAACGTTTAAACCCAAATCCAATTGAGAATCTGCTCTAAAACTTTCTTTTCTTTTCAAAAGCTCTCCTTCCAGGCTGCCTGAGCTTGCACTATTCTGCAAAAAGCAGTGAGTGAGAGTTTCGGTCACTGAGTCTGAAGTGGTAGAAACATACTCTATAATGCATGCAACACCTTTAAGATTTTCATTTGTAAAACAAAAATGTGAAAATTGGGTCCTTCCACTTCAGTTACATTGACATATCACATAAAATCAAATGAATTTACAAGCCAGTTTGTAATTTTAACATAAAATGTTACATTAGTTCAAGGTGTATGAATGCTGGGGTGAGAAATTGTTCAGTAGTGGCCACTTTGTTTAATCTTTGCAGGGTTGCTCACTCACTTTTTCCCTTCCTAACCTGTTCACAGTAATTGTTTGATCCTGGAGACGCGAGGTCAGCCGGGTCGAGACCGTGAAGTATGATAAGCTCTGCCGTAGAAGCTCTGTGCTGCCGTCTGCATCCCAATAGCCACTAATGACTCACCTCAGACACTTGCATATTGTGCAGAATTAATGAAGTTTTTTGACCTACATTGTAATGTGAGAAGGAATTAAAATGAGATCTGTGCTATATGATGATTATGTACTGGTAACTTATCTCAGCTTAAACGTGTCACTTGCCTTAGGTGTTTGATGTTGAATACTGACAGAGCAATAAATCCCACAGGAGCTTTTAATCTCTTTTCAAAATTATTATTATTATTTTTTAAGTCTTTATAAAATACAGATGATGGCAAACACAACTCAGCTGTATATATCTGCTGGAAAAAAATATATTTCTGGATCCATTTGGTTTGAAATTTCAACACATTTTCATCCGGCGTGTGGTTATGAATGAATGCACAAATCAAGCTGGGGAGTCGTATTGATTCAGTAGAGCGAGAGGTGTGTGTTCGTGCTGATATATTTTGTCCACTCACAGCAGCCAAGTAAACTGTGAGTCATGCGCTGCAGAGAGGCACTAGGTAGATTTTAGCATCCAAAATTGTTGAATTACCAGAAATAATTACTGGTAGACTTCAGATAGTTTTAGCAATCATCAGTGTGACTCAAGGTGACTGCAGAGGCATAACTTGAGGTGAACAAGAACCTCACAGGCAGAAATATATATATATATAATATATATATATATATATATAATATGTATATTTTGCAGGGTGGCTAAAAAAACGAGTGTAATAATTGTGATCATTAGGAGCTGTGTTGCACCACTACAGCTTGCGGTCAGATCTAATAATCTTAGAAAATAAAATACACACATGTTCACATTTTAATGCTTTGCTTGTTTTTAATAGCTGGGTCGTTTTTCCACACTTAGTCTCCGATGTAGAGCAGCTGCTAAAACACCAAAGCAACCTTGTTTATCATATTCCTATAAAGAACAATGTATTCTGCTCTGTCCCACACAGTAGGATGTTGACCTTTGTGTGCTTGGTCATAAAAATCTGCTGTCAGGAAGCCACTGAGGCGTCACCAGTGATGTGTGAATATTACATTAGAAACAAATTGTGTATTTTTATTTTTGGCAGATTGACATCAGATGGTTAAAAATAAGGATTAATATAAAAATAGCAAAAGCAGCTAATAAATATCTAAGCATTAACACAAAGATTACTTATATAGGAAAGTTTTATTCATTTTATTGATGAGTTTTTTCTTTTTAATTCGCTGCTATTTTATTAACTTGCTGGATTTCTATTTTCAAAATGGATCACGTTCAGTCGTATTAGAGGTAGTTGGCGTCTATTTCCACAAATGCTTTTTTTGGGTTTATGCCTGGGCTTTGACTGGTCCCCTCTTAATGCATGAATACTGCATTAATATTTCATTGTAGCTCTAGCTGTTTAGTGTTAACTGCCTCTTTTTGCAGCATTTCCATGCATTTAATATTTTCCCCATCAGCTATTAAAGAAAAACGTGACATCAAGCTGCTGCTACTTCTACTTTTCTCTATAAGATGAGAAAAACTATCAGTGATGGACAGTGTTTGTTTCTCACAAATGTAACATTTTAATGGTCAAAAAGTTTGGTTTTGGCTTATGTTTTTTTTTTTTTTCAACAATATCTTCACTCTTCCATTGTGACATTTGCTGCTTTCAATACTCATAGTTGATCTGTAGAAAGATTCTTTCTACTGAACTGATAAGTGGAATCCACCTCATCATAAAACCTCCTGTTACATAATCTAATTTAGATACGATATGCTGAACATATAAATATTTTCTTCAAGTCACTGTGCACTTTTAGTTTCTGTTTGCCTGGCTGTCATAAGGAAACTAGTCTGTAAGTCATAAGCTCATTTTATGAATTCAAAACAAAACTCGAGAGCATTCTGCGCTCTGCCTGACCCTGACCTCGCAGCCCGAACAGAAATAGCCCAAAAAGGGGACAAAGTTTGTTCCCCTCCACCTCTGTCTGACCACCCTGCTGATGGTCACATGTCCGTTCTCAGCGGGGCCCCCTTTCAGCTGTCCCCATCGGCTTTCACAGTCCGAGATAGATGTTCTGCATCGGGCGCCAGCATTGAAAAGGAAGAGCAGTGAGCACTGGGTTGTAGCTGGAAATCAATAAAGCTACTATGTAGCCAGCAAGCTGTTATTTCAGGATGATGAATCGATGCTTTTGTGCTGAGGCCATGCTGTTACAGTGATGGCCTACTTAATGTTTTTGCCTCTTCATTTTAGACTCTGGATTATGTCCTGTGAATAGCAGAGGCTCAGAATAGAAGAAAAGCGGAACTCCAAATCATATCACTGGACACGATTCATGCAACAAATTATTCTTAGGTGATTTTTCTTTTTTTTCTTTGTTCGCTTCTTATTTTCACTTGTCTTTCTTTTGTCACGTTGGAGGTAGACTTGACTGATGCAGCAGGAATACAAGTTGCAGAGCTGTAGTTATCATTATGCATGACTATATTTGAATATGAACTGAAAAGGCTATTACAGCTCAATTTCATGCCCAGCAGGATACCAGATACGTTCCTCTCTTTATAGAAATCATTCTGTCAGACGCTCCTCTGCCCCTCCTCATTTTATCCTAAAATTCTGTCTTTAGCCCTCTATCCAGCTCTAAAACATTTTACCTTCTCTTTTGCTTGCTCTGGTTTTGCAAGGACATTTTAGACTCAAATGTCTAAAATGTTGAGTAGGTAGAGTTATTATTATATCATCTATCAACTGCCTCATAATCAAACATATATAAAGATTTTTTATCCCTTCAATCTTTTACTCTTTGAAGTTTGTGGTTGTAACATGTCAGTGTATTTTACTGGGTCTTTATGTGACAGACCAACACAAAGTAGTGTGACATGGGTCCAAAACTATACATAGCTCACATTTTTACAAATAAAGAAGAAATGCATGCATTTCAGTTCAACCCTGTTTCCTGAAGCATTCAGAAATAAAATTAGAGATATGGTACCAAATAAGAAAACGGAGCCAATTTAATCTCTGGTATAAATTGAGCTCTTTTTCTAAGTCCTCAGTGACTTTTAGAAAACACTGGCAAACAAACAGCTTCAGGAAGACCACAGCAGATGGGTCAGGTAGAAAGCTGGACAGAAGATAAACTATTTAAAGCTTTGAACATCTCACTGAGCACTGTGCAACTTTTTGGGTTGCATGCTAGTTATTATTTGTGCTAAAAAAGGAACAACTAAGACTTCAAATCAACCTGAATACACCTGCAGAGAAATCCTGAAGGAAGAAAGCTTTTGGATGATGCAACAGACTTGAGCCTTAACCTTTTCTTAAGGCTAAATATTTTTTTTAATCATCTGTTCATTTAAGTGTTTTAAACTTTGTCTGTAGGTTTTATTGACTGTCATTCAAGGACAAGTATTAAATTTTTTTAGTGGAGGCTTGTTAGAGGGACATGCATGGCTACAGATGAGATGCTCATGTATTTACAGCACCACAATCACACAAACAAATACAACCAGTGTCGCATTAGGGTGACTTAAGCCCGGCGCACACTGTGCGATTTCCAAAACAGAACCTAAACATGTCTCGTTGAGTGGGATCAGTACAATGGTAATTCCTGTCATGCTACACAATGAACGACGCTTGACTGCACAACCGACACATCAGATATTAATCAAACAATAAATATACGAGTAGGACTATGGGTTGTAGTGATCTCATTATTAGAGCTAGAAAGAGGGAAAGGAGGATGCTGTGGAAGGGGTCACCATTTTCCCAGAAAAGAGGGTAGCTTGATATTTGTCTTAGGTCGTCACTGGTCATGATTGGTTTTTGGTCCATCTATCACCATGAACAGCCCCGACCATCCATTCAAACTCACAACCAGAGATTTTTGTTCAAGCCAAATAGACTTTGACTACAATCAACAGTAGTTGGTCTGTATGAGCTCGGCTTGAATTAAAGCGTGTTCTTGTGTTGGAAAGGCCTGTCAAAGTTCAGAGCAAGGCAAGCCTTTAAAACGAATGTTCACAAAAACACTACAGTGAATCTGACAAGGCTTGCGCCATTATGTCAAGAACAAAATGATCAAATTTTCAGTCATTAGCTGTACCAAGCCAGTAGATGCCTACATTTAAAGGCGATTTCCAAGGTATAAACTGAGGGATTTGCATGATTTTTACAACAGTTCTCAGATGCATGCTTCTTTCCAATGGCCTGACAGAAATTGAATCGTACCAGTGGAAGCATGCGGTTGTAACATGACAGCATGTGAAAAGAGGAATGATTGTGGGTACTTGCACATAGCTCGGTAGCTCCTGGCAGTTGCTCTTTTGTTCCTCAAAATGTCGAACATTGAATGACCATGTCGATGTGGAAATCTACAAGATTAAGCACAAGCCTTTCTGTGAACTGCATATCACGCCACATGTGAATATAGATCCAGTGTGTTGTGTTTATTGACTTTGATGCTACAACAACAAAGGCTTTTCTCATAATCCCACTCTCCCATTATCTTCATGTGAAAAGGCCTTTCTGACTGTTCTGCTGCTTTGAGAGAACATTTTTGTTTTTTCAAGCGAAATGGTCGTTAGCAAGCTGAGTCACCAGCTGGCAATCTTCTCTTTTGCATTTTACTTTTGTCTGAAAAAGCCTGTTGACTGTGTTCAGGCTGGAGACGCTGCTGTCTCCAGCAGTGTTGACATTACAGCTGTAAATTTGAAGCATACCCCTCATCTTCAGAAACTGGTGTTTTTAAATGAAGTTGGCTGCAGCAGCCTTTTGGCTACGAGATATCATCAGCCGTTTGCTTGGTGTTGCCTCATAATTCATCCAAGTTATTGCCTGAATTTAATTTCACAGCACTCATCCACCAACTGCAGCCTGTAGTTTATTCAGTATTAGGCAGGAGAAAATGTCTGATCAGATATCGAGTTCTGTGGGTGTTTTGCTTTGAGCAAATGTGAGCACAAACGCATCTGTTCACAACTGGGCTTGTTTGTTGAGTGGAATATTGGTTAGATAAAAAATAAAGTTAGTTTGGGGCGTCTGCTGGTGTTCCGGTAAAGTCATCTCCACAAATAGAAAGACAATGCTTCAGTCCTGAACTCTATTCCTGACCTTGAGACCTTTGTCTTCCCACCTTCTCTCTCTGCCCATGCCCAATCATGTACTATAAATAAAGCCACAAGCAAGAAAAGAAAAAGGAAAGAGTCTAGTTTGCTAAAACTGTTATATGCAGAGCCTTTTAAAAGTATTAAAGTGGCAGTATTATGTATTTCCTAGCACATAGAGCCATTGTATGGTTAGGTAGGTAACATGGTTTCTTGTCAGATAAACATGTTGCCTTCAGTTGTTATGAAAAAGCTGATGAATTTGGCAGATTTGCAGTTTCACCACTTGTTTGCTAATTGTTGCTGCCGCTAGTCTGGAGGAGCTTTGTGGAAATAGGGGCACTTTGTGAAAACACGCGCTTGGACACTGCTGTAAAGGTTGCAACAGGAGATTCTGGGATTTCTCAAACATGCGTGACAGATTCTCAACAAACTACAGGTATGTTTTCGATGAGGTAATAACATTGTAACATGATGTAGAGCTCAAAAAAGTATATTTGACATAATAGCCATCCTTTAAATGAAGTCCTGGACAGATAATTGTCGTGGGAAAAAAACCCATTTCCAAGCACTGTTCAGGTAAAGTCACTCAATCAGGTTTATTCATGTATTGTACACAACACAGAGAGCTCAGAAGACGATCTATAATGAAGCAAGTCTGAATGGAAACTCTGCCTAGCAGAGACATCAGATAAATTAATCTTTATTTGAGGATTCCAGATTCTGATTTCTAGTGAAGACATTTAACAATGTGCAGAACTTCCAGGAAGTTTTGTAAATCACTTCCACTGTCACACACCCACTTTATAGTTCTCTGAATCCACGCAAACACATAAAATTTCTGTCACACCAGCATATTTGCTGGAAGTGTGTTTTTGGTGACAAATGTTGAGAGAGCTCGATGAAAGTAAAGTGCTGCTCTTCTCATTATCCACGATGTCTTTAGCATTAAGATAGTGAAAATGAGTTATCTTCCAGCTCATTTCATACCAATGTCACTTTCTATTCATACCTGCCTAGTGAACTGTCTGTATCTGTTTTGACAATTCATGATTTTAAAGAGATTTTTCACAATATACAAAAAGTCTACTGTGAAGAAATTCGGTCATGTGACTCGAATAAGAAAGTCTGGCATAAGGAGGTCATGTTGAGTTATTTTAGTGAGATCAGGATCATAATCTGCAATTTTCAGGTAGTGTTGTACCTTTTAAATCTGAGAGACATATTGAATGTTAAAGTTTTAACTTAAAATTACACATTATGCATAAGGTGCACCTGGTTTATGTTCAAAGTCTATGTGGAGAGCTGTAGCCGTTTGGAGCAGCTAGAGTGGTGCGATTTGAATCGTTTGGAGCATTTGATGCATCAAGCGCATTTGGTGCGAACGCACCATAAAAATGTATATCATATTATTTCAGTATTTACAGCTCAGGTTACTGGGTGTATCATCATATCGGCCCATATCTATAATTATTCATTTGTTTTGTAAAATATCTGAAATGCTGATATTTTATTTTTAAGAAGTTACTAGGCATGGTGGTAAAACTTAAACTGCTGCTGGGCAAGTTCAACCCGTTGTTGCTAGGTCAACCTAGCTTAGCTGGCCATGAAAAATTTAGAGGTTAAATCTGCCAACATCCCCCAGAATGCTGTGTGGTTCTGGATCAGAGTTAAAAATGATTGCATGTTCTCTCAGATGTGTCTGTTAATACTGATCACCATTATAAATGATTTGACTTGGGTCAAAAATGTAAGTAGGAAAAAACAAAACGGCAGTGTATGAATACAAACTTGCACACAGTTATGTATGAGCAGCACCTGTTTAAGGTAGACTTGACTGTGTCCTTGGTGTCAGAAATGTCACCCTAAACTATCAATTTTAAGCCACAGGTTTTCAAAGTTGCGTTTCAGGGGTCACGTAAGGTTATCTGGCATGTAACCCAAACAGGAAATAATTAGGTGATTTCATGTGTTCAGCTTGTTTATTCACCTATAATGCACCCGTTTTTGTTTGTTTGTTTTTTGTTTGTTCAGGGGAAATCTTTTTCTTTCTTTCTTTCTTATAGACATGTTCTTTATTGGCTTCACCTTGTGAAACAATCTGGTGACTCACGACGATATAAAAAAGATGACTTGGTGTGTTTATTGGTGGACTTTGGCTTTAATGGCCTGCTGTCTCAGCATCAGACTGTCTTCGCTACGTCCTTGGGCACAGCTGTGAGGAAGATGTGTGCAATGAATTGCCACCTCTGTCAGCCCCGCTCCACCTTGCAGGCTGTAGATTGGTGGAGGTGGCAGTAACAGCATCTGTGATTGGTGGGGATCCTTAGCAGTTTTTTACATCTTTGGGTGGCTGACTCCTTTGTCTTAAATCAGCGGGGAGGGATTGATGGGGCGGCGGGCTGTTAATATGTGTGGTGGTACGCGTCGAGCTTAATCAGGGTTATCAAGAGCCTCTTTAAGGTCCAGCATGGTGCTCAGCAGACAGTCTATTTAAAACCACTTCCTCCCTCTCTTGAATGATTCAACAGCAGTATGCCCCTCCCCCAGCTGCCATCAAGATCAGCTGGAGGAAGTGGAGGCTCGGCCAATGAGATTACAGTAGCAAACCAGTACCGGGTGTGTTTGTGTGTGTGTGTCTCTGCAGCTGAAGGGGGGACAAGCCTGGACAGGCAGCAGCAGCAGATCAGTATTTATGTGTTTGAAAAGAAAAAATGTAGGGCAGCAGCTTTTTCTGCCCCGTTTGCTGCGTCTCTTCCTATCTTTGCCTCCGCCTTTGTTTCTGCTCAGTGACGACTGACGCCACAGCTGTACTTCCGTATTTGTAAAAGGCTTGGCTTTCTCTGGAATTCATTCCTTTGCGATCTGGATTCACCTCAAGGATTTACAGAAGGGGCATGTAAACCCCCCTGATCTGCATTTGTCGGTGTGAGTGTGTGTGTGACTGTGTGTGTGAGAGAAGGTGAGGAGACTAGAAGATCCAGCAATGAATTCCTGTTGGAAAATGAAGATTCAGGTATGTATTTTTTTTTAATGCAGTTCTGTTTGCTGTGTCAGTGATCCTGATCCTACTGTTTGTTTGTCCCCCACACCCTCATATTTAAAGAGAAATGACTTGAAGGCTTATTGTTATATCTCTTCACTGTGGTTGTTATGGTGAGGCCTGCAGTCTCTGTGGATATAATGCATCTGGGATGCATTATTATTCTTATTCCATGTTGGTCTATGACAGAAATGAGCTAATTAAGCACTGAACAGTGAGGAAAGATGGGGCATCTGTTCCTTTGTGGCAATGTAGGTGCATAATTTTTCCGCCTCATCTTTTTGCTTTCTTCATTTTACTTCATGTCCATTTTTAATGCATGTTGTTTTGTATAGTCCAGAGAAGCATCTGCCACCTTTTCAGAGTGAAAGGTTGACCCATTTTCTGCTATGCTGCTGCCCTTTGTTCCAAATGAGTGGGGGTTTGCAGATTATTTCCCAAAGTCCATTACAAAACACGAGAAACCCACAAAAACCTATGAGTAGGAGAGTGGTCTGTTCCTTCCTCATCCGACCTGGCACTGAACTGTGCTCGCATGAGAATGGATAGGGAAGCTGGAGCTCTAGCTGCAAACCGAAGCTCCAGACAAAACCAGCGACCTCTGTGGCAGAGCAGCCAGTCGTGTAAAAATACTGCGCGGCTCTTAGCATGTCGTATCATCTACTGATGAACCAAATCGCAGAGCTTTGTGTCAAATCTGCAGCTGTTTGGAGGAAGGGGGGATTAGGAAAGTCACATGTCAGGGGCAGAGATTAAAGCTGTTGGACAGAAGCAGCCGAGGAAGAGGAGATGACACCGGGCAGGAGAGCACGGTGGAGTTTCAATGACTTTCAACTTTTCCATTTTGTTGTCCTGAAACTACAAAGATGAATCTATTTTTTTATTTTATTTTTTAGAACTTACATTTTTATCATTTTTTACAGATGATAAAAAATGATAAATGTATGGCTATGTATACAAAGCCATCCAAATTCATATGTATACATAGCCATACATCAGTGGTACATAATACAAATGTTGACAATATAAAGTTTTTCATAAAATAAACATCTCAGCATAATATCTTATGGCCTCCGCATCACATTTGTAGACTCATTACTAAACAATCCTAAAATAGGAATAGACTGTGTGTGGGATAGTTAAACGCCATATGCCAAAAGACAAACCTATTGGATTTATTTACATCAACAGAGCTTCTGCTGAACCCCAGACTAAAAGTGTTTTTTTTGAAGTCTTAATGAGTAGGTTATCTGTTCCATTCTATACAATTCCCTTACTTTTTGAACCCATAAGTCATAGAAAGGTGGCTCTAATTGCATCCACCTGATTGTAATACATTTCAGGGCTGCTGTAAAAAGGATATTTAGCAGATATACTTTAGCCCGTCCTTGCAAACCATCTGGTATAATACAAGATGAATGTATTTTAAAAAGCAAGACAAAATATTGCATGGTGACAAGAAAAAAGTGGTAATCATTGCTACAGATTTTTAGTTAGATTTAACTGTGATCTCTGATTGGGACATTATTATCTATTAATAATGAACGGTTAGTGTCTGCTGGAAGACACTAAATATACAAAGGTGTTCTAAAGGTCCCCCACCTTTGTCTTAGTCTCTTGTCTTTTGCAGCATAAAACCGATTGTATTTAGGGATTGTCTTATTTACCTCCTCCATCTTCCTGTCGGTGTTGACCAGTTTCCGTGTTTGTGCAACATTTCCTCGGCATCCTGCACCCACCCTTATGTTTCATAATAGAGCTGTTAAAGCTGCTGAGCAGTCTGAGTGAGTCAGGCTTGGAGTCATGAATTATTTCATGTTAGCCAGAAAGTTTTGCTCACATTTGACCAGACTGTTGTCTTCAACAGTTTGCTGTATCCCCTATGTGGCCCCTACATCCTTCCAGAATTGCATTTCATTTAGGTCAGATTTGTGGGGTGTCTGAATAGTTCCTTAAGCAGCTTCTTCAGAGTCAATCGGCCTCGTTTTTTTTAAACTTTTCTTCTTTTGGTGATCTTCTTGTCTATTCCTTTGGTTTGGATGCACAAACCGAGGGTTGTGTTGTTTTTTTTATGCTCTGTGCACTGTGAGATCGTAAACGTCTCGTCAGTCGTATAAAATCTCACTCAAATTTATGTACTTTTAAGGCCACAACGTAACTAAATGTAAAAATGTCACAAGGCATGAGTTATTTTTGCAAGACGCTGACTGAGTTTTGGTTTTGGTTGTTGTTCAGCTGATTGTTTCTGACTAACCTCAAAGGCCAGCACGATTCCTAATTGTTATTTTCTTACATACATACTTGTTTTCAGGACTTAATTGACCCAATACTGAAGCAGTCAGTGCAAAAGTTGTGAAAGATGACTCTTGGATGTGCCCAAATTAAGCAATAATTGCCTGCTTGGAAGTGAGTCCTTATTGACTTGACCTCCTGGTTTCTATTTTTATGTCTATGCTTTGTTGAGCATCTGAAGGAATAATTTTATCACTGGGTAGAATAGCATTAGTAACAATGATGCAGCTATTAGTCGGTACTGTGTTGGGCTAATTATCTGTAGCCTGACTTTCTCCTACAAGTCATAAATAACATGGGAGATTGAAACTGACTGCTGTGCTAATGAGGAAATGCGACTTTGCTGCAGATTTTGAAAACTCTTTCCTCAGATCTCTGTGTATTTATTCCTTTTTGTGGAGCAGCTCTGCCCTCTTCCCGTCTTGTATCTCACTTCTCCTTTTATGTACCGTAAACCCCCTAAAAACTCACTCCTGATCTGTTACTGTGGCTCTTATTGGTTGCTGAAGTAATTTTTGGTGATGTGTCCGTGAGAGCCTTTCTGAAGAATATCTGCTTTGACCTCAACCTGGTCACTGTCTCTGCTTTTCCACATCTTGTTTGGACATACTGATGTAATTATTCCTAAGATGAAGGGGATAATGTGTGGAGGAGGGGAAAAATGAGAAGAGGAGGAAGAGGAGAAGGTGGTAATGGGAAAACCACAAGAATACATCCTGTTGAGGATAACAACCTTCTTATTCATATAGAAGCGTATTTTCCCACATCTGTCTTTATCTAAGGATGGTGTGGTTTTATGATACCCACTGTCTCCTTTTGGGTTACAGATTGAATTTGTTAAGGGAAAGTGCCATTTCAGAGAAGAAAAGCTCTTTCAACTAAAGTCAAGTTGCTCTGTAGAAAGCCAGTACTTGGAGCACGTGTTTCATTTCCACTTCTGTCCGCACATCACGAACTCGCAGTTTTGAAAGTCCGTTTCCTTTATTTTCTGACAGCAATGATTTTTTAAAATTTTATGCTGTTTTAGATGATTGTGGTCAACCAGGCCCTAGTCGTCGTAGCACTGCATAGTTGAGATTTCTCATCTGGTTCTGTTCTGCTGCTCAGCTGCAGACTCACAGTCGGTCTCCATTTCCCCCCGAAGTGACCGTTTGACAACGGCGCAAACAGAAAGCCACAGAAAGGGCCCACTTCCCTTCCTGTAGGTGCTCTTTATTGTGGCTCGCCAGAATGAGCCACTCATGCTCAGGGAGGAAACAATGAATGCTGCGTTTGCTGGAATATCTTGTATTTCTGCACGTTGGTCCATGTCAGCTGTATTCTTCTGGGAAGCTGCATATTTAGGGAATGTTTTCTTTCCAAGTGGAGGGTTATGGTAAGGGATGACCTAATTTTTAGATTTGTGTTAGACAGAAAGATCAGACGCTAAGTACAGTCTGGTACAAATCATAAGCTTTACCCAGTTTTCCCTATCAGAGTAATGCCAGTTTTCAAAACCAAACGGCTGATTTCATTGGAAGTGAAATAGACATGTTTTCTGCCTGGAGGGGAAGTAATGGAGGGTTGCGTGTCACCTAAAACAAGCACAGCAGGAAATGCGTTGAACAGCATATTTAGTCCCAGCTCCCACCCTTCATAATGGTTCCATTAGGACTCTTAGGCTAATTCCCATTATGTAATTAATCATTTGGGACTAACTTTCAAATATCTGTGTTTTATTTTCCTTCCTATTCAGCTGTAATATATTAATTTTAGCTTATCGTATCATCTTCAGTTCGAAAACACTGTTCAAATAGCAAAACAAAAACTTTGTTTTTTAACTTTCATGTCTCCAAGAGGAGGATATTTCTTTTGACATTTTCATTTAAATATGCAACAAGTGACTTAAGTCGTTGGCAGAGGTTCACCTTCCAGATGTTGCTGGAAATACAGCCAGGACTGCAGTAGAAGGGTGTCTGTCCAACCCTGTGCATGCATTAGTGGCACAGTCAGTCTGGCCCTGCATTAGAACAAAAATATGTGGCTGAATATGAAATTCCACATGCAGCATTTCATGCACTTGTGAAAGAAGGTCCGAGCGTTAGATGAAATGAAAATAACTTCTGTGAAATATGGTGGTGGCAGCAGCATGCTGTGGGGAAGAGAAACTGCTAGAAGTGGTAAATGACTTTAGACTGGTAGAGAGGCTCATCATCCAGCCTCCAGAGTAACAGAGGCTGGATGATGAGCAAACCATTTGGACAGCTGCTGTCCAAAGGCAATGGTTGAAGAAACATTATTACGAGTGAAAATGGCCCTACAAATATTAGCATCATAGAATAATGCAAAGCATCTGACCTGAACTGTTTGCTGTTGGGCTTTATGTTCTAGTCGTACCTATAAGTGTTTACAGTCTGCAGTTTGTCAGTTTAGCAAACAGCTGCTCGCATAAGGTTGTGCTAATCGGCATCTTACTTGTTCCAGCTGTCTAAGTTGAAATTGTAGTTAATGAAGCTTCTTGTTGAGTAAGTGTACAACATCTTGCAAAAGCTCTTAAAGACGAGATGTCTTTCCAAACAATACAGTGGTACATTTGTCCCCCTCGCTCTTCATCTTATTTGGCTTTCAGAGGAAATGCCACAAAACATCTCCGCCTGGAAAACAAAATGGTTGTGGAAGCTTTCATTGCAACTTTCATAACTTTCTTTATGAAATTTATTTTAGAATATAGTTGATTTTATAAAATCTGGTTTTAGATGTTTGTCCCTTCTGTTAATAGCCTTACTGGCTGTAATTTGCAGGAAATCACATGAAATCAGCAATAAGCTTTAGCAGGATTTACTTCTATGGATCTAATAAATTATCTATTTATTTGAAATAGATAATTTACTTTTGTTTAAATTCTAACATCTCTTTGATTTTTGTAATATTTCACTCAGTTTTTACATGAGTGACTTCTGACAATCAAGTAATGTTCACACTAAAACTTTAATTCTCTTTCATTTCCTTTGCAAATTACAACACATGTCAAATCAACACTGATAACTGATGCCACACATTTCTAGTATGAAATCCAAACCCGTCCAAATTGTTCAAACCGATCCGGTTCATTCTAATGATGTGGTAACTTGCAGGTCAAATTGAATACTTCACGATTGGGTCACAATTATAGTGCTTTATGGTCAAATTATTGTATCATGCCGGTTGGTCCAATTATATCAAGTCATTGACTTTGCAGCAATCTCACATCCTGGTCAAGCATGAGGTGACAGTGGATAGAAAAACCAGACTTTTAATAGGAGGAAACCTCCAGAAGAGCCAGACTCAGTATAAGGGTTTATCTGGGGAAAATCAGTGCTCACCAACCTTGACTCCAATGTCCAATATGGCTGCTTGCTTATAGAGTGTACAATGATAAATTAAACAAAATCTCCTGAAATCATTTACTGTCTGCAACAGCCTTGTACCTGTGGCCTTGATATTTCACCTTTACCTTAGAATATTCCCTTGCTGCTTCACATTTGACAGAGAAAACAGGATTAAGAGCAAGTATTATTACTTTTGTGTATATTTTTGTTGTGCTTTTCAAGGTTTGATTGCCATACCTTGGGAAACTGAATTCTGTCAAGTTAGTTATTGATTTATTTTTTTTTTTTTTAACAAATTGTACCCTTGGAGAGCCTCACTCACCATGTTGTGGAAATTAAATGGGCCACACTGACAAAGTGAAGACAATAAAATGGAGTTGGTCACGTCATTTGCAAGTACAATCAAAAAGCAGATTTACTCTCCGGAGTAAATTAGCGAACCAGAAGTTGTGCTTGTAACAGGTTTTGTTTTAGATAACCGACCTTAAATGTTTTTTTTTTTTTCAAATCAAATTTGTTGACTTTGAGGTAGATTAGACCTGCTTTAGAATACACCAGGAAGAATATATCATATTTTCCACAATGCTAAAAACTAACAAAAAATGTTCAACCTAACATCTGTCCTCAGTCTACCTCCTGACTTATTGGATTTCAGAAAATCATAATTTTCTGAGGTGCCTTAAAAGTTAACAGTAATACTAACAATCCTGTAATTTGTTGTCAGACCTTTCAATTTCCTCTGAAAACAACATAGGACCTTGAGTTACTGTGCACCCTTTAAATATAAAAAATAAGCAAGAAGAAAAGAAGGAAGTTGTGTAGTGAGGTTCACTTTTATTTGAAGATTTCCAGTCATCTTAGAGGAAATGGGTTGTCAATTTCCAGACAACTCATTTATTTAATGTTTGAAGTTAACCCACACAAATGTAGAACATATTTTTCACACTCAAATGACCATTTTTCACAACAACATGGATAACCACGTCAAGTTCAAAACGCCAGGCATGGGTTCTCAAATTTTTGGGTAAAGATGCCACCGACAGTAAAGCGAGTCTTCAGACTACTGTCTTCACTCTGCATTCTTCGTTTAATTTGGTCTCAGAAATAAAATAAAACCTAACTTGTCAACATTTACAGAAAGGCCGAGAAAATTCGGTTCAACCACTTCAAGAGCCAACTTGGCTAATTGCAGTTGTGGTGAATCCAGACAGGGAAGAATTGTCAAACTTTCTATTGAGTGCATGGTGGAGCTAAACCTGCTGTCACTCTGTTGGTAAGATGATACTTCTTTAAGGATGGAGATTCAAACTGTTTCATACATGCAGCTGACATTTTTAGTTGGGTCAGCAGAGAATTATTAATTGTATTGATTCTGATTCTTCCAGGTGCTCCTGAGATATTAGAGACATTTTCTGTTGTGGTCAGAAGACTGTGAGAAAATTAAAGGTCACTGAAGAAGATGATAGATTTCTTATTTAGCCAAAGTAGGCTTACTCACCACAAATTGAGTCTTTTTTCCGTTTGGTTGTAGTTTAAAAATGAATGTCTATTTGGATTAATTTAGTGTTACTATTCAGTGTTTACATGTACACTTGCATAGTTGAAAGTAATTATGATTTCTTGCATTCGAGTTGGAGGATGGAGGAAATTTGGACAAGCCATTATCATGGCAACTAGACACAAAAGAGTGTGAATTGGTAGCTGCTTGTTGTATAATTTGAGTATGTAGACATCAGCTTCCCATCTGAGCAAAGATTTTTTTTTCACCACTTTATAAAGCAAATCTGCTGCCGTCACATAACATTAAAGACAAGTTTTGTATTTAATTATTTCCAATATTTTCACATAAGCGTGTGGTGTGATAGTAATCAATGTGTTTACCAATAATGCCTTTAAAGGGGAACCAAGCGGGGCGAAACTCCAGCTTTTGTTGAGAGAGCAGAAAGTTGTTCTTATTCTTTTTTAGGACATGGGAACATTTTCAGACAAAGTATGGAGAAAGAGATTTCACCACAAACTTTACAAGCAATGTTTGTTTCCAGTTTTTTATGTCTGATGTAAAAATTGAGGTCTGCGGTGTTGTGAAGACGGATGCACCATTGCACGCTCCCGTTGCTTCAAAACTCTTGGCAGAATATTGAATTTAATTGTTTTTCTAAGAACATTTGAAATTTTTCCTGTATAAAGCTGTCATTTTGTCAACTATTTTATTATATGTAAACATCTTTTTTAGTAATCTGCTTGACAACCATACAAATCACCCCCATCATTAGGTGTATTTGGCAATAAATTTGAACATTAGCCTTGGGCCTAAGCTCATTTTACACTTTACACTCCCTGCCAGGAATAGTGCAGCCTAGCCCATGGATCAGATTTCCACCTGCACTTGCTGGGATGCATCAGTGACGGCTTTATCCGATATAAAGTACGCCTGCTGCAAGTAAGACAGTGAGGTTGGGTTTTAGACATGATTTGCAATGCTGATGAATGTAATTCATCTAATTGGTGGTGGTCTTTTATTGTCACTGCAAGTACAGTATTATTAAGTCAAGGAAATATTGTAGACTGATCTCAAGATAAGTGTTAATGCAGTGTTCAAATCTTGAAGAAATTTTATAGTGGAAAAATAAGCGGTAATCACTTTTTAGTAACTGATTATTATTACATTCAGTGCTACTAATGTGTGGAATATTGAGTTATTGAGGAGTTTAGCTAGTGAAAAGCATAGAAGAACAGATTTTTACCCCTTTAAAACTTTAATTAACCTATACTTAACGTGGTGATGTTGAGAAAATGCTCCTCTGGTGCTAATTTATCTCAGCCAAGCTCTTCTCATGCTCGTTCTATGTGACCAGTCAATTTTAATCTGAGCTCTGGGTTATGTAACTATGATTGATTACTGATTAAGAAATCATGCCCGCTTTCACTGCCGATCCTGAATGAATCGGGACACGCCAGCAGCTGTTTATCCCAGCCTCTGATGCAAGCTGAGGACACAGAGTGGGAATCGGTGAAGCTTCGTAACGCATCTTGACAGCTTTGGAAGAATTTGCTTGTTCCGCTTTCTGGCTAATGATGCAAATAGTACGACACCATTTGATTTGGAGTTTGGACGATATGTTATGCATTTGGCGTCCTTTAGTCTCGTGGCTTAATAAATTGATTTGCGAACTTAAGAGACCAAGCAACCGAGATTCACTGGAACTCTAAGCTTTGATTGATTTATTTACTCTGTAAAATGTGTTGCCTCCAACGCATGAAAGCTGCTCCTTTTGCAGCACTTTTCATTAGAAATAAAATGTTCTTCATATGGTAATGTGACGTGTGTTCTCAGTGCAGGAAAAAAATGTGCATGCTGACCAGCAGTTATTCTTCATTTTGTTTTTAATGTGCTTTTATTTGTTCACTAAAATGCTTTTCTCCTCTTTTTATTTCTTTTTTTACAGAATGAAAAGCCTCTAGGTCATTCAGCTAGCAGATCCAGCAATATATCAAAGGTGAGTGACAACCATACAAATGAAAGAATCTATAAATTAAAGATGAAGGCAGATGGAAGGAGCTAACAGAGTGAAAACAGCTGGTAAAATTCCTTATTTCACGTCACATGGCCCTAGTCAGGGTCTGTTCGCTACTTGGTAAATCTTTTTCTTTATCCCTTTTTTTCTTCTTTCCTCTCATGCCACTGTACCTGTATTGAGTGAGGTGCCACCATGTCAGTCCACTCCTTCCTGAGCCTCTTAAGAGTATAAATGCTTTAGTTGGACTAATAGATGTCGGGAGTTATTTTGTCACCCGAGGACAGCTCCCAGCGGTTTTATTTGATTCACCAGCCACTCGCTCTTTAGACACGAGGAAGGTGGCATTTAATGCACCCAAGTGGCAAATTTATTGCTCATTTTCAGGGTAATGATTGTGGTTGGACATAAATACTACCTTATAGGAGAGCATTGAGCTTCATTAACAAGATGGGCTGCTTGTAAAATAAATAAATAAATAAGGTAAACTAATCATCTGAGTCAGAGCTGTATTAAACTTAACCGTTTCCTATTTGATTGAGCACAATTTAGAATTAAAGTTGAACATAAAATTTCATGACAGAATGTTTCTTCCTAGTTTATTTTTTATTTAAGGAAAGTTCTTTTGCGGTCAATATCAACGATCACTGGTGATATAACATTCTCCTTTTGTTGTACTTGGAGACTTTGCTACAGAAATTTGCAAGGTTAACACCAATTAAACTTATCAAAAGAGAAGTTGAGAATATTTTGAAAATGCCCACCTATAAACAGCTCAAATATTGTGTCTTACAGCTGGCAAAATATAACTGAGAAATTAATTTACTTCTGTCCCTCAAAAAGCGTAACTCATATCTTTAATAGTTTAATTCTGGTGCTTATCCCTAGCAGTCAGTTAACAGGAGGTGTCTTGGTCTGGTCATCAGCAGTTAAATATTTCAAGTTGTCGCTAAACTGAAATGTTTAGCGACAACTGAACATTTCCTGAATGAATCGGGAATAGTACCAGAGTATTATTCAAAAGTTAAGTGGAAGAAAATGGTGTAAAAATGTAATTGACTCAAGTGCACATACTTGGCAGTGAATTGCCATACTTCTCAGCATGCCAACATTTCTGCATTGTTTATTATTTTTAATGGGTAATGTTAAAAACTTATGCGAACCTACACTTTGAGTTCTTAATTTGCTGTTCGCCGTAATAATAGTAATCAACACTTGAAATATATCGCCCAATAGATCACCGTCTGCATAATGAATATACACAATTTATGATTGTCACCTTAAAAGAAAGCGTTTCTGTAATTTTGTCCCAGTCTCATTTTCATAAATAGGTTTAATGATATCCTCTCTTTGAGGACTTATATTCACTAATTCAGACCACGATTTCCTTGGCTGTCCCTAAGCAGACACATTGTCATTGAATGCCCTACCTAGACCATCATTCCTCTGACAAATGTGTGTGTTAAATGAAGTGATAGACATAAAGTATTAAGAATCCGCTTAAGTTTGACAGCTTTAATTAATATCCAGCAGTTGTGCTGCCAGATGGTGTTTCCTTTTCCCCCCTTCAGGGAAATGCGACTGACGGACAGGTTTTAAATTGGGATTAATTGTTCTCTGGATGGACGAGAGTGCTTATCTGTTTTTTTTTTAAAAAAAAGACTAAATTGGAAATCCAGACAAAGAAGTAACTCAATAAAATTTTTAACAGATGACGCCAATAGTCCAACTCGTTGCAGGGTTATTATACATTTTCTGCAGCGGTCTGTCTTTTCAAAACCATGTCTCCTCCAAGCTGCTTCAATTGAGATCTGCAAGAGTAGAGAAGTGAGATTTTTATTCATATATGCATTATATTTATAAATCTCCTCGCTCTCTGCTGTATTGGCAGGATGAGATGAAGTATTTTCATATTTTTGGCAGCGACTCAAATCTTCCCTTTGCAGCAAGAACACAAAATGTAGGTCAAGTTGATTTGTCTTGCAACACTGAATCACTGTGAAATACAGAACTGATTATGTGTTCTGTTAAATCGCACATGTGCCTTATTTTGAGGTGCCACAGATACAAGTTTTCATAAATAATCCTTGCTGAATTTCAGCTTCTTTAACTCGAGAGCTGGAAATGAGGACATCTAAGTGTTGCTGAGTTACCTCAAATGGCTCAGAATCGAACATTAGATCATGTCAGCTCATCAAAAAGAGAAAAGAATGCTGTTTTATCTAAATGTTGACCCACTTAACGGATAGGTCTGTATAAATAACTACAGCTTCAGCCTGGGAGGAGTATTTCATAACATCTTGGCACAACGGTCCACTTTAGAGCATCTGAGAGCTCGCACGTACAAAGAATTTATTCATGCTGTCGACGCATCCTGCTCCATTTTTGTGTTGATGACCTAACAAGATGCTTGTGATCCTTCCAACGAGGGGCTGCTTGATGTTTTCTGCGAAGTTTGCTGTGGTAATATGTCGAACCTGCAGATTTGCAGGCGTGTGCAAAACTACCAGAGGAATACCTGTCAGGAGAAACATAAGAGCCTCAGAAAATAGGAAAACATTTTAGCCAGAAGGTACGCTCTTTCATAAGCGTGATATTGCCTCCATCAATGGACTTGTCACTGTGGGGGTATAATGGTGCTGTGTGGATGGGACAAAAATGGATTGTCATAAAGCCAATTATTGTTGCATTATTTGCTCAATTCATGTTTATAAAGGTCATCAGAAAGAAAATGATCAGGAAATTGTGAAAGTGGTCAGATTTGAGTGCGCTTATATGTTTAGAAGCACCTCTGGATCATTATCTGAGCACATGGTGTGGGCTGAAGATTGCCCACCGATTTGGCATGAGTTGATTTTCCACCCGGCGAGGTCAGAAGGCTTAGCTGGAGCCCTTTCCCTGTTTAGCACAGAGCCAGGAAACTGGCAATGCCTCCCACATGGTTTTGGGAACGAATTAAACTATTAACAGTCCTCATAAGCCCACAAAGCAGCCACTCAGGATTCATTGGACTGCCACTGACATTCAGCGACGCATCTGGAGAAGCTATAAATTGAAGAGCTGCAGGTATGTTCACAGAATGGGCCCGTTTGCTTTAGCATTCTGCACAGTGTTGCCTTCCAGATCTCCACAAGGCTCTTTCTCTTCAGTTTGAGTAGCGCTCTTACAGCAGGCACCATGTAAAGTAAATTGTTCCCCGCCCTCTGCAAATCAGTTTTACTTTCTCCACCGCACTTTTGGCTCTTATTTGATTTATTTTCTGATCAGGCAGTTTTTGCTCCTCAGCTGAAAAAGGCAGCATGGGCTCCCAAATTACTGTCAGAGGGTTATTGGAGGAAAACAAAGTTGGAGAAAAAGATTAAACTACTATTTATAACTGATTTTACCCATTTTGAAAAAAATGACAAATTGTGGTACGTTTTTGATGCTGGCGCACATGTTTGTTTCAGTTTGACTAGAAAATCAGAACTCTGAGCTGACTGGTGGAAACCAGAAGGATTTGGTCACTGCAATGACTCATCAGTGCAATATCACTGACTTGGTGAACTTTCTACTGCAGAGAAAAACGAAGTACAAAGTTAATACAGATCGCACTCACAGGCAAATGACTGCTTTTTATCCAAGTAAAAAAAGAAGAAAGAAAACCAGGCTAATGTCTCAAATAATCGCAAAAAATACACAGATGGAAAGTGCTATGTGGAAAATCGGTACATGTAGGCGGTTTTATTAATTTTTAATAAGCTAAAACATTCCCTCTTCTAATAGAGTTCAAGCTGCCACAATTGAGGCTTGTCCAAATGTACAGCAGTTTTTCACACACACAGGGCCTTTGCTGAGGCAAAAACATAATTCAGTGTAAAGTGCCAGAGAAATAATTGGCCAATCAAGCAAATCAGCCTTTGACACTGACTACTGCTCTTAAGTTGTCCAATTTACATGCCTAAATGTCTTTCAAGAGTCTCACTGGGAAAGGAAAATGTTAGTACATCACTTCAATTTTAAGAAGTGGTCCAGAAAATATACCTCAGCCTGGGCTTCTGTCTGCCGACTATGGAAAAGTTTGCAGCTGTCCAGTGATTGAGTTTCACAGACACCTACCTCAGGTTGAGTGCTTACACAGCCCTGGGGTGTAATCACTATAGGCTGCTTCAATATTTAAACATCTCCTCGCTTCATCTCAGGTTTGAGCTGAATGACTTTCCCACAATACACCAGACATACAGTATTGCTCATCACAACGACAACAGGGACGTTTTATTAATGTGTTTTTCAGTGTGTGGTACTGCACCTATGATGTAAAGACGCTTAAACTATTTTGAGCTGCCAGATACAGTTCTGGGCTCCACAGACGATGAAAATGAAGATTTAAACACTGAATAAATGAACTGTTTACTCCAGTTTGCTTCATGTTTCAGCAGGGCCGTAATAAATGAGTTTTGTGATGAATCTGCATGAAGGTCAGAGATGGGTGTTAATCCAGCCTAATCAGCTACTGGCTGTGGCTTCAGGCCACACAGACCTTCCATCACTATGTCCTGCTTGTGGCCAGATGATATTTGTTTGGTTATTTTAACCCCCAGACAAGCACTGTTGTCAGCTTTTATCAGTGGCTGCCGATGGGACCTTGAGTGTAGATAAACAGTTTTTAAAAACACAGATTAAAGAAAAGAGATAAAAGTGATAGTGCTGAATGGCTGCCGGAGAGAGCAACTCTCTGACAAAGCCTTTTTCTGGCAATGCAATCTGGAAGAGTTAATGATTCCTCTCCCAAGCTTGCTCGATATCGAGTCTTATCAGTGGCTCTTATGTAATCGTGCTGACAGGCAGGACTGGAGAGATAACTTCTTCCTCAGCTTTCTCCTTGAGGAAATCATCAATAGAACTTTTAAATTGTTGTGATATGAAATTAATTTTGACGAGGCCAAGTTCACCCTGATGCCTTTTGTAATGGCGTTTTTATTTTTGTTTTTAACTCTGATTTTCATATCCTGTTTGTGTCTTTTTCACATTGGCTTTGTCTGTTTCGATCAAAAACATCACTTTTTGAGACACGAGGCAGGTGAGACGCACGGGGATTAAAAAGAAAATTGAGGAGGGAGATAAGAAAAAAGTCATTGTTGCTTAGTGGACACAGTTTTATCAAAACACAGAATGTTTGAGGTAAAACAGCACGTGTTGAGATGATGTTTCATAAAAGCCTGGAGATTCAGACAGATGGCAGGCAGTTAATCATTAAAATCTCAGGAATATCCTCGCCACCCTGTTGTCTGACTGTTCAGAGTCGCTGCTGGTTACTTATTGGCCAGCATGCGCGACTTTGCTGAGTGAATGATTGAAAGGAGCAAAGCTTTCAAAGATGACAAACCTCCAGAAGCTTTCTACAATAACGCCACCAAGGAATAACTTAGATAAATCATCTGTTTGTATCGGTGTGTTCTGGGTTGTTTTTTTGGGGGGGCATTTGTATTTCTAAACAATACAAAGTGGAACATATTTTGTGAAGTGGAAGGAAAATAATGCTCAACTTTCCATATTTTTAGATTGTTTGTATTCAGCCCACATGATGCATTGTTTTGTAGAACCACCTGTTTCTTTTTTTTTTTTGCAATTACTGCTGCAAGTGTTTCAGGCTATGTTTATCAGCTTTACACATCATGAGTGTGAACCATTTGCCTTTTAATGCAAATAGGCTCAGATTTTATCAGGTTTTATTGATTGTGTCTGTAAACATTCATCGTCTACACTTGCCACAGCTTCTGGATTATAATTTGTACTGCGCTTGGGGTTATTTTAACATGATGCATTCTCACACAGGCTGAAGTTTATAGCTACTGTACTTGAAGGATTAAATCTCGCCAAGTCTTCTGCAGCATCTTTTATTCTTCAGGAATTCCCTGCATTTTGTCGTCATTCGTACCAGCTTTTCATGAAGGCAAGATTTGTAATAGTTGTGCATTCAGTTAGTTTAAGTGCAAGGGCGTGGCCCTGCAAGTTTGCATTTTTTGTATGTTGGAATAAACAGAACTCCATGAAAAGGTTGATTTTTTTTTTTTTTTTTTTTTTTTTTTATAATTTAAATTGCTTCTCAACTTTTTCTCCATCCTCTCTGTGGTTTGTTTGTGCAATAATGTTCTCCAAACCCTAAAGCCTTCACAAAATCCTGGATTTATGAGATTAAATACCACACAGCTGAACCGTGTGCAAATAAAAATCTTTGAAATCCCAATACGATAAATTTGTGTTTTATTTAACGAGACAAGATGAGAATAAGCTCAATGGCTGCGTACTTTTACAACACACTGCTGTGTTATTACTAAGCTATCTTTTTAGTGTGATCTTTACACCTGAAATAGTTAAATATTAAACCAGGAGGAACAAATGGATTTGGTGAAACGGTAACTTTGGAAGACAATTAAAGAAAACCGGAACAAAGAAAAGAGTTTGGCCTTTGGTGTGAAGCTGAAAGCTTTTTTTTTTTTTAATTATAACTTTGCAGCATATGCACACACAGATTGCACATGCTCAAGGGCGTAGCTGGACATCGAGTTTTCCATTGATCCATGTTGGGTAATGAGCTATAAATTTCACTTTAGCAGGAAATGAAGTCGTTGGGTGTTTAGTCTCATGTTGAAAGTGTCTTTGTTAGATACTGAATCTCTGAGACCATGGTTTACACCTTATTTGCATCAATAAACACACAAGTGTTTAATTATGTTATTGAGTGAAACTGAAGTAAGAACTGAAAAAAGAAGTGGTCAGAAGACCGTTTCATGGTACATATAGACCTGTATCGAGTTACGATAATACAAGTTTAAAAGATGTGCAAGTTCTGTCTTGTTTCAAGACAAAAGATCAGAGTGATTGAGGAGACAAATCACTTTGTGTGAACCACATAAAGTGATTTGTGTGGTTCACAAATCACAGTGTGAACCACACAGTGATTTGTGCTAAGAAGAAGTGTAATTACCTCATTTGTTAAATTCTTCAAAGTGGGTGAATAATAGCAAAGTTCCTGGCTCTGAAGTAGTTTGGTAATCACTTCATTGCTTATACTTTGTCACAAAAAACTAGGTATTACTTTTCTAAGAGGTAATAGAAGCTACATAATGCTTCGTAAAAGTATTCATTCTTCCTGAATTATGTTACAACTGCAAACTTTTATGTTTTATAGCCATTTTATGTATTCTGTCTTGAAAATCCAGTAGCACTGGTAAAGGATGCATGGGTTTTAATATTATTTTACAAATACAACCTTAAAAATTATGCTCTGTATTGTATTTGGACAAGTAAAATTAAGGCCAGTTACATAATGGTATTTCAGCTGTTCACTCTGATGCACGTGTCTCTTTAACGTTTTGACTCAGATTTGAATGCACGTTTCCATCACCGGCTTGAAGTTTTATTTGTTAAAAGAAGTTTAATCTGCTTGTTTATATCCCATTAAATTCCGTGAACATTTTTACTTTACAATATTTTCCACAAGTATAAAAGCTTCAGGTCATTTAAACGTTGGTTCTACCTTCACCACCTGCAGCATCGTCTTTCCTCAGCACTGCATGTGGTCTCATCAGCATCTCTCCTCATGGTTGCCTGTTTTTTTTTTTTTCACCTCCTCTGTTCTGTTCTCAGACAGAATATTCATGCCACAACTCTAATCCAATAGATTAACTGTCAGTGTTGGGAATTTCCTCCTCCCCCCTCGTCTTCTTATCCTCTGCATCAGTATTCAACATGCTTTGATTCCTTCTGTAAAAAAAAAAAAGAAAAGAAAAACTAAATGGGATTCAGAAGCCTGATTGTTGTCACCCCACAAGACAACTACAGTCACTAGAAATATAACTGGGTGCGACGTGCGAGGTTATTTCAAGTTTATGTAACAGTAGAGTGTTGATGCTCACATTATGTCATTTTCTGTCTTGAACAGCCTTTTTCTTTTTCCCTGAATGTTTCTGTTCTCCAGGCGGGAAGCCCGACCTCAGTCAACGCCCCATGCAGTTTCTCAAGGACGTCCGTTTCCCCGTCCAGCCAGGACATCTGCAGGTACAAACTGCTTCAAATCTCTCTATTTACCCTTGACAGCTGTTTATAAATTGAATCTATTTCTGCAAATGTTACCGGTGAAGTTCCTCATCAGTGGGTGATGTTGGCTTTCCCTGTACTTTTAAGCTGCTTGTGAGTCTTCCTAGGGTTGCTTGTAAACTGCTGCAAAGTGTATTTTATCAGATCATCACTTACAGTTTGGATTGCAATAAGTTAGAATTTTATTGAAAATTTTATTTTAGGAATCTTGCTTTTTAAAAAAAAAAGACATTTATGGATTCATTATGCAGAGTGAGTCTGTCAAGTTTGATTATGGTCTACAGCCAAATAAAATTCAAGGTCAGATTCTTTTCTCAAATTACTTTGTTGGTAGAGTCCTGTTCAGACTGCTACATCCCACTATATTAATGGAAAATGTAATTGAAAGAAAATCTGTGGTAGAAAAGGGTGTACATACCACAAGTATATTTGCATCCTTGACAGGGTGTTTAAGCAGCTGGTGCATTTATTGAGCTAAGCCAGTTTTAAACAGAAATATTAGAAATACTTAACCTGAGCTGAGGAGAAAAATGAATGTCGCTCAGTGGTCAGAGTCCCTTCTCTAGATCATCATTATTAAATAAAGGGTTGCATTCATTTCACAGAAAGACATTATCTACTACGAGTTTAGCTTGGTGAATTGGTATGCTGAAGTCAATGAACTTTTAGATGATGTCCAGATCCAGTTTGAGATCAAAGTCAGCTAAAGTCAACCTCATCGTCCTTTTTGTTGTTTCTCCATTTTAAAGCACATGATTGTCCTTTCCATTTCTCTTTTTTTGTCTTTTTCTCCACTTTCTAATCCCATTGTCTATCATATGATCCTCTTTCATAAACACACACGCATAAACACAAACCTCCAACACTACAGCAGTCAGGATCAGGACACTCAGAAACAGACTGCGGTGGTCCTGTTGAACGCCAACGGTAAAATGTCTGACGGTCTTTCAGTGACCACCGTCTGCGCAGACTCCCTGCACGGCTCCAAGTGCACCAAGCAGAGAGACTGGCTGTCTCTGCTGCGCCCCGCCTCCGTCAGCATTCAGCCTAAAAACTCCCTCAAGTTTTCTCTGTCTCTGAATGACGTGGGTCAGCGGGTGGACACCCTTTGTCGCGGGCTGCACTTCATAGATCGCACATGCTCAGAGGGAGAGCTGGCTGTGAAGCCTGAGCATGCTGCGTGTCCCAACAGCAAAATCCTCAGAGACGACCCGGTCGCCAGGCCTAAGAGGGAGAGCAGGGATGCTCCACTTTCAACCCGCACCACTCTCCATCTTGTCCCCTCCCTCACTGACAACCACAAATACATGTTGGGCAACTTATCTGCTCCTGCTCCTCCTCCTCACCCCAGTGGTCTCCTCCAGCCTCTTCCCACTCCAGGCTCGAACTTCCTTCGTCTCCTCCTTCCCTTCTCCCGATCTTCCACCTCTGCCAGCCTGCAGTGCTCGGAGCTGGGAAGCTACGCCTCCCACCTCCACATCACCAAGTCCTGCAGCATGCTGCTAGAAGGCACAGAGTCAGGCTTCCTCTCACAAGGAGATGACAGTGTGTTCGAAGTGGAGCATAGTAGATCACCTTCCAAGGGAGCGAGCCAGACAACGACCCCAGAGACGGTCAGCGTGTCTGGGACTCTTCTAGCCCCGCTGTGCTATATGGACGAGGACACAGACCTGGAATGCTGTTCATCGCCTTTGACGGAGAAATCAGGGCCACTGTCACATTATTCTCTATCAGGGGACTGCTGCAGGTGGGTGATTGTCTGGATGGTCTACAGCCCTGAAACCCTCCATCGTACAGTTAATGTGGCGGTGCTCCCCAGAGACCAGTGGAGTAGTGGAGAGTTCCTCCTCCCGTAGCGTAATCACCCAGCCCAGCAGTGTCTGTCATTCAAAACTCTGCTCAGAGTGGAGCCGGTAATCAGAAGGACGCAGCACAGCTTTTCAGTGTTAGTAAAAAGTTTTTCCCTTCCTCCAGGTTTCTTTTGTTTTGTGCCATTTTTTATTTCAAAATTGTTGAAATCATCATCATTGTTGCTCCTTTTGTTAAATTCTTCATTCAGTGAAGTTAATCACTTTTTTTTTTTTTGGCTTAATTTCATTAGTTGTATCCAGACTAGTTACATGAAACAAACATTCATGTAAATAGGGTCCTTTGCAGGAGTTCTCAGCTCACCAGAATTACCATTAGACACATTAATGTCTAATGGTCAACCCGCACCGCATCTGGTCCTTTGGTCAGAAAAAGGTTTGAAAAGGGCCAAATACCAAATTTAAGGCACTGCAGACCTCATCTGATTCAGTTAATGCCAGACTTCAGCATTCAAGCGAAAGGAAATTATCAAGAAGAACACAAAATGTGCACATTCACCAGAAACATCTTCATAAATTTTAAAATATTCTGTGGACTGACTAGACTGAAGTGGCCATTTTTTGGAAGGTGTGTCTTCTTTTACATCTGGCATAAAAATCACAGCATCTGGCCATCAGTTTATGATCAGTTCATGAGCTCAAGCACAGTATGGAGCATAACAATGATCAAAAGTACACCAGTAAGTCCACCTCTGAATGACTAAAAATAAAAGAAATTGAATAATTTTGACTTCCATAATCTATGTTTGAAATTAAATCCCATTCAAATCCTTTACAGAGGATATCTGTGCTGACAAATTCCCCAATGTAGTGATGAAACTTGATTGGAAAACCATATAGTTTTAGGGGTGTTTCTTTTTTCACTTAGGACTTTATTTGGATGGCTTCTTTCTCATAAATGAAATCATACTTGGCAGCCTTTTTCATTACTTTTTTCTTTTTAATCTAAGACATTTAAGTGTGTCAAAACAAAAGAAAACTGTAAGGGAGCAAGTACTTTTTCACGTCGCTGAACGTAAACATCCCCTTCCCAACCACCAGGATTATTGTGTGTGTAGAACAAGATGTTGGTTGTGTTGTCATTTCATTCCATTTATTTTCACTGCATTGTTGTCTCAAGACTCTTCCATGTATTTTCTCCCCCAGGTCTGCTGTCAAGCTGTGTTTTTAAGAGTTTTTCATTTAGACTAGATCGATGATGGGGTAAAGTGTCTCTACAGTCTCAAGGAAAATGTGATTGATTTCGCTCAGATGTTTGAAGTTGAGAATAAGGGCTGGTGGGAATGCTCAGGGCAGCAGGTCAGTCCTGAAAATGTAATAGTTCTGACATGTGGAGCGTGTTTCTGTGGTAAGAAGTGGACAATAGATCTATTTAACACAGGTCTTGGACCACATGGCCAGTTGTGTGCAGCCTTACAAGGAATGATTTGATTGAAGATCAGGCAATAGATAATGATTAGTGGCCGAAAGCACGACACCGAGCCCGTCTGGGTTACACCGTCCGTTTGTCGATATTGTGACAGTTCACTGGACTGAAGTGATCTATGTCTTTCGCTCAGACAGACAACAATTATGTCTGTGTTGCCCCCTCAGCTATGGCCTGTACCTGCGCTCCTCTTACTTCATTACGTTAAAGGAGAAAAGAAACATGAGCTTAGATGTGGGCTGACACAGATCAGAGATCAAAAGAGATTATGGGCTTCAAATAGGCTGCGTAGCCTCCTATTGTACACACGTGTGCAAACATACACACCCTGTCCCAACCGCTCGGTCAGGTGGCCTGGAGTGTGAGCCAAGACCTGAGTTCACCTGAGGAAGTACCCAATCTTGTTTTTCCACTTTAATCATTAGCCAGGCCTTGATTAACAACACATTGCAGCGTTGGGAAAGGTCGTAAGGATTGTTCCGCATCTTGCCAGACAACAAAAAACACACCAAAGATCATTTCAGTAATCTTTCCGTTAACATTTAAAAACAATTCCTGTTGACTTTATTTTATATTTTATCAGGCTTTTGGTAGAAAATGTTACATTGCTTATAAAGTTGCTGCTACAAGGAATAAAACAGTGTTTCTCCTAAGTGCATTATTTTATTGGCATTACATTTTCATTCAATCACTTTGTAGGTTTTGTATTGCTTTTGCAATAGTAATAGTACTAATATGTATTAAAAAACAAGCTTGTTGTAATACAAATAAACACAGTCTTTAGCAATGACATGGAACATTGTTATATGGAATTCAATCCAGAAAACACCTTCAGCTTATAATATGACCAAGTTATAAGTTAAAGAAAAGTGTAAATAGATATTTAATCTATAGTAGATTTCATAAAATATATATCGAGCATGAAAATATGCCTTCACTTTTAGACCCTCTTTGCAAATATAGACTTGGTCCAACAGTTACAAAAGTAGCCAAAAATAAACAAAAAAACTACTAATCAGCTAAAAAGAAGAAACAACACATTTTTAATTTTAGCAGCCAAGGTTAGTTATTTGATCTGTGTGTTAGTATCCACGTTGAATGCTCAAAGCTCAATATCTCAAAATCCGGAACGACAAAATGTCTGTGTTGGTTGAAAAACAAAGTTCAAAACACACTTGGTGATGAGAGCAGGAGAGAGGGCAGGATTTTAAAGCGTCGTGCTAGAGACCGCAGTTCAGACATTTTGAATACCTCTGGAGAAAAGTATGAGGAAGCTGAATGAGGTTCCAAACGGGAAGAAAGCAAATGCCTCAGCAGGGACGTACTGTACTCTCGCAGGGCTTGTTTCTATCTCAGCTTGTAGTCCTTGTGATCTCTCAATTCTGTTTTGCTTCTCACATTTTCATGTTGACATACTTTGGCATCACCTCTAATGTAGTAAAATGACTGTGAAGGAAGGTGCGCTGTGGCTGCCCGAGTGATGCAAATTAAATTTCAGCTTCCCCTGCTAAATGCTTCTAGAATGAACTGTTTGTGGCAAAAATGCTGTCAGGTGCACATCACCCTGGATGACAAAGCAAGAATTGTTGATTTTTATCTTTAATGATGTCAACCTGTTTGCTGTTAGCACACAGTCTGCATTCGTGAGCAGACCCTTTTTTGTCTTTATTTTCTGAGCTCTTACACTTCAAGTGTAGGTGTAGGGATTTCATTGGGATTTTTTCCCTCCTACATTTAAAAAAAGCTAAATCTCTATCAGAATAATAATTTCTCATCTGTTCATGTCAAACACCAATTCTTCACACAAGCACCAACGTGGTCCATTTCCCCGAGCTGATTCCCCCCTTTGCTTCAATAGGAATACAGTATGCGTAGGATGAGAGTCTGTAGTTCATCATCTTATCTGTGGAAAATGTAAACAAAGCAGCCCACAAGCATAAAAAAGGCCTCCGCTGGAGATGCTAATTGCACCTCCTCTCTGCTTTAATCCGTTGCTCCTTCCACCGCCTCCTCTGTGGTAAATGACCTATTTTTATCCACCTTTGTTCACTTTCTTTTAATCTTGTGGCGCTTTGGCCAGATAAGGTCGAGGCTGCAAATAAGCATCATCCTGCTTGCTCTCTTCACTTTCTAACATGTGTAGGCGCATGTGCTTCTTCTCCTGCTCTTATCCTCTCTCGAACTGCGCGATAAAGGCGATCCCATCTGAATGCCACGCTCCCACTGCAATCTCCACCTTCGCCGCTTGTTTGCTCCGTGCTCTGCAGAGAGGTGTTGCACGGCTTCCTGCCGCAGCACGCAGAGACGGCGACGCTCCCTCACACATAACTCGGAGGGAAATGAGGGCTCGGGAAATCGACTGATTTTTCTTGTGGGTGTTTGTTTTTGATCCGTTTATCAATGAGGCCTCTGTGGACATGGGGGTCTTGTTGTTCTCCATTAGAGCAGTATTTAACTTCTTTTGTTTCCTTTGAGACATGTGACCGTCTTGCTGCCCAGTAGCTGGTCCGCGTCACAGTCTTCGCAGATCTTATCGGTTTTCTGCCGTCTCGTCTTTGAAATGGTTTGATAGAGATTATAC
The DNA here is from genome assembly GCF_027474105.1 of Poeciliopsis prolifica. Classification (NCBI taxonomy): domain Eukaryota; kingdom Metazoa; phylum Chordata; class Actinopteri; order Cyprinodontiformes; family Poeciliidae; genus Poeciliopsis; species Poeciliopsis prolifica. The sequence continues at coordinate 9,802,051 of NW_026562380.1, forward strand.
GTTGCATTGACGAATCGATTTCCGTTCATTCAACCGTTTATTGATAGTTACAGCAATTTCAGACCCGGACTCACATGAGGACGAGTGCATTATGTCTACAATCTTTTGGACTGTGTCATCTGCACACACACACACACACACAAGACTGAAGTGAGACAATTACGCATGCCTCTCTAGTATGAATGACTAATCCCTGAACCCTGATGTCCTCAGTAGTCTGGATTTTGGACTTGGGGAGGAAAAACTTCAGTCTTGATCATCTGCATCTACAAAGCTCAGGAAACATCTACGACAAAATTGTTGATACCCTGAAATGAAAAACCCACAAATGTCACTGAAATAAGTATTTGTATATATAGAATTTTAAAATTGGAGAATCAACATTGAAAATCCAGCATTGCTTTGGAATTATGGACCAAAAGAATATCATTGAAAACTAATGAATTTGTCCGGAACAAAAGTGATGGTCGCCTTGACATTCTGTTCCACAACCCTTTAAAGCGGTCATTACTGTTGTCAACATACATCCCGGATAATCTGGATGTGTCTGTCTGGCATTAAAATGTCACCTGACCACTTTACGTGCAGATAAAGCCATGCCGGTGCCTGGGTTGTCAGATTAGAAATCAGCAGGGCCGCTGGTGTTCAGATATAAACATGCAGGAGTTTCATATGAGTCACAACTTTATGAAGTTATGTCAGCCACAGACTTTTATAATCTTAAATTGGTTACTTAACAGATGTGACATGAGGGGAAAAAAACTAGACATTAACCCATAACACAGCAGGACAGAAACGCATTAAAAGCTGCACAAATCTGACTTGGCATTCCAGACGCTTTGTGCTTTGAAAAAGTATGTATATAATGAGCAGACTGCAGCAGGTTCAGTCGGGTCCAGAAACGACGGCATAAAAATTTCTGAGAGAAAGTCATCGACTCATCCGTCTCCCCCCTGACGTCTACGAATCAATAAATCGCAACTTTTGAAAAAACATTATCGCTGAGGATAAAGAGGGTTTTTATCTCAAAGATTTCTTCAAAAGAATCCTTCATTTCAGATAGCTGCTTAGCGGTACTCATTTTGACAGCTGCTGTTTCTTGTTTATGTTTTTTTTGGTTTTTTTCTCCCCCCACTGAGTCATCCAGGTAAGGCTCCTTGAACGTATCTCAGTGTTCAAAGGGGCAAAGCAATGCAGACATGTGTCTCAGGAGGAAACATTGCTTAATGCAGCTTTGTGTGTGTTTTGCATCTGTATTTAACACTATCCACAGACAATTAGATCACTTAGGATACATATTAGCACCAGATATAAACTGGGCCTGACTGTGTGTCCTGGTCCTGTGTGTTTTGGTCATTATACTGTAGAAGGAAACATGATGTGACTGAGCTTTCAGACAGTCGGCAGCACATTTTGCTCAAGAATACCTCGATGGTCTTAAGAGTTTATTGTCTCCTCCAGATTTAATCTGAAGCCTGCTTCATGTTTCACTCTCGGGCCATTAGGTGAAGATGGAGCTGTGATTGGTCAAAAACCTCCAGCTTTGTTTCATATAGCCAAAGGACTGTATCCTAAAAGCTTTTTCACCTGCCATCATGCATTTTGGCCAATTACAGCATTTTCCCTTTCCGATTTGCTGTCCGGACTGTTGTTTCCCCTTTAGTGTCCATTAAGTCCACTTTGGCTTTAACTAAAAAAGATGCAATATGATGCTCATGAACTTTGATTCTGGAGTTTCCCTCTGATTTTTTTGTAATTGGCTTTCTTACCACTATTATTAATTTATTCAATTTGCCATCAATTTTCCTCTTGCATCCATGTAGGTTGCTCAACCATAGTCACAGGAACATGTAGCTGTGTAGAGATGGTCTTACATCCTTTCCCTTCAACAAACTCGTCAATAATTTGTTTTCCCAGCTCCTGAGATGGCAGTCTCTTTGGCTTTTTGCAGTCTAACATGTGAAGTGTGCCACAAACCAAAATGCCAGACCACACAAGTAGATTGACTGACAGCAAGATTTAGTTTTTCTTCTTCAATAGGAGTAATGCATGGCATTTCTTCACTTCCCATGTCGGGTTTCACAGCCAGAAAATATTCCATAGAATCTAACGTCTTGATTTTTTTGGGGGGGGGATTTTTATGAGGGAAAAGTGTTTTAGATTTCTTTTAGCCATCTGCCCAGCAGTGTGAAGCAACAGGTAGTGGATTGGCAATACCTGTTGCCAATCCAGGTATTGTCTGGATGTATCGACATCCAGAAATAACTCCAGTCAGTCCAATAATTCCTCAGACATGTTTTTAAAAAAACCCTCTAAATTGTGAAAATTGTAGTAGTCTATGTTGAGATGGCACTCTGCATATTTGAGTCTACCTTTTTGGATCGTTCTCATTTCGATTCCTTGCCCTCTGCCTTCTTTTTATCAGTTGACTTTCTTCCAGTTACGTGTTGACCGGATATGTTTTGTTTCTGACAGGATTTGTCACTGTGAAGGAGATGACGAGAGTCCTCTGATCACACCGTGCCACTGCACAGGGAGTCTGCGCTTCGTCCACCAGGGCTGTCTGCAGCAGTGGATCAAGAGCTCAGACACCCGCTGCTGTGAGCTCTGCAAATATGAGTTCATCATGGAGACAAAGCTCAAACCACTGCGCAAGGTGCGACTGACTGTGTTTGCATTCATTTCAGGAAGAGCCAACGGAACCCCACTCCATTTCTTTGATAAATTCACTCAGGGTTTTGTTCTGGCTCCATTTCCAAATGTTCTTACTAATTTGGCAAGCCGTGAAGCTGAAAAACCGTTTCCAATCTGTCACACAGATAACGCGACCATGACTGTGTGCTTTGAAGCGGGGCTCTGTAAGGGAGGAAAATGATTCATTTGAAATGGCTTAGAGGAAGCATACATCTTTGAGAGGTTGTTATCAATTGCTGTGGCCTGAAGATAGCCGGACACTCTAATTAAAATTCTTCCACCCCTCATTAACTGCACAAAAGGCCTTAAACAAATGCTGCTCTTCTAATAGCTCCTCAACCCCATGGGTGAATGTTGATGTTTTTCACACAGAAGCGTGAAGAGAAGATCACGACGAAATGGGAATGATGGACACAGTGTGAGGTGTCTTTTAACTGAGGATTTAGGTCGCTTTTAATGAAACCTACCCTGCAATTGTACAATTTCATGACTGGAGTAATGGATTTGGGTGTTTTGAAAAAGCACAGCAGTTATTTACAGCAATAATCTGATTGCACTTAGGTTTTTTTTTGTTGTTGTTTTTTTAATTGCTGGGCTCTTTCCCAGCATTGTTAACAGAGCTGCCTGGCAAACAGCTGGCTGCTCCCCAGTAAGCTGGGTTGCAGCGTGCCACTTTTCTTTCTGCGTCTTATTAACCTCGCGGAGAAATGCTGTGTAACTCGGGTCTTCCTCTCAGCAGCTGAATGTTTCACAGCCAGCATTTATCGCCAAAAAGTGCCACCTTTAAAAGACTGCATCTGCTTTCTGTCTGCATATTCTTATCCGTCTGCTGCAGTGGGAGAAACTTCAGATGACGGCAAGCGAGAGAAGAAAGATCATGTGCTCAGTTACCTTCCACGTCATCGCAATCACCTGTGTGGTTTGGTCGCTCTACGTCCTCATCGACAGAACGGCAGAGGAAATTAAAAGCGGTCAGCAGAGTTGCAGACATACACACACACACACACACACACACAAAAAAACATACGCACGCTAAAGACTAGCCATAATCTTCAATAAATGTCTGTGTTAGACCATGCACTGTGTTGAATGAACCATTCAGTAGCGATTTTCAGTAATCTACAAATCATTCACTCGTGCATTTACAAGACTAAAGATAGCATGAAAGCCTCCCTTGTGGTCTGAGTTGTGTGTAATTCATGTGCAGAATCACAACAGAGATAAATATCTTTTTAGTGGTGATTGAAAACACATGCATTCGTATTTATTTTAATACTCGTGAAGGAAAAGATGCTCAGCTGTTTAGGGAGAGTTCGGTTTAGATGTTTAGTTTGTAAGGGCAGTTCATCGTGAGTCGGGGAGAAGGGAAGAAACTGAGTCAGCAAAGCATCCTCACAAGGACAAATGCGGCATGACTTGTGAGCATGTGTTCCTGAGCATTCATTACACACCATCTGTGTGTGCCAGGGGAAATTACATCTGTCGTCGTGACACATGCATGTACATTACCAAAGCTGAACAAAGCAGCTCGCCAACTATTCGGCATGCAACAAATGTAATAATTCATGTGGAAAAAAACAAAACAAAAACATTTTGAGGAGGATGCAGGCCATTTTGAGAGCTGCTGTTAGCTTTAGTTTAACACTGGATAAAATCTGGCAACAGACAGCATCTGTAAATAAAAAGAAATTCACTTATCTTTTATATGAATATTTCTTACAGACATCGTTTTATCTAAAACGTGCTTTTGCATAAAACTGTATAAACTAGTAGTGTAATTATTATTAGTTTTGCCCCATAATAATCACTTACCTCACCAAAATGGTGTTGAAAAATGAAGGGACTTTACTGTTTAAAACTGAAGAAAATAAACAAGTTTGTTGAAGAAGTCGATTTTCGTTTTTCTTGCTTAAAATAAAAAAATTATCTGTAAATTTTAATAGCTAACATTAGTTGCAAATTAGAGTAACATGGAGTAATTGATACTGAATTAATTCATCAAAATTTGCCACAATTAAAATGAATGTCTAATTAGATTAGCACATGTCAGTAAGTGTAAAGTCGGCTTTTACAGTAGTAAAGAGAGATTGTAAGAGTAGCAATCTCCATGACCTTGTTTTTGGTTTTTGCGCTTTTCTTCAGAATATGCACAGACACAATTGTGGTAAATTCTCAGCCAAAACATTTCTCTGAAAACATTTCTTTGAAGGTTTTTTTTTTTATTAATTTCTTGATTTAAAAAAAAAGAAAGGTGGGCAGCTTTGTCCTAAAATAACAGTAAAGCTGAATTTTTCTAGGGACAGTGAGAAATTGTGCAAAATGAAGTGAAATGGGTTTCTCAATTGTTTGAAACTTGATCAAATAAAGTAGCAGGTCAGGACCTCTTTCACATGTTTGATATGCTGCTTCCTGCATCCATTCTGAGCAAATAGACAGCAGCACTCAGCTTAATTGACAGCACCATCAGGACTTAAAATGTAGATGGATGCATTAATGCAGAGCCATTATGGCTTTGCCTGCCTGTACGTCTCCTGTTACTCATCGCTCCATACACCGTTTCTGAGATGGTGTACAGATGGAGCAGCAGGCTGTTTGTTAAGCTCAACCTGATGAATCAGAAATGTCCAAGTCTCTGAGGACTGTCAGGTTCAGTCACCATGGTGATGTACAGCAATTTCTCACCAGTTCTGCTCATCCGCTGCTGTTTTTATGCTTTAATTCGCTCAAAGCTGTCATGACCAGCTTTGAACATAGTTCAGTCCCCTGAAACATTTGCTCATAATTTTTATTGATGCAACAGGTTTTGCCTGATGAAACACATTCTCAGATGTTACCACTGTACTGTTTGACCTAATATTAATTTTGGAAATCTGTTTTTTGTGTTTTGTAATGCGCGACTCTCTCTTTACTCATGCAGCCCAAAGAATCCCAGGTAAACATTTCCACTTTGGCCTTTTGACTTTCAGAATGTGCTTTTTGTTTTTCCTCCTTGCCGTCAACTTTTTGTCAATTATATCCAATTGTTTTCCAGCTGCACTTTACAACCTCTTCCTCCTCTTTCTACCCTTTCCTGTCTTAATTTTAGGGTAAGCAACACCTCTCCTAGCAGAATCCAGACAAAGTCGAAGAACACACTGATTTGTCTTCTATGAATATGTTTTACATTGTGACTAGAGGTTTTCATTAGAGCATGCAAACATAATTTCACTCAATAATTCTCTTTATTCACAAATTTTCATCAAACAAGGTTTATAATAAAGTGCCTGACATTTCTTTTCAGCTTGATTTGTGCAGTTATCATGCTTGCCTTCCTACTGTGGGTTTGCATATTGAAACTTTTTAACAACATCAGAATGAAAATCGGGTTTCTCCACACAAACATGCATCTGAGCTTGATTGCTCTTTGATCTCAGTAAAGACGTTTTAAAAAGAAATATATTGAGGCAAAATAGTTTGTTTGCAAATATGTGCACCTTTTTGCAAGAGAGGAAAGTAAGGTAAATATTGCCTTTTAATTAACATATTTTATCAGCAAAGATGAGATTTAGTAACTCCATCTTGAAGTTTTACATCCTTGCTCGCTGTAGAAGACCAATATTTCAGGTTCTCTGTCGTGTATTATTTTTGACAAATGTTTATGTTTTCCAATTGTGTAAACACCCTAAGGCTGCATGTGTGAGTCAAATAAATAAGCAGAAATGCTGTAACTACCCCAAGGGCAAACAAATGATTTTATAATGTAGGAAATCTACAACAAATACTATTCAGTCCTTTCACTCTATCCTTATTATTTAATTTTTGGTATTTCATCCAATAAAACATCCTTTTTTAGCTTTTACTATTTGAAATGAAGATAAGGATACAGGAGTGGCATTCACAAATCCCAAATTTTAAATTTCCAAAGTCAGATCTTTGCTAAAATTGGGTCAAGTCAAGACACCCGGCTGTTTGGCAATATTAAATTTATGCTTTTGATTTAATCTGTCTTAGTGGTTAGCTGAAACTCAAATCTGTCGAAACCTTATAATAAAATAAAATCCTGTAGATTTTTTTTTTTATATATATTTTGTTTTTGCCATTTGAATAAGGATTCAATCCTGGCAGCTCCAGTCCTTAAACACTACATGCTGAGAAAATGATCAAGTTGTAAGATTTTACTAGTTTTTTTTATGAAACTCAGCAACTTGCATATATTTTTCCTTAGATGTTTACAACTACAATGCAAAGCGAATGTATTGATTCCTCTTCATTTTGTTCAATTTATTTTTTTGTCAGAATGCAACTGCAAACTTCAATACATGTTATGGATACAATATGACAAACCAATTCAATTTAGTTTATAATTGTGAAGTTATAACTGCTTTTATACCAAGAAAAATCTGGTGTGTGGCATATATATATAATCACAATAATAAGTTTTATTGTGATAAAAATAAACATTTTATCACAGTAACAGCTGCTAGTCTTTTGGGGGTATGTATTAAACATGTTTGCACATTCACATTTACTATTTTCTTCTTTGCAGAGTAGTTCAAACTCAACCAGTTATAGTTTGAGAGCGCTTGTGAATATCAGCTTTCGATCATTTACTCAGATTGATTAAATATAGTCCAGGGCCACTTTTAACCCGTCAGCTACTTTGTCCTACTGGAAGGTGAACCTCCACCCTGTGCTTGAGTCTTCGGCATCCTCAGCAAAGTTTTGTTCCATGCTTGCCTTGTGTTTTGCTATGTCTTATGTCTTCCAATTTTGCTGGCCAGTCCTCCCTACAGCATGATGCTGCCGCCACCTTCATTCATGTTTTAATGTCTAAATGATGTGCTCAGGATGTTGGATTTATATTTTGCTTGTTTGTGTCTCTTACACAGTTTAGTTTTGGTCTCCTCTAAGCAGGCTGACTTGCTGCAAACTACAGAGGTGTTTGCAACTCACTCTCATATTTGTAGAGTGACTTACTGATGGTTATGTTCCTCATACTTCAGCTGGAGACCTTTGCAGCTCCCTCAGTTACCTTGAGCATATTGCTATGTTCTCGTTAATGTTCTTTCTCCGAGAACGTACTCAGAGAAAGAGTATACATAGATAAAAATTGTTCTACTTTCCACTTTGTTGGTTTATTATATATATATATGTAAATATGCATTCCAAACTTTTTGTACCTTTTATTAGCATCTGCTTGACTTGTGCGCGATTCCCTTTTGTTGTCATCCTCAGGTATCCTGGAATGGCCTTTCTGGACCAAGCTGGTTGTGGTGGCCATCGGCTTCACGGGCGGATTGGTTTTTATGTACGTCCAGTGCAAGGTCTACATCCATCTATGGAAGAGACTCAAGGCCTACAACCGTGTCATATACGTGCAGAACCGGCCGGACACCTGCAAAAAGGTGGCGCTGGAGAAGCCCCCGCTCATGGAGCCGAGCCTGGAGAGCAAGGAGGCGCTGGCCCCCACCCAGTCGGACACAAACTCCTCCCAGTACACAGAGACAGAAGAATACAGTATGGAGGTCCTCCATGTCTGACACAGAGTTCATTTCATAAGCCCCCCTCGCTCCCCTGCCCCACTTGTGCTTGCAGAAAGAGTAGCGCTCGACGTTCCCCTTCCTCTGATGGTAGACCTGACCGACTGTCCTCTCCTGAATCCACCTGCACTCTCCATCCACACTCTGACCTTTCCTTCCCCAGGACCGGACTGTTTGTACTGACTTCTATAAATGTCACACAAGGCCTGGAGCTTGACACTCTACACACACTGTTCATGTTCCCCATTGGATGAGCAGATCAGAGACACAAAGACTCCCTGCAAGTTCATCTTCGATGTTTTTGGATTTGGCTTTTACCTCCTGTAAGTGTTGGATCAGTACACCGCCATTCACCTCTGGAGCGTTCCACATACTGCCATCTCTGGACCAGTTCAATTCTGACTGCATTAAAGCACTTTTTAGTTTTTCTTGAAGCTCCTCTCCTCCCTTTTAATTGTCCTCTCTTTTTATTCTTGGATGACCTAAATCTTTTTGTTTTGTTCCTTGGGAAGAGCACAGAGAAACTTTTTTCTGAAATGCACATACTCCTAGACTTACCCTTTCACTTTGATGGCAAAAAAAGGAACTGAGGTGGGTAAAAGGGGAGAAACCTGCTGAAGGAAATGGAAAGGGTTAAACGCCCGTTCCTCTGCCCCCAACACATGAACTTTTTGAAGGCTTTGAGAATGTAATCTTTTCTAAAAATGATTAAAAACATAAATAAAATTAAAAAAAATATTTTTTTTACTATTAACTGGACATTGCAAGAATAATTTCCATGTCTTGAGAAGGTAATGGAAGCCTGCAGGAGTTATAACAGCATTACTTTTTGTTGTTTTTGGGGTTTGATATCTTGTGAATGACAGTATTTACAGCGTGATATTCCATGTGCAGTTTTTAATGTGAGCTGATGTGTTTGCTTAGTCATGAGACATTACCACTTCATGCCTTGAGAAATGAACAGCTCACTGTTTTCAGTTTCCTCTTTTGTTGCTTCCACAGTGCAGCCCAGAATTAATTAAACCTCCACAGCTTGCTCTGATTAAGAACCCAACAGATTGTTAATGTGGCTTTTTAACATTTGCCTCCTTTTCGCCTCTGCAGGACAGGGCATTAAGATTCCACCCATATCCGTTTTTACAGAAAGTTTTTAGAGGGCTGGAGAAAATGGACAAATTGCTGTTGAGTTGTTTCCAGACACTCACATGCTCCATTTTGTCTTTTTTAGTATTATGTCACCAGACAGACAGCATTAAGCCTATGATTTCTTGTGGGGTGGTTTTCATCACATTCCATCCAGCTACATGTTTTTTGGTATAAAGGGGATCCTTACTTTGACACACTGTTTTCCTCTGAAACAATCTTTACCTTTGCAGCCTGTGTTGGAAGCTGAGTGTTAATAATGAGCTGGCTGTGTCGCCACCTGCTGGGGCGCAGCTAAAATTGCACTGCGAAACAGGCAGCAGTTGATTTCTCGAGGCTCCGTTTCTTTCATTTGTGGAAACTCAACAATGCAAGATTTTACAGCCATTCAAACAACAAATAATATTTTTTACAAACTGTCACTGATACCAGTGTCCTATCTGTGACCAATAAGGATGAGTTACTGCTCTGCAGCAGCAATAATTTAGAAGCACAGTTTTTTTGTTTTTTGTTTTTTTTTTTTTTGTGAGAAAACATACTTTATTTATGTACAAGCCCATGGTGATTTAAGATCTGTTTAAATAGAAAGCATGAGCCGGGGGAGCTGTCACCGCCGCAAGTCAGGTTTGATTAAGAACCACAGACGCTTCTCAGAATCTTCAATACCCAAAAGGCTCTGTGCAATTAGACAGATTTAAGAAAGTGCAATTAAGTTTTTTTCTGTTGTTCTTTTACTCTAAAGTAAAGGTGTTTCAAGGTTAGGGTGTCCTCTGGGTGGAAAGCGTAATTCTTTTTGTGCTTGTATTTATTTTCATGAGAAATAGGGTACACTTCGTCCATTGAAACCCACCCTTCTTCTACCATGTACGCAACTTGCATCTATCCTCTTTTTCTTTTTTCTCAAGGCATGTACAAGAGAAAATCTTTTTGGCACTTGCATTTTGCACAGTTTTTTTTATTCAAATATTTAGTGATTTTTTTTTCTCTCTCTCCCTCGTCTTTTAAATCAGTTGTTACAACTTGTTTTAAATATGCAACCAGAGCTAAAAGCCACAACATTTAACTTTTAGAAATTAGATCACCTCAGACGTAAGCTGCGGTTTCCCTGACATAGACGATTAAACGTCAACTTTGTGGTTTCCATTTACTTTTAACTCACAGGAGCTGGCTCCTTTCATGAAGTTGATCGTTTTAATGTAAATTTCTCTTTGATAGTCATTTGCTTTTGACTTTAATTGATTCAGTTTGTCAGATAAGTATGAAAAGCCAGAAGTTTTATTATCGCCTCTTGACAAATTTCTAGCTTATTTTTCATAATTCATGCCTGGGAAACTGAGCTTCATTCTTACTCTTTCAATCTGAATATTTTACTCTCTTGATCTTGTCCCTTGCTGTTTTTATTTTGTTTGGCTGTTTTGTTTTTTTTTTTTGTTTTTTTTTCATAAAACTGGATTATGTCCGAGACTAGTGGAACTTGCATAAAAAGCTCCATTTGTTTACTACTGACTGGACTTGAACATATATGACTGTTTTCCTCTCCTGTCTTATATCATTCCACATGTTTTTGTCTGTGAATTTGCTTTGAGATAGTAACTGTAAAGAGTTTGGTAAAAGTGTGTAAGTTTTTAAGAGAAATCTTGATGTGTTTTGAGTTGATTTCCAATGTTTGAACAAATATGTAGAATTAAAAAGAACAACCAAATAAAAATTAAGTTGGGTCTTTTTCACTTGTGTGGTTTTGATTGCTCTTGTAAAGCTAACGGGATTTGTGTGGCTCATATAAATGCTCGAAAGGGTTAAAATTTCACTTCATTGAGGTTTTTTAGTCAGACTTCACCTAAACATATAATGTTAGCTTACATGCATCTAGTCTTTAATGAGCCCTTATGGAGGCAGAAAAATGTATTTTCTAATTGTTGCATTCCAATTTAATCTCATCACTGACTTGTTGATTGCAACAGCATTTATTGATGATGTTTATTGGAGTTTTTTTTTTTTTTACTGAAATCATAAGATAAAAAATATATATATATATATAAAGGAATTGTCAAAACCAGTTTTGACAATTCCTTTATATTTAAATTATTTATATATCACCAATGTACAACAGATTCAATATCAATGTTATTCCGTAACAAATGGGGCAAATTCAACCTTGGCTTACAGACATATAAATCAAATCAATGTAATTCATATGGACAGTTTTAAATACAGACTTTCTAGCTCACTCATAATATTCATACAATCCAGTCAGACTCTGTTGGTCATATTTTGCCAATTATTTACGAAAGCCCTGCAGATTGTACCGAGTTACTGAATTCCCTGCAAATAGGCTTTATAATATGGTTTTAATTGTTTAGCTGAACTTCTTGGTGACATGGCCTCATTATCTTTAAATTTATAGAGTAAATTCAGAATATAAAATAAATAGGACATTTTCCCCTGTGGAATGATTCACAATATAGGCAAACTGGATTCAGAAAGTTAACACAAAACCAATAGTTTTATTTGAAGAGCACATACCTCCAAAGTCACTAGACTGCATCATCTTTTTTTAAATAGGGTTATGATACAGCAGTATGATTAGCAATCCATAACAGTGAGCTATGTTGAAAACGGAGATAAATAAAGTGATAAATATGAAAGTAACAGCGATTAAAAGCAGTTAAACCTTTTGTAGAATCCGTATTTCCGCGGCACACTTTTCTGATTGGTCGATTTGTTGCTGCCTGCAAACGGCAGCTCAGGCTTCCCTTTATGTTTTTCTGTTTTACATTTGTAATCATGTTCACACTGCAGACAAATCTATATGATAAAATCAATCTTTTTCATAGTTGCAGAAACCTTAGCGTCTTCTGCTCCTTAATATACAGAAAGACAATTTATGCATCAGGTGAGTGTCACTCCTCAAACAGCGACGCTGTTTGGGATTTTGTCTGGAGACATGTTGTAGTACGGCAGCTTCTTTTCCTCGTTCCTCCTTTTGATGGACCTGGTTATCTCTGCCAGTTCCTTCCTGAATTTTCCCATGGCGTCCTTTACTGGCTTCTCAATAAAGTGTTCGTCTGGATACATACCCAGATACAGCTGCATAGAAAGAATCTTTATTTAGGCAAAAGGCATGCAGCAATAACTAAATCTATATTCTTTAATTCAACTTCAAATGTGGATTTTAGCTCTCCCATCTATGCAGTTTAAATGGCAGCTTGTGTTTTCTGCGAACCTCATTCTCCTGGTACTGGCTGAGGGCCCAGACGGCGCCCAGGTGCCAGCTGGACCGTCCACGATCAGGAAGGCTCTCAATGATCATTTTCACGTCGACCTGCCCTTTCTCCTTCGGAGGGGGCTTCCGCATGGTAGAAGGGGCATTGGGGATCCAGGAGCACCAGTCATACTACACATTCCATACAAAGAAGCAAAATGTGTGGAAAATCAGTTTTTCTTTTTGTCTTTACTTTTTTTTTTTAAAGTAAAAAGAAACTCTTCAACAACCCACCTGTCCAAAGTTCACGGCAGCATGCTGGGATGAAGCAGTGAATATAATGATAGTCAGGTACTCTATCAGTTCGTCACGTGTCTTCAGAGACTTTGGAAACTCTTTGCACAGATTGGGGGCAAACAGAATTGAGAAAGCAGTCTTTACAAAACCACTCAAATATTTTGCAAGCCCTTACACAAACGATGATAAACTACCGGATGGCGTTACAACACCGACATTCGGGCAATGTCACCACAAGTCAGCTTTTCTGCATCTCCAAACTCTGCAACCGTTTGTTTGTTTGTGAACGTACCGCAGTGATCGAAGTCCTGCATCCCAAAGCTGCACACATCTTTGACGAAGGCCTGAATTTCCTCGTCTTCCTGCACTCTCTCATCACTGGTGTAGTAAATACCGATCACATCGGAGACAAAACTGCCAGGAAAAATAATAGAGGAGTAAATCGCATAACCAACACATACACAATTCATCTTATGACTTGTTTCCCCAAAAGGAATTTTGGACTGGAAAGAAAATTGTTCCTCACCTCTTAGTGGCTTCCCACACCTTGTAGCCATCATCCCTGTAGAAATAGGTGGGCACCTCCTCCGTATTGTCCATGCCTCGGCTCTTGATCATGTCAGGGAAGCAGAGAGACCTGAAGGTCAGCGTCTTCATGGCTTTCTGGATAAGCTGGATGTGACCACCTCCGCCGGTTGCATTGGCCTTGATAGAGCACATAAGAAAACATCTTAAAGGCATAAAGGTTTTTGATTTAACCATTTATGAATACTGTTTCTTTTTGTTTCATGTACACTTTTGGCTCTAAACCAAAATATCCAGTTGAATCTGCTGAGCCAGTCTGATTTGAAAATATGCTATTAATATCGTCGAACAGACTTTTTTCTGCAACTCTATCAAGATGAGAGAGAAACATTTCTAAACACCTGGAATTTGTAAGCAGATAATAAAGATTGAATATATTTGTCTATAAATAAAGTGTTAGGACTGGCCAATGTATTTTTTTTCAGAAGACTTCAGATGTTGTAAAACACCTGATGTAATAGGTTTATTTGATGAAATCCCTCCAAAAAGAAGAAGAATGAAAATCCTGCAACAAAATTTCTAAAACTGAAATAAGCATCCACAGGTTTTGCTGCACAGTATCTCTAACTCCCAGAGATTCGTAAGCTTATGTAAATCTGCTTAATAATAAAAGAAAACATAATAATTTTACCTCTCTTTCTTGTTTAAATTGTCTTTTGGGAACTGTAAACTGTATTTTTTCTACTTTCCTCACATTTTAAAGTTTGTCACTTTAAAATATTTAGCCTGTGACTAAGAGACACTTGTAAACAAAATTCAACACACTCTCCTTGGAAGAGTGTGGTTTTAGTACTTAGCACAGTTCTGGAAATAAACCACCGCTTTATTATTTTCTCTTGTCGCTTTTGGACAGATGTTGTGCTTATTCCACATTATTTCAATGCCCAGAAACTAACCTTGTCGAAGATCCCGCACTCGCAGATGAGCTGCTCTCTGGCCTTTGTATTGATTGCGATAGTATAACGAATGTGCGGGATGAGTAGCTGAGAACGAAACACACACAAAAAAGGAAAAAAAGCAACCAATCAATAAAACAATCAATTTATCAATCAATAAATTATCCCTGACAGGACAGTGTTTTTACCTTAAATGCCGGGTGAACAGCTGGGAGCTGTCTGAACATGGCGATGCCAAACACCTCTGTCATTAGATGTGTCCTGAGCAGGTGTGTGATGTTCTGGTGGTGCTGGAAGTCAGCTGATCGTACCCAGATCTTTGCCAGCAGCCAGTCATATTGACCATCAGTGGGGAGGAAGATTGGATTTTCATCTGGATCCTGGCCAAGCTGAAAAAGACAAAGCCAGAGTTCAGAGACAGAAAGGACTGAGCTGAAATAGTCCCGCCCACAGCGGCCCAGGCTCGCTATACCTGTATAGCTATAGGCAGGATCTTGTTCCGTAGGTTTCTGTACAGCAGACACATTGGAGCTGCCAGGTACTGCTGCGTGTAGCGATCTGTGGAGTTTGCATTAATCCCCTCTAACACTTCGTAGTCCACTATGAATATGTTCCCTGCCTGGAAGCAGAACACTGCTTTAAAATGCATTCCAGCTGAGACGATCAAAAAGTTACAATTGTCAAAGAAAAGCCAAAACGATTAGTAAAAACTGAGAAATATCAACCTTAAGTTCCTGCTCCAGGGTCAAGTCCCGCTCCAGGCTAACAGAAACCATCTCATTCGTGACAGGGAACTTGTCAGGGAGTTTGGTGCATTTGGAAATCAACACTGGGTTGCAACCATTCAGAAACTGATACCCGAACATGAAGTCTTCTTTCCAATGTTGCATCACATACTCTGAAACGCAGGCAAACCAAATGAATTTTTAAACAGCTGTTAAATATGCTTTTTTATGAAGCCCACATTGCTGTACTAAAATGTTTTCCTTGATATGTCTAATGTTTTTTAATTGGGTGTAATCTGAAAGTCATAATTAACAGAAACAAATTAACTTCTCAATAATCTTCAATTTTACTGAACTTTATATGCACATAATTAACCTTAAAATGACACAGACTCACACGACGCTGCGCATAACTTGGCACAGCGCTTTGTACTGTAAGGCTATAAAACATAAAGTGATAAATATAACTTCATAAACAAATAGCACCATACAACATATTGTCACACAGTACACTTCAGAGGAGGGTATAGTATCTAAAAGTTGTGGTCATGTAAGAGCATCACTGCTTCTATTTTGACTCAAGTAAGTTGTAACTCATGAAATCACTGCTTACAATAGATTGTTAGAACAGGTTAAAGTGCTTCCAGTGACAATATCTACTTTTATAATATTTTATTGTTCAGCAGACAGAAAGCAACATTAAAACAATATAGCTCGCTTATTTACAACATGCCTCACTGTGACATAAACTCCTGCATTCCTGGTTAAAATATCATTGTTCTTCATTCAGTGAAGTTATTTGTGGCGGTCAGGGTAGCCTGATGTTTTACTCAAGTAGGAGTTGTATACTACAGTAAAGGTATTTTTAAAAGTTTTTTTTTTTAATATGTCAGCATAGCAAAGCATAGCTTATGTTGACATTGCCCACAATATAACATTGTACAAAGTAATGCGATGGTTTTAATTAATGTGAAATAGTTCAGTGTAGTGCAATGGAACATAACATAAACTGGCAGAACATAGTATAATGTAGCATAAACAGCCCAACATGGCTAATTGTAATTTAGAATATACAGCCTAACATAGTAGAGCATAAAGTATAGAGAAGCACAGATTAGCATAGCATGCAATTACAGTTTGTCTGACCTGAGATTGTGTTTTTTATTCTCACGAAGATTTTCTCAAAGTCAGCAAAGTCGCTCCATGAAGACTGAAACATGTTCATGAAGCTGTTCACACACAAGTTCTCTATTCTGAAACGACATCAACAGGATTCTTAATTTATTGATATTTATTTGATATTATTTAAAATTAGTTTGACTTACACTTCTCCCTCCCCCCAAAAAAATCTGACGGCTTAGACTTCTGATATTTTGTCGATTAGAGGCTCTGAGCATTTCTGGCAACACACTCGAAATAACAAAGCAGCTCAGCATTTCAACTTTTCATTTTACGAGTTATCGCACTTTTTTCCACAATATTCTTTTATACATTGGTTGTTTGTTATGACGCCTGTCAGCAAGTTGAAACATCTGCCTGAAAGCACAATGCAAATATCCCATGTGATAAACACACAATGACACAACTGTTTCTTTTCCCCAAGGCAATTTATAACATAGAAGCACACTCTGGGGCATCAGTTCTGCATCTGATTAAGGTTTCATGAAGGCCTTTCATTTTAAAAACACCCACATTGCAAATGCAGGCTAAGTAGCCGTCTTCATTGTACTGAGATAGACATAAACATAAAAAAATGGCCCCTTTATGTAGAACACATGGCTCCACTTACGCCTTACTGTAGTTTAGAATGAAGTCCACTCCCTTTTCACTGTCAAACTGGATGTCTCGGGGG
Source organism: Poeciliopsis prolifica (assembly GCF_027474105.1). Taxonomy (NCBI): domain Eukaryota; kingdom Metazoa; phylum Chordata; class Actinopteri; order Cyprinodontiformes; family Poeciliidae; genus Poeciliopsis; species Poeciliopsis prolifica. Next base: position 9,818,964 of record NW_026562380.1, read on the forward strand.
AGGTCCCTGTGTCTGTTAGCATCAATGCTCAGAGGGAATCCAGGCTGCCACTCTTTCCATCTACAAACAGAATAAATGTCATTACAACAACCTGATCTCCTGCATGTTTTGAGTAAAACAAACCTACCTGAAGGTTTTTCTTCTCTGATCCAACTCTTTTTGTCTGTGCTGCTTTACTATACTGGTTTTATCATCCTGAGGCAGAAATGCTAGAAAAGATGCAAAGGCAAGACGAGGGCTTCAGCAGATGAAGTGAGGCGGAGATCGCTGAAGACAGACAGATTGGTCAATACCTCGTCCATCTCGCAGGACCACTTCCTTGTCGTCCACCAGCCAGCGGAAACAGGGAAATTCCACATAATCTCCACATGGGGTCTTGATGGTGACGTACCTGCAGAACCAGTCATCCTGCATCCAATATTTTTTCTTCTCAATCTTCACCAGTACAACATCACCCAAGTTCTCGTCAACTTTCACATCATATGAGTCAACCTGCAGTTTAAACAGAGGCTACTGTGAAGAACACGGGCTGTGGAAATGAGCTCACTCACTCAGAATCTGGCATTTTTAAAACAAGCAAAAAGAAAATTGTTAAAGAAAATTTCTCAGACCTATTTTTTGAAAGCAGTATGTGTCTAACAACATGTTCAACAACAGCTTGCATAGATCGAGACAAGCCAATGTGGTTTAGAAATGTCTCAGCCATTTGACTATATTTGTGTGTAGTACAGCGACATTCATGGATGGAATTACTTCCATAAAATGTTTCAGCTTTCTTATCTTTTATCTAAACCATGAAACAACCGTAACCGTAATGCCTTGACCCATTTTTTTTCTTAAAGTTTACTCCTACTACTGTGTACAACCAGTATCCAGTATCCAGTTTATTATTGTTATTATTATCTTTTTTATATCTTTTTTTGAGGAGTGTTGCTCCAGTTATGCTTGCCACAATACTCTCAGATTGCTTAAAAAAGGGTTTCCATAATTTGCTTTACTAGAAATTTCATGCAAAAAAAAATTTTTTTTTATTAATTATTCCATATACATATATCAATTTGTTTGGAGATTTATCAAGTAGTTTTTTTTTTATGTTTTATTTCTTTTTGTTAGTTTGACCTGCTTCATTCTGACATAAGCCTAAACTTATTTTCCTGCCACTGTGCCATGAAGCAATGCGTGAGAATGTAACTTTAAGGTTCCTATATTCAGTCAGTTTTACTGAATGTAACAGTCTCAGCATTGATTTAGACATAAAATGTCAGGCTGAATTTTGGATTGAAAAAGCGCAGTTAATCGAAACGTAAAAAAAGTTTTTTTTTTATAGTTCCTATTTTGGTTTCACATAGTTTTATTTATGCTTCTGATGTTAAAAACATTTTGTTATAATGTATCTGGAGAAGAGTCATAAAATTAAATTAGATTATAAAAAACATCTAGTGTTTAAAACATTAAAAATGAAGTAATTTCTATCAAAACATGGCCCTTTTTAAATTATAACCTGGTGCCATATGAGCAAGAAGAAGAGACGTCTCACCACCGGCTTTGTGATTTCCGGAAGTTCACAAATACTTCCTCAAATATCAAGTTTTAGTTTATTTTACAACTTCTCTCTTTTCCAACTACCTGGCCACTCACGTTTAAAGCACGCGTTGGTACAGAACAACAAAAAAAACAAACAAAAGAACAAAATTTGGCACGCGGCTCCCACTTTTCAGTGACTCCACTTACCGCCCCCCTCTCGAAGTCGTTGTAGAGGGGTTTGTCCAGCAGTGTCCTCTCGCTGCATCCCTCTGTACCCACCAGCGTGATGTAGACATAATCATCCGTCCCTGCAAACCACTGGCTCCCCGTGGCAACAGTTACTGTGTACGACGGCATGGCAGGTCACAACACACCAGGACCGAAAATGCTCAAATGCCGTCCAAAGGTGAAGAACCGGCAACTGTGGTACTCTGGAAAGGCTCTGGTTCAGGTGCAGCCCTGCCTTTCACTGATGTAGACTCAAAAATGCTACAGCAGTGCCTAATGAGCCCAAAAGAGGAAGGAGATTTATTACAGTCACCTAGTCACCAGTGTCTCCACCCTTAAACTGAAAAAAAAAAAAATTTTAATGCATTTTCCTAATGACATAAATGTGTCATCAGCTTGGAATGACATAGTGACTAGAGGAAAGGGTCTGCACAACTTCTGAAGGGGATTTTTCTATTTAGATTAATCAGAACTATGGTGAGGCGAGGTGTCAGAAGTATAAAGACATCATTGTACATTTATCTGAGAGGAAAACACAAACACACAGGCTCTTTGGAGAATATAAGGAAGTGAAGGGGCAGAAAGCCAGAAACAAAACTTGGTGCCATTGGAAAACATCCCAACCTGGCACTAGAAAGCAAGAGATAACCAATAAATAAATAAATAAAAATGCTAAATGTTCTTTTTTTCCTCTGCAGACAAAAATAAAACATAGCTATAGTTTTTAATCTGGATTTTATTCATAATAAGGAAATTAGTCTTCTGTCACACTCATTCATTTACCAGTCAAATTAGTGCATGTTGTCAAACAACAACAGGCAGTGTATTCCTGTTCCAGGGAAATAAATGCAAATGTTTCACTGAGTCCTGCCGTAACTTTAGCCATAAAACTGACATAAAGATTAACAGGAATCCTCCGTATGTTCGAAACCCACTCAAATGGAAAACGGAGAAGGCGGAAGGTGCAGCACAAAGGAGATGGTGTTGCACATCAGTTATTCAGCAACCCAAATGAAACTTTGAATAAATACAGAGAATCAGACGCTCGTCATTCTCAAAATGTTTTATCTGCTTTATGCAACATCAAACAGACTGAAAAGCATCTCTACAGAACATCCATGAATATCTTCAGAAACAGCAGCACTATGAAAAGACAGAGGCTCCAGACTTTATTCTGTTTCCTAGACGGCAGCTTCAAACTCTCAACAAAGTGCTAGATTACACTCCAGGGAAGTAAGGAACACTTACAATGAAAATGTGTTCATATTGAAATAAAAATACGTATTGCACTTCATTATGTTGGATGAATAAATAATAAAGTCTCCCTTTGTTCAATCATTTATGGATGCTTACTGGAGCTCTTTTCACTTTCTGTCACGCAACAACAAACGTCAACAACCTTCTACTGAGGTTTTATATTACAAACCAACACAAAGTAGCACATGATAGTGAAGCCAGATAAAAGAAATTATGAATAGTTTTCCATTTATTTATTTATTTTACAATGAATTACCTAAAATGTCTTTTGATTTCTAATTGAGGTCATGTGATGTGGTCAGGGGGATCTGCCATGTAGTCCAAAAACTGGGCTACATGGTGCATTGCTTATGGCCACAGTGAACTTGTCTTCTTATTGTTCTACTTCAGGATTGTCTTTTCTTTGTCACTCTTCTGTAAAAGTCCAATATGTGGACCACACAACTAATAATTTTCCAACTACAAATAGTCTCAGGTGCTTCTCTGATTACCACTTTGCTTTTTTCTTCCTCCGTTTGCTGGAAGGGGGTCAGACTACAGAGTCGAGGCCTGATTACGTTATTCATGGTGCTCCTGTCACATTTGTTTTAAAACCATGACACTGTTCTAGAGGCATTTCAAATTTCGACACTACTTTGTGTCGTTGCACGACACAATCTCACTAAAATACCTAAAGTTTTGTGGTTGTGACGCAACAATGTGGAAAAAACAAAGGGGGGTAGATACTTTAGCAAGGCACTGTGCTTTATTGTTCATTTGCAGTTAATTATGAACATGAACAGTGAACACCTTTCCTGTTTTCAGGAAATTAAGAGCTTAGTTTCTTCAAGAGCCTTTTTCTTATATAAAGCCTATTTGGGCTCCCTAAAATTATTAAAGACAAAGTATAGAACAAACAATAACCTACTAAGGTACGGACCGCTGTTAAGAGTTAAATAGTCTACTTTGCTGTCCATCTGAATTTAGATCAAGCTGTAAATTTCTTCTTTCTTTTATATTTTGTCAAAGAAATGTAATCATTACAAAGTAATAGGTAGTAAAAGCCATCTCACTTGACTCTGAAATTTGGGGTTTATCAAATAGAAAATAGCTACTGAAACAGCAGCAATAAATTCTGTTTTGTTGTGTCTGATCAGGCCAAATCAAGCATGTAATGTCTATGTATGAAGTTTGCAGAGTGCAGGGCTGGATAACCATTTACATCCTGTTTCAATACTGCCACCCAGTGGCAACATGTTGCTAAAGCAATAAATAAAAAGCTTCAGTGCAATTTAAACCTGAGTTTTCTGTAAAATATTATGGTTGTACATCAAGCAACATCATCACAGCTACAAAAGACTCACTCTTGACATTAAATGCATGTTAAGAAACATGAACATGTCTTTAGCAGTATTTAAAACCGAAACAAAAATTGCTCCATCTAAGATCTGAAAATAAAATAGGCCATTTTGAAATAATGTAGTGATGTCATGTGGCACGCACAAACAGTATTTGTGCTGATTTGCACTGAGAAAGCAAAAAACAAACAATTTTTACAAATTGCAAAAGTAAATACCGCTTCAGTCAAGGATGTACAAAGACATCATAAATGTCACAATTTAGCAGTAGCTACCTCTTACATCAACTTGGTGAAGCTAGCAAAAAAAAATAAAAAAATAGTGTGAGGATATAAATGAGCTGCTGCACAATGACACTCATAATAATTTGAAGAACAAAAGTCAATTATTTCATTCAGCAGAAAGAAAAAATATGTGCTTAAAATTATTTAAATTGTGATAAATGATTAAAGTATGATTGAGTTTGCTAAACATTCCAGGGCTACTTTGGTGCTGCTTGATCAAGAAATGGTAAGAATGTTTTAAAACAAAAATGTTTTCAGTAATGATGCAGATGAAGGAGAATAACAGCCTCCTGCTGTTCGACACTATAGTTCTTTTTCCTTTTTCTTTATTAGTGACTCTCCTGGTTTCTTTGGGGAGCTGACCAACAATAAGACATACCGAGCGAACTCGCTGATTGAGCGAAACACGAAAGCAGGTCGGGTCAATGATCTGTCGGCTCAGGCTCAGGAGGAGACTAGTTCAGATGGAGGACTTGCTTCATGAACTCGTAGGTGGTGAAGGCCATGGCTTGTGAGGGCACGCAGCGGACGTAGTTAAGAGAAAGACCTCGGTAAAGTCCTCTCTTGATACCATATGTGTTATACACATACTTCAGAGTCTTGAAAGGTGATCTGGGCACATGCAAGACAAACCATAATTTTATTTTCACAATGGGACCCAAATAAGGAATAAAACAGAATCAAAGACAATTTTCTGTTTGCTTTGAGAGCAAATATTTCAAGTATGCAGGGTGTCATTTGGAGTCTTTAAAAACGTATTCTAAAGCTAAATGAAATCTCTCAGGGCTAATAAAACTTTAATATTTCTGACTAAGAGAAGTAGTTAAAGTGAGAACAATGACTTGTGTTTGGAAAAGAATTCAATGAACCTTTTCAGGAATGAATGGTATGTTGCTGGAGCCTGACGACTCAGAGTGCTACTTAGATTTAAGCTTGTTTTATAACATAAAAAGCTCTCAACTACTTGGATACTCACACATGGCATCATGTTGCAACCACACATTTTAACACATTTCACTTGGATTTCATGTGATGGACTAGCAAAAAGTAAGGCTGCAAGATATTAGGTAAGTCAGATAGCCATATGAGTAAAGATATATAAATAACCCCAAGACAAAACATAGACTACAGACAATGAGTAATCTGTACAGCTATTTAGGAAAAACTTCAAAGTAAACCAGTCAACGTTTCCTCAGGCTATATATGTAGAGTTGCTATTCTATTGGAAGGTGAACCTCTACCAGATGTTCAATTACCAACCAATACATTGTAGTTTTTTGGTCTTTAACAATAACTACATTTCTGACACGCTTTCATAAAAGTCAGATTAGTGGAGTGCATTATTAATGGCTGGACTTTCAACAAATTCACTCAACAACTTAAATGTCTTGGTAGGTCTCGAGTTTTGCTGCATTTCATTTTCGGATGATGGATTGAACAGAGCGCTGCAAGTTGTTCAGTTGTGAGATTCTTCAATAACACCAACCTTTGCTATAAGCACTTACTAAGCTTTATCCCTGACCTGTCTGGTGAGTTCCTTGGTCTTCATTAGGATGCTTCTTCACTTTCTAACTAAACTATGAGGCATTCACAAAACAGCTAAACTTATACTAATTAAGTGACAGCTAAAGGGAGTTGATTGCGCTGGATTTTTAGTTAGAGGTATCATGAAAATGGGGTTAAATGTGAAAGAAAAGCCACACTTTTCATGTACATATTTGTAAAAAGTTGCTTAAAAATATATGTTTCCATTAATTGAAAAAAAAAAAAATAATAATAATGTAGCTGAAACATGAAAATATGAGGGGACAAAAAAAATAAATGGCTATTTATTCAAAGCAAACCATTTTATATTCATAAATGTATTAATGAATATATTTACAAAATATTCATAAATAATTTGCAAATATTTATGAATTTAAAGAACTTAAGTAAACATTCTGTTTTAAGTGTAAATTTAGAATGACAAATTCTACGACAATATTCTTGAATCAATATTCAACCATTTCCACAAAAGAAAAGTTGTGATATCATCTCACTGTAAAACCAAACCATGACAAGTCAAACCAGCAGCGATACTCACCCACATTTATCTGAATCAGGAAGCACAGTTCCTAACTGCATCCTCCTCCTTGCCACATCCAATGGGTAGCTGGTGAGGAAAGTCCCATTATAACACAGAAACCGCGTTTGACTCAGTCGGAGCTTAAAAATTCAACACGTCCATTAAGAAAAGCACTTACGAGACAGTCTGAGCGAAGGCACCAGCAACCCCGCCACAGAGCAGGTTGATGTGGGTTTTCAGAACGAGCACATCCGGGTTGTCTGACGAGGGGTGGCCCAGCTGCTCCGGGAAGTGCTTTAAGCCTTGACTCTTCAGGGTGCCAAAGGTAAAGAAGGAGAGACCTTGGAGGATGCAGAGAGAAATAAGAGACAGGCTAAACATATGGAGGACATTATGCATGACATTTGCAAGTCCCTTTGAATAACAAAATAAATGCACCAAAACTCACCTGCATAAGGCGCCATTCCAACAAGAGTTGGAGACAGACCTCTATAAAATCCAGATGCTCCCTCCTGTGGAATGGAGTTAACAGGTAAACATAGAGTAAGCAGATACTTACAATGTAATGTAACATTTTAGTTAAGGTTAGTAAAGTTCGCCAACAGTAAGTCACCTTGCGATAAATGGAGCGGAAAACATCAATAATTCCAGAGTAGCGTTGATCACCCTTCACCTGGAAGGCCAGCCGGGCTCGGACCACGTCCAGAGGGTAGGTGCATATCACCGCAGTCATGCCTGAAAACACATAACCAAAGATCATGAGATCACAGTGGAAAAAAAAGAAAGAAAAGGCAACAGTCTAATAACACTATCTGTGCCAGTAAATCAAGGGCACCGTGATAAGAGGTCTCTCAGTACCTGCCATAGATCCTGCCATGAGGTGATGGATGTGTCCAGAGATCCCAATCCGTTTATTCAGCAGCTATGCAGAAATTATCAACAATAATCCATCAAAATAATGCCTACACGGAAACACATTCATAAACATAAAACATAATGCTGAACCAGAGAATTAATGATAAAATACTCGCTTTACCTTTTTATATTTGTCAAAGGCCATGAACTGAATGGCTCCGTAAGGAAATATCCTGACCATCATTGCACCATTACCCCTGTACAGACCAAGGATGCCTTCTTTCTTTGGCACAGCCATGAAAATGGAAAACACCCCTAAAGAGAAAATTCACAAGACTCACTCTGGTCATAAACTAACTTGTTGGAGTTAATTTGTTTGTTTGGTAGTTAGTCAGTATTTTACCAAGATGTTTGTAATGGGGGCTCTGGCCCTGAAGGAGAATTTTGACTCTGTCTAGGGGGGCGATGGTAGTCTTCGCACAGCATCCTGCTACCCCTGTAAGCAGAACTCATACATGAACATGTAAACAAAATGTTATGCTTCATGCATTAAAATACAAACGTCTCAATCGCAGCTTGTGCAGCATATTTCATTATTTTTTCCTGTGACATTGTGGTATTTTAATTAAAGTGAGAATCAAATTCAGGTGTGCATGTATGTTGAAACGCTAGCCATTGAACATCACTATCCTGTTTACTGGCTGTCCTTATTTATGAAAATAGGGGAAAAAAATAAATATTCCACATGGTCAAAGAGTTTGATTTCAATGATATCAAAAGGAAGAACTCTTTAACCACCTGTCATTAAATTTATTACACAACTGATTCTTTTGGTCACAGTTTTCAGTTGTCATTATCATTATTAGTGATTTCATTTACCATACTCTTCTTTTTAATCATTCCATTTCTAATCATTTTGACAACCATGTAGGAAACTGGGAGCTTTTCATCTAATAAACTCCATCTATTCTAGGTTAATCTGCCTAGAACACATGGATCACTCCCCTCCCCCTTTAACCTACTGGATATTTACATAAGCTTGGGATAATCACCATACCCTGGCAGCAGGACAGTCTCATCATATTCAGTGCTATTCTACTTTTATATTATCTGATATAGTTTTACAAATGAATATCCATTCCTGTATTACGTCACAGGGTTTTTTTTTTTTGTATGAAAGGGCGATAAAGCAATATAGGAAGTGATTTATACAAATGATATCATTTTGTATAAGATAGAATCTTCCCAAAAACTGCCCTGAACATGATTAGTATTATATCATACCTCCAGCCACAAAGGAGCGAACCCAGTAGTAATCTCTTCTATCAGGTACACTGGTGCTGCTAGTAGGGGAAGGTGTGGAGACAGCAGCCATCCTCTCTGCTCAGGAATCTGACACATCCATGCCTGCCAAATTCAGTGAAAGCACTGTGAAATATAAACCATTGGATCTAGACGAATCATAAAACACATATCAAAACTGCAAAATTATCTTCATCCAGAAATAGCAAACCTTTCATAACATATTAACTGAAACTTAAGCGAAACTAGAGCTTCCTGAATGATTTCATTTATCTTTGACCAAAAGTTGAAAGCTGCTTTCACAGACCAAAACAGTCACACTGGCTACAGGAAATGTGTGTAAAGTTACTGTCAGTGATTAGCATTAACGCCCACACGAAGCTTCAACTAAATGACAACACTAAGTGACAGCTGCAATAATAATAATAATAATAATAAAAGAGATACTTACAAGCTAATGGGAACAGGAAAGCAAACAGTCAAAGCAGCGTCAATAGTGAAGTTTAACTTTCGATGGAACAAGAACCTGCACCTTCACAGCTTTCCTCCATCTTCTTCTATACAAAATGACTTCAGGGACAAAGATTGCTACGAGCTACTGAACGGCTTGTGACGACTGCGTCGTAAAACAAATTTGTGACTGAGACACGGTGAAGTGGCTCAAAATATGAGAAGTTACAACATCCGTACCCTTCGCCCTCAGACGACCAACGGATACCGGTCATAAACAGTCGCAGGGTAGTGACGTAAGGCGATGTTTCCGGTTGCGGAGGTGGGCGGGACCGTAGACTGTGTTTTAAATGATATGGTAGTCTTAATACTGACTGTATCTTTACTATTATTTATTGGTACTTTATTTAAACGATTACATATGTAAATATCTACCTAAACAATGACGTGTTTCCTAGAACAAATAATAATAAAAAAACACAATCAAATCTATCAATTTTTAAGCTCCCAATTTCCAAGATATGCATTCCAAATACTTAGATATCCGTTTAATACTTGAGCTGCTGCTTTGTACAGTTATTTAGTACAAAACCTGAAATTATACAGAATAATGGCTATGAGAACAATGCATATGGAGCGGTCTTTTGTATGAATAATCAGGAAAAATCAAAAATATGACAAAAAATATATATCTATTGAAACTGTACCTTGTGGTTTCTTATTGCAAAATTTCAAAGTAGTGCAACAATTCTGATTTTTGTTTTGTTTTGTTTTGATATTGCTTTCAAATCAGATTTTGCGTAAATAAACAAAGCTTGAATGCTTTGGTGTGCTGATACACGTTTACGGCAGCAACTAGAGTTTACCTGGTGTGAAACTCTAGAGTCCAATCAAGCATTCATTGAGCTGGTGGCGGATTGTTGCAGCCACAGAAAACACATCACACTGACACAGGACATCCAACGAAAGGACTGATGTCGTTTGGAGTGCAGGGACGCTCCTGAATATTCTTGTTGTCTCAGTGGCCACGTCGGTCATGGTGTTGTCTGTTGGAACTGCGGCTTATCTAAAACTGAACGGAAGCGGTTAGATAAACTAATTAGGAAGGGCTAACAATGTCTTCCAACCCATGCAAGAAGCTGTTACTAAAGTGGAGAGTGACAAACTGCTGCATCATCAGCGCACAAAGGACCGTTACTCAAAACAGCTGCCTGTCAACCATAGATCCCGACAAACTTAAACCCAGTAGGCGTTTACATCCTCGCTTTTATTATTTGCAGAGTTTTCCCCTCATATTGCATCAGTATTGGTTGCACAAATTCTTGTAAATAGTTTATTGTTATTATTTAGGCTATTTACAAATGTCCCGGTACATTTCATACGTCATCCTACTCCGTTGCATGATTCTTTGAATCTGAGGAAGCTATAAATGTTAAAAAATGAGTGTTATATGAAATCAACTCTTTTTGAGCTATATGTTATGCTATAATGTTATTGAAAACACGCCTGGGGTGTTGCTTTTATTCTTTCATACATGTTTGAGGAATCATTGAATCTCATGGCAGCCATCTGGGGTGTCTTAACGATCTAAAAAAATCTCCTCCTTGAATCTCCCAAGTTCGCCCAAGCTCCTCGAAACTAGCGGCAGCAGGTGGAACTGTGAGTCTGCTGACCGTGTCACAATACTGCATCTCAGTTCAATTCTATTACTATATGGCAAACATATCGGTCCTTTAATCATTTTTATGCAGTAAATTGTCACTTAATGTACAGTATTTTATTTATTCATTTTTGTTATAAATCTAACCAAACCACAAACTCCAACGTATCTTCTGACATTTTATGAGATAAGCTGTAACTGTGGAGTGCAAAAAACAAAACAAAACACACACACAGAAAAACTTTTTATTAACTGTGTCATAAACCGACATATCACGAGGAACAAAAAAAATGTTTCTAAAACTTTGCGAGTTCGTTTGATTGACTGGTTACTGTTGACACAGTCCTGCTGCGTTCACGTGTCTGTACTCCATTTCGGGTTTTCCAGTCCTCACGAGGAGCTCGCGGCCAGCTCAGAGACAGTGGGCTGCGTCTGGTGGAGGGAGAGCGAGCGGGGCTGCCCTGAATGGATTGACAGAAGAGGGATTTACATTTCAACGTAGCGTCGTGCTCCGCAAAGACTTTTACACGGTAGCGCGGCTGGGAAAAGCGGCGGTTCTGCTCGGCGCCCGTCCCCGGCTTGTCGGTACTGGTATCATGTCCATGTGTCACCTCCGGGAGCGGATTGAACTTAGCAGCGGTCTATATTTACCGAGGAGGGAAACCAATACAAGGTCTCGCCGTCTCGCTGGAGCGCAGTATTATTAGCGGTCCAGGCAGTGCAACTGTCTCTCCCTCCCTCTCTCTCTCTCTCTTTCTGCGGTATGTAAAGCATTTCGGTCGGTAAACGTGTAAATAAAAACGCACTCGGGTCAAAGTAGTAATTGAGGGCTTTGGCGAAGCGAGGTTTCCAGACGCGCAGTGCTTCGTGTTATTTAAATGACAGCGGTCAAGTGCAAAATAATAATAAAGAGCGACGCTGAGGGCGGTTTTTACACAGTAATAACCCCCTCTTCCGCCAGCCAGGAAGACGAAAACAGGATCCGACCTCCGGACAGAGCCCTCTCTCCTCGACGGGCCTGCCCTTTAACATGTTAAAGCCTCTCCATGTTTGTTTTATGGACTTCGTCTGATTATTTCTCGTCTTTTTGTTTTCCTGTTTACGGCTTTATTGACGTCAGCCCCTCGGCACATGCACATCCGAGTGGCTGTTTTAGGAGGGGCAAAAGTAAAAACAAATGCAGTTGGATTTAAACAACTGATCTGTAAGAACTTATTTCAGTTTTATAGCATTTAAACTTTGTGCGGCTATTATTCTTATTTGTGTGTCCCTTCTGTCTTTGTAGGTGATGCTCTGCAACTGCCAGCTAACATTCATTATAATTTACAATTCGAGGATAAATCATAACAGAAGAAGACTTTAAGATTTATTATTTTTTTTCCGAGAAAGAAATAAAACAATTACCTGGCTCCCATGCTGGCTGCCAAAGGTCCTCTCCTTTACACCCTCAGCCATGCCTGCACCTACCAACCCAACCAGGAGACAGACACCTGCTCAGAGAAAAAAAGCCCAGAGAGGGACCAGCACTAGGGGCCAAACCTGTAACACACAGAAAACACCAGCAGAATCCACACGGTCAACTTCGAGAAGCAACCAGGCCAAATCAGGCCGGAGTCCACGTGGAAGCGGGAAGGATCTCAGGAGGTCCCCTGGCAGAGGTAACCATGCCGGAAATGTAACGGGATCTACTAGACTTAGACGGTCGAGCAGTGTGCCCGAAAACCCCCTCAGACCGAGGAAGTCCCTACGGGGAACGCGAGTGTCTGTTGCTCCCTGCCAGTCTCCGAAAGGGTTCACAGGAGGGAAAAACAGCAGGAGGGGGAGCAGTGGGAGAAGAGCTGCATCCCGGCAACAAAACACAAGTAACAAGCCCTCCAGCATCAGCATCAACAATCCTCCTCCTGATGGAAAAAATGAGAAACCAGACAACAAAGAACCCTCCAGAATGTATCATGAGGCTGCCGTTGAAGCTGCGGCAAGTCTTGAGCCTAACGAAGCCACAGAGGGCAGCTCTCTGGAAACTGACACACGTGGAGGTGATGTGCAGCACAGCTGTGACAGCCTTATAACTGAAGATGAAAAGTCTTTCAGCAATAACAGTGAAGGGGACTTGAAGCCAGCTCCTGAGGTCACAGCTTGTGATGACAGTGATGGACGGGTAGCTGATGGGAGTGGAGATCACACCTCTGGCTTGTCAGAATTAACAGGCAGCGGCTCCCCGGGGGCACAGGGCAGCAGTGAGAAAAATGACACTTCATCTGTCCCTGGTAATGAGCTTGATCATCTTGACAGCAGTGGTATGCAAGATGATGGGGGGGCTGTCCAACAAAAGGAGGGTGAAGATCAGGCCATGAAAGCGAGTAGGACAGATGAGAAGGAGTTGGTTGTCAAAGAGAGAGACGTCGAGAGTTTGGAAGCAAAGACGGAGGTTGAGAGACAAGACCAGACAATGAGAGTGAAGGGAGAAATTGCTGTGAAGCCAGGAAGTAGTGAGAGTGAAGACATTTGGGAAAAAGACACTCAGACCAACACTCCAACAAGTCAAAGCCCAGATCCAACTCATTGTAACCCACTGACAGCACAGTCTGAGTCCCCTGTGTGTATATTCTCCAACGCAGCTACCTCATACCCCACCAAAGCTCTCTCCACCTCAGATTTATGTGAGCTGGAGGTTGTGAACCAGGCAAAGACAAATTTTCAACCAACCGTTCATGGTGCTAAGCCTCAACTCGCAGGGTCTTCGACTAACTCCGATGCTGCTCTGAAGGTGCAGACTGTTATAGTGACGAGAAGTACTCCGGTTATCATCTGTCGGGACTCTCTGCAGCCAAGAAGTCTAGGGAAGTCTGATCTAAGAAAAACGCCTGTTGCTGGGTTAGAGAAGCACGCTTGCACACCGGGAAAGACCAAAGACGAAGGTGAAATATATAAAGAGCCACAAAAAGAGAAGTCCTTTCCCTCCTTTGTGCTACTTACTGAGGCAAACACCAAACCCCCCACAGGAAAACATGAACCAAACTTTGTTGTGGATGGCACTCAGGCAGCAATGCCAGAGTATGACCCTGTGCCAAAGTTTTCGACTTCCTCCGTAGACAGCAGCTCCACTTTGTCCTGCTGCTCGGAAAGCACTCGTTCCTCGTTTTCCTTTGACACCGAGTCAGAGACCGGGTGCGGCGATGCCAGCTTCTCCGCTCTGCCGGGATCCTGGGGGACTGAAGGGATGGGCTCGCTCGCCTGCCCGACTCTGACATCAGATAGGAAGGAGAGGAAGAAACGCAGCAGGTGTGGGGCGTGCGAGCCATGCCTCAGGAAGATTAACTGTGGTCAGTGCAGCTGCTGCCTCAATCGCAGGACTGGCCACCAGATCTGCAAGCTTAGGAAGTGTGTGGAGCTGAAGAGGAGAAGATCTTCATCTGTAATCAGGCAACGTGATGCACAGGTAGGACATATAAAATCTTTGTGACCCTGTGTGAATAACAAACGTTTGTCAGACAATGGATTTTACGTTGGGAATAAAATGAATTTACACAGATCTTCTGCAAACAGCTGATCGGAGATGGTTTCTGCCCTGTGGCATCGATTCTTGTGATCCCTGAGGTTTCCTGCCCACGGATAACAGCGATGATTGAGAGTTACTAGAGACAAACAGTTGAAGCTTTCACTTTCAGATAAATACATTTCTCAGTTGGTGCTATTAGATGGCGAGCTTTGTGGTGTTTTCCTGTTAAATGTTATGGCTCGTCACTGAGTGAAAGGGGAAGTATTGAGTGTGCATATGTGTGTGCTTGGAGAATAGAGATCCGACTGTTGGACGGGAAGCCACTGGCACATGACTGCCGGCAGTTTAGCACATGTTTAAAGTACAGCCCTGTTTCACGTGCCTACATGAATGCGTGTGTTTGTGTGTCCTCAGTGTTGCAATCAAGAGAGTAGCTTTGAGCAATGGGTGAGGACAGATAATAAAGTCTCCGAAAACAAAGCCACTCAAACCAGATGTAGATAGATTGTATAAAGGATTCAATCTTAAAGTGAGTCTACTCAATTTATGAGCAGCATTTGTGTTTTGGATTTAGGCTGCCTCTCGGTCGTTTCAGGCTTTTAAGGTTGACAGTCTTGAGGAGATCAGGGCTTTGTGGCCATCTGCTGCAGGACTTATTTTACTTCTTACAGCTGAATATAGTTCTTAATGCCATTGCTTCCGTGTTGTGGGTCACTGCGTCTCTGAACTTCATGTTTCTGTTATCGTAAGTACCTAATGCAGATCTCTTCAAGATGTATGCGAAGCATTGAATTCCACTGGCATAATCACACACTGATATATATCCCTACCCATAAACAAGCCAATTTTTCCCTTTATTCCTCTATTTCACTCCTTGGAGGCCAAGTATTTCTACCTTGTTTTACTGGCATGTTTTCCAGGTTGTGCACATGTATCTGCTCTTACTGTAGAATGTGTTTCTGTTTCTCTGGGTCAGTCATTTTGCTGATTGATGGAGTAAAAAGAAAAAAAAAAAAACTAATTTGTCATTTGACCAAAACAGTTCCAGCTAAAGTCCTAGCAAACTCCATACATTTGTGACTGAAATGTTTTTCTCTCACATCATAAGCAAGAAAATGGCATGTAGGCGTCATCTAATGCGGTGACTATCAAAGTCTTTCTGGTAACACTTTAATAAATACAATGATTTAGATAGCACTCTACTATCATACTAATACATAATTACAGTAGCAGTTGGACCTTTTCTGTTTGTTTTGTTTTATCACAAAAAAAGAAAAGGACAAAAACATCTTTGTCCAATTTGCACTGTGTGTTTGAACAAAAAAGAATCAGAGTTTGAAGCCGTAAAAATAAACAAGAAGGTCGACTAAAACCAGAATTCCAGAAGGGATTTTCAAGTTGCAACCAGAAAACGGTTCTGTTGAGCTTGATGTCTCAGATCCGACTGCAGACTTCAGAAGTAAATTAAATTTAGCAAAAGTGCCTGTCTTGGCCAATAGAGTGACAGATCCTACATTTTTAGGTTGTTAATATTTAGCTGTATTTTCCTTAACAAACCAAAATAACTTACATGATAGGGATAGTAAATACTACTTTTACATTCTCATTGATGAGAAGAAATTACTTTATTTGGCATCTTAACCTGCCTTAGTAATAACACACAACCTTCTTACTGTGAAAAGAAGACTGAGATTTCCAGGAAAGTAAGCAGTTGTAGGTAAATCACGTAGTATCACACTGTCTATATTAAACACAGCAGCATTTTCGTTTTCAGTCATGTCTTTGACCTCTGTCTCCTTTCTTGCAGATCGACGCTACCTGCATTAAAACCATCACTAGTTGCGTTTTAAATCATTTGCGTTTTTCTTGCACCACTGTCGCCTTTCTTGTGGATTTATACACAAAAGTGAACAACCCGTTTGAGTTTTCTCTCTCTGTCTGACTAACCCTGTGCCAGTTCAGGATGTTGAGTTGGCTGAAAAACACATCAATCAGTCAGTCAGTCAAAAACCCAAACAGTCCAGATAGTGCGTTACAAACCAAAACGAGACTCACTCAACAATGCGTCCAATACCACTTGTCACCACAAATTTATGATATAAGGACGTTTTTTTCTTTCTGACTGGTTAAAACCGGATGTTGATTACAGGAAGATTTAAAGTCCAGTGTTTGCTTGTTATATTTTTGGGGGGTTCATTTACCTTTACAGAAACAAAATTGTCCAACATTTATTGTTTTTAATAAGTCTTGTTTTGTTGCTTTTGACAGATTTCATTTTATATATATATATATATATATATATATATATATATATATATATATATATATATATATATATATATATATATATATATATTTATTTATATATATATATATATATATTTTTTTTTTATAACCTGAGAACAATAGACCTGAACAGAAATACATTAGTAAAAACACAGCCTACATGTAGAATCTTAGACATGGAACAACAGAAACGATATTGAAAACTCAGTAACTAACCTCTAAATGAGTGTGTGCACAGTTCATTGTCTGTGTGTCTCTAAGAGCTCTGTTTGAGTGTGAAAGTCCACGTGTAAGCTGTATACAAGCGTGTACACGTGGACCTACTGAGTCATAAGAGTTGTAGCCGTGACAGCAGCAGATTAGGGCTGATTATATTACTACTGCCTTTTTTTGTTTGTGGGACCTTTGTCCATGCTGTCAGAGTAGGACGGGGGGTTGGGAAGGAATGGTGATCCTGAGATTTGCTGACATATTTTATGGATCGCTCTGAATTGTGGATCAGTTTGTAATCTAGTGAATCAGAGTAATCTACTGATTCAGTGACACACTAATCTGGTTGTGACTTTTAATACAGCACATTCGTGCAGTGGTGTTAGTGTGCATGTTGCTGTTTAAGGGCCCTCACACAGAGTCATGCTGAACTGCTGATCCAGTCTGATTCAGGCTGCACAGCCGGTTGTTGTTTTGCCCTGACTGACATCACATTAGCCTGTGTTTACACACAGGAAGGTCTGTGTCTGTGGCCTTAAAACTGGTTTTTTGTTTGGTTCTGCACTTCTGCAGGGGTGGAGCCTGCTTCAAGAGCTGCCAGCTCCCACAGTCAGCCTCTCCGTTTGCATACTGTCAAAATGGCACACTGTTGAGATGAATCTCAAACTCCATCTTTCACCAATTCTTACTTAGAAAGCAAGTCGAGCAAGATTAACTGTGCGCCTTTTACAGCTACCTTATGTATGTGAGTTCACTTAAGGTGCATTAGTTTGAGTAACTCTGTACTTACTCACCGGCCAGTCCTGCTCATCAAGCTCACACACCCTTGCAGTGAATGTTTCAAGCTTCATAAAGGTGCAGAGGCCAAAGAAGACTTCATGTAGGGGCATGTAGATCCTGTTACTGGTTTTACCATTGTGTAGCTTTGCTACCCAGTCATGAAATATTAAATGCAGGCTCAAAATACTTGCAAAACACAATTTAGATCTCAGAGTGCAGAGTGTGGCTTACTAGAAAATTCTTTTTTGAGGGAAAATGGTTTTCTTTTTTGTAAGTATCTTTTTATCTTCTTCAATCCTCACTGGCAGACTTGTCTTTTTATCGGCAAGGACAAGAATAGGATTTGTCCCTAAACACACATTTCCACACTTATAGAAACAGGATACTTCAAGTCCCAGAGTACCAAAGGCTGCTGTTTGCGTATCTGAGCAAAACAGTCCTGACATGTTTGGAGCTGTAGGCTACTTAAGCTGACTCAGTTTGTACAGAGTCACAGTCTACTCTCTCAAAAATTACATTTTCTGTTTATTTAATTTTTTGTTCACTTGCTTCTCATATTTAATGAAATGTGTAAATTACTATGATAATCAAAATGTTTACCCTTGTATGTATTTCCATTTGTTTAGTGAATTGATCACATATAAATTAATTTGTTTAGGACAAATTCTTTCATCCTCCAGGTTATATTTAAAAACATAACTTGGATGCCTCAACCTAGCTCAATCCAGCTTCTCTTGCAAAGCCACTTATCTGTCGCAGTTTCTACCCTCCGACTCTTGTTGCAGTGGTGCATTGTAGGCAGAGGAGTGGTCCAGCAGAGATATCAGGTGAATCAGGAAAACACTCGTGTCACTCTGCTGCGCTCAGGTTTGTAACAGGTATTTAAAGTTGCATCTATAATTGAAGGTTATCCTTGTGCACAGCTGTGTATTTGTACTATAGCAGATATATATTTTTTTGTACCTGCTTACGGTGCAGACCCCCTCTTACATCAACTCACTCGTTGTACCCAAATGGCAAAAGCTTAACGCAAAGTAAGAGTTGTTTGTCCTGGTTGCTCTGAAGTCCTCTTCCCCCTCTTTTCATGGCGAAGGTCTGGAGTCCTCACAGTTGCTATGGCAACCTCTGTGTCTGCTTGCTGACATTTGACCTACCATGATTGTCAGATGCATTATTCTCAGGGTCATAATGAGGATTAGTGGAGATAACCCATAGACGTGCAACTGTGGCTTTTAAGGTTGTAAACTCACTAACCCACATCCTGGTAATGAGGTTAACCTGCTCAGATTCTCCAGCTCTTAGTGGACCAGCTAGCTAAGGTTTTACTACACAGGAGATGACCCGGCTGAAGAATACATTTATTTCTCTTGGAAAGATGCCTTTTGAGGAATCGCATGTCTTTAAGTCTTTTCAAATATGTACAGCATCAATCGAAAGGACTTATTTCCCTGTGAACGTTTTCCAGTTATTTTAAAAGGCTATTTTAACAGTTTTTTTTTTTTTTTGTGGCAGGCTAGTACAAAGTTGTCCATAATCTTAAAATGGATAAGGCAAAATTGCCAAGTCTTACTGGTCCACGGTAATAAAAATGTTGGGGCCCACTGGTGTAGAGTATTGTATTTTTACAATGAAAAGCAGCAACTCAGAGATGTTCTGCTTTTATAAAATAATCAGTTTGAATAAAAAAAAACATATTTCCAGTTTTGATGTGCTTGTAAACTTTCACACAGCTGCAGATTGTGTGAACTGTTTTACCATGTATTGTTACATGGTTGCTGACGTGCAAGGTCAAAATAAACTGTAATGGGAAGGTGAGCTTTAAAGTTGAACAACACAGTATAGAAACAAGAGATTCTGGTTTCTTCCATTTGCTTTTATGTCCTTGAAAAAACAGTTTTGACCTCGGAATAAAGACAAGGCTTCAGGATCAAATTGATGTTTCTCACGAGGACAAAGGGAGAAAAAAATGCTCCCATAGATATGTTGGAGTGGAGTTACTTCAAACATCGCTTGAATTGTGATTTTCAGTTTTTTTTTTGCTGTTTACTTCAGTGATGAAGTAATCCTTTTTCTTATCTATGGATGCCACCAAGGCATGTTCACAGTTTAAGTAAATATGTTGGTAGAACAGCCACTTAAGGAAAAGATAAGAAAAATCTAGTTACAAGTGTTGGCCAGTGTGAGCTTCTCCTCTACAAAAATCATGTCCAAATATGCAAGTGGGACAATGGAAGTGAGCTCAGGGCACAGTTTCACATCCTTTTCTATTCTTTTGATTACATAAATGTGTGGGACAGCAACTAGTCAAGGAAGCAGGGGAAATACTTAAAATGGCAAAATTAATTTAGCATACTTTGTAATTTGACTACATCTCTTCTTGAGCACAAAAACTCTGTTTTTCTTGTAAATTCCTCCAATTTGATTCAGTTCAAATCAATTCTGTAAACAGCAGACAATGGATAATTCACTATCTGTCTCTTGTATTGTGTCAAAATGCCTACAGGTCTTTGAAAATAATTTCACACCCTTTTAACATCATATTACGTGCATCATACATCATCAAAGTAATGTTATTGTAAAGTTGAAAAATACGTAGAGGACTTATCATGTCCCACAAATGTCTTGTGGAGGACATTCATAACTTTATTCGTGACAGAAAACTACCACTGCTCCACTGACAGTTTCTTTGATGAAACATGGTGATGATATTTCAATTGTTGACTATGTTTCCTATGACTGTGTTTTCATGATGTAAAGCATTTTGAACTGCCTTATTTTTGAAATGCGCTGTACAAGTGAACTTGATTGATTGTTCTGTCAAAATAAAACCAAGATAGATTGATGTATAAATTTTTACTGGGTTAAATGTGAGAAAGTTTTTGTGCAATGTTCACTGAGTTTTAAAATAACCATGTTAGTGTTTATCTCACTGCCTTATTTCTAAGTTGTGTACAATATTTGTTCAACTTTGATTACATTAATCTTATCACTATGTCACTGTGAGTCTCTGTCGGGTCCTGGACGTTGGGAGCTTTGAAGTCCAGGAGAAGCTTTGAAGTCGTGCCACTTGGTTTCTCTGGGTGAAAAGAAATCCTGACTTTGCCCCCTAAAAAGAAATGCCACTCAAATCCTACCAAGGGCTCCAAATGGCCTCCTTTTGGAAAACCCAGAGAACTCAACAAAACAATTTTAATCTGCAACCTGAAATACAAATAGATAATTTTGCATCCTCATTGTGCTATTTTTGTGTGATTTCTTTGCAAAAATGTTGTCCTCAAATTTATAAAAATATATATAACCTTGATGTTTTTTTCTATATGTCCATTTTATCTCTCAGCTAAGTCTGTCAGGCACTGCAGTCTCTCTTTCATGTTCTCCACACATGTGGATTTGCTTGCATGACCGCACGTGTGTATTCGTTGCAGTTCATAAACTCATTCATTCATGGTCATACAGCCTACACGCTTATTCAGCATGTTCCAAAAGCAGTAACTTGGGTAAGCTTTTCCTTTGTGATTGTAGGAGGATCTGAGGGATCCATCCTGCTCAGTGTTTATGTGAATTTGTGTTTGTGCCACTTTTTCTCTGTCAACCATTTTTAAGATCAGCAATTCAATAACAGTAAAACTTCAGAGTTTAGGTTTTAGATTTGTTACTGTGCTTTTCCGGCATTTCCTTAATAACCAGGAGGTACAGGCACTATTTCAAAATGCTCAAAGGAGCATTTTAGGCAGAAATTAAAATATAAAGATGAAATGTTAGGTCAGGAGCCTACAATAATGTCAGCATTCATTACTCGAGAGAAACTCAAAAGAAGAATATTTTGAGCATGGCTGCTCTCACAACTATGTAGCTTTGTTTATTTTTTTATTTTCTAAAAATGCTTAGCATAATGAATAGGAGGAAGATTCCCAGACATGTTTAGTCCTTTGTCAATAAGAGGAAAGTGTGGAATGAAATCTAACTTTTGAACTCAGTTTTTACTTCTTAATTCCTACCCAAAAAAATAACAAATCAACTACATCATTAAAGACCTTCAAAGACTGAGACTTTCCTGTCCATGACCTTTGCTTGAAGTCTGGTAGAATCAGTCTAATTATGAGTCGGGCTCTGGTTCTGCTGGAGATTTCTTCCTGTTTAAGGGGAGTTTTTCCCATCCACAGGTACAAATTTTAACTTGGCATTCAAAGCATATTTTGACCAAATCATATTCAAGGCTTATTATTATTTCTTGTTCATTAGTTTCAAGTATTGAGAGCCAGATGTCAAAAATTCCAATTCAAGAAGCCAATAGATTGATTGTCACTGACTTAGTTCATGCAAACAGATTTGTTTTACTCTCTTTGACTATATGAAACTTCTTGTCAAGAGTTCAACAAACATCAGAAAAGTATTATTTCTTATTGTTTGCTAAGGAATTTCAACAATAATACCAGATGATACCAAACAATAGGTTGTTCAGACACTTTTTTTTTCATTATTAAATTCAGGGGTGTTTTATTTGTTTTTTTTTTTTTTTTTAAATCTTTTTCAATGAAGTAAGATGTTAATGCTAAGCATACCAAAGTGCACCAAGCAAGACCTTAAGTTGTTTTTCCCATCAATTAAATTCATTTAGTAGAGAAAATGTTTCTATTTGTGTGTGGCACAAGAAAGCACAGAGTGATACTCCTAACAACTAATGTGAACATTAACTCTAACCACAACCATGAGTGTTTGGAGAAAGGCAAAGGAGTTTGAAATAGCTTCAATTAGATTTGGCATTTTAGCCTGAACTCATTGAAACGCAAACATAAATCCACCAAAATCAAAATTAAGGATGCAGGTTTTTTTTTTTCACCATAATGATTGTAGACCGTAGCAGAGCCAGTGCTGGAGTGGTTCTCACTTGTATAAAATTACTGGTTTGCTTTTGGACAGGCAGGGAGCCCATAAACGTCTAGTAAACATTTGATCCTTGCTCTGATGTAATCTGAGTTTCTGCAGAGCATCAGGACACGGTCAGACTACACATCATTGTTGTTCTCCTTAATTCACTTTAAACAGGTCTTACAATGAGCAGATTGGTTAGATGTCAATTTAATCATTGTGAATGTTCTTTGTGAATGTTCTTCACATAACTTTGCATTACCTTTATTGGGTTTTGGATTGTTGTAAGCTGGCAGCATTGCAAAGAGAGTTTATAACAACATTTAAAATAGTACTTATCAACACCACTGGGCCATAATAAAGCAGTTAACAGTTGAAAATAGTGATTGAAACTACAACTGTAAGTTAAACTTCTATCTCAGAGCAGCTATGGCAGTTTTGAAGGGTTAAAGATGGTTGGCTTGTGCTGTTCTAGTCTTAATCTTGTTATTACCTTAGAGTTAAAACTGAGTGCTTATGTATAGTTTGTGCATGGATTTTTTTTGTGCGTGTGTTTACAAAAAAGGAACTAACTTGAATGTTGTAAGCTCACCTCCAGCCACTGTTGTAGAAAAACCCAGAGGTTTGTTGGAGAGCAGAAAGCATTATTGAGACCAAGCCACACAGCAGACAGAACACAAATGTCAGAAGCGGTCATTTGTGGAAGGAGGTGAATCCAGACGTAGCTTAGTTCGAAAAATAAAATAACTTTGTTTTCCCAAGACTGGTACCTTTTCCTATGTACATTTTCTTAAAACTCACTGGGAGGGCAGCGAGCAACACAGATGATCCCACAAAACACCGGGGACAACCGGAGAACGTAAATACACTGGAACAAACACAATCAAGAACACAAAACAGCTGAGATGTTCACGCCCAGGTGGCGGGCATAACGAGACCAAACGAGAACGAAAAACACAGCTCATGATAACAAATACAGTTGTGGAAAGGCTTAAAAGCAAGATATATGGGTATTTCACCAGTGGAAATTAATAGAATTGGTGTTTGCTGTTGCATCAGCATAGCTTTAACAACAGTCTGGTGTAAAAACCCTTCATGAAGCATACACTTCATGAAGCTCTAGAAATAGTTGCAGATTGGTTGATGACATCTCACCAGTCTTGAGACAAATTTTTTTTTTTTTTGTTTGGTTGCAAATAACTCAGACTATCTTAAAGATTCAGTCGCATTCCATGCAACCTGCACATATGGTTGATCTGTGCACATCTTGAACCACTCCCCTCACCTTTTGGACAGACTGTTGTGGAGAAAGTGACCTGATGTCCTTTTTATGCTGTTGGCTCCGACAGTGTGGGCTTAGGGTGTGGTGTTGAGTGTTGCATATTTCATTTCAAAAATCGTATTGTAGTTATATAATACAGTCTCGTGAGATGGAACTAAGAGCAAGAATGCTTTCTATCCCTAAAATAGCCTCAGTCCTGGGCACTGAGCTATTCAGACAGGAAGTCCGTTTGTCTGTTCTGTTTTTTTTATGTGTTGTGGGTGTGTTTGTAGACAAAGAGGAGAGCATGTAAAGTCACAGAAAGGGCTTTAAGTCACAGTCTGAGTCTGTAAATGCTATCATGTGTCTTTCATCACCGGTAACATGGATTTTGATTTTAAGGTTACAATCTTTTCCACTCAAGATTTTTGTGGTATTCTCTGAATGTATTGGTTTTTGGCCTTTGACCTGCACACAAAGGTGTTTAAATATATGTGATTGGTTGAGAGGGGGCACATGATGAGCAGCATGATGGCAGGTCCAAGCTTTTCTCTTTTTCTGCACTCATTTTATTTGCAATAAACATACAAAAACACAAACATCACTGTCCCAGATTCTAACAATTGCTTTTTCTGCATGTGACTCTGAACTCAGAGGGTTCAAACTTATAGTTTTACACAAACAGGAAAAAGAAAAGATTAGCACATAATCGAGTATGAAGTATTTCAATGCAAATGGGAGACACATTTACATTAAAATCTGCAGTAATGGCTATAATGACCAAGTTTGGCAACATTCCCGTTTGGCCTAGACCCGCCACTGGGCTGGTTTCCAGTAGGTCAGCTGCTACATGTGTCAGAGACACTTTATGACTTTCTGTGCTTCACTTGCCGTGTTTGTGTACCATAACTTATGGTGATTAATGTCTAGATTTCTTATTCTCAATGCCTTAAAGAGATCAAGTTGGTTTACTGTTGCATAACAAATTGGACAAACTGTGTCATGTGTGTTTATTGAGTTTTAAACATGTTTTACAGTTTAGTGAAAAGAGATATGTATTTTAAAACATTTTTAAATAAGTGTGGGATGTACCGGTCAGATATTTATGGGTGATTTTTCATTTCTAGTTTTTAAACAACTTTGAATTGCCACCAGCATTCTTTTCATCAAATTGCATTTTCTGTACAGCAACAACAGTATAAAACATAATAAAAAGATTGAAAATATTTTTCTAATCACCTGTCTTTTCTGTATGTTATTTATCCCTCTTGTTATCTCTAAGTCCTGCTCTCCCTCGTTCTCTTGCAGCCTGAATGAGGTGCAAACATTTTTTTATTTTGTCAGAATACCAAAAAAACTTTTGACGTATTAGGTGATTGACTTTATGAAGTTGCCCTTGGTATCACAGTAGGCAGGCTATAAGGAAATATTAACCTGTTTTACACAATCTCATCTTTTGACAACATAATTTTCTATTTTGGACGGTTAATTCAGTCTTTTTAAAGATGCATCATTTTGAGATATACTGAAGTTTTAAACTGACAGACCTTTTAGTGGTTCCTTCGTGGCTCAATTTACTTGTATATACATATATATATATATATATATATATATATATATATATATATATATATATATATATATATATATATATATATATATATATATATATATATATATATATATATATATATATACACCTGCTGTCTGTGGTAACTGTCTTAAAGGTGTGCTGTAACACAAAGGTGTGCTGTTATGAACTGACACAGTACTGGTTCAGCTTTTAAAGCTTAGGTGATTGTTTAAACCCTTGAATGATTCACAGATCTGTCCTGAAATGAGTCTGGAAGCCTGAAGAAAAATTTGACTGAATGTATGGATGTTATTGTGTAAAAGTCTGAGAAACACATGTTGGCCAATAGTAACTTGGGAACAGTTGGTAGGTGTGTATTTTACACAGGTTTGGGTTGTTATTTGGATTGGTGCAACTTGTCCGCAACGTCAAACCTGTTGGGCTACCTGTCAAAGCAGAGTTCAGGTGTAACTGCTGTAATTATTAACCCCAGGAAAGCAGTAATGTGGAGTATGTGTTTCTGATGGGGACGTTAAGATTTTTAACTTACAGAAAAACAGGTAATAATCTCCTTTATGATTTTGGCTAGTTGTTTCTCTGTGCTGTGACTTCAACTTAAACACTGAATCTTCTGTCTTTTGTGTTTCTGTGATAAGATACTAACACATGTAGGATGAATGCAGTGCATGCCTTACAGTATTTACCAGAATTAATACTTTAGAATGGCTTCAATATGAGTTCAAGATCTTCTGGTGTTGGTAGTATTGTAAATTCTGAATCTGATTCAAGATTGGAATCAGTCTTCCAATTAAGGAAAGTTGTCACATTGTTGTTTTACTGTATATTTCTGTCACTGGTATTACAGACAAAAAGTTATTTTGTGTTGAAAAAGTTTCCTCCAGAACGTATGTGTGCTTAAAACTGTTTATTCAACAAATGAGTTTGTTTTTATGTTTGGGTCAATTTGGCTGAGCGCCCAGGGATCTATATCATCTTTCACGTAGTTGTGCTGCCTGTATGTCATCTCGCTCCAGTATTCACTGGTATAAGGTTTCAAAAAATGTTTGCTATGAAACCACACATGTGTGAAGCTAGGCGGTGCATGAGGTTGAGTCTGATAAGTTGAAGTGTAACTGATGAACTGAGGACCAAGACCAAAAACAGTCCAACAGGAAATGCGGAATGTTCTCTTTATCAGAAGTTAATTGTTCACGTCTATGTTGCTAATGTTAGAAAACAGAAATGAGTAAACAGTAATAAGTAAAATGTGCAAAAACCATATTTTATCCAAACCGTATCATTTTGGTCTGGTTATTATTAAATGATCGGGAAATGCTTTTACTGCTCAGCTAGTACTACCTCTTCCTCCACAGTGGAGCACATGGCTGAGTCTGGCTGCTGGAGTGTTAACGACGAGCGCTGGCTCTCACTGCACTTCAGGCTCCTTTGTCCCGGCGTGACCCCAACTTCTTGGCCTCATCGTCATGTTGAAATGGAGGGATTGACTCACCCTATTGTAGTTGTGTGTTTTTTCTTTAACTGCAGCTTCTACTCTGAGAATTTCTTAGGGCGATGACAAATATAAAGGGGAAATTTTGTTTATGTTTATGCGATGCATCCTGTGCACATTTTACTTTATGGAATCACTTAAAAGCAGCAAATGAAAGTACAACTGGCTTCAAGCCTGTAAAACAGACTGTACCTCTTCCTCATTACAGATCCTGCAAAAAATCCAGTGAGTCTAAAACAACGTAGACAAACTGTCATGATGCTGACTTTTTCTACAAAGAATAAGTCTACAGAAAAAGATTCATGCTCTATAGAATAAAATTTTGCCTAGAGAGAAAAAGATTTATTCTAGCGAGTGTACTTTTAAATAGCATTTGTAAAGGTTTACAGCTAAAAGTTTCAGCTGGAGTATCTTTTCACCAATTTTACCCCTGCAACATTTTTATTGCTTCATCTAGATGGTAAATCCAGCCAGAATTTAAATATGTGAAGTTTAACTAAACATCAAATGTTAAAGAAGATTTAAATTTGCCAAAGAATATTTAAAGTGTCTTCCTTTGATTGTTCTCCACTACCTCATGTCTTGAGGACAAAGCTAAAGTAGCGATGTATTGATTTAGATGACATTTTTCATATACAGCAAAAACAAATGTTTGTTTTATATAATCTCAAGTTACGAAGTTACACCACATTCTTCATCTAGTTAAAAAGTTTACTTAGTTAATAGGCAGACTTTGTGTCTGCCTATTAACTTTGTGTCTGCCTATTAACTAAGGCAGACACATTTTCTTGGTAGGAAAATATTAGAATTATTCAGCCAGAGATTGAAATTGGAAAAACTGGTAGGAATTTTTTATTTTTTTTCCAGTTTGTTTAGCTTAATGAAGCCAGATGACACTTTGGAACTAATGGTACAATGGCATTAAATGGGAATAACATTGAAATTGTTTCAACTTATATTAGATTCAAAACTGCCACTGCTATCAATCCATACATTGATAACAGTGATTGGCAGATGTGAAATAAAAAAATTAAAAAAAATTGGAAATAAATATTATCCAGAAAAAAACCATATCAGTGTGTTGCCATTAAAGATAAAAATGTGGCAGAGTTGACAGTGAAGTCTGGTAGTTTTATACTCTAGGGGGTGCACTTTTTTCTTTACTTTTTTGTACTTTTATTTATTTATTTATTTATTTTGGGAAGTGCCTTAAGATTGCCTGCATTGTTAATATGAGCTCTCTAAATAAGCAGAAAGCAGGACTAGGGATGTCAGCTGATTTGAAACGAATCTAAAAGAAACAACTCAAGCATCAAAAAAAAAAAAAAAAAAATCAAAGGTCAATATTTCAACTAAGATTGGGTTTGTGTGATCCAGATCCAGCAGCGTCCGCTCCACAGCTTTCCTGCCGTCTCTGTGCAGGGCTGGAGTAAAAGCCCACATAGGGGATCCTTTGTTTAGGGAGAGTCTAGGCATGGAAGATAATTTACAAGCTTCTGAGGACCCCATCCCATTGGCTGATGATGCTCTGTCTGCATCTGCAAAAGGCATCCCATATGTGTGCGTGTCTATATGTGTGTGTGGAGCGAGGGGAGTCGGACCACGCTGCCGTAGCCGCACTTTGTCACAGCTGCTCACGGTCACCTTAGTCATGACTCCCGGGTGTTTGCCCCACGGACGGCAACTGTAGCCAGCGTTTTTGTTGAGTCTGGAGGAAGCCGTAGCAAGATGGCCACCAGTACCTTTTAGAAGTAACCGGCCTTAAACCTGAGGGGCTTTCTCTGCTGAGGACAGATGAGGTAAAAGCAGCTAGGGCTTCTCACCCTGAGGCGCTTTGTCTCACTGCAGATGAGCCGCCTGCAAAGGAGCTGCTCTGTTGTCTGTTTTTGTCACCCAGGGATCAGCTGACAGCAGCGCTCTGCTTAGAAACTGGTGTTGTTTTTACTCCTGCTAAATCACTCAGGACTTTTTCTGTGCTATCCGGGGAAGTTTTATTATCTAAGCACAAACTGTTTTTAAATTTTTTCTGTGTTTTTTTTTTTTTAATGTTTATAGGCTCTTGAATTTCTGAAGAGCACCCCTTGCTTCCTCTTTTCTCGCTGGGATTGTTGTGGTCAGCAGTATTTTTCAATTACTTTGCGAGATGCAATAAATTAAAGCTTACCTTGCCAACTGTTGTAACTTGGCAAGCCATACTAATAATACTATTACTTTGCGGTTTGTCGAGAATGTCTTTTTGTTACTAATCTCAGCCATACCTGCATAATTTCACAGCTGCCTCAGTGCAGACCTCCTAACCCTCTGATGTTTCTAGACACCTGAATAAGGCTCTTTGTAGCTGTTTTCGGGGTTGTTATGTAGAGTATTTGACTACGTGACACCCAGCTCAGCCAGACAGGAAACACTTACTGAATGAATGAAGGAAATTCTCACGTGTTCAGAGAAACACACATGAAACGCTATGCTGTAAGCCAGGAAGGAAGCATGCTTTTTCATTGTTTCACTCTTAGTGTTGTAAAGTGACATCTCCAGCAATGTGATCGCTGCACAGTCACAAAATAAGGAAGACAAGGACAGCTGAATGTGAGTTTTTGAATTTAAAATGTTTGCCTTTCCCAGTAAATCAGTTGAATTTGTCTTTACGCTGTTCTTTTGTAAATGAAAACAAACTTTTGCAAACCTGCTCGAAGACACATGACTCTCTTGAGACACCCTGTCTTGTTAGCAATCACAAAGTGGTCACGCTTTTGTTGCTTGTTAAGCTAATAAATGCATATTTGTGTGCAGGAGACTCTTGTCCTTAGCTGCTCTTGCCTGCATTAGTCATTCCCTTAAAAGGAGCATAATAACATATTTACAACTTTTTATATTCAGTTGTGTTTTTGGCTCACAGCTCATGTAGTTGCATTAATTTCCACCAAGAAATATTTCAAAAGCAAACACAAGACAGTTGAGAATACAGCTAAAAGTTAATAGAGATTTATTTTATATTAATGAATAAGACGATGGCTATCAGAAACAGAAGTAGTTACTGCAAACTCTTCAGCTCATAGTTAAGTTCATAGTGAAGATTTACATGTTGATCTATTCACATTAGGAGAAATGTTGTCTGAAAGCAATAGGTTGGAGACTTTATAACATGAGAATCCACACAGGGATAAAAAAAAGTGCTTTATGATGAGACCAGTCTGCCTGAAAAATACTATTATCAAATGACTGCTTGTAACCAAAATTGTAATTCAAAGTTTTAAAACTCTACCCAGTTCTGGGCTGCACTGTTACATTTACATGAAAAGACATGCATGGTCACCTTGCCCCCAACAATGGTCACCAGAATAGCGCAATTTATATTAACGAAACTTGAAAGCAGCATTTCAAGGGACCGCCTTTTATGCTGCTCAGACTCTCTCTGTCCATCAATAGGTTGGTTCCCCACAATGTGTTGTTTAGTCCTAAAATGTCACTTTAAAGTGATGCTATACATTTAGTTCATGGAGGAATAGTTAAAATACCAATACACAAACAGATGTATTTGTATTTTTTAGATTTGGCTAAGACTAAAGTGAACCTGATTCAGCTGAAGCTAATAATTGTTCCTAAATAAGCAAGTGGACTCTTTACAACTGTTTATGAAGTATTGTGCTAACAACGAACAGATATACAGTCAAATCTGCTGTAAAAAAAAAAAGCATTGCATTGCTCTGGTCAAGGCTTTCCTAATATCACTCCACAATTAATCACAATAAGAGAAGCTATCTGAGATTCTAGGTTGGTAATAAATGCATGACTCGCTCAGAGATAACATAAATTAATCTCAGTGTTCAAAGCAAAGACGGGGAAGGTTTAAGCATAAAAGATGTTCAGAGCTTGCCGGATAGATTGGTTCTATGTGGTGATTGAGCATTGCCCTTTCTAATGCCACCCTGGGTAACCGCCCATACGGCCAAACATATTAAAAGCCACCACTCCTTGAGCTATACAGGGTTCTGAACTGTGTTTAGAAATTTTACAAAAATATTCCTGGAAATAATTTCATATCCCTTTTACATCTGTGTGTCATCATAGATATATGGTTCTCACATCCTGCTTCTACAAGAGGAGCCTATAAAAGCTTTTTTGGGATCAAATAATGCATTACTATGGAAAACAATGCAATGGCTGATTCTGATTGATTTATATCTCATACTTTTAATATTTATGATTTAATGGACCTGTTATATAATCAGTTTACAAATCAGGGGACCTCTGATGTTAGCCCTTCGAAATTACTGTATGATTGGCTCAGCGCTTGAACTAATAAAAAAAATCTAACAAGAATGTGTTTGCTTTTCAAACAGAGTAAGAGTTTAGAGTAAAAGTTACTTCAGACACCCTGAGGCAGCTGAGCACAGAAACACATTTCTAACACATCACAGATCCAACTCTCCCTCCAGAGACCCGGTGGCTAAATGAGAACACATGACTCCTCATTTACATCCTCCATTTGGCTCTCTGTAATCATAAAGCTTAATATAACATAATGAAAAACAGCAGCTCTGCTTTGATGTCGTTTTAAGATTATAAAAAAGCTTGATGCGTGAATTGTTGCATGTGCATGCATTATGACACGTGTGAGTCTGCTGCAGGGCTGGAAGAAAGCCAGTGGCTGCTTTGTCATTGAAAACAGCAGGTTGTGACAACCTAGCTCGTCCTCCTTCTTTTCTTCATGTTTGCCTTTTTTTTGCATGTTCATGGGCATCCTCAAAGCCTCAAATTTACGATTGTTCAATAGGAACTGATGTTATCTGCAAGATAATTTGGTCAACCAGCAAAAAAATATCATTTCAGAAACATAGGCCTATCATTACAGCAAATTTTCTGGCCAATAAATTGTCACAGAAATTGTATAGAAATAATGTTTTGAGAACATTTTCAAGTAATACAATAATAATGTCATAATAATACAACTTCACCCTCTCAAAGATAAATCTACTTTAATTGTGTACATAAGCCATAATACTGGTGCTGGAAGATTTTTTAAATATCCCCCAAAAAGTAAAGAAATAACTAAAATTACCAAGAATAATAACAAGGAAAAGGAAATAAAAACCACACACAACTAAAATCATGAATGAAATTGATTATGAGGTAGAAAATGTACGTAAATTATTGGAATGAAATTATCAAACTCATTTTAATATATCATGGGATTAACTGATTTGTTGCTTATTGTGACTTCAAATATTAGTGTTGTGCTTTGTTCTGTCTTTATGGTAATCATAACCAATAAAATCTAAACAATTTCGATTGTTCACTTTTAATATAGAGACACATTTAGTGGAGATAAACACAGCAATGGGAAATATACAGTGATCAGGCAAAACATCATCACCACTGACTGGTAAAGTAAATATTCCCAATGATCCTTCATTATGAGGAGATAATTATATGTCCTCGTATGTCCATACGAGACAACAAGTAAACATTTGACTTTAGATTTGATGTTAAAAACAATAACAAATGGCCAAACATAAGGAGTTGGGTGAGTTTGGAAGGGGCCAAAATGTGATGAAGCCAATGACTGGGTCAGAGCATCTCTAAATCTGCAGCTCTTGTTGGGTGTTTTCCCAGTCAGCCACAGCCAGTATCTGTCTGAATGTTTTCCAAGGAAGGAATTGTGATGAATTGGAAGCCAAGACTCACTGATGCACAGGGGGCGTGAAAGCTGGCCCGCTCCACCAGACAAGCTGCTACAGCTAAAACTGCAATAAAGGTTAATGCTATTTCTGAAAGAAAGGTGACAGAACGTACTGTGCATTTCAATGTGTTGCAGAACAATTAAGGTTACCCACAGCCACAATTTTATGTCTTGGTCTGTTTATATATATGGCTTGTTGTAAAACACAGACAACACTGAAATTTCATCTGCACTTAAATGTGTCCATTTTGGAGCAAAGTGAAAAATCTTTTGGTCAGCAACGTTCATAACACTGCAGCCAGCAACAGCGGTGCTCAGGCAGTTTCCAGTTTATGACAGATTGGATCCTTAGTGGTTTCTCAGTATCCGAACCAATTTCCTTACATCCGAGGGGAAAGTTTGGGTCATGTTGTTAAAACTTGAACAGACGCTGGTGTTCCAAGAAGAAAGAAAACTCCCACAAATAGATCCAAGCATGTTTTAAAAAGACCAAATCGACTTCTGGAACAAACTTCCAAAGCCCTAACCTCAATTCTAAGAAAGCTTGGGCTCAATGCCTAAAGGTCTCTTCGCCCCAAGACAGCATGCGCAGTTTCATAAGCGAACTCCACCAAGTGAAATTCATCTTTAAATGTCTAACATAAATATTGCATTCAAGCCCGTGGAGAGTGAATGCTTTTACAATGAATATTCATCTGAACGCATGGCGACCCTGAAGTGATCACATGTGGGACATCACAAGGCTCAATTCTTTGTACACCACATGCCTCCATAAAACAAAACACACTGTGTACATCACAAACAGGACATTTCTGAGTTGCTTACAGTAGGCCAGTTTTTTGTTCAGATGATAGTGCTCTTGATATACAGCTAAAAATCTGTTTGACTTCTTTTTGGATTTGCTGCAATACAGTAAAAGCGCCCCATTGCTGTAATAGAGCATCAGAGTCAACTTGACCCAGATGGAAAAATGTTGATAAAAAACATAATTATGTGGTCAGCGCATGTGTTTTCTATTTGTTCTGTTAGTTCAAAGGCGTGTGGTTTGCATTGAGAGGCTGTAAGGCTGGTGTGCATATCTCTCTCTCCAAACAGCTCTAAATCAGTGACCGTGGAGTTTAATGAGAGTTGATGCCAGGTAAAAAGTGAGGGGTGCACCCCTGCTGTCCAGCTAGTTCATTAGCATGAACATGGGGCTTACAAAGTTGTGTACAACACAGGTCATGATATTGCACTGTAATCTCCAGTTATAAATTCTATCTGCAGCTTAGTTTTAGCATATTATTGGTGCTTTTCTAAAAGCTTTGTTTCCTTCATATTTAGTCATACTTCCCTTGTTGAAGGATGCAGATCTGAGTTTTAATATCCTGTGCTGTTTCATGCTATGTCACATTTTCAGGTTTGAGTCAAGAGAATGAAAAACAAGAATATGTTTATATTTGTACAAAATTCTCAACAATGTTTAATCCACCTTTTTATAATAAAAATATGTCTGCCTTGTTCCTAAGATAACATTTAGAACACAAAACCTCCACAGACACTATAAGATGGGGAAATTATTGTTTGCATGTAATCACAGATTACGTTGAGTGTGTGTTTGCCTAGGCTTTTGGGGGCAATCAATGTGCAGTGGTACTTTGGACCTTTGGAGTATTGTTAAACTTTTTGTCGTCAATAGTCTTAAATGATGTGAAAAGCTGCATTGCACCACTCATATGACTGTATGCACATCGGCTGACATAGTCTGTGTGAATGACTGTGTCAGTTTGGACATTTTTATGACATGCTCAGGGAAATACCTCAGTGTGAAGCGTCAAACACAACATGTATATGCATGCTGCACACATGAACTCAGCGAACCTCAGACAGCAGCAATGTCATAAAGTGCGGGTGATTCAAAAGCGTTTACATAGTATCTTGGCTACCTCTGGGTCAGTACCTCTCTCCATTCACATACCTGAATCTTCACCTCAGCTGTGGACTAATGCTTATAAAGATCCAGGTTCACAAAAATGTTCATTCATCTCAAAATCTAAAATTACCCCAGGAAGTCTGGGATAATTTCTATGTCTGTATCAGCTTTTCATATCTAGAAACCGATGTTTTGGCCTATTTTTCTTTGCAAAATAGTTCAAGCTCAAGCAAGAGATTTTGTGGAATTTCAAGAACATCATTTTTCAAGTCTATGTAAAGATTTTCAGTTGGCTCTAAGTTTGGATATGACTGAGCCAGATTAGCTCAGTCATATTCATCAAATCCAGATATATGATTTGATGCACTGAAATTCAGACTGTATGTTTAACAGTCTGACTCATCAAAAGGGTTTTGATGAGAACCTCCACCCCAGTCTTTTGCTGCTACTAGCAGATTTTACTGCAGGAATGCTTCTTTTCAGCTTGGCTGTCTCTGCTGAAAAGAAGCATCTCCACAACACAGTTCTTCCACCACTGTGCTTAACCATGGCCTTTTACATTTAACTTTATATCCACATCATTTGCCTCAGCATTTTAGCGTTTTTGATGCTCATCCCATACTGTAAGGTGGTGTCACGACTATTTCGTTCAAGCTAATTGAACTAAATATTCTGCCAGAGATTGTTGAGTCAACTTTGTCCTTCATGTTTCTCCTCTGCTTCTTAGGTGGCTCCTGAAAACAGCTCAGTAAATGGCAAAGGCAAGGAACAGATGGATGATACCTATATGGCAGCGGAGGAGGACGAGGAGGAAGATGGCCACATACCTCACACTCAGTTTCCCGCTATTGTCAAGTCCTTCCCCAACCATGGTGGACAGCCAACACTTATTAAAAGAGAGTCAGAGATGGATTTGACCAATTCTGCACTTCACCGCCACATATACTCTTCTGTGACTCATCGGAATGGTTCTGGTGGGAGTCTCACAAAGCCTAATGGTGCTAATATAACCAACTGGTCTCAGTCTGATCTAAAATCAGCATGTAAAAAGACTTCTGTGGCATCGGAGCTTCAAAGGACTATTATTGCCGCAATTCCAAAAGACAGCTCAGAGAACGGGCCAAAGGAGTCTTCAGATGATGTGTCACCTCCATTAAAGAAGATCAAACTGGAAGAGCCGTGGCTGTGGATCACTGAGCAGACTACCACACAGCTGACTAGACAAGACGACAATACGTGCGAAGATCCTCTGTCGATGTTGGCAGCAGTTGTCTGCCTGTCCGTCACAGAGAGAAAGGGACTAGAGGATAAACTTCTTGGTGCACGTTCTTCCATTCTGTGCTCCATTAAGACAGAACCGCCAGATTTGCACTTTGTCAAAACAGAAAAAGATGAGTTGAAGAAAAGCACTCCTGCTAATTTGCAAAGGACTCCCCAACCCATCAAAAGTGAACCTCCTCAAAGTGTCCTGTTACCCAGTGTGCAGTCTTTGGTGGAGAGGAGAAACCTTAGTTTTGATCAGGCTATTGCTATCGAGGCCTTGACTCAACTGGCGGTAATACCACAAAGCCCCTCAGGTGCCATTAAAGCTGAAAGTAATGGTGAACACCCTATTTCCTCCAGTTCCCCAGGTTTCAACACAAATCCTGCGCAGCAAGCAGCTAAACGTGCATCAGCCATCCACTACAACAAAGTCTCGGTCATCAGCTCACCACTACACCAGACTTCAGTAATACGCCCTCCTGTGGCCAGGCAGGGGAATGTCATTCAGTGCTCCAGAAGGCTGAGCTCCGACACAAAGCCTTCTGTTGCAGAAATGCACTCAAACTGCAGGGGGACAGGACAGGGTCAGGCTCCTTATGTCATCCATTCACAGTGTAGCTATAAGGAGTCCAGCAGGGGTCATGAGCGGTTAGTGGAGGACAGGGAAAGGTGCGTCATTAAAATGAGGAGGAACAGGGACGAGGAAGAAGTGGCAGCTCAGCTGGCGGATCTGGCCTTCATCATCCAGGCGCGGCACAATCAGCAGTCCGACAACGACCTCCCTAAGGGAACACCTGTTTCAGCTATAAAGTACAACTACAAATCCCAGCAAAGCCCATGTCAGAAAAAGCCTCCCTTAAAAAAGATCAAATCTACGCCGTCCAAGCCCAGGAAGAGGAAAAGCGATGGATTACAGGAGGGAGCGAGTCGTAGGACCGCGCAGGGTGGGGAGACGCCTCACAGGAGCCGAGGCCAGAATGGTCTCCCACATGGGAAATCAAGTCGTCAACCCAAGAACAATTTCTTTTTGCCTTTGGCTCAAATTGATCTGAAGAAATACTTGGCTGAGGCTCAAGAAGGAAGGAGGCAACTGATCCATCAAAGTAACATTCACAGTACAAGTCTGTCTCAGAATCCCAACAATCTGTTAACCACGAACCATTCTGGTACTGGAGAAAACCACCAGTGGTTGCTTGCTAATGGTCTGTCTCTCCAACACAATCAATGCAATGGTTTCATTACAGGACCAGCAGAGAGCCACGTGTTATCTCAGGTAGCGCCGCCTGTTGACGAGCTGCAGCACGGCACTCATCCTAACACTAGCCCTGCAAAACCAGCTTTTATTAGCAACGTCAATGGGTTCCATGTTCTGAGTAACGGCTTCTCAGGGCCTCCTGATTCCCCTCCTCCAAGCCAACAGAACTACTATAAGCTAGAGGCCTCCGGGTCTGTCGCTGTCCTGTCCACAGCGACTGACGGGGCTCACTCTGCAGAGTCCACTCCAACCAGGAACGGTGTCAACAGCTTTCTGGAGTCTCCGATGAGTTTCCTGGATACCCCTATCAAGAACCTGCTCAGTACACCTTCCAAAAAACTGGCAGATCTTCCTTCCTGTCAGTGTGTGGGTGAGTAAGCTCTGCTTTGTATCATTCACAACATAATGACACTCTTTAAAGAAAGACTAAAGAGCAATGCTTTGCAGACCTTAATTCATGAATTTAGCCATACGGTGTCTGTTTTTTCACAGACCAAGTTATAGAAAAGGAGGAAGGCCCTTACTACACTCACCTTGGGGCAGGACCCAACGTTGCTGCTGTAAGGGAAATGATGGAAAACAGGTACATTGATTTGCTCTAACAAAACACATTTTGAGAACCTCCTGGTTACAAGAAGTAAACGGCTGTTACAACTACTCTGAGTAAGGAGGAAGTTTGGTTAAGGTATTTTAACACTTGCCCTAAGAGTCACGATACAACACATGTGCACAAAACACAGAAACACACAGCGTGCTGAAACAGGAAACTG
This sequence comes from Poeciliopsis prolifica, assembly GCF_027474105.1. NCBI lineage: Eukaryota > Metazoa > Chordata > Actinopteri > Cyprinodontiformes > Poeciliidae > Poeciliopsis > Poeciliopsis prolifica. Next base: position 9,856,791 of record NW_026562380.1, read on the forward strand.
TAAAGCTGAGACCAGGGGGCCATAAGTTTAGATGGCAGTTTGTTTCAAAGGTCCTTGGCTCCATCACTGTCCAAGTTACAGCGCGTTCTTACTGGAACAATAATAAATAATTACTAGGTTGAGAGAATTTATAGTAGCTGATAGAATCAGGACGCAGGGAGAGGCTGTGTAAACTAAAGTAACAAGTGTCAGTTTAATGAAGTGTGGTTAAGGTGGTCTGACCCCCAGACGAGCTACTGTGGTGACAAATAGAAACTATGTGAAGTCAGGTGCTAGGAATGAAAAGGTTATTGGTTTAATATAACCGTAATAACATTTCTTAGTTAGTTATACTGTTTTAAAATGAAATTACCATTAAAACCAAATCAATTATCATTGGTTTTAAAGACTCAGATGATCATCAGGGATATAATTACCTCTGAAGAGCACTGAGTGTAAAATGCTGCTGGTTTTTGAATTTCTTAACTGCACAAAGAGGAATTTCTGTCTTGTTTTATGATGTCTTAGATTCCTTCCTTCAAAAAGGAAATAACATGACTACTTCTCTGCAAGTGAGGTTACTGTTAGCACTAAAATTACAAGAGTGGATTGTGGGTTCAGTCTGCTGACTAACAAAGGACAGATTTTAAATCTGTTAATATTGGGATATTATATTACCAATATTACTACTACTCATGATCATAATAATGGATATGATCATTATATTTAAGCTATTGACTGCAGTATTTGGAATAATATTGCAGGATTTGGAATAATATTGAATATTATTCCAAATCCTGTTTTCAAAAAAATAAGCATTGAACCTTTTTAAAAGTACAGTGTTTTGTGCAATTATAAAGTTGTATTTGTTTTCTTTGATTTGCCACATCAGACCAGTAATGCAGCACCATTTTTATTTTGAAAACTTTACCAATTAATATTAATTCAAAAATAAAAATAGGTGCATGTCACTGCCTTTCTTGGCCTCTAAATTGCTTAAAATCTTAGTTGCAAGTTGTTTACTCTGTGTTTAGACAGAAATATGAGGTTCATAAACTGTTTGTTTTCAGTGTAAAAAAAAGAGTTTGAAATATATATCCTTTATGTCAAAAATCTGAAAGTAGCTTTAAGTAATTTAAATCTGATTTCAAATGTTATTAACGGAAATGGAAACAGAGCTGATCTAAGTTGTTCCAGATAGCAAAAAATTATGAAATATTCATTTACTACACTTCCAAATTGGAAGTCAACTTTAGCACTGTGGAGCCTCTGGATAGAAAGAATTTAAATAAATCTTATTTGGTTATACATATCTAGAATTGGAAAAAAAGGAAAAGCTCTAGAAATTATATTCATGAAAAATCTATATTTTTAAATAGAATTTGTGACATATGTTACAGATATGGACTATAGGGTTATTTGCCTTATTGCATTACATGCACAGAATGACATGTTTGTTTTTCTGCTCATAGGTATGGTGCCAAAGGAAACGCAGTGAGGGTGGAAGTTGTTGTTTACACTGGGAAAGAGGGCAAGAGCTCCCAGGGGTGTCCCATAGCTAAATGGGTGTGTGATTGCTATAACACTCATAATCCCATCATTTTCTTACCTTAATTACATGACAAAACCAGTTGTGTGTTTAAGGAAAAGAGCTTCTCCCTTTTGAAACATAATTGTGTGTGTGTGTGTGTGTGTGTGTGTGTGTGTGTGTGTGTGTGTGTGTGTGTGTGTGTGTGTGTGTGTGTGTGTGTGTGTGTGTGTGCGTGTGTGTGTGTGGGTGTGGGTGTGTGTGTGCGGTCTCTGCTCACCATCTGACTTGTCACATCCTGATCCACCCACCAGGTGATCCGACGTGGGAGCGAAGAGGAGAAGTTGCTGTGTCTGGTCCGACAAAGACCGGGCCACTATTGCGACACGGCTGTGTTGGTGATCCTCATCCTGGCGTGGGAGGGTATCCCTCGAGCGGTGGCAGACCACCTTTACCAAGACCTCACAGAGACCCTCTTTAAATTCGGCTCCCCCACCAGTCGCCGTTGCGCCCTCAACGAAGAGTGTGTTGGGTTTTTTTAGTCGCTTCATCCTGACTGTTTCTGTTCCGTCACTGATCAAGCCTTTCTGTCCCTGCAGTCGCACGTGTGCATGCCAGGGTTTGGACCCAGACACCTGCGGAGCCTCGTTCTCCTTTGGCTGTTCCTGGAGCATGTACTTCAATGGCTGCAAGTTTGCCCGCAGCAAAGTGCCCCGCAAGTTTCGTCTGCTTGGAGACCTCAGGGAGGAGGTTAAAGGATGTTTTCATCAGTTTTTCAGTCCATTATAACTCCTAAAATACTGCTAGAAACCATCACTCCCCTGTTTGATGTCATAATGTGTTGTCTGCGTCGTCAGTGTATGTTAGATTTGTTGTACAATATAACAAATTACACTTCACTGTTTAATTTGCTATTAATGTACAGCTTTAAAACTCATTGCCTTCCAGCATTTTGCCCCCTAGTGGCCAATGTTGAGTATTACCTTAGAAGACATAAAAACAAAGCATCAAACAAAAGTCATTTTTTAGCAACCAAAGAAATTTATTGTTTTTAGGAGGCGAAGATTGAGAACAACCTTCAAAGTTTGGCCACTGATCTTGCTCCACTCTACAAAAAACTGGCTCCTGTGGCATTCCAGAACCAGGTATGAAACATTGAAACTGCAGAATTATAGCTACAATTGGGGTCGTTTCGAAACTTTTGCTGACTCTGTTACTTTTATTTATTTATTTAGTCTTCTGAACCATCATCAGTGTCTTAGAGATACACTGATGAAATTATAGGGTTTACATGTAACCCTATAATTTGCCCCAGTTTTTTTCCGATAGCTCTTTCCGAATGTCTTACTTTTCTTCTACCTTTCACAGGTGGAGTGTGAGGCTGCAGGGGACGCTTGCCGGCTGGGCAGGATGGAGGGTCGTCCTTTTTCAGGAGTCACAGCTTGCGTAGATTTCTGCGCTCACGCTCACAAAGACACCAGCAACATGAACAACGGCAGCACCGTGGTAAGCACTTAGTCAGAACTGTTACCAGGCTGGTTACTGTTGGGCAGTGCCAGCTGTGCTTCACAAAACTATTAACATCTCTTGCACTTTTTCAATGTTTGACTAATTAAAGTCACAAGCTTTATTGTGTTTTGTTTGTAATTTTTTTGTAGTAGCTCAACGTAAACTACTGTGTATCTGAAAAGTGTAAGGAGAATGACTCATGACTCCAGTTTTTCTCAACAAGTAAAAATCTGAAAAGGAAGGCATATTTTTTAAGTGCCCCTGAATCACTACTTTCTAGAAGCAGCTTTGGACAGCAAGTACTTTTGGCCAATGTCGCCATCAGTTTTGGACATGTGGAGACTGAAATATTTGCAAATTTTTCTTCTCAAATCTCAACCATACCAGAAAGGAAATGTCTATAAATATTGCCTGCCATTCACAAATGGATTTAGAGTTAAATTTTGTTTGAGGCATTCAAAAACATAAATGTACTTTTATATAGGTGGTTCACAACCAATTTTCATTGTGTCACTGGTCTGAATTTGTTCAAAAAATTCCAAGAAAAAATGCTTGCTTTTTTACCATAGTTGGTGTCCTGAAATGCAAGTTGACACCAATCATTTCACACCTTAGAAGACAGTCAGTCATATTTTTCTGAATGGAATGAAATTCTTGACCTCTTCCTGCTGTGCTTTTTCAGGTTTGCACTTTAACAAAGGAAGATAACCGTGCGGTGCGGAACATACCTGAGGATGAACAGCTTCATGTGCTCCCACTGTACAAGATCTCTGACAAAGACGAGTTTGGTCAGATTGAAGGCCAGTGGGCCAAGATCCGGAGTGGAGCTTTGCACGTCCTCTCCTCTTTTCCCAGAGAGGTAAGTGGTCAGTGAAGCTCTGCTCAACGTTTAGAGGGAGAAAAAGTTCATTTGTATCACATATTTCAGGAACTAGGAAGTTCAAAATGCTTTACATCATAAAAACACAGATATACAAAGTCATAGAAGACACCATACAGTTCACAATTGAGAAGACCCGAAACAAACAATACATTTTGATGAATGCCATTATTAAAATCATCAATACACATCAAATATATTGCTCAATGTTTCATTTAGTATTGTTCAAAAACAATTCTAAACTGATGGATTGTTAGTGTTCATTTAAAGGAACTCGTTGTTTCGGCTGTTTTGCAGTTTTCTGAAAACTTGATCCAGATTTGTGGTGCGTAGAAGCAGAATGGTCAATGGTCAACACTCCATGTTTGATTCCAGTCGTACTTTAACTCCTTAAATTTTTTGATATGCTGTCACAGTTTTTATCCCATGCAAATGCTACATATTTTTTGAGGAGTTTATGTGACAGAAGATAATTGCAGATAATTGTGGAGTAGAAGGGAAATGATATATGGTTTTTCCTTTTTACAAATTAAAATTGTTTTTTGCTGCACATTCCACATGTAAGCATCACTTTTAATTCCTTCAGTTTAGAGTTGAAGGTGCTCTACCCAACATTGGCTTCAGAAACTCTCTTACATGTTTACTTAGTGTTGCTTAGTGCTTAGTGTTGTTGATGCAAGACTTTTGAAAACCTCTATGACTTTCAGAGCGAGAAGTTTGACTTTGGGCTCAGCGTTCCACTTAATTTTCCCAACTCATAATAAATCCAACTAAGATTCTGAGGCAAATGTTTTAATTGACTGTGAAAATTTATGTTTAAATGTTTTTTTTTTTTTTTTATTTATTGGGGCCATTTGTTTTCAGGTGCGTCTGCTGGCTGAGCCTGTGAAATCTGCCCGTAAGATAAGACAGGAAGCTCGTCTGAAGGCGCAGGCAGAGAAGATGGAGAAGAAGCTCGGGACGTCTTCTCTCACTCCTGGGAAAGTCAAATCTGAAACCCCCAATAAAGGTAGTACGGTACATCTAATTATCTGAACGTTGTTGCTTTTATAAGAAAATTACAGAAATTATTTTATCACTGTGATACAAAAACATGTCATTTGTTTTCTCCAAAAAGAGCCTCAAGGCTTCTATAGCTCTTATGGAGTACCACAGAGACCCGCTAGTGTTGGCAGATCCACACCGGAGAGAAATCAAGCCGCTGCTTACAGCCACAGCGTCGGCAGCTGCTCTTCTCCAGGGGCAGCGATCACTTCGCAGCGGGAGGTCCTCCCTTCCAACCACCACAGCGGATCAAACCTTCAGTTTAAGCATAACGGCGTAGCTGTCGGCTATCATACGGCTGGTGCCACTGTGAGTGGTTTAACTCCAGCTTCTGGTGAGCAGGGTGCTTTACCGGAACGTGTACCTCCACAGAACATCAACAATGACTTTCCCTTTAAAGCTGAGCCCAGCGAGATGCACTGCTCCGCTCTGCACAGACTGTCCCCCTCCTCTTTCTCTGCCAGACCTACCTCTGAGGGCCTCTTCAGCCGGCTCAATGGATTTCTTCGGGCTCCAGAAGGTGTTACAGGAGAAGTCAGTGGTCATGACTTCCTTCCAGGCCAGTCTCTCCCCTTACAAACCCCGCCACTCGAACCGCAACAGGCGAAGCAGGAAGAGGTGTGGTCCGACAGCGAGCACAACTTCCTGGACGAGGAGATTGGCGGTGTTGCTGTGGCGCCGTCACACGGCTCAATCCTAATTGAGTGCGCGCGCCGCGAGCTCCACGCCACCACCCCCATCCTCAAGCCAAACCGCCGCCACCCAACTCGCATCTCCTTGGTCTTCTACCAGCACAAAGCCCTGAATGAGCCAGGCCATGGGATGGCGATGTGGGACGCCAAGATGGCCAAGCGGGAGCGGGATCGGGAGGAAGAGGCGGAGAGACTGAAGATGGAGGGAAGCGGGGGTACGGGGACGAACAGAAACACGTCAGGGGCTGGGGAGGGAGAGGAAGACGAGGATAAGGAGACAGCGGAGACAAGAAGGGTAATGAATGTCCCGACACGGCAGGCTTTTACTGCGCCAACAGGTGGCGTTATCACCGTGTCTCCTTATGCACTTACACATGTGACGGGCCCTTACAATCGCTGGTCTTAGTCGGCATGTTTCAACAGACTCACTCGAAACTCCTACACCGTGGTTCTGCCTTACCTCATTCTCCTTGAACGGCTACTCTCATCATTATTGTGTCGCTTTTTTTTAATTGTACTTTTCTATTGTCTGCTAACTTTGTCCTTCTTAGAGTCCACCATCTTTGGTGATAGGAAGGACCAAAGTTTGTTGGCTTTTTAACTGTGAGTTTCGGTGCTGGTTTTTAATGTAAAGACATGGTGCTTTGAAGCAAGATGTTTTAAAACTGGTTTTATACACATGATTTAGAACAAAAAAGATGTGATTATTTATTCTGATCATAACAATTTCTATTTAATTTCTGATATAAGCCTGTTTACTGCAAGATGTCTATGATACCCTGCTTTATATTGTACAGTGCCATTCTCACTGTAACCTTGGTTTAGCAATTTTGTTACTTCACATAATTCTATTTACTACAGATTGTCACATGTAGCATTAAGCGTTTTCCTTTCACTGCTTCCATCTTCTGTTGGTGGTTTAAAAAAAATTGCTTTTTTCTTCATTTATATACCTTATTTCTTTAATTCACAGCTATAAATAGCATATTAAGAAGCACTTTCCCTTAACTTAACTTGAAAAACAGGGCATAAGCCTGAATTGTGTGTGCTGACAGAGATACTATACAGTAAATTTGACAGTTAAAAATTAACCATGTTTTATTTTACAGTATTTCTGCAATAATTAGCTTTTTTATTGAGTTTGAGTACATATATTTAATGAAATTCTGTTCTCACCGAAGTAATGAAACATGAGAAACTATTGAGATTAGGTTCTCAGTTCGACCAGAGCCGGTCCAAGGCTGTGTGAGGTCATAAACAGAGTCATTTAGCTGTGGGGACCCTTGTAGCTCCACTAATGTCCCTTTGTTATTGTTGTTAGCTAGCAAAATTTGCATGTTAGCTAAAGCCTAGCTTCTGGCCAATGAAAGTGCATAGCAGCAGATCGTGGGAGAGAACTTGAGCTAACATTTTAACTAATGTCAGCTTGTGAAGAATTTCAGTAAGTTTGCTAGATTTAATTCTCACACTACATTAAACGTGGTCGACCACTTTTGTGGAGCTTATTTCTTTACTTAGATTATTTTCTTATATTTCTTTCTTACAATATTAACTTTTATTTAAAAAAATAAAATATGTAGAGCTGCAATTAAATATGGACACAAAAGTTAGCTGGTCATTGAAATTAGATCATTTTTAGCTTGACTGGTGATGTGGACGTAATATTTTATCATTATTTTGTTGCATTTATATCGGTGATGATAAAAAGTTTGAAGAAAATGTATCACCGTACTTTTGATTATACTTCTGGAATTGCATGCAGATCAAATCTGAACAAATCCTTGAGAGAGAGAGAGAGAGAGAGAGAGAGAGAGAGAGAGAGAGAGAGAGAGAGAGAGAGAGAGAGAGAGCCAACCCAAAAGATCAGAATCTTTGAGAAGAGATGAACTCACCCTCACTAGTTATGAACTGTACCAACCCTTCAGATTGTTACTAATGGCAGTGAAATAGACGGCCGCATTACATTTTTGTTTTGTATCAATTGCTCTCATATCTTAGATTGCTCATGCCTTGGGCCGGTTTTGGTATTCCACTCTTGGAAGAGGCGTCTTTCATAGGGAACAAGTGTGATTATAGGACTTCAAAATCTAACCGAATATTTCATTGGTGCTATCTGACAAGATGCTAGGAATGTGTCAGATGTCAACATGACACTTTCTTGTTGTAAAACCACTTGAACACCATGTCACACTCAAACAATTGCTTAAAATGTTTTTTCAAGTGCCCAGCTCTTGTGAAGACCTTTGTTTACATATATCTTTATACAGGGTCTCAATAAAGGGGATGGGAGTAGCTCCTGGGAATTTTTTGTAACCATCAAAGAGAAGCTCTTTATTTTTAGGAAGATTATTGCAACTTTAGCACAACCCTTCACTCATATTCACACTAAGACAAATGGAATTGCATTTTTATCTGAAACATTTGATAAACTTGGTTTTGGTGCTAAAAGAAAAGATATCAAAGTGCAGACACTGAGTTAAACTGGTTCTAAACCGTATAATGGTGCTTTTTTCTAGAACTCGTCCTTGCTGGACGTGTTCAAACATTTGTCTGTATCATTTCTTTTGTCAAATACCAGCAGACAGGGGACAACAGGCGGAAGCATTAGTATGTTTTTCAAGTGCAAGTTTAAGGTGCATACTGGTGCTGTTTTTTTATTTACAGTTTAAATGTCTTCCACATGTAAAGATTTCTCCAGCAACTCTTAAAAAAATCTGATCCTACATGCAAAAAAATAAATAAATAAATGAATGTAAACTGTTTGGAATCCACTGAATTTTAAACATCATACAATAAAATGAAAATTGTAATTTTTTTTGTTATTTCTTTTGAACGGACATTTTCTGTCCACATGAAACATTTTTGTAACGAGCACCAGCATTTAGACAGACTGTAAATATGTATGTGAACCACCATTGTTTTTACTGTACTGTTAAAGGTGTTTTAGACAATGGGTGATCTTGCTTATTTTAAAACTGAATTACTGTATGTTGCTAAAAGTATATCCAGTTTAGACTTGAGAAGAGACTAAATTTAGCATTCCTTTTACGGATGGCTGATCTCGTTCAGGATTGTGAAATAAAGTCATATTTATATTTTGGACCTCATCATATTTTTCGCTTTGTTTTTGTTTCAGTTTTTCACGCCGGCTTCAACAACACATGGCTCACTGATAGGTTCCAGTGTGTTGAAATACAAATTTGACACAACTTTACATACTGTTTATTTTTTAATATTTAGTCATTTAACCAGTTAGGAAGAACAAACATATTTTTTTTATTTGCTAAGTTACAGACTATTTGAGGAATTTACTGACAGTAAGATCATTGTCTCTTTATGCAATTTGTGAAAGTTCACATGAAGCCACAGGCTTCAAGTTGATTGAATACATTTCAGGGATGCACATTTGCAGACGAAGTACAAGGCAATATCACAATACACTGCTTTATATGGTGTGAAGCAATGCTGCTTTTTCTGTTTTAAGACACTGTAAATTAAAGGCTTTCAAATTATTTAAATAAGTTCTTTTCACAGGATAAAGTGCTAGATAGTGGAGATAGTCAAATCTAATAAAATCTTACAAAGTCGGATAAATAAAAAGGAGAAAAAGGATAAATAATCTAATCCAGCAAATCTATGGGGTGGTCATTGTTAATAAATGTATCCTCACCTGGTGCTATGAAGATGGGGATGCAAAGCATTCCGGTCAGTGGTTATGTCAACCAGGGGACAATATTTGACTAAATCTGTCTCCTCTGATCTTAAGATGAAACCAACAGATGGTCTCAGACTTTGATTTTCTAAATGCTCTCTTGTATACACTGAAGCAGGATCATTTGAGGCTCTCAAAAATCATTTCTGAAAAATTTGACAAATTACCAGTCCTTTCTTGAGATAAGTAATATACTTGCCAATTAAATAGTTTTTAATTGTAGGCACTGCAGCAGAAACTTAGGAAGGACCATAAGTCAGGTGATGTACACAAAATGTTTTATCGCGTGTATAATGGCAGTTGCCCATGACTTTTTGTCAGTGTTAGTCCTGGTGGAAAGTATGATAATTTACTAAACCACATGTAACAAAGCTGCCTCTTAAGGGTAATAACCAAGGAGGGAACTGAGCTCTAGGCACCAGGCTCCAAGTTCATCTGGTTCAAAGTAGTTTTGCATTACAGTGAAGAGCTTTTAGCCAAGTACAGACAGATCCAGGACATAAAACTACCTGTACACAAGCTGAGAGAGGTTTAAAATTGTTGCATCTATTGTAGATTTGTGATCAAAGGTAGTAACTGCAATAAAAAACAATTTATACTTTAAACATTTCAAGTTACATTTACCAGTACCATTTACCAATTCCCTCAAGAAATATTGTATTTCATAATAATAATAATAATAATAATAATAATAATAATAATAATAATAATAATAATAATAATAATAATAATAATAATAATAATAATAATAATAATAATAAATAAAACAACGCGAAGCTTGATTATATCCTTTCGGTAGGTCACTCAAGTCCAACTGGAGCGCTGCGGCTTCCGTAGAGCGGATTGAAGCGTCGCACGAGCAGATCGTTTCTACAAGTCAAGATGGCGACATCGGAGCCGGTAAGAGAGACGAGACACAGATGAAAATAACCGATTGATGCGCGCGGAGAGGCTCGTTGAGTCCCCGCTTTAGTTGCTGAATTTAATTTCCGAAGTTTCCACGTTGAACGTGACACTTGCATTTTGGGTAATAGACGGTGTTTCGTTTTGAGAAAATCGGCGTGGATTAGCGTTAGCATGCAGTGCAATGTGCCTGACTTTGTCGACAGGGAGGGACTGATTGACTGAGCGTCGTTCATTCATACTTCACCCAGTGGTTTGCCTTGCTGTTACTCGACATTAGACTCAAAGTACAGTGGTGGTCGTGGAGGTAACATTTTATTTCGCCCCTTTTGATTTATTGGTGCAGTTTATGACGCTAAAAACACGTGTGTATCGAGCTTATAACTAGCCTAGCTCGCCGGCTAAAACTAATGCTAGCAACCCTTAGTTGTGAAGTGAGCTATGGTTTTATCTGTTTTTTTATTTGTTTGCTCTATAGGTGTTATAAACGTTGATTTGATGACTCACGTTCAAATGTGTCCTTCAAAAATACAGCTTGAAATATATGATGATGATGATGATGTCACTATAGGGCCTATGAATGGCAGAAGTCTTCCATAATGCAGATATTAAAACCTCTCAGGTGTCTCAAGTTTCTGTTTAAAAAAAATGATCTAACTGATGAGCTTAAAATATCATCAAAATGTTTTTGTCCTGCTGCTATCTGCTAGCAGTCAGTGTGTTTCTGAGTTTAACATTGACATTTCTTTTTTAACTGGAGTTTACGCTAATCCATATCCATGGTTTCAGCTCTGATGTGTCAAGTGGACATATCCATGGCGCTGACTGTGGTGCTGAAGAAACGAGATGTAGATGTTTACTTTAAAATTAACATCCACTATCTAATCTGTCTTTCTAATTTTGGATGTAGGCGCCCTGGTAATAAGTATCCGGTTTTCACTGTTTCCCTCATCTAACTAATCTTCTTTTTCAATTTTACTACAACACGGGATGTCTTAAGATACTGAAGTCATGAGAATAAAAGTTTGTCGACCCCTGACTGTAGTTTCCTACAGGCATAGGGGTAAACATACACTTTATTAAGCTGATACATTTGATTAGAACCCTTACAGTGTTTATGTCTGCTTTACTTTTATTTCTTCTTTTTTAATATTGCAAAGTTAACATCGACACAGTCTGTCTGTCCGTTCTGCAACATCTTAGGTGCTTTCTCGTGTGAAATCTGTGGAACTGTTGAACATTCAGAACCACGTTCAAATCACAGGATGAGTGTTTTGGTTCTGTGAGGTTTGGTAGTGACAATGGGCAAAACATCACATCTCTAAAAGAAAGTCATAATGCAGATGGTGCTCAAATCACGTAATTGCAGTGGATGCACTTGCAGCTCAGTTTCTGCTGATTTGGATTCACAAACCCCTATTTTGTTGAACGCAAGCGAGTGGGTTAGTCATTCATCTGGAATGAATTATTTTATTTGGGGGAGGAGGCTGTCTTTATTTGTATCCTTATAACTTGTCTCTGCCCTCCGAGGGTTTTCTGTTCTGTGTGAAGGACGACATGAAAGTGAAATTCTATCTGATTATTGTTAAGAAATACTTTTGCACAACAGAGAATCAGAAGCCAAGATCAGGACTGTGCTTTAAGAAGCTTGCTTAGACATCTCACTGTTTCATGTCAGATGTCTAAACTAGTGACTGATCAAGTTGGCAGGATTTAAAGGCTAAATTGTTATTGAAAATAGTACTAGTAAGTATTACTCGTTTTTGTTGTAGCTCTGATTAAAAATGTGTTGGTGCCTTTCTCGTCTGCAATGTGTGCAAAACTGGAATTCATTCAGATTCATGTATTCTGCTTCCTCTGCAGCTATATGATGTCTTTATGTGTTTCTCTCTTTAGAAAGCAGCTGAAACTGAAGATCAACAGGCTGATGGTCAGGTTGTTGCAAATCCTGAGCAGTATATCAAGCATCCATTGCAGAACAGGTGAGAATCAAAAACACTGAGTTGAGTAGGTGAATGTTGGAAAAACATTTTGAAAATCAAACTTGGACTGTACTACTAAGATCATTTCATGATCAAATGATACATTTCTTCCTCCTTTAACTGAGTTGGTTAATTAACTGCATCCTCCTTGATGGACATTGCAAAAACATTTGCTAAATGTTATAGAGCAAACAGCAAATCAAAAGTAAAACTTTCTTGTTTCTGTTGTGGGACTAAACACGTTGTGTCTTTTAGAAATTCAAGCTTCAGGAACTTAGAACCTGTTTGCAATTTCTTTCATCTTGCTCTATTGTTTTGTCTCTTTAATACGCATTTGAATCACACAATGAAGCTTTGCTACACTGTTGCAACATAATCTCTTTAAGTTTCAGTGTGGCAACATGATTTTCTTAAAGGTACTACTTGAAACTACCAGCTGCCTGAAAATATGAAAAACGTATTTTGCTTCTGAAATTGTGTTATTTTGGGGGAAGTAAAAGAACATGCAAATATAGATGCAGTTAAGTAAGCCTTAAAAGAACTAAAAATATATATATTTTTTTAAATCAGAATTGGGTCATTTCAGATTGCAGTATGAATGTAACCAAAGTGACATATCAGACATCAATGACTATTGATTATTTTTTTGGTTTTAAGTATCGGAAATGCTGCCAAATTGATGACATGACCTTTCTTGTTTTTAACTGTGTTTTATCCACAGTTTCCTGTTATTTTTTTGTGTGTGTGTGTTTCTTTTAGCAGTTATGAGATACGGTGGCAAACCCTGAAATTGCTACTGTGCAAGTGACTCAACAAGTTATTGCTAAGTAACCAAGACTGAGTGCATGAGTTAGTTGATGGGACTCACTTTGCTTTCCTAGCTGGGAAAGGTTGAGTGGCTAAAGTCCTTACTCTGCCTACATCCCCCAGAATGCTGTGCGGATTGGCATCAGACTCCAGTGAAATTATTGAACATTTTATCAGCTGTATTTTCTATTGACATTGATTATGTATTTATTGCGATATATTATTGGTTTATTGCCCAGCCTTACTAGTTTTACGCTGCTGATGGGTGGGTTAAAGGAACAGCTGTAAGTGGTGGGGGGCACTGAGTTCGCCTGGTGTCCCCTGTCTGCCCTCAGCTCTCTCCCAGCCAGCCCCGCCCCTCCTGGGAACGCATGAAAGAGTAAATGCTCCCATTGTACACAAAGGCTGCGTTTCTAGTGCTGCGGATGGTTTTCCGAGTCCATGTGTGCTTTTGTGAGAAGCTATTGTTTCAGGTGTGCACTGAGGTCATACAATATGAAGTAGAAACCTCTTTAGACCAATTTGGCTCATAATATTTGATAAAAGGTATTTCCTTTGCGAGAGAAGCAATGAATTGCCATGTGAACCTAAAATTGCTTTCTTTTCAGATGGGCCCTGTGGTATTTCAAAAATGACAAGAGCAAAAGCTGGACAGAGAACTTGCGTCTCATTTCCAAGTTTGACACAGTTGAAGACTTTTGGGCGTAAGTTTCATTTTTATGAAATGATACAAACTCCTGCAAATACAATGTGGAATCATTTTTGTTTATTTCAATAATGTGCTGTGAACTGTCTCTGAATATTACAAAGATACTATTGAATATTTTCATAAAAATATATTTTTCATGCTGAATATATGAAACCTTCCATCAAAATGCAAACACATAAAAACCAGCAGGTGTAAGTCTTTATTTGGCTCCCATGGCTGCAGGATACTGCACTAAAGCAAAAGAGACTTGATATTTATGTTTGGATCTTGCTCAGTTTTGTTGTTTGATGTTAACAATTCTTCTGATCTTTGTTGCAGATTATATAACCACATACAGCAACCAAGCAAACTTGGCTTTGGTTGTGATTATTGCTTGTTTAAGGTAAATCTACTTCTTCCTTTTGTCCATTTGTATGAATATTTGGTGCCTACAATCTGACATTTATTCCTTATTATCATCTGATAATGTTTTATTTCTCTTACTATGTTTAAATAAAATAAGAGTTGGTATTATTTTACTTCCACAGTCTGGTTTTCATACATACTAGCATACCTGAAATCAGCTTTTTCAAATTAGAGACTGTTCTCTTGAGTTCAATAATTCATTATACAATGGACAAAATGTGAATGCATCTGAAAGAAATGGACACACGGTAGTATTTAATATAATTGTAATTATCTGTGCCAGGATGGGATTAAGCCAATGTGGGAAGATGATCGGAATAAACTTGGGGGTCGATGGCTGATGACCCTCAACAAACAACAGAGGCATAACGACCTCGACCGCTACTGGATGGAAACGGTACCGCCGCTGTTTTCTCCTCAAAACGACTCCTTGTCCTCTTATTGGATAATTTGTTTAGGAAAAGATGAATTGACCCACGTTGTCATGCTGAACCTTACAGCTCCTGTGTTTAGTTGGTGAGTCATTTGATGAGGCAAGTGAAGAGGTATGTGGAGCAGTGGTGAACGTCAGACCTAAAGGCGACAAAATATCCATCTGGACAAGCAACTGCCAAAACAGGGAAGCCATCATGACGATAGGGTAAGAAAGAAAGTCACACCAATATGCAGGACTGTGCAAAAATATTCCTACTCTTTGGATTTGTTCATGTTTTCTCTCATTACAACCTCAAACCTCTTGTCTTTTTAGATTTTTTATGTCATAGAACATCACAATTATTGTGATGTGGATCCTTGGGTCTCAAATTTTTATTAAATAAAATTCCGAAAAGTTGATGGAATATAATTATATCAGACCTTATGTTGGTCTAACATAAAATCTCAGTGAAACACATTTAAAGTTGTATTTCTATGCGACCGGTGTGATAGGGCTGGATTCCTACGACCATTAGGTGGTGACTGTGAGTCTTTTTTTCCTTGTGTCTCTACAGGCAACTTTACAAAGAGCGTTTGAGCATCCCTATAAAAGCCATGATTGGCTACCAATCACATGATGACACGTCCAGTAAGAGCGGCTCCACCACCAAGAACATGTACTCCGTTTGAAAACCCTTCTCCCTGTTTCAACTTGCTGTAGATTTAAACAATTACCTGTCTGCATCATCACATTAACTTTTTGAGTTGTCAACTACTATAGTGTATTTTCCTTTTATTGTTTATAGTGTGTACAGTCTGAGCTTCCCCCCAACACAAGGAGTTATTAGAACCAGGCTGACTGGAGAGTCTGCCTCAAGATGTCTTAATCGAGCAGAAGAACATAAATAATTTCCTTTTAGAGTTGAGCAGTTGTGTGACTTATATAGGGACCTCCCACAGCCATGCTGAGAGCAAACTTGTTTCTGTCCTTGATTACTTTGAGTTGGGAAAGAGCCCCCTTAACTTTTCAAGGCCTTGTGTTTTCCTCATGCTGAATTCTCCTCTAAAAAGTGTTTCTTCACCCACGAGAAAAATTCTAGACACATTTTGTTTCACAGGACAAGTTTTAAGGTCAGTTTTTAACATGATTTACTCAGAGCATGAGGTGGGCTTTCAGGTGCATCAGCATGAAGAATCTACAGTATCCTAAAGTTCGGAAAAGCTGTGGTCACACTTCAAAGTGGAAGGTTTGCATTTTAAGGCCAATTGTTACTTCAACCACGCTGGAATTGTGGAATATTGCTTATAGTACTTCTTGTTTTGTTTTCTTCCAGTTACATTTATTTATAATGTTTGGATTGCAGTTACTTAGTTGAAATACAACAATGAAACTTGTTTTATTTTTCTTTGTTTGCAGTTCATAGCATATAGATGACATTTTCCCGTGTACCATACAGTAATATTGCTGACAGAAGGTGTGCTTTTCACTGTTCTCTTCCTAACAGCAACTGTAGATTATGTTACACTCCTCAATTGATGCGAAAGAAAGATGATATTCTTTGTGAAATGACTTTGCTCGTAATGTATCTTTATTATCTGTAATTCCAGGATGTATATTACCTTCTTTCAAGTAAAGGTTAAGTGCTTTGCATTAAACCACAATATTGTTGTCACTTTTGTGAAGCGTTTGAGTTTTCAGTGATTCCGCATTAAACCCAATCTAACAAAATGGGATTAATTTGCTTGTGAACAAATGCAACGAGGCCAAAAGCCTCACAATAAATTGTTTAATGGAGACTTGGTGATCATAAGATGCCACCCGTAGCTGTTGTTTGCAAACTACGGGTACACGTAAAAAAAAAAAAGTATTTTGTGAAAGTTTTTATCACTCATTGCAGGAAGTGAGTCCCATTCCCATTCACTGTTGAATAATGGTCGATAGTACCAAAATACATCTTTAAAGAAGCAGATTTTTAATGCATGAATACTATGTAATGTCCACATTATGGCCTACACAGTCATGGGGAAGACAGGTGACTTTACGGGTGTCCAGAAGACAGTCATTCACACCCTCCACAAGGACATTAAACAAAAGGGTCTTGCTTAAGGAGCTGGTTGTTCAGAGTGCTATATCCTTACATATTTATAGAGCGTTGCCTGGAAGAAAAAAATGTATGAAAAGGTGAACCAGCAACAGGGATGATTGCAGCCTTAAGAGGATTGTTGGGCAAAATATTTAGTCATCACAGCTCTGTGTGAAGACAACTATTAAAGAATTTTGACGCTTCCTACAAGCTCTCATGTTAGTTCATGACCTGATGTTTTCAGCAAAACTGAGGAACCTAATGTTGAAAAAGATCAAACAAAGAGTAGCTGAGGACCTGGTTATTATGGGTTAAAGCTAAGCAAATGCTACATGTGAGAATTTTAAATTGTTCATGGTTTTGGGCAGAAGACAGTCACCCATGTGTTTAGGAATTCAATCACAAACACCTTCAGAGATCTTAAACTAATTTTATTTGTAAAAAAAAAAAAAAAAAAAAAGTATATGGGAACGATAATTTAGCATTTCCAAGATTACTTCTGGTTTCCTTTAAACTAGTGAGAAAAGCAAGGAGGACTTCACCACAGTATTTACCCTAGTCGGTAAACTCTTGGAACGCCTGACCAGATATAATCACGCAATGTAATGGAAAGGACACAGACAACACCTTCTGTAAAGGATGTGATGACGTCTGTGTGTTTTCAGTGAGAATGAACTGCATAACTCTTTGTTCAAAAACGTCACTCAGTTTTAATTGTCTAGTCAAACAGGATCTTTGGTAGTTACAGGAACGCCACCCTTCGATCCAAGAGCAGTGCAGTCTGTCCTGTCTATCAGCATAACACATGTAATGACTTCTTAACTCTATTAAAGTGCCTAAATGTCATGCCTGTACCAAGCTACTAGAGAAAATGTGTTTGTTGGTACACTCTGTCCACATTCTAAAGGTTATTGCACTAAAAAACACACACACAGGCTTAAACCGTTTCATCAAAGCCAGATGACTTGGGTAAATTATTTCTGGTGAGTACAGTTTACACAGCTGTGAAAAATTATTCACAACCCTGTTCACATTTTGCTACGGTACAACCACAAATTTTAATGCGTTTTATTAGGGTTTTATGTGATAGACCAACAGAAAGTACTACATAATTGAGAAGTAGAAGGAAATTGACACAAGGCTTGCAAATTTGTGGCAAAGTGTGACATTTGTGTTCAGGCATTCTCACTTTTATTCCCTACATAAAATCCAGAGCAAGCAATTACCTCTGAACGTCTCCCAATTAGTAAATAGAGTCCATCTGTGTGAAAGTCATTCTCAGTATAACGAGAACCTGCTCTGCGAAAGCTTTCGAGGTTTGTCAGAGAGCGTCGGTGAAGACCAAGCAACACGGCAGACAGATCAGGGAGAAAAGTGGTGAGGATATTGCACAACTTTAAATTCACAAAAATATGCCAATCCATCTAAACTGGTGAGCTGGACAAGGAGAGCATTAATCAGTCACACAGCCACAGTGGAATGGTTTGATCAACGCTTAGTTAAAGGTCTGACCGGTCCACTCCAAATCAAGACTTGCAATCAAAGAACAATCTGTGGCAAGATTTTAAATTTCTTATCAATTCAATCTGACTGAGCTCGAGCAATATTGCACCAACGAATGGGTAGACATTTTAATTTGTTGACGTGGAAACCCCATAGAGATTTACCACCGGCGCTCTAAATGCAGTGAAAGATTGTTCTACAAAGTGCTGGCTCAGTGCTTCTGAATACTTTTTCCACACTGCGTGTTTCAGATCCCACAAAATGGTTAATGTAACAAAAAGTGAGAAGAGAGTGAATGATTTTGACAGGCACTATGCCATCCAGGTATGTGATTTGTTCTGTTGCTATTAAAGTGGGAGAGTTTTAATAAATACATTACCTAAGATATAGAGATTCAAGGAAACTTTTTTCAGGTAACAGTTGAGATGATGAAACAGAAGTAAACGCAATCCAAGCCATGTAAGACTGAAACGAAAAAATAATATAAAACGCTATTGAACCTTCAGCCAGGCTCCAGCCACAGTGGTTACTGATGTCCTACGCAGTCCTTCACTGCTGTTTGTGCTTTCCTGCCGAAACCTGGCCGCCATATATCAGGACATGGGCAATATCAAGGGCTTTTCCTCCTCGCGTTTGCTCAGCAGGTTTGAAACCATGAAGGACGAGAAGAAGAAAAACTCCACTGTGTAGGTGAGCTCAAACATCTGCAGGTTGACACTTAGGGTCCACTCGAAAACTGCAGACAGGACGTTGTAAAAGTACTCTTTCTGGACGAAAAAAATGGTATCTGCAGGTTGTCGAGTTAAGGATCCGAAGGACAACGTCAGATGATCACTGGAAAGATTGTTTATGACTGAACTGATCAAGGATTAAATCTTTTTTTTATTTTTTATTCACTCCCTCACTGAACTGCCTGGGGAAGGTTTTGTGCTTCCTTCTTGTGTCGTGCAAGCTGCTGCAGTCAGTCCCACTTAGCAAACACAGTTGTACCGCAGAGCTGTAAAGAATTTTGAGGCCATTACTTTGGTCTCACTGCTATATTCTGCCTTCAGATATAGTTTGAAATCATCAAGTTAAATTATTGTGTAACCATCCAAATGCTAAGTATTTCTTTACTAAACAAAGCTGATGTGGCATCAGACACTCCAAAAGGATACAGCAGACGGTCACAGTGATCTGAACCACTGCGAGGCAGACGCGCAGAGGGAAGAGGAACCTCTCGAACCCGGTCAGAACACACTTGGCCGTCAGGGCGCAGAGCAGGATGGTGTAGAAGCAGGCACACGTGAAGCTGACAGCAGCTCCAAGGTAGTGCAGGAGAGTTACATCACCTGGCTGTGGAGAGCAGTAACAGGTTTTTCATTATGAAAACAGAGACACGTTCTTCCTTATTTGCAGTTAATTGTTAATTCTCTACTAATACTATTAGTGAATATATTTTTTCTTATTCTTGCTGTTCTGCTCAGTCTTTTCCTCACGATTGGAAAAGATTTAAAAAGAAGGCATGTGATTGGCTCGGTAGTAGAAAATAGCAGATTGTTTAATGCTCCTGATGGTTAACAGGTTTTCAATACATAAGTCTGGATTCAAAAATAAAACACTGGTTTCTGTGCAATGACATAAGCTGTGCAAGAGTTTAAAATATGCGTCTTGTGCTGGAAATCTTTAAAGAGTGCAAAAAGCAAATAGTGCCCTGCCTTTATTTGCTCTTTCAACACAGGTGTAAACTGAAACAGTTCCACTTTAATATAAGGTAAGTATTCATGAGATAAAATCTTTTCGTACAATTCATCCTTCTGCATAGTGGCCCCGGGGGTTTTTTTGCTCACTTTTAAACCGCGAAATACTTGTAGAAAGTAGAGCACTGCTTACGTTGCAGTTTCCAGCAGCAAAGGCCCCGGCAGCTGCCACCAGTCCAAAGGCTAGCGCCATTTTGCTCAGCATGGAATGGCACATGTGTCTCTCCATGATGTGGGCATGATGGAATACGGTGAACAGCACAACTAAAGACGAAAACAGGATTAGCACGACACATCTTGGAACATGCATCTCACCACCTTACAAAGTATTCATACCCCTTTGACTTATTTGTTGTTGTTTTTTTGCGTCATGTTGGGTTTTTAGGTGAACCCAACATGTCAAAAGTGTCATGTATTTCTAGTCATTTCTTCTCGATTAGATGTACCTAATAAAACACACGTACAGTAACAAATATCTTTGAGAATCACCTAGTTATGAAATATATATGCCTATCATTTAATCTCAGTTAAATCCAGCTGCTTTGTGAAGGCCTCAGAGGTTTGTGAAGAGAACATTTGTCAACAAACAACAACAAGAAAGACAGAAGATAAGATGTAGAGTTAGTTTAGGTTATAAAACAATATCTCAAACTCCGAAATGTCTCACTCAGCTCTACTTAATGCAGCATCTGAAAACCGATCAAGGGTTTCACACCTGCAAACATATGACCGTCCACTTCCACTGACAAGACACGAAAGGAGAGCATTTGCTATCCGTAAATTTGGTCTTTGTGCAAATGGAAAAGAAAATTTCCATTCTCAAAAAAGGTTAATAGGAAATCCAGTTAGCCGCAAACATGTCGGAAGCGGTAGACAATTTGGTCAGATGAGAAACACAGTAAAACTTTCTGCAAACTCTGCGTCCGAAAATTAATAGTGAACATCAATGAGAGCATCATCCCCCATGATGATCCTTTTGGGCAAAGCTTGAAAACTGACATTCACTCAATCTCACAAACTTGAGCCAAATTTCAAAAAGAAATGGAGAAAAAAATTAATTTCTAGACGTGTGATGCTAACACAAATTCAGTACTTGTTGAAAACAGTAATTATGCAGTTTTAGATAGATCCCCCCAAAAAACATGAAATGCCTGTTTAATTTTCCTCTCCCTTTCATAAACTTTTCATTGAAGAACTTTATGATTGTGAAAAGTGGATGAATGAAAAATGTCATGGGATGTGAATACTTTATAAGGCACCTTACATGTGAAGCACAGGCATTTTGCTGATGAACTCACATAGAAAGGTTCCTGCGTTCATTGTTGCTGTAAACAGCGAGCTTTCGGGAGCAAAGGTACCACTTCCACTGGAATAAAAAAAAATCATGTTTTATTATTTATGTTAATAATTCAAGCCATGGGAAGACAAAATAAGACATTAAGTCTCCTGACTTTTCACCTTATTGTAGGAACAAAGCAGCATCCTGTGGTCTCATTCCCTCGACAGAAATTTTTACCACTCCTACAAAAGAAATCGTGAACTTATTAGTTAAGATTTAGAAAAAAGTTAAAATACAAATGATACTCAACTCACCAATCACTGAGCGAACACACATGATTGTTGGAGTTGGCCATGCCATATCTGAAAAAAAAAAACAAAAAAAAAAACGCATCAGTGATAAATTGAGTTAAATAAAACCATGGTTGAATTCCAGCTTTAATTGGATTTAATAGTTAAATTGCTGCCAAGTAGGTTTGGTGAAAGTTTCATTAAATCACAAATGTCTTCTTATTTCTTAATTCAGACTTATTAAACCAGCTTATTCAGTCTATAAAAACTTTAAACCAGAGTAAATGAACAAAATATTTTGCCTCTCAGTAAATTTTACTGCTAAAATCGAACACAAAGAAAGAGACAATGGAGGGGTGAAGGGAACACTGACTCACAACTGACTTTTGGAGTTTAACTATTATCAGCTTGAATAACAAGGAAACATCTCTTAAGTTTTTCTTGCTGATCCAGTGAGCACACCCTGGTACGCTAAACAAGCCAGGTCACATATTTTCATCTCACCTTCTCAAGGATACACGCAACTCACATCTGACTAAATTTGTGCCTTTGTGTTGGTTTTCTCTGATTTAGACAACTTTTCTAAAGATTATTCGATGCCTCATCTGCACAGAATTATGCCAGGGTTATCTGTTATAAATGTCAGTCCTTCAATGTGTTCTTATTTTTCCTATCCAATAATATATAATCTGCATTGTAGTCCTGGTAACCAGGACGTGGTTTTGGCATGCTGGAATCTGTCAGACTATCAGCAGAAAGCTGATCAGAAGGTGAAACCAAACAAAACTGTTGTAAACTTGCCATTTAATATCAATACACACAGGGCAGCACAGACAGTAAGTTGTAAAGATGAAATGTTATCCTTTAACCAGGATGTAAAGACATTAAAGACACTGTCAATAAAGACTTACGTGCTCCATGTTCCAATGAAGGACACCAGTGTTAGTGAGATGGGAAGGATGATCCAGAGCACCATGTCTCGGGGTTAAGAAGAAGAATGAAATCAAAAACAAGGATTCCTGACGTCTTCAACACACTCGGTGTCAGACCTCTTTAGAGGTTTGTGGATTCCTCATGGAGCCAGCATTAAATCCCCAGGTAAAAACAATTGATCACGAAACCCCTCAAAACCTCAGTGGTAAATAAATGTAATGCTCCCTTTTTAATAAGCAGTAACTCTGGTGTTGTTAAAGTAAGTCTTCCACAATCAAGAGCACAGAGCTGTTTTATATGAGCCTCCTTCTGTTTGTCTCTGCCACTCCTCTGAAGCACCACCTTATTCTGAGAGAAGAGCATTGGGAAACGCAGGGTTGGCCTTCTTCATTGTTGTTTGTATTGTTTCAAAGACTCTCTGTAGGCTGTGTTATATGGAAAGTTTTTTATTGTTACAAAGTTTGGTACATGAACACCAGCTTAGGATTGTGCTGCAAACATGCTAAACTTGCTCAACTTCTCCTGTAAATCAGTGATGGAAAAAAAGGTGATGAACAACTTTCCCTTTGTATTTGATTTACTATCTATCTATCTATCTATCTATCTATCTATCTATCTATCTATCTATCTATCTATCTATCTATCTATCTATCTATCTATCTATCTATCTATCTATCTATCTATCTATCTATCTATCTGTCTATCTGTCTGTCTGTCTGTCTGTCTGTCTGTCTGTCTGTCTGTATATAAAGATTTTATATAAATATATATAAATAGATAGATATATAGATATATGTTTATATATATATATATAAACATATATATATATATATATATATATATATATATATATATATATATATATATATATATATATATATATATATATATATATATAAACATAGATATGTGTTTTTATATATATAGATAGATTGAATTTTTTCCACACCAATTATTAATTATTAGTATTATTTTTATTCATTAATATATATTTTTGCTTGTTTATGTTTACTATCCTACAGTGATTTTGAATTTAAAATAAAGCATGTGATGACAGACTGCTCCGATCAGGCATGTGTAACTTAGACCAAATGGGGTCTTCGACTTCAAAACAAACAAAATGTCGGCGCACATCAGATGGGGACTTCAACGGTTATTACGGGCCCGAAGCAAAGCTCTCTTCAGGTTTGACTTGTTTTATCTGTTTTTCACGGTGGGTTAAACGTGTTATCTAACTGATATAACGCATAGCAAAGGCTCGTGTGACGCCCATCATTAGCAGCATCGTTGTACGTGTGAGATTTCGCAAGCTAATTTAGGAAGCTAACTACCTAACTACAAAGCAAACGACCGTATTTACGCGCAAATTTATTTGTGTTTATATCAGAACTGATTCATAAATATTTTAAGTCCCGTAATATCACTTTGTAACATTTATGTCATATGTTCTTGACAATCTAAAGAGTTTAAGTTATTGGCTAGTAGTTAGCTAGCACATATTGTCGTTCTTAGTACGAGCTCAATTATTTGTCTAGACTTTATTATTATTATTTTATTAATATTATTTTTATTATTATTATTTGACCGTCGAACCTTACAACTAAAGAGTGGTCGTTATGTATCCCAGCTAAAAAACAAAAAAGTATGACAAACTTTTCATGTTTCTACCAGGCTACCAGATCGTTCACAGACCACAGTACTAAACTTCAGGGGAGTTCAGAGTCAGCCAGGGACAGGAACTACATACTTCTCAGGTGAGACACCACAGACTCTGAACTCTCCTTTGTCATCCTGTCATTCAAGTAGAAAGTGTTAAACCCTACCAAGCAGCTTGTTTTGTGACGTTTTTCAGCGAGGAACCTGTCCATTCAGACACAAGAAACTCCAAACCCAAAAAGCTTGAAATTCCTCCCAGGTAAGCCTGTGCTTGGAAGCGGCACGCAGGACTTTCCTTCTCCGAGCTCAGCTGGATCTTCATCTTTAGCCAGGTAATGGGTCAAAGATACTGCTGTACTTGGAAACACTGGGTCTAAATAGTGTGCCCAAAACATTAAATAACACAATAATGTAGTAGTCAAGTTTAAGCAATAATTATGCATATTACAATTAACACTGAATGAAATCAGTTCACACTTAAGCAATGATTGGAAAAAAAAAAGAAGACAAAATACAAACAGAAATCACAGTTTTTAAAATGCACTTGTAATATTTGTCAAAAGCATGCAGTATGCACCTAGATTAAACAAAAATAGTAATCAGCTGCCTTTACTATTCATTGGTTCTTCTTTCTGCTGCCAAAATATCCCTGGCCTGTCCAGACATAGACTACCAAACCACTCAATGTTAGAAAAGTTTAACATTCGGTTCACCCGTTTTGCTGCCATGTGTAAAGGTCAAAGCAGCAGTCTAAGTAAAAACACCAGAATAGTGTTTTTGGTGATTATTGCCATGTCATACTTTTAATACTGTAGCTGTCTGAGTATGATTATTGTTGTCCTCATTTTGACTTTGTTAGGATCATTGCACATTACAGTATTACTCGAGTGATACAGTTCTAAAGATTAAATATTATTAGTATTTGTCTGGAAAATGTGCGGGTTCTGACTTTAATATGTTTCCATTTTTACTCTAACTAAGCGTTTGTGACTCCTTCAGGAACCTGTTTGAAATTGAGGGAGTGAAAAGTGTGTTCTTTGGCCCTGACTTCATTACTGTAACTAAGGTAAGCACTAAATATACAGCTCATCTCAGTGAGAGTATTGTTTGTAAGGAGGGTCACACGAGATGCTTTATTTTTATTGTCAGACGGACGAGGATGTGGAGTGGACGGACATTAAGCGGCATGTTTTAGATGCTATTTCCAAGTTCTTTGAGAGTGGGGACCCAATATCAACAGGAGCAGTGCACCGTGAAAGTAGTAAGTTTTTGTTAACAGCCATGTCCAGACTGTGGCTTTTATGAACACTTTGACATTTTACAATATTTTATGTTTCCTTTGGAACAGCTCTTTCTGAAGATGATGATGATATTGTATCCATGATAAAGGAACTTCTGGACACCAGAATTAGGTACAAAACCTACCAACTTGTCACTGTCAACATGTATTCGTTTCACCCAAGTAAATCACTATATGATGATGTAGATATTGATATGGAGGGTAAAAAAATACTTGTCATGTCAGTTTTCCTTCTGCTGTTATGAGATAAAATTCTTAATCAGTCCGTCCTTCATGCCTCTGTTCTGACCAAATGTGTGTTATCTCTTTACCTCACAAAGACCTACAGTGCAAGAGGATGGAGGCGACGTCATCTATAAAGGCTTTGAGAACGGCACCGTAAAGTTAAAGCTGGTCGGATCCTGCACAGGATGTCCCAGCTCGACGGTTACTCTGAAAAATGGGATTCAGAACATGCTGCAGTTCTACATACCTGAAGTGGACAACGTGGAGCAGGTGTTTAATTAAAAAACTTTTTTTTTCACTTGCAATTTGGGTTTGTGTGTGACTAAAAAGCAGTTTGTACTTATTTTTTTTAAAGTTGATACAGTAAAACAATTTTTAAAAGCTATTTTGTGGGCACACAAAAAGTTAGTTTTATATAGATATTTTGGTAATAGCACATTCATAAATTAAGAGTAATTTTAGCAAAAGATAAAATTTCTTTCAGATACAGAGACTCCTTACATTACTAAAAGGTTTGTTTATTTCAGTGACAAAGTTCATAAAGTTAAACACATTATATAATTTATATAATTTTTTTTTACATGCAGAATGATGTTTTAAATTTTTATTTCTGTTACATTTCCCCACTTATAGATAATAAAAACATGACATTTAATATTGAAATATTACATCATACCAATAGAAACGTTTTAAAAACGAAACATGGGCTTAGTGAAAAGTATGTTTAATACATTTTAATGTTACACATTAAGACAATAACAATAAAATAAATGACTTATGATGTGGTAGTATGTGGTTAATTCATAATGAAATGAATTTAACCAGTATTTTTGCCACAGAGGAAAGCAGTAGCAATGAACTGTTCAACTCATTAAGAACACAATATTTATTCAATTCCATGCTTTAAAATTCTTTAATGTAGTTGAACTTAACAATAATAACTCTGTGACTAAAGATGTGAAATAACCGTGATAAGCACTATATAAGTTCAAATAAGAATGTGATTATAACAGCTGCTGAACCAATATTCATTATTTCAATAAACAATAAAGAAATGATAAATTGCAAGTTTAAAGTTACATAAATTTAAAACAAAGCAACATACAAACCACAATCAAAAATGTATTTAAAATTATTAAAAGGAGGTTACAGTTGCTCTAAAATATTTTGTATTACAACTTTCTTATATGTTTAGGTCTTATAGTGTAAGGCAACACGGTAACAATTGCATTACTAATGCTTAATCTTTTGCCCAGGTGGAAGACGAAGTGGATGAAATTAATTCAAAGGTTTTTGAAGAAGTGGAGCGTAAGCTACAAGAATAAGAACCTCAACGACAAAAAACTTGCTTGTTAATTCTGTCAGAAGAGAAATATCTGTAAACAAGTGAGAAAACAGTATTTCTGTTGTTGCTCATACTGGATGAAAAACATCCAGTTTTCTAACTGTAATTTGCATTCATATACTTTATACCCCTGTTCCTAAAGAAAGACGACAGAAAATGATGTTTTTGTTGCTGTAGAAAAGTTTTTTTTTTTTTTTGCTGTGATTATTTTAAATGTAGTGTTGTATTTATTTCTTATAAATATTGTACATTAAGAAAGAATATTTTGCTAAGATGATGACTTTGTGAACGTTGATGACATCGGTTTATGTTCTCCAGGAAAATTAGCCAGTTATTTGCATTTGCTCCTGCTTCACACATTATAAAGGGTTGAAGTTAGGAAATTATTACATTATTTAAATAAATGAATGGAGAAAAATGATCAAATTATCTATGGTGTGATAGTCAGTTTATCATATGAAACCCCAAAGGTTATTAATATGCATTGTGTTCCACTTTGTAATTTTACTGTATTGCATTAAACTTTACTTTGACTGTTTTTCTTTTGTCTGTCACTCATCTCAGATGGTTTATCACAAAGAAAAATACATAGATTTTTAAAAAAAGGAGCAGACCGACTGTGAGAGCTGCAGAGTAAAGTAACGCCTATGTGACAATGAGATAAGGACATGAATGTAGTTTCCTTCAAATTTATTCAGACATGCTTTTGCAGTTCAATAAGGATGAAATCTGGGCACAGATTTTAAAATATTGCTTTTTGAACCAACTATTAAGTATTTGTATCAATCATCTATTTGCCTGCTGCTATAAAGCCAATGTCATCAAAGGTTAAGTTGACATTTGAAAGTGAACTCACCATTTTTCTCATATTTCCAAAACTCAAAAGTGCAATCTGGTTCATTTTCCCACTTTCCTTACTCCGGAGAGGAACTGTTGTGGAAACATTTTCCTAAACATTGGAACAATTTGTCAATTTAGTTGTAATTTTTAAAACACATCTAATATGTTGGAGGTCATACACTGACAAATTTAACCGAGTGAAACAAAAATAGTACTGTAAAGTGGCTTAAGAACAAACGAGCATTAGATTATCCCAAACACAGTAAATAGGTAAACCAATTTATGCTGACTTTGCCACATGGATCAGCGTAACCTTCTTGCGCATGCGCAATTTGCATTAACAATCGCCAGAGGTACATCGGTGAGTGTTATTATAGGATTTTATTGAGCCAATATTTAATTTCGCTTTCTGGTCATGTCTTATAGTCATCATTAAAGCGGACAGGCGGGACGCTGTTGTTTTATCTCGATTTTTCGCAGTTTTAACCTTTGTCGTTGACTGCTAACTGCCAGGGCCTCGCGCTCGTTATTGAATTAGCACGAGGCTAGTATGGCAACAAAGCTAACGGTCTGGAAATGCTAGCCGTCTGTTGTGCAGTCGCTGCCCCACTGTTGAACGCGCTTAGAGCTGGCTAAGGTGCGTTTGGATAATAAGAACAGTCAGAAGAACATAGCGTGCAAAAAGATTTAATAACACGCCAATAACTACATCAACTGCCGCTTCAGATTCTGGCCGGACAAATGTGAGAATTCGTGCTACTTTACCTGCTAAGGCAGCTCAGCTGTCAGTCCGTGGCTAATGTTAGCTTGATTGACCGTCGAGTTCGCTGCTGTCAGCCTCTGTTGAAATCTTAGGAAACTGTTTATAAAATGTATTAAGGGCTTTCATGTTTTTAAGCCATATTTGTCTAAATTATGAAAAAAATAGTGTAATACATACTGTTTTTTGATTTGCCACTCTAAACCCTGTTTAATTTGTGAGCTTTTTAACAGCTGCTTTGTCTGCATTATTATCTCTGAAATGATGTATAATTTACTCGGAATTTCTTTCATGCGATTGAAGTACACTTGCAGGAGAATGAAACCATTCCGTATAACAGTTTAAATGTTTGTTTTGTTTTATTTTTAAAAGCTGAGCCCCTCTGTAGTGCACTGCAAGAAGCTGTCTTACTTGTAAACAGTCTCGGTAACTGCATTAGATCAGGGGACATCTTGTGGCTAAAACCCACACCGATTGCAGTGGAGTACTAGCACCTCCACTTCCTTATGTAAATAAACTTTATTAGGCTAAATTTAATTACTTAGATTTAAATTTAATTAATGGACCTTTTTTAACTCCAACGGCACAACATAGTATTTACAAAATTACAGATAACTAAATTTAAAACGTTGCTCGCCTATACCCAAACATTTCCTTCTTTGTTATTAAAAGATAACCAAGGCACCAAATAAAAACCCACTGATGCCACAAGTATCATACTCACTTCTTGATATAGTTCAAATTGTGTATCCATTGATGTTTCTAATTTTAGTAAACAAAATTGATCAAATTAGTGCTGTGTAAACACTAATTTGATTAGAGATAAGAAAAATTAATGAACATGGCATATTTATTGAGCTTAAAAATTATATATTTCTTAGCTTCAGAATTATCTTTGATGAGCATAAAAACACCATAATTTGCGTTGTTCATAACAAAATTAAATTAACATAACATGATAAGAGCACATTAAAACTCTGGGTCATAGTTATTTTACCTCGCTAACTTTGTTTTAAATTTATTCCTTATTTACATCAGAAATAATGGTCATGTCACCGCTCTGATCTCTTGATTGTGGTGCAAATGATTTTATTTGTAAGGTATTTGTGCTTTACACAATACAAAACGTTTGTTTTGGACTTCAGTTTGTCTCATATTTGATTTGATTATGTATTTCAGTAGTAAACAAAGACCCGGTAAACAGAGTCAGCCCTAACCCTGAATGAGTCATGGCCCAGTTCGGGGGCCAGAAGAATCCGCCGTGGGCAACCCAGTTTGCTGCCACAGCTGTGTCTCAACCTGGTCACTCAGGACAGTCTCTTGACCTCAACAGCCTACACTGTAAGTAGGGCAAGCTGAAGCCTCTGGGCCTTGTAGGTTTCTCAGAAAATGATTGAGATGTTTCACTTTGGCACAATTTATTTCTAATAAACGATTGTAAATTTCTTTGATTTTTTTTTCTACCTACTGATTATATGACATGATTGCACCAATCTGATTTAAATTTGTATGCATTTACCAGCAACTGGAAAGCTGATAGTTGGGTGAAGGTTTATATATTGAAACATAAAAGCAAGCACTATTGGTGCTCTCTTAATCAGAAGTATTGATGTACTCTTAAAGATAACAGTTTACTGTTGGGTCTGAATTGGTTCTCCTTTACAATAACATTATATATATCAACATCTTTCTCCTCATTAATGTTATATTTATTACTGTTTAACTCTTGCAGCTCTAGGGGTGCAACAGCCGTCTCTCCTTGGAGCGTCTCCCTCCGTCTACTCTCAGCAGTCAGCCTTGGCTGCAGCTTCTCTCAGTAATCAGTCTGCAGCAAACTATCAGCTGTCTCAGCAAACTGCTGCTTTGCAGCAGCAAGCTGCAGCGGCTGCCGCAGCAGCTCTACAGCAGGTCAGTCAAAACAGTAGTCCAGACCTCATGCAGCGATCTGTTCATCTTGTCACTGTCTAATGTAGCTCTTTAACCCCTGGCTATGATCCTGTCATTGTTTGCAGTCACAGATCAATTCAGCACTTCAGCAGTATCAGCAGCAGCAACAACAGCAGCAGCAGCAGCAGCAACAACAGCAACCTCCCCAGCAACCACCTCAACAACTGTATAATGTACCTCATCAGGTGAAGAGCAGTCTTGTGTTACTTTTTTCAGTTTCTGGTCTAAGCTTTGTCTGAAGACGAAGGTATTCTACAGTTTTTTTTTAATTGAGCTTAAAAAGTATATATTTTTAAGCTCAATAAAAATATATACAAACAAAACAAAACACTGAAAGTTTTCATTTATACTTTTAAAGAGTACTTACTGGCTATAATGCTGATTTATTTAATAGATTTCTTACAGCAGCGTATTATAACTTAGCTTTGTTTTATTCATTTTGTGATGCTAATATGTAAGATCATGTATAAAGAAGAGTTGTCAAAATGCAATAAGAAAGACAAGATAACTTTGCATTAGGTTAATAAAATGATCACATTTGTTTTTCCTTCTGTTCATTTCACAGCTCCCTCAGCCTCAGCAGGCGCTGATCTCTCAGGTAAATCCAGAGCATACATGCAATACAAATCGCTTTAGT
This sequence comes from Poeciliopsis prolifica, assembly GCF_027474105.1. NCBI lineage: Eukaryota > Metazoa > Chordata > Actinopteri > Cyprinodontiformes > Poeciliidae > Poeciliopsis > Poeciliopsis prolifica. The sequence continues at coordinate 9,887,893 of NW_026562380.1, forward strand.
GGGTTTTTTTTTTTAACTCCCCTGGTTTTCTGTTGATTTTAAAGAAGTAGGAAAACATTTATTACTATTACATGTCACTTTCTGTCCTTGTCGCAAACAATGAGTCTATAAAGTTAAGAGCTTTTAATAATCTCCATCTAACCTTCAGCCTCCCGTCGCATTGCCCACCAGCCTGAGCTTGTCCAACCCTCAGCAGACGGCCCAGATTACTGTGTCGTATCCAACGCCACGTTCAAGCCACCAACAGCAGACGCAGCCTCAGAAGCAGCGAGTCTTCACTGGTGTTGTCAATAAGCTACATGACACGTTTGGCTTTGTAGATGAAGATGTCTTCTTTCAGCTAAGGTAGGGAAGTGTTATTGTCAGATGGTCTGTTACCTTGTAGAAATGAAATACTAGAAAAAGTTCTATCTATTTTAAGCTACTATAATGTTACACTTTGTGTGTAAATGTCCTTTTTGTAAACCTTCCATAGTGCTGTGAAAGGAAAAACTCCCCAGGTTGGTGACAGGGTCCTTGTGGAAGCTGTGTACAACCCTAATATGCCCTTCAAGTGGAATGCCCAGCGCATCCAGACTTTACCTCAGCTGGCAAATCAGTCGGTGAGAGCATTCGCAACTTTATGTGCTCTGTTAGTAATTTTCATTTCAAAATGCATTTAAGCCATTCCTGCTTTGCTCTTTTTTTATTTGTCTGACTTTCATGAATAACAAATTACTAAAACATTAACTTCATTTATAGAAAAATGGAGAAGTTTCAATGAATTTGTGAGGTTATTACCTTTTAATTAAATTCTCGTTGACTTTAAATCAGATGTTGTTGCACATTATTTAAAAAAAGGGGATATAAAAACAACTTATTTGTGACTGGTTGAGTCTCTTAAGTAGAGCTTGTCTGGCTATTTGCTTGAGTTTATTTGCCTTTATTGCTCTGAGTAGATCTTGTAAAGTTTGCTGACTGTCCGCTGCAGCATGCCTGGTGTGATTAAAAATGCCAGCTTATTTATTTTATTTCTAAATATTCAGAACAGGATTTTCCAGGTTCATTTTAAACTTTGGAAAACTTTAACCTTGTCTTCCATACTGCATCACTGTTTTTCTTTATTTATTTTTACTCTTTTATCTTTCTGACCTTTTACTGTTGTGTTCTCAATCCCTCCTAGCTTCAGCAGCAGCCTCAGCCTTTACCTCAAGCTTCCCCACAGCTCGGCAGCCTTTACAGTGAGCCAGGAATGCAGCTCCGCTACACAGATATGCACTCTGCTGCGGACAACAGACAAAATGTAACCATCTAGTCCTGAAATACACACTCTTGCTCACCCATTAGATTTTTGCATCTGTTTCTTGACTTTTGTTTTACGTGCAGTATTAATGGGTGATAACAATCTTAACAGTGTTTTTTTTTTCCATTTTATTTCTTTATTTCTCCTACAGAAGCTGCTGGTTTACTGTCATTATGGAGTGGGGCCAAATTTTCCTTAGACGTTAATGTAAAATGTAGTCATTGTTTGTACTGCAAATGTTGTTGATGAAAAAGGTGTTAAACAAGTCAAAGGCACGACCGTTTATAAGTTCAAAGATTTCCACAGAGATTTCCTCACAGTTTGAGGGATTTCAATCTGTGAAGGAAATCCTCAAGTAACTGAAACCTTGATTATTTCTATTGTTTTTTTAACATAGGTTTCTAAGGATTCCACTGAGGTTTTAGGTGCACAGTGGGTTAGAGTAATCAGATTACACATGCTGTTCATTTCTGATTACCCTTGCCACAGTTTTGCACTGATTCAAAATACATTTAGTTGTAGACCTAAAAGTGACTTAGACCAATTTGTGTCATGTGAACAGAAACTGTTATCAACTGCATGCATTCATAGACACAAACAGTATTTGTCCTATATAAGAACAATTTACCTAGTTGCTAAACTTGCATACAATATATTCTTGTTTTTGAAGCATATCCATGATTACTTACATTAGAGGTTCCCAAACCTTTCTATGCAGGGGCCCCCTAAACCACATTAGATTCTGGCCTGGCACTTCCTTTGTAAACCCACAGACAATGGTAAAAAAATATTTCAAAAGCATTGACTTTTAATCACTATTCAATAATTTGAATAATGAAGTGGGATGACGATAACTAACTAAAAGTGAGTATACTTGGACATGAGTCCTTAGGGGATTTTTTACAGCAGTGACCTCCACAGCAGGGCTGCTGCACGGCGGTTACTTTCTTGACAGAAACATTTCGATTTCATGCTTGAGGAGCAAAGCAGATTGATGAATTTGACAATCATTAAGATGAGGGTGACATAACATTTTAATAAATTATTTTAATCATATTTTATAATAATTATTTAAAAAGCAATAAAATAATTTATATTAAAAACAGTTCTAATCAAATACATAGAAAGAAACTATAAAAATACTTAGTGTATTTATTTCACACTAGGAAAATACATCAAACTATGCACGGCGCTGGTTATTGGTAGGGCATGACATTTAGCATCTAGCATTTTTCACTGGCACATTGGTGCCATTTTATTTGATAAGTCGAGACCTTTGCCCAGGAGATGTATCATGCAAAGAAAAAATATGTATCTGATGTTGCCTAACAATGTGGTATAAAACAATCACAGATTCACACCTTGTTGAAAAAAGCACTGTTGCACAGTAGGAACTATGTTAACACCTGAGAGTCCTAACACATTAGAGGTTATGGTGAACTTTAAAGGTGTGATAACTGAGGCTGAGGGTGAAAAATAATTACCCCAAATGTTCCAGTTCTACCACATTTCTACTAGGGTTACATTTGGGCATAATGTCTTATTTTTTCAACAGAACTTAATCACTTCTGGTTCAAATTTGTCCGGTTTCTCCATTGAAAAACTTTTTACGCTAAACAGTGTTTTTGTTATGGTGTTAGTATTTATGAACATATCTGTTTTTGTTTTCATATATTTTAGCCTGTTGTAAATGTTTGGGATTGAATGAAACAGAATAAATATCACTATGTTAAAACAGCAGATGTAAAAACATTTTGCTAATATTGAATGTGATACTTTTTTCACAACTGCTGTAGAAAAAAAACCAATCACATTCCACACTTCAGCATTGAACTTTATTACATTGACATTTGCAGCATTCACTTTAAAAGATAAGCATTGCTTGTTCTGTTTGGAGGTAAATCATCAAATTACAAAATGCAAAAATATTAGTTTTCATAATTATGCTTGAAGGTTAGAATAAAAAAGGCAGAATTAAATCTAAAGCTCTTCTTCTGTTTTAGGACATCCTGTATGAAAAACGAGATTTCTCCAGTTCTTTGTTTCAAGCAGTCCTGTCAGACTTTCTCCCAGCTTCTGTCTTCTGAACAACCACTGACCCAGAGTTGATCTGTTTTAGTCGTTGTTTTGTGCAGTCTTTGGCAAGTTCCAGGCTCATTCTGTTCGACCTTTTCTTAAGACATTTTTTTCCCAGATTTAAAAATCTTTTCATGTGTTTTCTTTTTTCTCCCCTCCTTGTTTGGTGTAGAGCCAGGCTCAGGCTTCTAACATGATCAAGTCAGCTCCAACCATGCTGCAGTCGCTACCTCCCCCAACCACGTTCAGTGTTCAAGCCCAGGCCCCCCCACCCTCTCTTCTGCAAGCCCAGCTGTCTGCTGCCTCACTGGCCCCTCTCCTTCAGAACCCCCCTCAGCCTCTGCTCCCTCAACCTCCAACCAAAGGTAAAATCTCATGCTTTTGTTTTAAAAGTTGATGCAGATTGCTTACTTTCATTGTGATCTTTTTTTAGATAAAATTTTAATTTCAGTTTGTAAAACATTAAATCAATAAAAAAATCTTCCTCTTTATGTGACGTGATGAGTGTTTCCCTCTGTGTCCAGATGTATTTGCTGGTGGTTTGCTTCAGCCCCCTGTGAGAATAATGCCGCAGCCGCAGACCCTCCGACGAATCGAGCCTCCGACTCGTTTCACCACCCGAAACGATCGAGGTCCCGAACTCATCCTCCGGACGAAGGAAGAACGCAGGTGCGACGTTTTACAGTCTGAACGTAGCAGTTGGCTCTGCCTCCCCCACATGATTTAATCACCGGAGTGTTTCCATGCAATTCTTTAGCAGAGACAGAGACCGTGAGCGGAGGCGATCTAGAGAACGCTCTCCCACCCGCAAACGATCTCGAGACCGCTCACCGAGACGGGAACGCTCCCCCAGACGTCCACGCAGAGTGCTCCCACGCTACACGGTCCAGTTTTCCAAGTTCAGCTTAGATGGGTGAATATGATCCGCTGCTTATTGCGCTGAATGTGGGAATAGATCGAGAACACTTACCATCGTGTCAAGAATGTGATTGCTGATGTTTCAACTGCTCTTTATTTTCTTCTTCAGCTCCAGCTGTGACTTGATGGAGCTGAGGCGGCGCTATCAGAGTCTCTACATCCCTAGTGACTTCTTTAACGCGGTTTTTACCTGGGTGGATGCCTTCCCCCTAACAAGATCCTTCCAGTTCAGTAACGCCTGTAACTTCCACATCTTGCACAAAGAAGTAGATCCTCCAGTCAAAAACACAGCTGTGCTGGACCCTCCTGACGTTAACCACACCTACAGTGCAAAGGTACAATATTTACTGATAAATATGTTGAATATATGCTGCTCTTTTAACCTTATAAAATAGTTAATGTAAAGAATATTTTAAGGTTCCTTTCTGAAGACATTTTGGTTTTATTTAGGGGAGGAGAGTTAAAACTGTGGAACAGTTTTTATGTTGTGTCCTGTCAAGAAACCTCAGTAACACTCAAACCTATTCAGTCTATAAAAACTAGCTAAACAAATAATTTGACTCGTGATCAGAGTCTAAAACAACCTGCTGAAGTTTCAAAGAGGAAGACAGTCAAGCTCTCGGCTGTCTGATTGGGGTTCAGTTAGATTAATGTACAGCTGTGTATTTCTAAACAAAAGAACCCAAAATGGTGTTTCTCTTTGTTTCAGGTGATGCTGCTTGCTAACCCCAGTTTAGAGGAGCTTTACCACAAGTCGTGTGCTCTGGCTGAGGACCCACAGGAAGTCAGAGATTCCTTCCAACATCCTGCTAGGCTCATTAAGGTATGTCAAACCCTCTTTGTTTTCATGATAATGTATAGAAGCAGCTGTGTGGAAAAATAATGACTGATGGTTCTTTGAATTTAAAAATGATTTTCCTTTATAGTTGTGAATTATTTGAGGTACAAATATTTCTTCTACCTGCTGGCCTTTTTTGGTTCTTTTTAAGTTTTTATTTTGTCCGGTTTCCACTCTTTTAACCTCTTCAGCATTTTTCTCTTCCACATTTTGACCTAACTGTTGTGCTTTCTTTTGCTCCCTTTTCTCTTCTCCTTCAGTTTTTGGTGGGCATGCGAGGTAAAGATGAGGCCATGGCAATCGGAGGTCATTGGTCTCCCTCTCTGGACGGAGCGGACCCAGAGAAGGACCCGTCTGTCCTCATTAAGACAGCCATACGCTGTTGCAGGGCACTCACAGGAATAGATCTTAGTCTGTGCACTCAGTGGTAAGTACTGCTCTTTATAGAACTTTCATTTATCCCCTATTTACAATATTTAAGCTTTAAGAGTTAGTTTGACTCTTAAATTTTATATAAATAATAATTTTTTTAAATATAAAGCTTGTTCAATATTACTTGCCTCTCTTCTGCATTATTATTATTATTATTCTGTTGTTAATTTGCAGTTTATTATTATTTGTTGTTCATTGTCCTTCTGGGACTTGTGTCTGTTGTCTTGGCTCTCTCCGTGACATTCTGTTCATACATTTTGTTGTGATAAAACCCAAACGCATGGACTTGGTGGCTGGAAGCTGTAGCCTGGAGCAGAAGACCATTACTATGTCTTTTTTTATTTCATCATTTATTTTCTATTCTCCCTGTTAAATATCTTATATATTTAACTGGCTTTCAGTGTCTCTTGATTCTGTCTCTCTCTGCACCACTCTAATGTAGTGCATTAAGTGTATCCTAGGTTTAATGCAGAACGCTCATCCAGTAATTGGCTGAAACTGTAAGGGGGCTGCGTTTTGGGGTATTTTTATTATTATAATTTTTTTGTTATTGTCTGTTGTTGTTGTTTTCAAAATGGCTGCCGTAACCTGTGACAACAGATGAAGAGCTGCAGACTGGGTCCATTTGTCTGTCCTGAGTGTTGTGTGGGAGCCGGATCAATGCAATGATTCCTGTGATCATTCAGTGACCGGATGGGAGGGGAGTAGCTGTAGAAGGCTTGCCCTAGAAAGGCTCGCCTTTGATTCTGTGCCGTGACCAGAATGTTTCTTTCCAATGCACCCTCTTCCTTTGCGACAGGTATCGTTTTGCAGAGATTCGCTATCATCGGCCGGAGGAGACACACAAGGGGCGGACAGTCCCCGCTCATGTGGAGACAGTGGTTTTGTTTCTTCCGGATGTTTGGCATTGTCTTCCTACCCGCTCAGAGTGGGAAGTGCTGTCACGGCGACTCCGGGAGCAGCTGGCTGAGAAGCTGTCGGCCGAGCGAAAGGAGGCGGATGGAGAACAGGCACTGAACCGCTAATCCTTCTCTTCTCATTTCCGCTTCTCACAGGAAGGCACAGGAATTACAAAACAGAAAACACACACACATCGCAGATACACAGCAGACAAAATGCACAGCGCACCCGACAGACACACCAGTACCAACACAGGCATATTAATGCTCCACCAAACCTTACCTAGACTTCTTCTGTTTACTCCTCCTCCACCTGCCCCCCTTTTTCCTCCGCTCGAACTCCTCCATTCCTCCATCAGCACCTCCACCTTCCCTCACATCCAGCAGACATATACAGTGGAAGCAGTGAGACTAGGTTGTGTTGTGCAGGCCCCAGTCGCAAGTGGTAAAACAGCTTCCAGTTCCCCAAACACCTTGTGATTAGGTGCTGTTCTGATTCTGTGATTTATTTTAATCTTCTGTTAACCTGGATGGCCTAACTTGGCTTTTAAAAGCTTATTTATTCAATTTTAACCAGCAGTCAGTTCTTAACTCTGGAACTCTTCATTTCAAAACAAGCTGGAAACTGTGGAGCCACTTGCGTGCACATAATGTTTGTTGTAGAAATGTGTATATTTATAATTTTTGTTTTTTTGTTCTTCACATCAATTTGATACCTTCTGACAACGAAAAGAGAATCTCCCCAAAGTCTTGTTGCTTGTCTGTTCTTGTTGTTGGGTTCAACGCTCTCATTTGGACTGTACATAGAACTTGGTTTTTCCAGGGCCGTATTTTGGACAGAAGTCTCCAATATGACGTAGACATGTAAAACTCCTAAGTGGGAATTCCCCAGGCGTAGAGCATGTTAGGGCTACCCTATCTTCAGTTCACCTGATGTACCCACACGCCTTTTGGTCACACCTCTCATTGATTTTTGACCTTTTTTGTGTTCCACAGATTGATTGATTGGCAGCTGGGGAAAATTTCTGTTCGTTTTTTTATTTTTTTTTTATGAGAGCTAGAGAGCTTCCCTGTGTACCCTTCAGTAGCAGTGGACTTAAACACAGCCAAGCTCACTAGAACAAGGCAGTGAAAGACAGATGAGGCCTTGCTTCTTGCACGGATCAACTTTGAAAGCTTATTAAATCCATAAAATGTGCGCTGACTGTTGTCCTACCTCTCCCTCCCCCTCCCGCCTTCTCTCTATTTGAATAATTGTTTATCAAGGAGGAAGAGGAAAAAGACGATGAAGAGTCTAAGGATGTCAGTATTGCCACTCATTGGACTAAACTTGACCCGAAATCAATGAAGGTAGGATTCAAAATTAGAAGAAGGTTTATACTAGAACAATGTTTCTGACATATATTTATAGTTGCATGTGAATAAAACAAAAGTATTTTGCTTAATTTTTTGTTATTTTAAGTTAAATGTGCAATAAAATGAATTGTATTTATGTTTGCTCCTCTTGTAGGTCAATGACCTGCGTAGAGAACTTGACTGTCGCTCTCTGAGCTCAAAGGGATTAAAATCCCAGCTCATCGCGCGCCTCACCAAGCAGCTGAAGGTGGAGGAGCAGGTGGAGGAGTCCAAAGAGCCCGAGAAACCAGAAGTTAAAGTAGCAGAGGAAGAGGAGCCGCCTCGAACCGAGGACGACAAAGAGGTGATTTCTCGGCTGTTCATGAGGAAACGGTCTAAAGATGTTTTCAGTCGTCTGGTTACAACTTATTAATGATATCAACACATGAAAGTGCCTAAATGTTAAACATGAGGGCAAAGTTAGCGATTTAAAATTCTAGGAAAATAGTTTAGCTTTTTTTGTTTCCCCAGAAGTTGGAAAAAAAAGTTTCAGTGAAGATTTTTACATTTTAACTTATCGAATGTTTTTAACTAAGCCTTCGGTCATAAGGGTTTTATTGATGATGTGAGTAATTGTTATAAATGAACATGACACATTTATGAATATGAAGTTGAATGAAACTTAAATATGTACTTTTTTTGTCTGATTGTGTGAAATGGATTGTCAGTTACTGCTCTTTCTCTGTTACTTGGCTTAAATTGTACCTAAGCTTTAAAGGGTGAAAACTTCCATTGCATTTTTAGTCTTTTCCAGAAAAAAAAAAACAGTGTTTTTGATGTTTTTCTTTGATAGGATGATGAAAAAAAGAAGCAGGAAGAGCTTGAGCGTCAGCGGAGAGAAAGACGCTACATCCTTCCCGATGAGCCCACCATCCTGGTGTACCCCAACTGGGCTGCCAAAAATGGCAAATTTGACTGCAGCATCATGTCCCTCAGTGTGCTGCTGGACTACAGACTGGAGGACAACAAGGAGCATTCGTTTGAAGTAAGACTCTCTTTGCCTTTTGATGACTCAAAAGAATATTTTGGAAAAGGAGAAACTTGGATACAAAGTTGAGATAGAGAATAAAATAAATCACGATAGTATAGTTACATTTATTCGATTAAAGGGTGGAACGAAGACCTCCCTCCCTGCTTTTAGTATCAAGACCTCTAATGTTGTGTAGATCAATTGGACACACTTACTACTGCAGACCTGTGTTTCCTCTCAGGTTTCCCTGTTTGCTGAGCTGTTTAACGAGATGCTGCAGAGAGACTTTGGCTATCGCATCTACAAAGCGCTCGCTTCTCTTCCTACAAAGGATGAGAAGAAGGAAAAAAAGGTGAAAAGGGAGGCAGACAAGAAGGATGCTGAAAAACGGGAAATTAAAAAGGAAAAAGATGAAGAGATTGAGGAGCCGGTAGCAAAAAGGAACAAAGATGATGAGGAGGAGAAAAGAAAGGTAGGTTTAAAAAGCTTAATGCTTTTCTTTATCTGTTAAATGCTTAACAAGTGGCTGTAAAATAACTAGTTATGTTTTGACTCAGTATGATGACAGAACCATCAAAAAGGAGGAGTCTCGGGACGACGATGAAAACGAAGACGAGGGCAGCACAGCCAATGCTGAAGAGTACGACCCCTTAGAGGCTGAAGATGCAGAGGATGATGATGACGATGACGATGGTGATCTACACAGCTTTTGTTTCTCTTCTGTTCAAATTTAAAACGGCTATATTTAGATTTAATTCAGATGTTTTATCAAATCTGACCCCATGATGTAGAGTATGTTTATTTTTTCTTTTGTAAGACAAAGATGACGAAGACTCCAACGACAGGGACAGGAGAGACCGCAGAGACGACCACAGGTCATCAAAGGACAGATCCTCTAAAGACAAGGTTGGGCCTTCCTCCTGGCAGCCGGATCATTTTGTTACTGATGTAGAGAAACGTTGTTGTTACTATTCATTTCTGCCCCAGGAGAAGAAGCAGATGGTGACCCAGAACAGGGATCTGCTCATGGCGTTTGTCTACTTTGACCAGAGCCACTGCGGCTACTTGCTGGAGAGGGACCTGGAGGACATCCTTTATACTCTGGGTCTACATCTTTCTCGTGCACAGGTGAACAAAAACACAAAATTTTTAACTTTCTGGGATCTGTTGCGTTATGATGCTGCCTTTTTAAAGATTTTTGTTCTTGGTTTTTGTCTCATGTTGATTTCTGTTTTTAGATCAAGAAGCTTTTGAACAAACCTGTGGTCAGAGAGTCTTGTTACTACCGAAAACTGACAGACAGGGGAAAGGATGAGGTGGCGGCCTCCCTCAATGAAGCCCATATAGAAAACCTCGTAGGTGAGTCGTGTATCTGGTGTAATCAAACAACCAATTTTAATAACAAACAGAAGCATTTACTCATGCAAACTATTTGTCTTCTTTTCCTGCCAGGTAACAGAGCTCTACTTCCCTGTCTGAAAGCTCACGCTTCATCAGAGGGGAGTGAGTCTGGCAATCTGATCGTGTACAATGGAGCCATGGTCGACATCGGCAGCATGATGCAGAAACTGGAGAAGAGCGAAAAGGCTCGAGAGGAGATAGAGCAGAAGCTTATAACTCAGGATGCCAAAATGGGTAAACAGTGGATTGTGCCTTTTTGTAGTTTTGTAGGAAACAAGCCACACGATACCAGATTCTCTTCAGGACAATGGCTGCATTCAATTTAGAATGTATTACTGGAGATAACACTGTTACATTGTACGTTCTGACAGTAAAATGTATTTTTACAGCTTTAAACGCAGCAACATTATCCATATAGTTTATTATTGACCACATTGGGTTTAATAACAATCATCACAACAATACTGTGGGCCAGTGGTACAGTTTAAATTATGAGGTAATGACAAGTAAAAATACTATTTTATCTCTACAAACTCTTAACAGGGGTCAAATCAAATGGTGTATTGCTGTCAGGTTGTTTGACAAATTATGTTGACTGTTAATTAAAATATATAACATAGTTAATATAAATGTGCTTACTTGGCCTAATTTTGCAAAACTCCTGCCACTAGATGGCGTAAAGGTCTTCCAGCATAATGTTTAATGTAAATTTGTGGAAATAGTCCCGAGATGAGTTTGAGAGAAATCTGAAACTCAAAAAATGCATGGAATGATCTAATTGCCACTACTCCAAACTTCAAACATCAGGAGGAAACTCAATAAAAGCACTTGAAACTGTGGGAATGGTTAAACATAAAGTTTTAGTGGTTCTCTACCCGCAGTGTTTTTGTCCTACTAATCTCCACATTATGGTGTTTCAAATTAAACTCGGTATCTTTGTAGCTGACGGTTTAAGGTTTTGATGGTTCGAGCATTTTGCATGTGAGTGAGGCATCCCAACACCGTCGGATCTTTGTTGGGAGTCGGTAGAGTTTATGACCCTTTGTTTAACGTCTTCGTCACTGTGTTTGCTTTCGCTGATCCCTTTAAAGAGCTTAAAGTTGTTTGTTTTACTGCAGCTTTCTGATAAATATCGCTCTCATTGGAAAAACAAATGTATCAGGATTTACTTTATTTTATTACTGATGTAGATTATTGAGCATATAATGGAACATTTATGGTGTAAAAAGTTCTTATAAGGAACAAACTTAGCTTTTTCTCCAAAGTTTTTTTTTATTATTGACTTGTGGTTTGACTTTTTTCCTTTATTAACTGTATTGCTATTGATTAATTACATTATTTAAGAAAGAAACTGAAGGAATGATCATATTTTGTATATATAATAAACCTAGATCTTTCAATCTTCATTCCTATGTAAAAGCAAAATTTAATGTTTCTTCCTCTAAACGAGTTTAACATCTTGTATCTCAAATGTTTAAACTCTTGTTTCTTTTCAGCTTAAAAAAAACAGAAGCTGACAAAATTATCCAACTTTTTTCTCTATTTTGCTAAATTTAAGTTTTATATTGTTTTTCTGCCTTCATCCTTAAATGTGATTTTCTTTTTTTTATTTCCAGAGGAGGATGCAAAGCTTAAAGCTCAGCTAGAACACGCCAACAAATCCCTAAGCAAGGAGTTGGAGGAAGTGACGAGCGCGCTCAGCCGAACCGAAGAGACTCTGAGAGCCGTGAAGGAGAAAAAAAACGTCTACTATGAGCTGATGAGCAACTCGGCCAATTCCTTGATGACCACGGTCAACGGGCTTTTGGATGTACTAAAGAAGGTGTGCAGTGGTCAATATCATGCTCTTCAGGCTCATGTTTTGTGTGTCGTCTATAATAAGCTCACACGCTCTGATTGTTGTCACTTCTCTTTCAGGATCAAGTAGGTGATTCTGGCGAGAAGGTAGCAGGCGATTCCATTCAGACGTCGCAGACAAACGGCGCCGACGAGTAACTTCGGATAGATGAAGCCAACCTGTAATGTTGATCTCAAATTGTAAATATACCCTGAAATTGTCACTTGAATCTGTTTTAATTGAGCCTTTTGTCTCCCAGGTATGTGTATAATTTAACTGAGAAGTTTAGATCTCCCGTGTGAAGTTTGACCCCACTTTTTTGTTGACTTTTCCCGTTGAGTCATTTTAACCAAGACAAAGCGCTGAAGCGCTTATTTTCAAACTGACTTAGGTTCACTTGCTAACATCTCGTTTTGCTGTTGCTTTAGCTTTGTCATGGCCAATGAAGTGCCGTATTTTGAATATTTGTGGATTTAAATGCCAGTATGTGTGAGTGGTACTTGAGGTTTTGTTTAGTTTTTTTAAACAAGCAATAATGATGCTATTTATGTGCTGGAGAATTCATAGAGAATATAATGAAAATGAACTGATGAGAGGGAGAAGGTGTGGAGGAACTTTTTGTGGTTTTAGTTAAAAAAAAAGAAGTCTTTCCCTCTCCTCTGTTTGCCCCAATTATGTTTTAACATTCAGTTGGTGGTTCATCTGTTTGACTAGTTTAACAGGTTTCTGACGTTTTTTTTTTTTTTTTTTTTAAACACGTATGGCTATGCATGGCTCCTGCCTCTCTTGGACCTTTGTTCTGACTGTATCCACCCACTGACTGCTCCGCCAGCCACAGTGCATCCTGTCTTTACTGTGACAAGCATTTGCTGATTCTTCTGATGAAAGGAAACGTGACATGAACCCAAAGTTAATCTCAATGAATGTGTGTTCAGCTGAAGGAATAAGCATTTTGAAATCCATCTCTGAACCGTGTGCTGGTTTCGGTTGTTTCTAAGAAAATGAAAAAACAAAAAACAAAAAGAGGCTTGATTACATTTAATGTTCTCCAAAGTAGGTGATTTTATTTTTCTATTGAAGATGTACTCTTTGGATGTCTTGTGCAAGAGTAAAGTGGTCCTTTTAACACTACATTGTGTCTCTGTGTGCTTATTGCTTAACAATTAAATATTGTCTATTTAAATGTATATTTCTGGGGAAAAACCAATCATTCTGAATAAATTATTAAAGAAAATTGGGGCAGGAAATATTGCATCCCTCACCAGAAGATGGCAGCAGAGTCTATAACCTGTGAAAAAGCTGAAAAGCCCAGGATTTACAAGTTATTTAAAAAAAAAAAAAAAGAATTGCTTGCCATTTCTGAGAGGTTGTCAAAATGGAAACTTTAATTAATGTTTTGGTTATCAGCTATTTCCTCTCTGGTCCTTTGGCATTTTTAAAGAAACTGCAATTCATCCATTTATTACTGAATGTAGCGCCGAGATGTAAGTCACTCAAGCAAATGGAGAACTGCACTCATGAAATGAATTTAAACTGGAGTCAGAAACTTTTATGATCTAGTCATTTTTGCTCCAGCTAATATTTTTTTAAAGGAATCTAAATCCTATACTTCTATTCGAAGGATTTACGGTTTAAAACTTGAAAAAGGGATTGTAAACTGTGAATGTGTTCCCTTTATATAAAACACTACAGACTTGATTTCCTTCAAGTAATGCCAGCATTCAAAATTCCAACAGTGGGAAAGAGGATGCACAAAGATGGCCTCCACGGGAGAGAAAAGAAAACGGCAGGGACCAAAAACAACAAAGGCCTGTCACACAGAAACATCTTGATGACTTAACAAAATGTTCTTTGGAATGACGAGACAAAATTGAAAATTTTTGGAAGGATTGTGTCTCGTTTCATCAGGCTCAAAACAAAACACACCACTTCCTAGCAAACATGGTGGAGGTGGTGTGATGGTGTCTTAACCTTTGAAATGCTTTGATTATGCAGCAAAATGATGAAAACAAGTAATCTCTTGTGTTTTTCCTCATTGTTTTAGTTGCAGAAAAGGAAGCGGATTTAATACATTTGTCTTTGCAACAAGCAGTTGTGAAAGAACCTAAACGCCCCAATTAAGCTGCTTGTCTGTTGTGTGTAAACAGCAACAGATCACTGGGTTTTGCTGCCTTGTGCTTGAGCGATTCATCGGTCAGGTTTAAGTGGCTTACATGCCTCAAACAATGTGCCTGTGAAAATTGTCGGGCATTAAAAGTGAAGTGAAAATCTGTTTTTAAAAAAGCAATAAATGCTCAAACAAAAGGGTTGATTATTATTTATACTTGTACATCTTGTGTTTCCTTTTCTGTTGGTGTTGCAAAGCACAGGAACCTGTAGGTGCAAGGCAACGCTGAGCAATGACTGTTTATCCAGGTCCGCTGCGCCTTTATAATAACAGAAGCAGTTTTGTGGCGATGGCTGGAATCTCTCTGCACATCCTGAGTAGTCACACATACTGTAGATGACCCGACGCGTATCCCTCAGAGGTTTGAGGCATATAAACTTGTTGAATGGCTCACATCGATTAAACAGGTAGTTTCCTCTGTTTAGACCAGAAATGAGACCAGAATCTTTGTTCCTCTGTTTCTGTCTGCAAAGCTGTTATGCAGATGTGAGAAAGTCTTGTGCTGCATTTCTTGGTCAAGAAACCACGTGATTCTGGTTTGCGCTGGCAGAGAATCTCTGGTCTTCGCTGCAGCAAAAAACATCATATTTTCTATTTTATTGACAATAAAATTATATGTGCTAGCCATTTTTGCTCTTAGAAACAATTCAGCTGACAAAAAAACATTGATAATCAGCTCCAGGCTGCACAGTAAAGTGGTTGATAGCACTTATGATTTTCAGCAAGGAAATCCTGGGTATAAATCTTGGGCATGGACTCTGCATGTTTTCCGATTGTCAGAAAACATGCTTGGAAAGTTAACTGGTCTCTCTACGTTTTTCTCATGAGTGAGTGTGTCCATGGGTCAGTCTTATATCTCTCCACATTGCCCTATGAGGCCTGTCCATCACAGAGGAACACAGAGTGTGTCCTGCTTCTCGCCTCTTGATAATCTTGCACAAATAGAGAAGTCTAATTTTCTCTCCATAAACAGTTTTGTTTCTGCCACCTCAGGATTATCGGTGCCACAACTTGGCTACCTGTGACAAAAACTCAGCTTGAACCTCTTCACAAAACACGTATTATGACACAAAGTATTTTCTCTGTCGCCTGACTTTTGACCCCACATGAGAGGTTTTAAGAGGTCAAATCATTTATCAGTAACATAAACCCGTGAAGCTGGAGAGACATTTCGCGTGTGCGTGTGAGTAGATCCATTTCAGATGAGGAATATCATCAATGTTGCATGTTGTCAGAAGAGGAGCGGGGAGGTTCCTGCCCATCGGCCTCTGGCAGATCGCTTACCTTTGAAGCTTTTCTTTCCTCTGATGGGAGTTGTTGTTTGTGGAAAGCAGAGTTTGTACTCCAGGCCTTTTTGGTCACCAGGAGAAGCACCCATCTCCACCCTTTCCTCTGCAAAACTGGCCTTATATTAAAAGGCCATCAATAATTAAAGCGAGCGATTCATTACAACGTCATATTTAAAGTAGAAAAGGGATTGTATCACGATTTATTTGATTTATTTCGTGGAAACTGGTTAAACTGATATTGGATTTTGAAATCAATATACTTTCTTCCAGAAGAATCTGTCAAAATTGTCTTACACATAAAAATCTGAAAAGTACGGCTTGCCTTTGTCTTCCTTCACTCTGAAACTGCAGAATCCATGAAACTGTCCAACCAGTTGTCTTCAGAAGTCACCTGATTGGGGCCTGTCCATAGCAATGCATAGTCACTACCTCCATGCATTGCATGGCTGGCACCTATTGTTCTTCACCTCAAAATAACTGCCGCTTCCTACTACCGTTAATGCGGCCCGTACCGCTGCGTCCCCCTCACAATATTATATATATATATATATATATATATTATATATATATATATATATATATATATATATATATATATATATATATATATATATATATATATATATATATATCTCAAAAGGTGCGGCTCCATCCCTTGAGGGGAGCTTTTACATTTGTTGGCATTTCAAGTAACTGTGGCGACATGATTAACAACAAACGAGCCAAATTGAAGTCAAAACAAAAGACTGACACAACACAGTGTAAGTCTTGACACTGTTGACACTCAAAATAGACAGAATTTTGTCTCCCTCTGAGCTGCTTTTAAGAACTACAGTGATGGCAGAATTACAAACACGGTGGAACAACTGCTATAAACTCATTGCGTCTCTGAATAGTGCTGTGTGTTGTATCTTGTATGCATGTCATCTAGTGGTGGCAAAAGCAACCAAAAAATCTAGTATGCTCTGGACTTGACACACATATTCATGACATACTTTGATTAAATTAATATATTTCAGTACCGAAAAATGAACTTGCTCACAATATCTCCAGTTCTTAATCCAAAACTTTGATTTTTGGTCACGTCTTTTTTGGGTTAAAATAAGTCTGCAAACTAAAGTTACCACTTCAACGTCGTTGTCCATGTTTGTTTGTTTACTCTAAATTCAGGTGTGGTAGTGCAGAATTTTAATTTGAAAGGATTTGGTATCTGGAATTAGAATGTCTTTGAGTGAAACCTCACACTCTACGATCGAACCCGTTACACCTAGGGTTTTAAATCGGCTAGTGTGTGGTCTCTCTCTCACGTTTTCAGAATCAACTGACTTTTCTAAAATCGTGTAGCGTGAGTGACATCACTGGTTCAGAAAGCCACTGTTGTGTGTGTGTATCCTGTATTTGATGCACTGTGGGGACTACTTTCCTGGCACATACTACATTATGGGGACTCACTGCTCCCAGAGAATAAATGCTGTTTCTTCACATGGACAAATGTAACTTCATGAAAGAGAAACTGCTTCTCAACATTCTCTGAAATAATTCATAATCTTTTGAGGCCCCGAATATTACATCTGCTCTTCTGACAGAATGAGATTGAACCAATGTTTGAACATCTACCAAGGAGAAAAACATTTCCTGTGGCTTTTCCATGTCACATCCGGGAGAACAATAACTATCTGCCACTGTGAACGCTCGACCAACAAGCCTCTTTTGTCTCAGACGTGAACCACACTGCGCTCCCCTCACACTCCGGTGGCAGCTGTGTGTGATTGTTTGCTGAGTGGTCACTCATTGGCATGCACGTGTGTGCATGTGTGAAATAAGACTCCAGCAGAGAAGACAGGCCAGGTAACCCCACCCCCAGGCAGAGACAGAAGGCTTTTGTGGCGTAACCCCCGGCCCTCTTTGACCCCTGCTGGTATCAATTGGCCCACAGGTCTGTTGACAATCAGGCTGTTTCATCGAAGGACCAAAGCTTCCTGGGACTGGGTGGGGGGTCCGGCAGTTCTGGCTCGGTAACTGGTGAAAATCAGACCTGTGGAGTCAGAGTGTGCAGCTGTGGAGCGTGTGCAGAAGCATTATGAGCAGAACTTGATCTCATGACAGTGTTTTTCGAAAGCATTCATGCACTTGGGAGTCTTTCGCAGTTTGCCCAGTGGAGGGAAGATTTTCTCGTCCCAATAAAATCCTGAAAAGTGTGGCGTACATTTGTATTCAGCTCCTTTGCACAGCACTTCAGAATCACCTGTTGCCGCAAATATAGCTGCAGCATTTACCAGCTTTGCACATCTGGTAGAATTAGGTTTCTGCTCATTTTTTGAAAACTAGCTAAAACTCAGTCAGATTATGACAAATTTTTTAAATTTTATTCAAATCTGGAAGATGATTATTTGTAGGACCTTTCCTGCATATGAATGTACTTAAACTGTCTTATTGTAGGTCTGGATTATTGATTATTAAACCAAGATTATTGTCTTGGTTTAAGATGAACCTAAACCCCAGCTCATTCTGGGGTATTCCACTGTAATCTGAGGCAAGAAGGGATGTTTGGTGCTTCTGCTGACTCTTGGTCAGCCCAGAGGTCTCCTCATAGGTGGGCACGCCTAAAATGACCTCCAAAGAGAGGGACACAGAGAGACCCTTTCCTTTAAAAACAAACAAACAAAAATACCTGGGCACAATTGTGCTCAGTTTCAGATATTTATTCAATAAAATAAATTTCACACCCCCTTGATTAAAATAGAATATCTGTATGAAGTATGATGCAGTCCACGTTCCTTAGAAGAAACTATTTAATATTTGTTATACATTTTAAAAAATAATAATTTATACATTTATTATTATTATTATTATTATTAGAGTAGAATTGAAATGTCAATTATTTCAGGAACTTTATCTCTAAGCGAACCACGTTATAAAAAGTAAACTGATGTTCGAAAGCCTTTATTTCTTTTTTGTGATGATGTTTTCTTGTTTGCGGCTAATAGACAAACAGATAAAAAAAAACCAAACATCTGTCATGCTATTGCAGACTCTGAGCAATATCAAAATCAGCTGCTGCTCACGCGCACCCAACAGAAACCCACCGGGATTGAGCAAGCAATACCTGTTTGCTTGCTCTTTGTGATGTTCCTGAACATCACATTCCGGCTCTGTTGTTGGCTTTACCCACAACAGAGTTGAATCATCACAGTTCAACTGGCACAGAGGTTCAAAATGTTGTTTAACCTCTAAAAACTGCCCCGAGTTGTCTGCATTGTGGAGCAAAGAATTGAATTTCCTCCGAGATAAATTTAGGTCATTCGGGTGACAAATGATCCGGCTTCCCCGCCTCACATCCTCTGAGATAAACCAACCTTTCCTCCTCCCCGAGTTTACTCAGGAATCTCTGTGACCAAAGTTAAACAAACAAGTCAACCGCCCCTCTTACGTGCTGTTTGATTTTCTAGGTAATTGATACATAAGAGGCTCCATTGAAGCCGCACTGCTTGTGTTCCTCGGCTTACCTGCACGGGCCCCTGAAGGAGTGGAGCACAGGAGAGGGGGGCCCCTGTTCGACTGGAGCTGAAGGAGCTGGGCTCGTCCGGGAGCGGCCGAGCAAAAGTAGAGGAGCTGTTGGGGAAACGATCCTGCTCTGAAAAAGCTTTTCACTGGGAATACTGGGTTACACTGTGAGAACGCTCCACGTCTGGACTTCTTTTTTTTTTTTTTTCAGAGTGTCTCTGGGGAGCTCATGAACGCTTCACCTCTGTTGGATGAGCACTTGTTCACTCACAAGTGTTGCTACCTGTGATGGGAGCATGATGGACAGGTGGAACCACTCTGCAACTTTAAACCATAAAACTCGATTCCCCATTTCACCACCAAACAAAGTTACACAAAGCCAAGCATTCACCTGAGCTTCACATCTACATTTACAGACGCTGGAAAAGCAGACACTCCTTAAACACTACTGTATGCTGCCCTGAAGGGAAGTATGTCACTCCGTAGCATAATTACACACTGGAAGGGTTGTTGATACCCGCTCGCAGCCTGCAAAAACAAACATTTCCATTGTAAAACGGCTCAGAAGAGTGCAGCCCCGTGAAAACTAACAAGAGTAAC